>NW_015971745.1:0-600000 GCF_000732125.1 Scedosporium apiospermum
TAAAATAAAATAAAATAAAATAAAATAAAATAAAAAAGATGTCGGGACCCGCCGCGCCAGAGCTTACCTTGAAAAACCCAATTACAACCTGTGCCCAACCCGGGGTCGAACCAGGAACACCTCTGGCGCCGTCACCAGCCGACCAGAGGATCGTGCTTAACCTGCCAGCTTAGCTGGCGGATCCCTTGACATCGCTGCCATTTATTCACTGCTATATAGTTTACTCGGTGTTGGTGCGCGGGCCGGGTGGTTCCTTCCTCTAGAGATGAGCCTTGGACCGAAAACGTACTGACACCATCGCAGGTCTTGAGGGAAAAATCTGATAGTTTCTCAACTTTTCGTGGTCTGCTCTGTATTCTAACAAACCCAGAGCGGTCTATCGTTCTGCTCCCGAATCACGAAGCAGGATGTTTATTCAGTATAACATTGCACTTTTCTACGTCTCAGCAGTGCCAGAACTGCTTTCCGCCAAGCACGATTGCCCTAGATTTCGAGAAATAGAGAAATAGAGAGATCAAAATCATCAGTTCTGATTCCGTAACCTTCGTCACTCTGTTAATCCAAGATACATCCAAAACATGACATACGAGAGCAAAGCAACGGGCTGCTCGTTTCGCCCTAGCGCATCTCCAACGCCCCCTCGCCCCCCTTTCTTCTATCCTCCCAGATGGCCCTGCTGCTGGAGTGGCTGCTGCGGCTGCTGCTGTACACCCTGCCTCATCCCCATCTGCGCCGCCCTCTGCTCCAACATCCCCCTCACCTCCCTGCTAACCTGCCCGAACAAGTTCAGTAGCTGCAGCGCATCCTCCCATCTCTCCCCGAATTTGCCGAGCGTCTCATCTACGAACCTCATCGCCTTGAGGCTGCGCTGCAGATTATCCTCGAACTGCTGCTGGAAGAACCGGTGCGGCACGGGTGGTGCTGGCACTCCAGTTGCATCGCTGTGCGGTAACGCTGCTGGCCGGCCTGACACGATGAGCTCGAAGGCGTCGCGGAGGATTGAGGCGAGCTGAGACCCGATAAAATACACGCGCATAACGTCGTAGTACGTCGTAAAGGCCGTCTGGCCAGCTTCGAAAACCGTTTCGTGCATTCGCTCAATGAAGGCGACGGCGTGCTCAAAGGTAAGAGACTGTCGGTATTCCGTCATGTGAGGCGCTCTCGTCGACGGCATCAGGCAATAGACGTAGCTCCACTCAAGTTCTAGGTCAAAGGCACGGCGAATATCGTTCGGTAGCGTAGGTGGAAGCTGCTCGGCCCATTCCCGAAGATCGTGGCAACTCTTCCAGAGGTATGACTGCGCGTCCAGTATGATAGAATCTCCAGCTTGGTAGAGCGTCTGGTACCAGCTGGATTGGAGCTTCCGGAGTTGGAACAGGTGCAGCGCGGGATCGTTGGATTGCGGGCCGGTGATGTGACCTGAAATCGAAGGGATCCTCCCAAGTTCTGTTGAACTGGGCAAGCCTACGTCTACGGTCGAATCCGTAAACGAAAAGGCACGGGCGTGGCCCATGCTGACAGCTCTGTATGATGTGTGTCAATATTGGCGTCAAAAGGTTGGGGTGTGTATATTTTTGGAGGGTGGGTAGACGGAAACTAACCGATCTAGTGCGTATGCGCAATGGAACATCTTCCTCCTCGTCTCAAGATCGCTCTTGTCCTTCACGTCATGTGGTGGAGGGTCCTGGTGGAGACCCATCTCGAGGACGACCCGCGTCGTAAAGCCCATGCAGTGCCACGGATCAAAATGTCTCGTGTCGTACATGGCGTACTGCGTAAGGAGAATCAGGGAAGGGATCGTGGCCCGCACTCCAGGCGTGAGAGCCCTCTCGGCGTACGGCACCGCGCGTGCGATGAAATCCACGCCACTTTCGTAGAACGGGTCGTTCATTCCGCGGCTCTGGGCAGCCGACGCCACGGCCAAGACGGCCCAGAAGAGCCAGTAATCACTAAATTTGAGCGAGTGTCCCCCGGCGGGCTGGTACATACTGTCGAGGACTGTCCAAATGGTCTTCTCGGCGAAGCACGGATAAAGGGCATAGACGTTATCCATGTAGTACTGCACAAGCCTTCGCGCATCTTCCTGCGGAGGGAGTCCACTATCCTTTGGATCAGGGAGTCGGTGCCGATAGCAGGATACAGAAAGAAGCTTTGCAAAGGCTGAACCACCGCTGACTGATGGCTCAACATCTCGTGATGTAGCGTCGACGGACCTAAGTTACCGGTTAGAGATAGTTACTGATGAGGTACCGAATGAGTTTGCTAACTCACAGCAGACCAAAGTCGGATACGAGAGAGTCCAAGTCGGCCTTTTCCTGCTTCATCACCGCCTTCCTTTGGACAGCGACGCGAATAGCAGCCATGGAGTCTTTGCGGTCGATATCCGTGGGAAGGGTCTCTCCCTCATGGAGAGCCATGGACGCCTTTCGCTCCTTGGCATAGCGAATCTGCTTCTCCAGTTTCTCAACACGAAGCTCCAGGGCGGCGACATAGCTTCAAAGAGAGTTAAATCCATCGGATCTCGTAGAGTATTCAGGCCTTTTTTTCCCTACTCCTTAGTAGGGCTAGACATACCTTCGCTCCTTCCCCCTCGCAAACTGATCGCTAGCACTTGAGCATTCGTTTGCTCGCCCTGCCTTTTCACACGCAGAGCAAGCTGGTAGTTTGCCGTCGCATTTCACCTTGGCGGAGCGGCCTTGTGACCGTTAGTCATATGGCTGTTCATTATCTACATCGAGATGGGCGGAAGCTTACATCTTGAGCATGCAGATACAGGACGAGACACCCTCAGAAGAGGATTGTCTATCAAGCTGGACTGGGGCATCGGAGGATTGAAACGGGAAAGCTTCCGGTAAGACGCTATGTACGGTCGGCGTACGGTGTATAAGAGATATAAGGTTATGATGGGTTGATACGATGGCTCTTTGAGAGACGTTTCGCCGTAATATGCCTCTCCAGCCGAAGGTCACCGCAGCGAGGGATGGAAAGGGGCTAGCTAGCCTTGGGAAGTATGTAAGAGATGAAGAGGGCGGTCCTGCGGATGGGGTTCTCCGTGATTTTGCGCTGAAGTCGTATGAGATGGACTCTTGAGATGGACTCCGAGACGAGGCTGATGGGGGAGGGAGTCTCTCATATGAAGCACGGCAAATAGCTCCGGGGCGCAGAAGCAGCAACAGCACAGCCAAGCTGGCTGATGTAATTCGGCTCTTGGATTGCAAGAGTGTAGCTCACTGCCGTCACTTGCTCTTGATGAAGAGGACTTCGAACAGCCTAATGATGAAGGGGCAACGAAGGGAAAATTATGGAGAATCCTTAATGGTTAACTCGCGGCGTATGGAGGGCGTGATGTCAAATCGCTGGACGTGGGGTTTGTCAGTTGAGCAGGGTATTTGAGCTCGTAGCCATGAAGATCGCAACGGTCGCAGAGTCGCAATAATGCGGGGCGGGAAGTCCCCTGGGCAGATGCAATTGTGGCCCAGCCGAGCCCATCGATTTTGATCAATCAATTGATGGACAGCTGACGTTCTTCCATATTCTTCCCCACTGTACCGCTTAGGTACCTGAATCGAGTTAACGCAAAGTACTTCGTACTTCTACGCCACACTGCTTCTAGTGGCCTCGGACTTGTCGACTTGAGGGATTTGGGAGAGTGTGCCCCCAAACCCTCTTTGGACATTCAATCCTGCGGAGTGAGGGCGACGGACAATCTTTGAGAATAATCGCCCTTTGTTCGTGAGCACCTTGTTCAGCTCTCGATTTGATACTGCCTATGCTCTTTCTTTTCCGCACCGTCGCAGCTTGGAAGCCATTCTAGGAAAGCCATTCTGGGAAAGCCATTCTGGGACAGCCATTCTGGGAAAGCCATTCTAGGAAAGCCATCGAGCCCCGAATCATAGGGAAGTGGATATCTAAGATATTCGATATTGAAAGACGCCTGAAAATTGAAGGACTACGATGTGAACCACTCGCGTCCATGCAATAATGGAGAGCGGCCCGTCTGTCTTTAGTTCTCGCCTTCGATCGGCAGTTTCTCTTGCTTGATGGGTTGACTCTTAAGGCATACTTGGTTGGCTAGGCGCACAAGTTCCCACCTTCCGTAGTCAATAACCGGCATTTGATGTTGCCCCTGCCTAGTCTTCGAGACGAACTAGTTAGACCGGTTTCCCGTGGTCTGACTTGATTTTTCATCTCCGTGTGTTCCGTTCCGAGCATGAAACACTATCAACCAAGGTCCGGGGACCAAAAGCTAGGACTGAAGGATTGCTCCTTTTCTAATGAAACTACCAATATTATTTGCCGACTGCTCGAAACCATCAAACTTGGATTTAAACAAGACCTGGCATTTTATGATTAGCGGCAGACCTGGGTGAGATATCCCAAACACGACAGCTGCAAGATCCCACTACCCGGCCTTTCCGCGCTGGAGCCGTCGATATGGGGAACCCACAGAAAGCCCTTGCAGAACTAGTGTAGTATAGTCGCCTTTACGGGCGAGAAAAACTAATGGGATAGGAAGTTGAAACATGCTTCCGTGGCGCTTCCAAGGAAAATTTCCATCGCAGGCCACATTGGCTTCGTTCACAACGAAGAACTTGAGCCGGGACGAGCATCTGCGTACTACCAGATGCATGTACCCGATCTTTGTCCTTAGGAATGCACCCTTTCACTAGTCTGGTTAGAGCCGGGACAATGGGGGCTTCAGCGTCCTACTTGGGCGACTTGGCTCGCCACAAGTACACAAGATCACCGTCGTCTGGTGCATAGAGGTGGGTGGGTGAACGACGAATAGGAGCAGATGTTCTTGAGGGCTGCGTTGAGTCTTGTTAAGGGCTGCGCGGGATGTTGTTGGGAAGGATTTGGATTGATATGATGTGAGTTATTACCTGGCGCCACGACTCGGGGATGGAAATCAAATTGCTTCCATGCAGGAGCACTAAGCACTCTCACCAAGAACCTCCTGCAGGCCATAGGGCAAGATCGGTGTCACATCTCAATCAATCAAAACTTGTAGTCCGAGGCTGACCAGAGCGTGTTGCTGTCTGGGCGGCGAACGGATCGAAAGGAATGAATTCCGTGTCTTGTAGCATTTTCAGAGGTCTGGTCCAGTAACGTGTATTAATACAACGTGCGTGAGTGGTCTCTTTCGCAGTCGTTTAGTGTCCCAGTTCTGGTCTCACTTCGTCCGGAGCGCAGTGTCCTGTCTCATGGAGGAGTGCACCAAGAGGATGCAGTTGTGGTGGCACTTCTGGTTAGTCGAATGCGGGAAGGGCTGTCGCGTAGCCCCCACTCGATTGAAACTATCAATTGATCGTCCCGCTGGATCTCTTCGGTCGAGGACCAATCTGTCATTTCATTTGATCCCCGCGCAGCTTGTCCAGGTTGTGCTTCAGCTAGCTTCTGAGCGGCGCTGTTCTTCGTACACCCCGCTCTTCCATTGAAGATGCGATTGACGATGCCAGCACGCACTTCATTGCTGGGGATCAATGTCCAATTCCGAGTTTTGATTCGGAGTGTCATCGTCGAAGGATCAAATACGGACAGGGAATAATATCATCTCGACTTCATACATCACTCCCAAGCTTGCCCGCCCCTTCCAATTTAGGGCCTGTCCAATCCGGAGAGAAGAACAGGAGGGTACTTTATAGGAGAGCAGGAGCGACCAAACCGAGGACGCCCTGATGAGTACATGTTAACCTCAATAATGCACGTGCCATTGTACCTGGTTGTATCTGTCTACCCTTGCAAGTCTCCAGGCAGTTGCATCTGTGGGAACCAAGCTCTGATTGGCTGGTTTACCCTGGTTGATTCTACCGAACCTCTACCAAAACAGTAGATAGTTTAGGAATACTATTCCCAGGAAGAAGCCTTCTTCCTAATTAAGCAACGATATCACTAACAGGTTATAATCCAAGCTACTCAACTCCTACTAATTATAAGAAATTATCATACTTCTAAAGAAGATAAAAAAATATCTTTCTCCAATTCAATTCTAATACTAGAAAATATATTTTATATTCTTTTTAGTTAAGAAAAGAGTATAGAAAGGTTAATAGATATCTTCCTAATACTAAGAAAAAGCTAAAAGAGCTAGAGCTAGTAAGTTTTCTCTTTTTATCCTAAGAAAGCTAGGAAAACTTAAAAAAGTACTAAAAAAGGAGCTAGAAAGCTTCCTTAAAAAGGTATTAAAAAAGGAGCTAGAAAGCTTTTTTTAAAGAGAAGAACTAGGAACTAGAAAGCTATTTTAAAGAAAAGAACTCCCCTACCCCTATCCTAAACTTATTTCTTATCTCTTAATTTATTAAAATAATAGATAAAAATAAGAAGATTATATTAGAAAGTATATTAAAGGATATATTAAAATAAATAATAGATAAAATAAAATAAAAATAAATAGAAAAACTAAAAACTATAATAATAATTTTATTTACTAAATTACTAATAATTATTTTAAATAGTAAATAACTAATAAATACTTTAATATTTTTAAAACTATTAAGATAAAATAAAGAAGAAAATAATAAAAAATTAGCTTTTATTAATAATTTAGCTATATTAAATAAATTTTATTATAAGTTATAAAAGATATCTAATAATCTAAAAGAATATATAATTAGATAAAATATAAAGATATTAAATATCTAAAGCTAACTATAAATAATTTAAAAGATAATAGTAAACTTAGATATTTAATTTTAAATTTTCTTAAATTTTAAGAAAACTATTAAACTTTATTAAAAAATAAATATATAAATAATATAATTAGAAATTATTTTAATAGCTAGATTTACTTTTCTTATATTATTATAAAAAATAATCTTAATATAATAGGAAACCTATAATAAATTAATTTCTTTTAAAATACTTTTTTTACTTTACTATTATTAAAATATAATTATCTTAAATATTAAATTATTAAAAGAAGAAACTAACTATAAAAAATAGAAGTTATTAATCTATATCTATTTAAAAAATATAAAACTTTTAAGATATATTAAAGAAAATATATTAATATTAAAAGTTAATAATTAAATTAATTTTTAAAATATTAAAAAAGTATATATATATAATATTATCTAAAATTCTCTATCTAATATAATAATAGATATTATTAAAAATACTAACTTTTAACTAGATTATAAAGACTTATATTTACTTTAGTAGATAATTTAGTTTATAATTAGCTAATTAAATATTAAGTAGATAATAGATATCTTTATTAAGTTAACTTCTATATAAAGGATTATATATATATTTATAAGTAAAATATTAAAATATTTTTATTTTCTAAAAAATTATCTTATAATAAAAAAAACTTTCTTTAATTATTATATTATATTAACTTTATTTAATATTATAAAAGGCTTTAATAATAAACTTTTTAAGAAATATATTACTAAAGATAAACTAATATTTATAGAAGTCCTTATAAGTATATAAATTATTAAGAGTAGAGAAAATACTTAATCTTTTAATATTATAATAACTAATTTAAAAGCTAACTAATCTAAGCTTTTATAAAATAAGGTATTATCTAGTAAAAAAAATAATTTAACTTCTTATTCTAATTCTTACTTTTATAAATATTATAAATAAATCTACTTAGGAAATATATATTATATATTCTTTTTAGAAAAGATTTTATTATAATAATAGTAATTAGACTCTCTTAAAAAGAAAATAAAAAAATAATAGAAAATAATTAAAGGAAAAGCTATTTAAAAATAATAAAATTAAAATTAGAAGATAAATAATTTTAAAAAAAAAAATAATATTAGCTATAATATTAACTATTATATCTATAAACTCTAACTTTATTATTATTTCTTTTATTAGCTTAATAAATATTAAAGTAAGTACTATATCTAATATTATAAAAAATAATATAATTACTAATTTAAGATTATAGGAAATAGCTTTTAATAATTAAAAATAGTTTATTAAATTTACTATTAGAAAAATAAAAACTATTTATATAATAAATATTAATAAAATAGCTATATTAATAAATATAGGTATAATATAATTTAATATCTATAATATAAATAATAAGATAAAAATAGTTTTATAGATAATTAATAATATCTAGTATATTCCTAATTCCCTAGCTAATATAGTAAATATAGATTACTATAAAGATTATAATTTTAAATATAATTAATATATTAAGTTAATTATTAGTATTAATATATTTAAAACTTTTAATAAAATTATCTAAAAAAATAAGCTAAAGTACTTAGATATTATTATAAACTTTAATAAAAGAAAGTTAGTTATAGCTATCTAGTTTATTAAAGTTAAAGAAAATAATAATAATTAATTTAATAAAGATAATAATAATATTAATAATTAACTAGATTATAAAAAAATAAATAATTAAGATAATTAAAAAAAAGATAATAAACTAATATTTATTTTTTTATTTTTAATATTAAATAAAATTAAAATTAAAACTAAAATTAAGAATATACTATATAAACTAATATATAAATATCTTAGCTATACTAAAAAGTCTAAAATCTTAAAAGCTTATAAAGCTATAGGTATTAAATTTAATTAAGAAGATATAGATTTCTTTTATTATAAAGTATATTACTTAGCTAAGTCTATTAAAATAGTTAATTAAATAAAGCTCCCTAAACTTAAAGAACCTAAAGATTTCTATATAGATTTAATAAAAGTTAAGCTATTCTTAATATTAAAGTTTTACTATATTATCTATATCTTTAAAAGAAAAACTATATACTAGTAGCTTTATAATATTAAAAATAAAGTAGCTAAAATAATAATAAAAGCTATAATAGATTTTATAATATTTTAGGAAACCTAAATAGATTTTAAAATATTAAATATCTATATAAATAGAAAAAAAAAGATTTCTAATCTACTAATAGAAAATATTCTAAATAAAAAGAATATAGCCCTCTATATTATACTTTCTAATACTTTTACCTAAAATAATATTATAAAATAATAAAGAAAAATCTTAATTAAAATAATATAAATACTAATAATCTATTTTAAAATACTTAAAAAACTATCTATCTATACCCTAAAGATAATAGTAATAATCTTTAACCTACTTCCTATATCTATTAATAAAAAATTTATTAGCTTATATAAGAAATTAATAATATATTTTAATCTTCTTAAAAAAGAAAGATAGCTATTTCTTTAATATTTAAAAACCTTTAGATATATTACTTATATTTATAAAAAGGGAAGTTATTAACTTAAAAAGGTAGATAAAATAGTTTTTTAGATAATAAAAAGATACCTTATAAACTATAATAATCTATATAATTATATTTATAGTATCTAGGTACTAAAATTAGCTAAAATCTTTTAAATAAAAGATATAAAGTTTTATAAAATTATATTTTCTCCCTTTAAAAAAGTCTTAAAAGAAATAGAATAGATAAGTAAAGCTAATATAGTCTTCTATAATTAAATTATTTAAATCTAAATAAAGATAATAAAATTAATAAAAAATTTAATAATAAAACTAACTTCCTAATAGGTATAGTTAATAATCTTCTTAACCTAAACTTCTAAATATAAATAAGTCTAGAAATATTATAATAATATTTAACTATAATAACTAATATTAGAAATAATATCTAAACTAATCTAATATACTATACTAGAATATATTAATATTATTATTATAAATAACTTTAAATTTAATAGATCTATAATAAAAAAGAAAATCTACTTTATCTAAAAAAAATAAGTTTTTAATAATTATATCTTTAAAGAAGATATCCTTACCCCTTATATACTTAAAAACCTATTATTAGCTCTTCTAATAGTAAATACAATTATTTCTAATATAGCTATTCCTAAATTATATAAAGAAGTAGTTATAAGATCTAATTATAAAGAAGTTTAGCTCCTAGTAATAAAAAGATAAAAGAAGGTTTTAGAAAACTAATAAGTATAGATTTTTATAAAGAAATTATCTAATATAAAGGTTCTATTTAGAAAATAAGTCTATAATATTAAAATAGATAATAATAAAAATATTATTAAATATTAAACTTAATAGGTTACTTATAAAAACTTTTAATTAAAAAATTAAAATACTTTTTAACTATATTTTATAATTATATAGATATTAAGCTTTTAGATCTTCTTTACTTATATTACTATTTTAAGATAGCTTTATAAAGTATTTAACTTTAATATAATATTCTTTATAGCTAATATTTTAGAAAAAGTAAAAGTTTATATCTAGTAACTAACTAGATTTAAAGATCTTAATAATAACTAAGTATATCTAATTAGTAAAGCCCTCTATAGCTTTTACTAAATACTTTTATAGTAATTTAGTTATATTATAGAAAAGATAAAAAAGATAAGCTTTATCTTAATTAATAGAAAACTATATATTTTAAAAAATACTAATATAAAAATAATAATACTTATTTATATAAATAATTACTTAATTATAGCTTTAATAAAGGAAATAATTATAGATATTAAAAATATATTAAAAATAATATATAATCTAAAAGAAATAAAGTCTATAAAAAATTTTTTAAGTTTTTAAATAATTTAAAATAAAGAAAACTAATAACTATAACTATATTAAGAAAAGTATATTAATAAGATCTTTACTTATTTTAATATAAAAAAGGTAAATATAGTAATTACTTTATTACTACTATCTTTTAAATTACCTTTCCTTTTACTAGAAAAAAAAGTAAATTTTAAATAAATCTTTAACTATTAATAGAAAATTAGTAGCCTAAACTACTTAATAATAAATATAAAACCTAATATATCCTATATAGTAAATAAGCTCTCTAAAGTAAATTATAAACTATTACTATAGTATATAATAATAGTAAAATATCTACTATAATATTTAGTAAAAATAAAGTCTTATAAAATTATATTTAATAGTAGAAAAACTAAAGGAATTATAGTAGGATTTTATATAATATTAAATATATCTTTTATAGATAATAATATTAGAATTATAATTATTAGATATATTATATTCCTAATAAAAGCTATAATATTATAAAAAAGTAGTAAATAATTTTATATTATTTTTTTTATAGTAAAATCTAAGTTTATTAATTTATTATTTATAAGCTAAATACTTTTTTAAATTAAAAAACTATTTAAATAGCTTTAATTAAAAAGAAAAATTAAAAAGCTATTAATTTTATTAATAAATAGCTAGAATATTTATATTTAAATAATAAACCTATTAAATATTATTTATATTAAATATATTAATATAAAATTTAAATAGATTATTAAGAAGATTATTAAATAGAAATTATTTAATTTATAATATATTAGAATTAAGGAAATATTTATTAATAAAATAATAAAGCTATTTAATAAAAATAAATATATAGACTTTCTATATTAGTTAAATATAATATCTAGGGGGGGTATAATAAAGTTTTATATTAAAAAAGAAGATAAAGAGGAAAGATAAGATAAAATAATATTATATTAGGTTTTAGATAAAAAAGAAAATATTTATTTTACTTATTTAAGTTTATTTATTTAATTATTAAAATAGGATCCTAGCTTTAGTTTTATAAAATACTTTTATATAGAAAAAGCTATTATTTCTATTTATACTTTTAGTTTCTTTTATCTTTTATAGATAACTACTTTAGCTTAGTTTAAGGGGGGGTATAGGAACTAAGCTCTGATTAGCTGGTTTACTCTAGTTGATTCTACTAAACCTCTACTGAAATAGTAGATAGTTTAGGAACACTGTTCCCAGGAAGAAGCCTTCTTCCTAATTAAGCAACAATATCACTAACAGCATCCCCCAAAATCAATCATCTCGAGGCGCTAGACTACGCATGGCGATTACGGAGACCACCATTGCTTTTTGCACCTTTTGCTCGTACAGTCTGTCTCGTATGAAGCAGCGCCAGTCGATCCCCTATTCTCACAGACCCATTCTCTTATGCTCTCTTTGGTCAGGTCGACGCCGAACGCAGCTAGCATTGATGAGAACTTGCGGGGTTGAAGGGCTTTTCCAGCTTCTGATCAACTCGGTTCTAACATTAGAGCTCGTGCTCTCACCCAACCTAGCATCAATGTACTTGTGCACACGCAATACGTGAGTAATTACTTCGCACCCCAACTTCATAAATACTTCGTAATACCGCCAGAGCCCCGCGTCGCCACATCTTGGTTAAGCTGCCGCCTGGCCTGGCCTTTTGCGAAACCCCGGTCCCTTCTCTGCAAGTCTGCATTACGGTCGAACAATTATCGAACGGATGAGGTCTGGTCTGGGCAGACCCTAAAGAACACCAAGACTCAAGAGTCACGAGAGACCACGAGTAAAGCGTGGGGACGACCTCAGTTTGCTCATCGTTTTCGTATTGAATGAACCCCGGCTCACACCTTGCAGCCTCATTTCATCGCTCAGGTTCACAAACCGATTCCCCCTCCACCCGCCTTGTCATTCTGGGAATTGTTGGTGACAGGCTTTCGGGCTCGTCTCAGTCCTGTTCAGCACCGACACTCCTTTACTACATATTCTAGCGCACCAAGGGGCCTCCGAAGTTGGCTGTTGTCTCGAGTACTGGCATACCGTTTTGGCGTGCTGCCCCTCGCATTCGGAAGATAATCCTAACTACCCGATCTCCTAGAAAGGTTAAGCACAGTTATTGTTCGCGGGCGGAGAGGAACACTGCGAACTTTCGTGTTGAAACACGGTTAAAAATTGGCGCCAAAAGGAGAAACGGACATTTACCCCGAACAGACGTCATCCTAATTTGAACTCAACAACATTGAGCGACGCACTTAACGACACTCCCATTCTACCAACCACTGGCGGGACGCGGGCACGTACATTCGGAAAGGACGAAAAAAAAGAAAAAGAAAAGAAGAAGCTAATATCGGACACTTGAGAGAAACGCGATCCAGACACTCGACGCAGGATCCTATGTGTGCTCAAAGCTTTCCTCCAGCACACATGGACCCCGCCTTCGTTTTCCAACGAGGCTATCCAGCCCCTCCACCTCCGTCGACGCACCCATCGCAGCACACTCATCGCCGTGACGATGCTTCTGAGACGGACGGAAATTCTAATCGTGTTGCTCATACCCTGACAGCTTGCTGTCGGTGCCGCAAGGTATGTTAGCTTCTGGGCGCGATGTTCTTTTGAGTCCCTGAGACCCATCCCCGTCGTTTCCCCTTGCCGCAATCTTTGCCGACTGCGCTGCGACAGCTTCTGCAATTGCCCCGAGTTTCCCGTTACCGCAGAATATTACCTATTCTAGCTCTCCTCTACTATTTGCATCGTTTGCTAACCGCGTGTCATCTCTTTTTCTCCTGTTTTAGAGAAAAACAAGATGCGACCCTTCACTCCCTCGATGCTTGCCTTGCGATCGGTCAGGTGTCCCCTGCGAGTACTACGATACCGCGCGAGGAAGGCTGATAAGCCGCCACTATGTAATCACGCTCCAGGATAAGGTCCGTCAGCTCGAGGCCGAGCTGAGGACCTTAACCGAGGAGGAAGGGGACTTTTCCCATAACCGCGAGGAGCTCGTGCGTCGCGGCGGTTTTGTTCGCCTCAGCGCCGGAGACGAATCTGTTCGGTACCTCGGTCCAAGCAGCGGCATCGCCATGTCCCGTCTACTCATGGAAGAAGCTAAGCTCTTTACCGACTCAAAGAGGATTTCCGAGCTGATCCCCGAAGTCCGCGCGAGGAGAGAGAGGAGAGAAGCTCGGATGCAGTCCGTTGTCATGTCGAACACCCCTCCGGCAAGGAGGAAGAGCACGTATCCGATGTTTAGCGAGCACCCGGCGCCGAGTTTGCCGTCCAGGCCACTTGTCACCCGCCTGGTCGAGATATTTTCACAAAGAGGTAAGCGACGATACCGAATCCAATAATAGTCTTCCTGCCGGAGTGAGGGGGAAAAAACATCGGCGGCAAGGTGTCTATCTGTCGTACTAACATTGTGGATTACTATAGCATCCATGTTTTGGCCTGTGATCCATGAACAGCAGTTCGCCAAGGATCTCGAAGATGTATACGCCGGAAGCGACGATCCCTACAAAAACTACGTTGTGCGTATGGTCATAGCCATCAGCTTACACAAGCTTGATCCTCAATATGCCGGCCTTGCGGATAGCTACTACCTTGCAGCGATGCAGCTATTTGAGGAGGTTGTCCGCCCGAGAGACTTGAAGGCACTTCAGTGTCTTATCCTCGTGGCGCAATACTCTATTCTCGCGCCTACCCGAATGGCCATCTACTTCGTCATCGGTCTGGCCACGCGAATCTGCCAAGCCACCGGTCTCTGCTTTGAAAAGACGATAACGACGGCATACAATCAAGGTCTTGAGAGTCCCCTTGTGCTTGACATGCGCCGTCGACTCAGTTGGATAGTTACTTCCATGGAGTTCGGCCTCTCGCATACAATGGGGCGGCCAAACGCGTTTGCCCAGAGCCACGATGAGGTCGATTTGGGGTTCTTCTCGACCGCACCCGATGAGCGTATCACGGACGATGGCATCCTACCGGGCCCAGAGTGCGAGAAGAAGGTCGTGGCCATTTACCTCCTCAAGATGAGGATGGTGCAGGCGGAAATCAGACGTGTGCTCTACGAGTCTGTAGACCGTGGGCCCTTGCATGATTCCGACCCTTGGTTTGCTAGCATGGAAAAGAAAATTCAGGAATGGCATGATGGTGCGCCAACAGATCCGGCGTGGTGTAAGCCATGGTATGTCGATCGTTTCAGCCTCTCTCTCTCATATCCCCGAAACGCCGTACCCCGTTTCTCTTCTCCCTCGAGCTAATATCGAATCCCAATATAGGTTTAGTGGACGGTACTGTCAATTAAAGATCTTCCTCTATCGGCCGTCCCCACAGGTGACCCAGCCGTCACCTCGGGCAGCTGAGATTTGCTACGATGCCGCGGCTTATATCATCAGCCTCTCGAGGCAACAGATGGAAAAGGGCGCGACGGATGTTACGTGGATCTTCCTCCTCAATCTCTACATGTCGCTGAATGTCATACTATGGTCCGTCTCTTACGCCAACATCCGCCAGGCCCATGCGCGTGAGGATGTTGAGGAGCTGGTCGATGTGACGCTTGACATCCTCGAGCAGTGCACTGACCGGTGGCCTGGAACTGAGGCGGCGGCGAATTTGTATTCTGTGCTCTCCAGGGCTTGCATGCAATCGTACGAAACGCAAGGCGGACCGCAAGACGTGTTTGCGAGCACCTTCAACAACACGCCAGCGGCTTTTGCCCAGGCGCATCCACCGCCACCCACAGCGGCAGATGGCGCACACCCTTCATCCCAAGCTGCTGGTCAGCCACACGTTCCGCAAAACTTTAACAACGGCGGCGGGGGCGGTATTCAATTTGGCTACAGTTTCAACAACAACCCTCAGCAGCCCAACTCGATGAACTCCGGGGGGCCCTTCTCCTTTACCGGGTCGCCCTTTCCGCAGCAACACCCCATAACCCCACATCAACCGACATTCCGATCAAACTCCATCTTCTTCAACCCGTCTTCCGAGGGTGGCGGACGGAGGTTCTCTCACTTTGCTCCGGACGTACCTCCCGAAGGCGGAGATGAGGCGACCCCGCCCGCTACGACAACACCAATCAACCACGCCACTCCGCCGGACGGGTCTGGGGGTTCTTCGCTCCCCACGCCGCCAGAGTCCATCGAACCTCCGCCGACGATGACTCCTCCCGCGTACACGGGGCCTCCGACGACGACACCCGTCCTGACTCACCAGACGCCGCCATCCGTGGTCTCGACGCCCATGACGATGGCAGCATCCGTGGGCATCTCGTCTCCGGCGTCGCGAGTATCAACACCCGGGAATATAGCACACCAGCAACCACTACCGGCTCACCGCTCCCCCAACTTCACTAACATGGTGGGCCCGACATCTCAACCCGCGCTTCCACCCCAACAACTTCCACCACCAGGGGCGGCCCCACCGCCACCAGCGCCACATCATCACATGCCGCCGACGACCATGCCGAACTGGTTCGCGCCGCCGGCCCCTCCCTTCGTCTCGCCCTTCGCCTTTGGACCCACCGGCAGCCCGTTCGTCGGCGACATTAACGCCCAGGCCTTCGCGTCGCCGACGAGCATGGGACCGGGGGGGCTCGTTTCGCCGTTCGGAAGCCAGTTTACGCAGACGTTTCAGAGGCAGGGGAGTTTGAGTCAAGAGCAGCATACGGAGCTGATGCAGGCTTTGGAGAACGATGGGTTGACGGAGATTGATGCCTTGTTGAGTATGGGTGGGCCGGTGCATACGGTGGCATGGGGGTGAAGGAAGAATTGAGGAAAAGGGGTGAATTTGGAGAATGATGGAGAGTAGATGGGAGGAGAGGGAGACTTGGATATTGGAGCAGTTTGAAAGGTGGATGTAGTAGTTGAGACTATTTATCTCTATATATACCCTGGAGGCTCACGACCTTTTTTTTCTTCCCTCCGTCTTTTTCTCTTTCTTTTTCTTTTTTTTTTTTACTATTGAAATGAGCAGTCTACAGGAAACCGGGAGGATTTGTTATGGAATAAGGATGTGGACGTCTCTAATACTCCTGTGTACCAAACGTTGGAAAAGAGAAAACTGATTTGTTGGAAATGTATTTCTCAAAGCGAGGAGCTATGTATGAGTAGTCGCTAGAGTCTGTTTTCTTGATCTACTCGTCTGTTCGAATCCGGATCGCTTGGATGGAGATAGACGACGCTGTTTCCTCAAAAGGGTTCTATATACTTCTTTTCGTATTTTTTTTTTTTTTGGTTTTTCGCTGATCCCGCGTTACCACTTGACGGACAGAACGGTCCAAACACACATACACACACACACACACACAAGTAACACCGAAAGAAACAAAAACGGTCCCAATCCCAGTAATTCCCTATGCATACTCCCGTACCCCCATTCAAACTCAAGACGAAGCGTCTTATCTCCCTTCAGACAACCTCAACGCCAGCGATATCAGCCAAACCATCCACATCCCCCTCCCCAGAACCACCCCGTGTCTTCCTACCAGGCACATTCTTCCGCTTCTTCTTCTTGGCGGTGCCTGCAGCCACGAAGGGCACGTCCCTCATCCATCGCGCGACGAGGACCGCCCTATCCGTGACGATGGGATATTCCTTCCCGTCGTCGGTGACGGACCAGCGTGTTAGCGCGCGTTGCTGGTGATGCTTCGTGAAGGGCGGGTGGTCGCGGGGGTTAGCGGTCCCGTTCGTGGTGGTGATGGCGGCGGAGGAAGAGGAGGAGGAGGGGATTAATTCCGTAGAAGGAGGAGAAGATGGTAGAGGGGCGGGCGAGCATAGGATGTCCCACGATCGACAGAAGGATGAAGAGAGGTCTGTTTTCTCTACGACGTCGACCCAGTCCGCGCGGGCGGCGGAGCGACTTGCTTGGAAGACGGGGTAGGCATCTGCGAGGCGGGCGAGGCGGGCGACGTTGTTCGCGTGGCGGATGAGTTCTGTGCGGGAGGTTTGGAGGAGGGCGTGGCAGAGGAGGAGGGAGTGGAGGGCTTCGGTTAGGAGGGGATGGTAAGTGCAGGCTTCGTTTGTCGGGGTTTTAGGGAGAGAGGCGGTAGGTAGGAGGTCAGGAGGGGGATAAGGAGGGAGATTGGCTGGAGGAGTGGCGGCGAAGAGGTCGGAGACGGAGTAGATGACTTGCGGGGTTAGGTTATGAGCACCGCCAGAGTGATGTTGTTGGTGGTTGCGGGGGTTCCTGGTGCCCGAGGCAGCCTGGCCGATCTTTTCGGTAAAGTCGTTGACGGCTTCCTGGGGCATGTGGGGGGTATAGTCTAGGTGGGAGAGGAAGGCCAGGAAATCTTTGAGAGCGCGCTTGGCGTACGTCTTGACCAACCTGCGGGACACGAGGATCTCCGCGTCGGTGAGGTCAGTTCTGGCAAAGGGGTAGGGCTCGTCGTGGCCGTCGTTCCTGGAGTCTGCAAGGAAGGCGGATAACGGGATGCCGGGGAAATCGGCTTCCGTGACGGTTACGGTGTCGCGGACGTTGTCGCACGCAAGGGTGAGATAGGCGCAGGCCCGCATGAAGAGGAGCTGCGGTATAAGGCTGGTAGGCTGCTCTTCCTCACTTAGCCTCACATCTGGAGCACGCTTACCGTTGGCCTGGCCGTTGTTCTGGTTCGATGGAGAAGGGGGCTCGGCAGCGGGAGGTTGGTGTCTCCTCCCGTAGAGGTGATGAATGTCCAGCGCCTTGGTAAAATCGCTAACGGCGCCTTCAAAATTATGCATAAACCCCCTAATCATAGCCCTCGTCCGATACGGCTCCGGGTCCGCCGGACAAGTCGCAATGATCTCGTTCAAAGGCTGCAGGCTCGTATTATCCGCCAACTGCCTCGACGGGATCTTCTCGTGAAAAAAATGCACATACTTCCCATCAATCTCATCCCTATTCCTCTGCAGCACGTTGGCGCCAATGTCATCCAGCGTCGACGCCCCCTGCATAGTCGCCACGCTGCACGCAATCTCGTCGAGCCGGTACGCCCGCGCTAACTTCTGGCACGCCTGCAGATTCATCCTGAATTTCCGCTCCCTGCTCAGCCGGGACCCGTGTTGTCCGGGCCCTGGACCCCCTAGGCCTAGGCTCGAGGCGGGGCCCCCGCCGCCGAAGCCACCGCCGCTGTTGAGTAGCATTTGGGAGGGAGCGTCGGAGGCGGCGCGCACGGCGAGGTCGGTGGCTTCTTCGACGAGTTTGCGGATCTTGATGACGTCGTAGAAGACGGCGGGGTCGACGGGATGGGGGCGCGGGGTGTTGTAGTTTATGCTGGCCATTGTTTCGAGGATCTCGATGGGCATTTGGAGCCAGGGGCCGTGAAAGCAAGCTATATACCTCCAATGCCTTGGGCAATTGTTAACCTCCGAACGTGTAACATATATATCGATTGACTCCTAGTCGAGAGGGAAGAACCCGGCTCGTTTCAAGCCCCTCCGTAAGAAATGAGACATCGCTACGTACTTGTTCCGACATATTATCAACGGAGAAGGAGAGAAAGGAGCTGCGGGCTTGCTCTTCGCCTTTCCGGCTTTCGTATCCTTCCTAACCGGCACCGACGACGAGCTCTGCGCATCGGCGACGGAACTCGGAGGAAGAGGCGTCGAGGAGCCAGACTCATCGAGAGCGGGCGAGGCATCTGCTCCTGCGGATTGATCGCCGGGTTGGCGATTCCGTTTCCTTGCCATGGTGGTTCTGGCTAAAGACGGGACGACTGCAGCATTTAATTCGATTTTTTTTCTCTCTGCGCGGGAAGGTTGAGGTCTTTCGAATCGAGGGTTCCTTCGAATTGGTGGGGTTTCAACTTTTATCGTGTCTAGGAGTAAGGAAAAAAAAAAGGGCGAAGGTGAGGCTTTTCGGCGAAGGAAGAGTGGGACAAGGATGCTTATGCTTCTTGTCGACACTCAGAAGCAATCAAAGACCAGTCGACCGAGAGAGTTCGCAGGAATTGAGCAGAGATTGGGGGCCTTATTGGGGGCCTTTTTGGAGCTTTCCCTCATCTGGACCTTCTGCGTAACCTCTGCTTTGTGAACTTTTAATTCGTGGAAGGAGTAAGTCGATATCACACCGACACTCACCGAGATCACGTGGATGCTTTGATCAACCTCCTCGTCGATGGGTGAACGGCTTCGACTTGGTTCTCCTTAATATCAGGGGCAATGCAGAGTTACGGCTCGACTCTGCTGAACTAGGCTACATTGGCTTTAGAATATGAGGAGTAGAAGACTGTATTCCTTTTCGACAAACCTCCCTTTGCTGAACGGATCATCGCCAACTTCCAAAGCCTGGAGAGCTTCATCCTCCGCAAGCCACTTACAAGAGCCTCTCTACATTTTCACACTCGAGTCAACAGGCCATGGGGAGATGTGTAAAAGCTTTTCGAATCCGAAAATAGCCAGTAAGACAGTTTCCTCTAAGCAACCGAGAATGCCGTAATGTGCCCTTGCCGTATAACGTATAATATCCAAGCTGTTATCCAAGAAGACAGGTAAACCAAGACTTCAAAATATCCCAGAATAAGTATCACATTCTTCCCTCGCCAGAGTTAGGCCCTTCATTTCCTCTTCAGGCGTAAAACCGCCATTCCCCGCCGTCGATTCTGTTCTTCACATGAGCCAGGAGTGCTCCTCAAATTCGCCCTCATAAAATACGGCCTTGTCAGATTTGTCCTCGCCAGATTTATCCTCGTCATATCACTCCTCGTCATATCACTCCTCGTCGTGTAGCTCTTCGCCGTATCGCTGCTCGCCGTGTTCTGATAGTCATATTGCTGCTCGCCCGGGCAACGATCGCAGATTTCATCTGAGTCTTGATAAAAATCGTCCTCTGGTACAACTGGGCAGTTACCGTCGCAGGGTTTATTTGCCGTGGCGTAATCGTACGGCCTGATGGAACCGTACTCGACGTTGACCACACTTGAGCAGCCTTTGCATTGCCGGCGGAAAACCTCCTGAAAGCACATCTTGGAGGTTCGTGGGTAACTTGAGAGTATGGTTGATATGGAAGAGGTGAGCTGGGGCGTTCCGGATATTGTTATGAGTGAGACCTGACAAACCCGGAGGATCAGGCCAGTGGTAGACCGGAAGCGATATATACGACGTCGAAGGCTCGAAGAGTGAAAGGATCCGAGGCAAAATGACAGTCTTGCTTCCGAGTAGGGATCGGGTGTAGGTGTTATAAAGCCGAAGAGCTTGTGCTAAAGCGGGCGAAATCTCGAGACTATAGAGTGGGTAAAGGAGCAAATTAAACCGAGTGGGTATGAGTATGGTGAGAATGGGAAAAAAAAAAAAAAAAAAAAAAAAAAAAAAAAAAAAAAAAAAAGGAAGAGAATGATGCTCATCGAGAGAGGGATCGAGGATATTTATCCTTCTCGAGGGAAAGCAGCGGCAGGCTCCAGGCAGGCTCCTCAAAGGGGTCTGTGGACGACGACGTCTTCTAGTGACATTGAAGTGTGCATAGGTCTTGAATCATGAACATTGAGTGGTAAGGATCCATCGTCTGCAAGATGAAGTTCGGGTGCACAAAATGTTTTGACTTCTTTATTATCATTATGTATCAACTTCCTGATGTTGCAGTCAAGGTAGAGAGAGAGAAGGAGAGCTACTCTAGGTGACGTGTAGACACAAAGGCGGGTGAAGCAACAGATCAGTTCCCTGACGAGCCTCACCTCACATCGATAGATTGTAGGCCAGGCTTTTCTGGATGCTGAGTTTCCATGGTCCCCGACCGAAGCTATGACAAGCTCTTGTAACGAGAACAGAGTACACAGGAGAAGAGATCTAAGGTTGAGAATAGTTGATGGTGGGATCCGTTCTTTGGAGCGGGAGGGAGACGGAGGGAGACGGAAAGAGAGATGCCTCGATATCAGGTGGAGCAGTGGACCAAATGGCCATTCGAAGCTAGCAAGAGTGAAACAGCGAAGACGCTTAGCTGCAAGATCCTTGTTGCATATATCCTCGACTCAAGGCTGAAGTGTAATGGGTGAATATTAAGGCTTGTAGATAAGGATCACACGAGTCCTCGATCAAGCCGCAACTAGAGCCAGTTTCATACGAGGCCTATGCCTAAACCATCCTTGCCGCACTTCACGTCGACAACGCAAGACAGGCATCAACTGCCAACCCAACCCTAACCAGCACCGTTAGCAAACAAAGACACACCGAAACACGAAGAAACTGGGAGAACACGACTCACCTCCCCTGCTTCTGATACACCACATCGCTAATAATTTCCCGATCCAGATCTGGAAACATACCGGCCAGAGTCTCCACGACGTTGGTATGTTCAGCGCGATGCAGCCTTTGTGCCTCCTCCGCCTCTGCACTCGCCTGCCTCGCTGCCGCCTCCTCTGCCGAGAGATGTGATCTTGGTGGTCTCGGAGGGGGCTTTGGAGGAACAGCAGCAGCACCTTCTTGCTCGATGGCTGGAGCTGGAGCGAGAGCTTGGGCGTTGTTTCTCCGTGGTGGGTAGTCTCCGCTAGGGCGAGGTGAAGTGCTAAGCGGTGGTGGTGCGGGAGTACGGGGTGCGCTGTTAGGAACAGAGGAAGCCGGCGTCGACTCGTCGGAGAAGATTCGTCCAAAGGTGGAGAGGGGCTTCTGGATGGTGCGAAGAAGCCCCGTGATGGCTGCCTGGTCCTCTCCTCCCGAGGAGTCGGCAGCGGCCTCGTTGGACGAAATGGAGCGGCGTGGGGTGGTGGGTTCGTCCAAGGGTCGGCGGGTGGATGATTCTCCGGCTTGGGGCGGCTGAAGCGTGCTTGGGTTCTTCTCCGAGAACTGTGAAGGGCCTGCCTTGGGGGAAGTGGGAGACTGCGGGCGGTGCTTTTCCGCAATGGCGGAGACAGCCGCCTCTACGTTCCTCTCAAACTCGTCATCCGTGATGGTTAGTGTCGTACGGTCCATGTTTTCGACGAACTGAATGGCACCCATCTATGGTACGAGGGTTAGCGACACCCGAGTAAAGAAATAATTCGGGAACGTGTGTGAGGCTAGAGCTCACCAACGATGAGAGGTAGTAACCAGCCTCACCAGCCAGCTTCTCCTGGTTTCGGAATCGAAGAATGTATTGCACATTCGAGACGAGATGCTCAGGATTTGCTTGAAGAACAACGTAGATTAGAAGAGGCATGAACGAATCCGCCGAAGTATCTGACTTGGCATTCTTGAGCAGCCCTACATTCGGAGTTAGTCGAAGTGAATCTTCTTAACCTGAGGAAACTAGGACCTTATTACCAAAAATGACTTTGCAGCAGTTCAAAACGCAAATAATCTTGTCTCGAGGTGCTCTGTAGGATTTAATCTTTAAGAGTTCTAGCACTTTGCGGTTAGCTTGCTGTCTCATCCGGAGATGGTCTAGGGCGTTCATTTTTCACGTTCACGTTCACATACCCTGCTGAGCAAGCCTCAAGAATCTCCTGCCGTTATCACCCACGGGCGGAATATCAAGGTGCTCCTCGCGCACCCACCCGTAGATATTAATCTTCTGCGTCAAAATCTCATCCCTCTCCACATCTTCCTGGTGCTGACCACGCCTCCCGGGTCCCATAGGACGCTCCCCACCGCGCCTCTTAGGTTTAGCACCAGGAATGGGCTGCGGCGGGGGAATGGCCGGCGAGAAAGTCTGCGTGTAAAGACGGTTCATGACGAGCTTCTCCATGCCCTCGCGGGCATTATCGAACTCGCCGTCGGAGACGGTGCGCCAGACCTCGCACTGAGCCATCTTATTCGCGATGAAGGCGAGGAAGTCGCTGACAATCTTGACCTGCTCGTGGACCATCCACTGCCTCTTGCCAAACTCGGAGAGGAACGACTTAAGATACCTAGCCACGGGGTCGGCCTTCTTGTTCCTGAGTTGCTCGAGGAAGCGGTGGAAATCGAACTGGGATGCGGGCTCGGGCTCCGGTTCGGGGGGAGGAGGCCGATGGAGAGAGAGGGTCGGAGACATGGGGGAGTCGGTGGCGGTGGACTGCGAGGGTGGCTCTTCAGGGAGACGGGTGGTTGAGGGTACGCGAGGAAGGTCCTTGGGCGGGACAGGAGGCCCTCTGTCGTCGGACATGCGCTTCTTGGAGCGAATGCTGGAGGCTGGAGATTCCCCAGAGATGTGGAGGCCTTGCAAGTCCTGGAATTGGCTCGCTAAACTCGACGACAGCGGTTCGAGACTCGACTTCCTAGGTGGATGCTGCGCGGCACTTGTCAGATGGGGAGAAGTAATTTCCAGCCTGGGACTCATGACTTCCTCGGCATCAGGACCACCGCCGGCCTCGCTAAACTGCTCCATGATGCTCTGGATCTCGGAGCGCGAGCCGCCCTCCTGCTCATCTTCACTGAGATACCGCCTTTCATCGTATGCAGCGTCTGACCTCGTGGGGGATACTTCTGAAGTTGTTCTGGAGTGGCCATGGCGGGAAGCAGAAGAGGGTGCTCTCGAAAGGGGCTGTGAAGTTGTAGGAGTCGCCGGGGTGGGATCGACGTATGTGTCTGGTCGTGGGTCCAGCAGAGCGAGGCCGGGGTTTGTAGGTGTTGACCTCCGGTTAGGAGGGGGTCGGAGGGTAGCAACGGAGGAGGTCATGATGTCGGGAATCTCATCGGCGGTAACGGGTGCGCTTTTGGTATCAGTACCGGCAACGGCATCAGCTTTCGGGGGAGAAGGAGGGGGTATGGGGGCTTCTTGATCATCTGTCGAAGGAGTCGGTGTGGGATCGGTTAGGTCGAGCAAGTCGTCATCGGGGCGCGAGTTGGGTGTTGTCTCTGCGGTCTCAGGTTTGTTTATAATTCCTTGTACCTCGGTCTCCTCGGGCTTCGCGGCCGGTCCTTTACCCAGGCTGTCGTCCATCTTGGCCGGAAGTCGGGCTAGGTCATCGTCGTTGTTGGCAGAAGAATTGTTGGGAGGAAGGCTCGAGGACTCGGGCGGAGACATGCAACGTGTATGTGTAAATGCAACAGCAAAATCTACAGGCGACAACAATAACGAACGCTAAGTATGGAGCGAAAAATGTAAATATATTGCTATTGACAGCGGGAGTTGTTTTCCGGGGCTCTGAGACACTTGCTCGTCGCAAGAGAGGGCGTCCTTGTTGGAGGGGGCCTCTAGGCAGTAACCTCGAATTTGTAGGGAGGAGGCAGGACAGAGAGCTGGATCCCGCAGAATCGACGAGAGCCCCCGGTTGGAATGGGTCCGAATACTGATAGAAAGAAAGAGGACGGACAAGTTTCGAGAGAATGGGAGGGTTCGTAGCTTCGGGGCGGAGAGGAAGCAGGGCGACGGGTGTTTGTTGCGAGCGTTTCAATGTTCTTGGGGCAACATTGAACTGGTATTGAGCCCGTGACCCCGCCAAACAAAATCCTAGCAAGGAGGCCACAGTGTCTGATGAGTACAGCACAGTAGATATACAATTGTACTGCGGGGAAAGGCTAAAGAGTATAGGTATTTTAAAGTGTTCTTAATTCTTGTTGAGCACTGTCACCGCCGCTGGTCTCTCGTTGCCTCAGAACAGGAAAGTGAAATTAGATGCCCCATTTTATCTCCTGGATGGAATCCAGGAACATCACCAACCAGCCAAAAGCCCGGCTGTTCTCAATTATAAGGCCCGATACATTGATGCGGTGAGGAAACCTCGACCTAATAAAGGATCTCCCGGAAATCTGGGGACAGGCACTCTGCCTCGCCTTAGTTTCAGAGGAGAGGCTTAGACTGACGCCGGCATATCCTAGAGCCAGTAGCAATGAATGGATTGTAAGCGGTTCAGTTGGTTCTGCCGAACGGCAACTGGCGTCAACGTCCTTTCGTGTGGACATCTCGTGGCCATACGAAGGACTTAAAGTGTGCAAAGCTGCAGGGTCATATGTCCTGGGATGGATATTTCGGAACTTGCTAAATCTCGGGATGCCATCGACGAAGTTTTGCGGTCTTTTCCGTTTATGTCCCTCTCGTTCTTTTTATTTTCTTCTCTTCTCGTTTGCCTTTCCTTTTTTTTTTTTTTTTTTTTGTATCTTTTCCCTTATCCCGATGGTCTCTCTCTCTCTTGAGCTCCATCCTTTGTCTCGAATGGGACAGACATGGCGCTTAGCGCACCCCGGATGGCGTGAGAATCAGGATTCCTACTTCAGACAACCCCGGATAGCTTCCTGAGCTGTTGGGTCCAAATCCCTCCTCGCTGCATCAGTAAGTAATCTCTGAAAGAGTAAACCGTCTCCGCTTGCTGTGCCTCAAGCTCAAACACCCCGATCGGGACGGGCTGTCGGAGATGCACTAACTATAAATGAACCACCTGCGTCCAGTGTTAGAGCCTGGACCCCACGTGGGCGGTTCTTAGCCTTAGAGCTGATCCGGGACGATGACGTCTGTGTGATGGGTGTGATGGCGATTTCTTCTTGTCCACACTTGCAGCGGCAGCAGGCCAAATGACCAGGTTTAACCTGCTTCCCGTGGTAGACTTCTCTCTTGGGACGAGGTATTAATTAGACAATAGCATTAATGAAGATAAGATTCGGACGCTACCTCGGCACACGTCGTAGTCTGGCGTCCGTCGGAAACGGATTGGGGGTATTAATGTTATTCTTATTACCTTTCGTATTATTTCTCAGAAACGAACACGAAAGCCGGGCTCCGCTGTTTCACTAGGCTTGGATGGACCTGGAGCTAACGGAGGACGAGGGGAGATGAGTAGAAATCCTTCAAGTTGAGGCTGTCTGCGACGAACCCGAGTTTCTCAACCTTAATCCTTGCCCATCTTATGGATCCACGTTCAGTGATTGAATTATTCAAAAGAGACCATCCCTATGAAATCGGCATATCTACCACATTGCCACTTCATTAGTGGAGATTTGTGGAGAGAACAGGTCGAGGTCTGCTGCCATTTTGATCAGTGGTGGGATTGATAATCTAATTGATGGTGTGGGGCCTGACAGACCAAGTGCTTTCCCAGCGTGTTCTTCAATCAAATTGACGGCGTCCGTTGCACTCCAGTGGCGCAAACTCACCACTGATACGAAGTAGTAGTAATCTAGCATTATTACTGATTGTCTGTTCGCAACCCTGCTTCCTGGGAGGTCCGGCGTTCCGGATGAATTGGACCTTGTTCATGATTTGATGGTTGCAGAACGCACTTTCCTGCCCAAGATCGAGCTGATCACCAAGCGCTTCCCGTGGTGACGACATTGACGTGACTGGTCAGATTTTATTCTAAACTTATGCACTTCTGCTGGTTTATATTGATCGGTGACTCGCACCTGCCCTTGCATCGATGTTTTCTCCTTCGCTCTCTCGCACCTTCTCTCCCAGACTCTCTCGCTTTAACAAGGGAAAGCGCATCTGTCTCTCAGTCTTGGTGCGATTAGCGCCTTGGCGATTTCTGTCTTTGTCTGTCCCACTTGGACCATTTCCAAGTCCAAGCCGCGACTTCTCTCCACCTCTGATTTCTCCACCCGCTCCTTCCACCCTCGACTTCTTCCCTCTCATGACGATTCGGGATCTCGTGTTGCGTCCGTCGCTGGAGTCGCAAAGTCGGTGAAATCCGTATCCGAGGCCATATCGCCTGTTCCCCCCCAACCTTGCCCCAACTTCATGCGAGTATCGTGATTCGGCTTTTATCTGCGAAGCACCCCGGACACTTCTACGGAAATGCCGGAATAGTCGGATTTTCACTATTTTGTCCTTTTCGATCGTTTTATAGTCTTTACCCTAGTCGCTCGCTCTACCCCGTTCGTTTGGAGTATGCTGCTTCACTCGTTATCGTGTAAGCCATGATGGTTGAAGAGGTAGAACCAGGCGGCCCCGACGCTACCGGAGCGCCGATCACCGCAGCTCCCACCAGAGCCAGCCAGCGCATGTCGAGAGCCACGTCGTTAAGCCAGACAATCCAGAGCGGATTACACAAGGTTTACAAGAGAGTCTTTCTCGAATTCATCCTCCGCGAAAAGCCTCTACCAGCCTCGAAAGATGGCCGGCACATCCCCCTCGAACCCGGCCGCGAGCAGCCGCTAACCGACAACCGCCGCGGACGATCATACATCGACAACTCTATTCGAACCTCACGATACACCATCTACGATTTCTTTCCAAAGCAAGTGATTTTCCAGTTCAGCCGCATTGGCAATTTTTACTTTCTATGTGTTGGTGTGCCGCAGACAATTCCGGGTCTAAGTACAACGGGAAACTTTACCACCATCCTACCGCTCATGTTCTTTGTTCTCCTTACCGTCGCCAAAGAAGGATACGATGACTTCAAGCGCCACCGTCTCGATAATGTCGAAAATGCGAATGCCGCCATAGTTTTAAAGGACGCATCCAAGGCTCGGCCCCATGTCGTAGTCACAAAGAGGAAACAGAGCCGCATCCCATTCCATTATAAGAAGGTCCGAGAACCGCTCCGGGAGTTTGACGAAGAGTACGATGGTCTTAGATGGGTTTCGACCAAGTGGTGCGATATCAGAGTTGGAGATGTGGTGAAGCTGGTCCGAGACGAGCCTGTCCCCGCCGACATCGTGCTCTTACACAGCGATGGCGAAGATGATTTAGCATATATTGAGACGATGGCCCTGGATGGGGAGACCAACCTGAAGACTAAGCAGGTGTCAACAGCAATCAAGGAATGTGGAACGATTAAGGGGATCCGATCTTGCCGCGCCCACGTTGTCACGGAGGACCCTAATCCTGACCTGTACCGTTTTAACGGCAAGGTCACTGTCGGCGAGAAGACCTTACCTCTGACGCTCAACGAGGTGATATATCGCGGCAGCATTGTGAGAAACACGCCGAGCCTGATTGGCCTAGTCGTCAATACTGGCGAGGAGTGCAAAATTCGTAAGTCACTCTCGTGTTAACACCAATCTCTGGGTAGTTTTGGTGCCACCGGATCTGGATTGCGCTAACCTTGCACTCAGGTATGAATGCGAACCAGCACCCAAAGGCTAAACGGCCAGCGCTTGAGCTCATAGTGAACAGGATCGTCATCACCCTCGCCATCTACGTCGTCGTCCTTTCCGTCGGATGCTCTATGGGTTATGTTGCCTGGCAAAAGTCCGTCGAGGCCAAAAGCTGGTACCTCGACGACGCGAAAGTAGCGTTCCACGAAATCCTCATTGCCTACATTATTCAGTTTAACAATGTCGTTCCTCTTGCCCTTTACGTCAGCCTGGAAATTGTCAAGATCGGCCAACTCATCATGCTGAACTCCGACATCAACATGTACGATGCTGCTTCAGACACTCCTGCAAAGTGCAACACGAACACCATTCTAGAAAACTTGGGCCAAGTTGGCTACATATTCTCCGACAAGACTGGTACCCTTACCGACAATGTTATGAAGTTTCGAAAACTCAGTATTGCAGGAACGGCTTGGCTCCACGAGACTGATCTAGACCAGGACACAATCGCTGACACAGTTGACTCTGATGATGACTCTCAGATTAGTTCGGAAAAGCCTCCGTTTTTCAAAGCAAGCATCCCAGCCATAAGAGTACCGGCAGCGGCGGCCGTCGAGACGCCCGACTCCTCGGAGGCTCTTGAGACAGTAGCAACAACGACTATCACTCCGAGAGCGTCCATGACACAGAGGAGATCATCTTCTCAGTGGCGGTCAACTGGACGCCCTGACCATGTGCAGCCTGATGTGACGACTTCCGACCTAATGGAGTACATCCGACACCGCCCCAACTCGCTCTTTGCCCGAAAGGCGAAGCAGTACATTTTAGCGATGGCTCTGTGCCATACTTGCCTTCCTGAGGTGCGAGATGGGGTTCTCGAATACCAGGCGTCATCTCCGGATGAGATTGCCCTCGTAAGGGCTGCTCAGGAGCTAGGTTATACGGTAGTGAAGAGGTCTCCGCAGCAGATTACTCTCCGCGTTGCGACCGACGACAACGGCTCGTCTAGATTACAAACTTTCGAAATCCTTGACGTCATCGAATTTAGCAGTAAGCGGAAGCGCATGTCTGTCGTCCTGCGGTACCCAGATGGTCGCATATCAGTCATTTGCAAAGGTGCCGATTCGGTCATACTGCCACGCCTTAGGATGGCACCGCTGGCGAAACAGAAGGCTTCTGAGGTGAGAAAGAGCGCAGATCTAGAGCACGAGATGTTACGAAAGAGTTTGCACGAATCTCGGCCGAGCATCGGTGGTCGTCCAAGTCTGACTACGAGATTTGGTGGCCCACCTATGCGTGAAGCGAGTAGTAGCCTATTACGACAGGCCAGTACGGCTAGGAGCAGATCCTTTGATGCAGCAGCAAGCTCGAGGCCACTGCGTGATGAAAAGCCCCGCCCGTCGCTTGCCACTCGCGATCGGTCTCTCGATGTCTCGAAACTCACCCACCTTCAGCCTCCAGGCAAAGGAACAGGAGAGCCGGATGAAATGGACAAGTTCTCGTTCCTCGACGATCCTTATATCCATGACGACCCCACTGTATTTAGTCGATGCTTTAAGCATTTGGATGAATTTGCTGCGGAGGGGCTGAGGACTCTAGTCTTTGCGCAGCGATTCGTACCGGAAGCGGAGTATGCGGGATGGAAGAAGATTTACGAAGACGCCACAACCAGCTTGGTCGACAGGCAAGAGCGTATCGAAGCTGCAGCAGAAATGATTGAGCAAACGTTTGACTTGGTCGGGGCCTCGGCCATCGAAGATAAGCTTCAAGAGGGTGTACCGGATACGATTGACCGGCTACGACGAGCAAACATCAAGATATGGATGCTAACAGGAGATAAGCGGGAGACAGCCATCAACATTGCGCACTCGGCTCGGATCGTTCAAGCGGGGTCCGACTTGTATGTGTTGGATTCTACCAAGGGGTCCCTCGATTCGCAGTTGCTCAATATCATGGAGGACGTCCAGACGGAGTCTATTCATAGCGTGGTCGTGGTCGACGGTCACACGCTCGGCATTATTGAGCAGTCGGACGACCTCTCGGCGCAGTTTTACGCCATCATGCCCTTGGTTGACTCGGTCATTTGCTGCCGGGCCTCCCCAGCCCAAAAGGCGCTCCTCGTCAGGACGGTTCGGTCGCGGTTGCGAAAAATGAAGGGAGCCCACCGAGGTCTTACTCTCGCGATTGGCGATGGTGCGAACGATCTGGCCATGATTCAAGCTAGTCACGTCGGTGTAGGCATCTCGGGCAAGGAGGGCCTCCAAGCAGCACGTGTAGCCGACTACTCGATTGCTCAATTCCGGTTCCTCCAGAGACTGTTGTTTGTTCACGGAAGATGGAACTATGTGCGAACGGCCAAATTTATCATCGCGACTTTCTGGAAGGAGATGTTCTTCTATCTGCCCACTGCGCTCTACCAGCGGTACAATGGCTATACGGGGACCTCGCTTTACGAATTTGCCAGTTTAACCGTCTTCAACACGCTCTTTACGAGTTTGTGCGTCATCTGCATGGGCATTTGGGAGCAGGATCTCCGCGCCGAGACTCTGCTAGCGGTTCCAGAACTCTACTCGTACGGACAAAGGAATATGGGGCTCAACATGTGGAAGTACATCGCATGGATGATCATTGGTGCCACAGACGGCGTTCTGGCCTGGTTCGGCGTATGGGCCGGCTACGGGTGGAAAGCTAGGCTGAGTGACCAGGGTTTGTTCGCTCTGGGTAACCTGTCCTTTACCGTCGGTGTGCTTTGGATCAACTGGAAGCTATTGTGAGTGATCGATGAGTTTTTCTACAAACAAAAAGTCGGTCATGATGACTGATGGAAGACTAACGGCTGTGTGCAGCATATTTGAGACGCATTACAAGACTGGCATCATCATGTTCTGCTTCTTCCTTACGACTATCGGGTGGTGGGCCTGGCAGGCATTTCTAGCCGGTTCCTACGAACCTACGCCGTCCATCTACGCTGTACATGACGGTTTTATGCAAACTTTCGGACCCGATCTGTTGTGGTGGGCGACTTTGTTTGCCGTGCTAGCGGTATTGGGACTGATAGATTTCACTCGAAAGCTGATCAAGCGGACGCTGATCGGTCTGGGCGTGTACAGGTGGCCGCCGTGGAAGGCGAGGTCGAACGGAGAGTTGGAGGTGGAGGTGTGGCAGGAGATGGAGAAGGATCCGGTAATATGGGAGAGGTTGCAGAGACTTGCTGCTGGCGGTGACGAGGAGGATCCGGAGGCTGAGGAGGCGTAAGATGTGAGAGCTGGGATGTTACATGTGCGGATTAAGCATTGGTTGGGATTTTTGAGACTATTTCCTCTCCCCGCCTATTTCCTTCTTTCCTTTTCTCTCTTTCCGTTTCGTGGCATATAGATACAGGCTATTGGTGTTCGAGTGTTTGATACCTGATACCCATCCTTTTCGGTTTCTTTTGTCGGAACCATTGCATAAATGAATAGATATAGGGCAATATAATGGCTACTACGGTGGTGTCAGTGCCATCGTATCGTATTAAACTAGAGCTCTTTTGTGCAGAGTGCCGTACTATAGCAGATGGACAGGAATTGCAGGATTACAAGAAGATCGAGTTCCCCTGCAGTATGTCGTGCATAGCACGGTGAGAAGAACAAGCCATGATCTGCATGTCATGTCTGGTGGTTCATGAATTAATTTACCTGGCGATGGTATCCAAGACACTGCAAGGGTCTAAACAAACAAACTTCCTATAGTAAATAAACAGAAAAGTGCAGGTCCAGATGCCGCTCAAATCAAATACTTAATTCCTTCTGACCTCCTTCGATTCCGTTACATCTCCTCCTTCGCCATTCCTATTCGCAGCGGCAGCGCTCTCGTCCGGTGCTGGCGTCGTACCATCCCCACCGCCATCCCTTCTATTCCTCCTCGTCATGCCCCCCGACGCGGGCGCATCCGCCTTTCCGATGATGCCCGTGCCCCTAAACGCCGCAGCAACGACCAAAAGCGAACAAATCCCCAGCGCAAAAGTCGTCCAGTTCGCCGCTCGCAGACCTAAAAGCGACGGTTCATCCCAAGGCTTGACCTCGCCGACCTTCTGAACGGGAACGTTTCGCTCGCGGGCCATGACGGCTGTCTGGACGGTCGTGGAGATGGCGAGGCCGATGGAGCGACCGACCTGGCCGACGGCATTGATGAGGGCGCCGCCGAGGGCCTGGTCCTGCGGAGATAGGCAGTGGGAGGTGAAGAGGGTGAGGGAGGGCCAGGTTGTGTCGGCGCCCATGACGGAGAGGACCATGGCGGGGAGGCCGTAGGCGAAGTATGTCGTCCTGGGGTCGATGGGGACGGCGAAGAGGAGGGAGGCGAGGGAGACGGCGAGGTTTCCGAAGAGGAGGAAGTACTGCGTCGGGATGCGCGACAACAGCGGCGCGACGATGGCGGCGACGATAGCACCCGCGATCCCTGTAGGGAGAAACCGGAGCGTCGTCTGCAGCGTAGAGAGCTGCTGGTAATCCTGAAAGTAAAAAGTAGCGTAGATGAGGAAATTATTAAAGGAGGAGAAGAAGAGGCCCATGATGACGAGGGCGGCGGAGAACTGTGCGTTCTTGAAGATGGAGACTTTCATGAGGGGCGGGCGGGAGGTGCGTGTCTCGAGGTACCATTGCCAGGTTACGAAGGCGGCGATGATGAGGAGGGAGACGACGATGAGGGTGGGGATCCAGGGGGTGGACCAGCCTACTACGTTGCCTTCCGTTAGGGCGAAGAGGAGGACGAGGATGCCGACTGTGATGAGGACGCCGCCTATCCAGTCCACGGAGGCGAGGGAGGGTTTCACGGGAGGAGTGGCTGTGACGGTGGGGTTGTCGTCGGTGATGGTCGGAGGTGGCTGGGCGGCAGAGGGGGGAGGGATGACGAAGAGGCTTATGACGGCTATGATGCCGGAGACGATGGCCATTACTGCGAATACCCATTTCCAGGTGGTGTATTCGGCGATGAAGCCGGCGACGAGGTTCCCGAAGACGGCGCCGAGGGGGGCACCGGCGGCTGTATGTGGGGGGAGGCCAATAGTGTTAGAAGATGGAGTGAGATGAGAATCCGTTTTCTAACATACCGTATGAGCTAAAGGCGTAGTTCTTAGCCTTGCCGGGCGGGAATAACGTTCCGAGGATGCCAATGGCCGTGGGAACGTTTGCAGCGGCTCCCTGGAAAGATGGCAGCTTGTGAGTATTACATCCTCTTTCTCTCACTCTCACACACGTTCTCTCAAGGAACTTACCAAGCCATGCAGCCCGCGAAACAGCGAAAAAGCAATCTCATTCCTCAAAAACGGATTAATCGCACTAATAACAGCAACCCACGCCGTCCCCGAAGCAAAAATGATGCGCTTCCCGTAAATGTCGGCGATGCGGCCCCACAGGAGCAGGAAGCAGCCAAAAGCGAGAGCGTAGGCCGACACGATCCATTGCAGGCGGCTGGAGGGGATGTTGAGGTCGCGGCCTATGACGGGGAGGATGATGACTGTGGATTGGATGGAGAAGGTCTGTATTGCGAGGATTTTGGCGTTAACTGAAAAGGAGAGGGAAACGGGGGGAGAAGGATTAGGGGGGGTAAGGGGTGCGATTTACATTCATGAAGCTGGCGCCGGTGGTGGTGGCTACGATGGCGATACAGCGGGCTTTGGAGAAGGGAATCTTGGGCCATTCCTCGACGGAGGAGGAGTCTTCGTCGTCGGTGAAGGCTTCTTCTTGGGCGGCATGTTGGGTTTCGTCTGGGCGGTGTTGGGAGGCTGATTTTGGGAGAGATTTGGGATCGGAGTCGGCAGGAGGAGAGGATGGATGTTGTTGTATTGTTGGCTCTCCTCCTTCTTTTTCTCTCACAGGTGTAGAGTCTGGCTTTTCTGGATCGGGGGACATGGTGTGTATTTTCCTAAGATATTACGCCCCGTTTCTTCATACGTTCATTGCAGAGGAGAATTGGTCGTCTGAGGAGCAGTAGAATCTAGCAAAGAGGTATGAGATGAAGCGCAAGAAGATCAAAGTCTAATGGCGCGCAAATGACGGATGTGAAGCGAAAGTAGACGTCAATTGTACAATGTTGGATCATTCACGACGAGTAAAATATATATATTAAAAGTCAAATTTTAGCAAGTAGATAAGGAGAGAGGAAAAAAAAGAGAACAGAAAAAAGATTGGTCGGAAAAGCCTAGCACGGAATGTATCCCGGAGCTTTGGTGCACAGGTTTACCGGCCGGTATCCGAAATCGCGGAAGACGACATGTTGGGATCGCGCACGGCACTCGTTTTTTTGATTTGCAATCAATCAATTCGCTTATTGATCTCGTCTAGAGTCCAGACGCAGCTTGTGCGAAGGCAGTACGAAGTACGATCAGGAAGTAGAGTGGCCCTTCTTGTATACGCACACACTCACTCCTTGATCTGTCCCAGAAGAGGGGAAAAGCTTTTTCGGTTGGCATATTGTGGTAGCATGCATCGCGATTCCCGTTCCCTTGAGCCTTGAGCTTGTCGTTGGTGGCTCGCGACTTTCGCGCTCGGAGATCGAATGGGACTGACTAGCTAGAGTTGGATTAGCTGCATTGGGGGCAGTTTGGGGACGGGATGCTTTCTGGTTCAAGTTTGCCTTTGATGGCGGGTTTTGACTGGGCGGTGGGAGTTGCGTGGTGGGGGGAGGTTACATTGGGCGGGAGGTGGAGGTGGAGGTGGAGGTGAGTTGAGCCCATCTGAGATGAGAAGAGCGAGAGAGAGAAGGAATCTTAATTCTTGCTTGGGTGCGAGGAGAGTGCGGTAGAGGATGGATTTGAACCAGGCAGGCCCGTTTTCTTGGATCGAGAGTACCCTGTCCCCCCCAAGAGCAAAGCCTTCATTGGTATTCCCCGCAGCGAGTCGTGACTCGGCAGAGCTTGTCAAGCTTGTCAAGCTTGTCATTGATGTTTGTTCCCGTGTTCATGACAGGGAACCGACGCTAGGCGACCTCAAGGGCAAGCGCGGAACGAACCCAGAAAGGCTGCTGGTTGCATTGCAGTCTGGGGTGAATGTCAACTGCGTGATTCACACAAGACAAGCAGACAAGCTTGACAGAATCCGGGTACCACACCTGGAAACTGCTCCGGGCGGGGGAGGTTACGCTGCCATCCGAATCATCGGTCGCATGCATGCCATTCCCGAGATCTCAAACCGAGGGGGGATCAGATGCAGCCCATCATGATCAAGATCAGGATTTGATTTTTAAGCACACAGCTGCAATGTTTAAGCTGCGCCGAGGAAGAGAACAGGCAGGGGGGCTTAAGACGGGAGGGACAAGTCAAAGAGTCGTAAATGATGAATCGAAATATACGTGGAGTCAACGCTAGAGACTGGATCGAGGAACGAGGAACGAGGAACCATGAACCTGTGGTGAACAGCAGAACATCAAACAAGAGCTGCCTCTTCCCGCCATAAACGGTAACATAGTACAAACAATGCATCCGTGGACACATCCTTGAGAAAGAAATAGTCGAAATAAAAAAAATAAAAATAAAAAAAATAAGACAAAGAAGAAAAGGAAAGACAGAAAAGGAGAATAGACAGAAGCAAGCCATAAAGCAGCTAACATCAACATAAATGATTCCCAACCCTCAAGCATCAAACCTCCAGACCGTCCAAAACCTCCTCAAACACCTCCAAATTCCCCTCCCTCCTCGTATCCAACACAGCAAACACAATCTCCCTCCACCACCCGCCCGCAAACTCCGCCTCCCCCAGCACCTCAGCCCAAAGCCTCGCCACCTCCCGCGGCGGATTCCTAAACGCGCCGCATCCCAAGGCCCCGAGCACGACCAGAGAATGGCCCCTCGCGGCCGCCATGCGCAGACATATTCTCATCTTGTCTTTCGTCAACTTCTTATCTGACTCCTTGGCAAACACCTCCTCCGTCGTGGCCTTTGCCGCCTGGCTCTGTCCGGCGAGAGCCACCCTTTTCGTCTCGGGTCGGCAGATGGCCGCCACGCTGAGGACGCTGAAGACGGGTAGATCTTCCTCCTTGACACCTGGGTCTGCTAGGTACAGCTTGTGGCCGTTGGCGTAATCGCCCCGGATGACGACGACGTCGGGTGAATACACGCCCGTGAGATGGCGAAAGGGATAGTACCGCTTGTGCAAGCTCAGATATAGCGAGCTCCGATAACATAGGGCTTCCTCTTGCGCCATGGCTCCGCGTAGCCACCCACCTCCCGGCCGCGCGTGGGACGCCATGTTGAGGACGGCTACGCGGTCCGCCATGGCTATGCCGTTGCCTGCGGGCTTAGAGGCGTATTCCTCCGCGAGGTCGATGGCTACGTTCCACGAGTCACCGTCGACGACGCGGATGCTCGTCTTGTGGCCATTGGAGGGGTTGTAGGCCGGGCAGGAGGCTGCTTTCAGGGGAGGGAAGTCATCGAGGTGGAAGATTTCAGACTTGGAGGCCTGGATGTTGGGGAGCTTGGAGAGGATTGTCGGGAGGAGGGTGCGGGTTTCTGCTGCTGTGGCGGCGAGGGCTTCTCGGCGGGCATTGCGAGGTCTGTTGTGGCTTTGTGGTGTGGACGAGGGAGGGGGCTGGGACGAGGAAGGGCCGGCGTTGGACATGTTGGCTCTTGGGGGAATGTTGGATCCTGAGGGTCTCTTAAAGTACGACGATATTAAACGTTGTCCTGACATTTTCGGTTCCTCCTTTTTGAGGGGGTGGGTGGCGGCTCTTAATTTAAGTAACTGGATAAGGGATCTTTTTCTGAGCCGGTCCACTTTGTATTGAGATCTAGTATGAGTGGTGATAAAGCAGCGCAGAGTAATGCAAGAATAAAGTCGTTCAATTTTGAGCAACCCGGCGTGACACGAAGATGCGGACAATGAAAGTGTGGGGGAAGGAACAAAGAAGGCGAAGCCTGGCTCAAAAATTGCCCAATTAATTGTAGGCAGCAGCACGAAACAGCACATAGCAACCCACCTAAAAATATCAATTGATCCAATCTTCTTTTAGAACCCGAGTCCGAACTATCCTAGAATCTTTGTCGGCGTGTGATTCATCCGCCTCGAAATGACATGCCACCGACAAACTACTGGGCTCGAGTCAATTCGCGGCGAAAGACACACTGGGCCGTTGACCTACTTGTCCGATCCTGTGGTATGGAAGGCTGCAAGAATAAAGAAGCTGAGATACAAGGGAACATGAAGGATAAGCTTGAGATTTGGTGAGGCTGAGCAGGAGAGGATGGCATTGATGGTTGATTAGTTGCATTTTGATCTTTAAACCAAATGTGGGAGGGTATCATTGCTCGTTTCTTCAGCATTTAGTATGCTATATGCAAAAGCCTCTAGGTCCCTAATCTACATTTTACGTCTATGCTGAGGTACATTGTAATACAATTTTGTACAAACCTTGCGATATCTCACAAGGAAACTCGACGAGATCCCGAGCCATTCTCCTCCCATGTCCGAATCCGAGCCCGAGTCCGGGTCTGGGCCTCGAGCTCCCAAATATATGGACATTTGATTCATTCAATGCATCCATCCGCACTCACCAAATCACCCGTTGCCCATCTAGAGTTGAGTGTGCCCCTCCTCAGCCATGAAATACTCCTCCGCCATCTCAATCGCCCCCATCATATCCTCCTTATTCATCAAAAACAACCCCTGAATCGCCGCAGGGCTCGTACATCTCCTCTCCCCCACCGCATCCTCATCCCTACCCCTCAAGAGTCCCAACCCCTGAAGCTTCGCCAAGAACATCTCGCGACCCTTGTGGTCCGCGTCCACGTCACCGTAGAACCGATCCCACATCTGCGTCGCCTGATACGTCGTCGCCTCCCCGATGCGCTCCATGACGTCCACCCTCCCGGGCCTCTTCAGCGCCGGATCCAACCTATTGACGTGATTCGTCGTCAAGAACGCAATGCGCTCCTCGCCCGCCGCCACGCCGTCCAACGCGTTAAGTAACCCCGAAAACGTCACCGTCGCGCCGCTGTACCCGTCAGCATCGCGCTGTCTTCGATTGACGAACGCGGCGTCAGCGTCTTCAAGGAGGAGAATGCTGCGCTTGGGGAGCTTCGTGAGGAGGTATGCGAGCTTGTCGTCCGTCATGCCCATCTCGCTGAGGTTAATCATGGCCACGCTATAGTTGAGCTCGCCCGCCAGCGCTTGGATGAACGAGCTCTTGCCCGTTCCCGGGGGTCCGTAGAGAAGGTAGCCCCTGCGGTAGGGGATGCCTCTGTCGACGTACCACTGCTGCCGCGCGAGGAAGTCCTCGACGTCGGCGACGATCCTCTCCTTGACCCCCTCGTCGAGAATAACCGACCCCAGCGGCCGCTTCTTCCTCGGATCCCCCAACGGCGCCCACTCCAGCCCCCTAGCCGAATAAACCACCGTCTTCCCTTCATGCGCCTTTTCAGCCAACGCCCTCGCCTCCGTCAACACCTCATCAAAAATCTGCCTATGCGCCCATAACGTAGTCAACTGCACAATCTCATGCGGTTCCCCCGTATTCATATTCGCCGTATTATGCTTCTCCCTATTGACCCCAATATACGCCCACCGATACCTCACGATATGCCTCCCGTACCCCGGCTGCACGAAAAAACTCGGCCTCCCGCTCCCCGGGCCTGTCCCCCTCGACGTCGTCGTCGTTACGGAAAAGTTGTTGATGCGCGTCAGCCGCGACGCCACGAACCCCTGCTGGGGACTGAGTTGTGATAGCCACGCCAGGATCCACGGGTAGGCCGGGTCCTGCCGGCTGATTTCGAGGTTGACGAGGAGGCGGCGGCGCGCGGCGCTGGCGGCTACGAGGACGCCTTTGCGGGCTGTTGCGGCGGCGGCGCCGAGGCCTGCGAGGCCGATGCCGCCGGCGAAGAGGGGGTTGTCGAAGAGCGCATTGAGGTTGAGGACGGAGCTTGCTGCGCCCGTGGTTGCTGGGCCGGGGACTGGGGGAATGGGCGGGGTTGGTGCCGCCATTGTCTTGGGTGATTTTTTTTTTTTTTTCGTTTCGATTTTGGTGCGGAATATCGAACGAGGGAGGAGCTCAGCTTCGACTGGAGCTTTGAAGCTCGGATTGAGAATTGGAAAACTTGTGGGGCCAATTGGAAATTCTCGGAGGGAGCTCTGCTGAGTCATCACCGTCCCCTGTCAGAAGCGCCCAAGTGGGCAAGGAACTGGGGAAGGAACGCTGCGTTTGCGTTATGATGGATGAAGTATCACAGTCTACTTCGTAAATTTCCCGTTATGGTGCCACATCTGACTTGTAAACGAGCCCGTCCACAGCCCATTGATCTGCACGAGCACCTCGCATTGGCATTGCAGGAAACGTCACTAATCATTGGATCTGAGGAGGGGAACGCGCCCACGAGCAAAGTGCAACGCAACGGCTGCCTGGGGCTGGATCGCACTTTGCTACATCTGAACTCTGAACCCCCTCACGCTCCCTCTTGGGGGATCATCGAAATGGAAAAAAACCCCCCAGCTCCCGCACCCCAGACCACCTCTCGTCTCTTACTGGCGTCTTACTGGCGATCGTGGATAAGACGACTTGGGATTTCTCCAAGGTTCCGGGTTGCATGGGTCTAGGGCTGTGACGCTACCAGAGTCTAGTTAGTGTAGGACTTACTTTTCGTAGTGTAGTGTACGGAGTACTTGAGTAGATCCCTGTCTGCAGTAGTGGCGCAGGCGAGACGGTATTGGCTCCCTTCAGAGTCCCCAAAGACATGGGCCAAGACGTGAATCCTCCAGTCCTAGGATCCATCAACATGCGAAATAATGCTCGCTTCGTACAACAGAAAGTCCTACTGAAAAGAAAAACAAAAGAATCAGATCGGGGTTAAGATCCAAAGTTCCCAAAACTATCTTCTTACTGCGAGAGGCCCTGGGGCAGGTCCCCCCACAACCGGAATGAGCACGCGAGAGCTAAACACGAGTTATGCAAGGTCTCGTTCTCCGCGAGCTCCCATCCTGCATCCAGGCTGCCTCTTTTCCTCGCTTCTTGTTGGTGTTATCATGCCGGTACACCAGGCTTCCGCCTTACTCTAGCGTACCGAGTCGCACCACGGTTTGTGGCTTTTACTATGAGAGCTTTCTCCTCGTTCGAGCTCGAGACCCAGGTCCGAATCCCCTGTTCCTGGTTTCCCCTCACATCCACCCCGGTCCAGTCATGACTGGCCCGGGATGTTTGCTTGAAGTGAGCTCATTGAGCTTGCAGGAGAGCTACCTCGGTGTGAATAAGGACGCCTACGTGCGGATAACACATGTATCTAAGTTAGAGGATTCCTACGTATTATATATTAGAGAGCTCCCACAGCCTCCTCCTCCCCATAGCTTTGATCTCATTTCTCACCATTCTTCCGCGAACACTTAGATAAAGCTTAGTCTCACTCTCGCTTTTCTGTCAATTGATCCTGTCCCCTTCCCTTGCTTTGTGCTGGAGCTGTTTACTTCTGCATTGCTTGCTCTTCAGCTTGTTTGAGATACCCCTTCCATTGAACCTTTCTCACCTCCTCCAAGCCATCTCTCATCTCTCATCTTTCATCTTCCCTCCCCCTTCTCTCCAATCAATCAAACCAAAACAAAAGGGAGAAAAGAAACAATAAAACCATCCTCAAAATGGGCTTCGTCGGCAGAAAAAAAAACGACATGTCCGAACTCGCCTGGAAATGGCGCTGCAAGCTCCTGCCCCCAAAGCCGCCCATCGGCCGCAGCATCGAGGAGATCGACGTCTCCTCAGACGAAGACCCCAAGAAGCTAGCCCCCGAGCCCGAGACGGGAACCCAGGCCAAGATCAAGTACTACTACGAGGGCAAGGATTCGAACCCCTCGAACGAGCACTATGACTGGACCGACTACCCGCCCAAGCAGATGAGCCCGACCGTGGCCAAGAATCTGGCCATGCACTCCGTGGCCGTGTGGAAGATCAAGGACCGCGATAAGGTCGCACTCGGTAACCTCTTCCCGCTGAAGACGTATCAGATCTACGTCTACAACCCGCAGTTGGTCGCCGCCATCGCCCCCATCTTGAAGAAGGAAAATGTCCACCTTGATCTCAACAACAGGGCTACTTTCAAACAGCCCTTCATGGCCCTCTTCTTCGGCCTTCCAGAGATTCTTGACTTGTACAGGAAGACACCCAGCGAGTCCTCACTGAAGCCCCATCTGGAGCTGTTCCTCAAGGTCCTCGATGATACGTTTAGCGACTTGCGACCTCGCGTCGCGAGCATGAAGTCCTTGCGCCTGATCAAGTACAAGACGGCCTGGACGTACTATCCCACGGGTTGCATCATCCACAGCTACATCAAGAACGCCGAGATCCTAGCCCAGGTCGAGGGGCCCGTCGAGTACACCGTCGAAGGTCTCAACATCCCCGTCAAGGTGCTCGGCTTCAACGGCGACGCCTTTGGCTGGAGGAAGGCCTCCGTCAAGATCAAGCCGTTCCTGGGCAACAAGCCCATTACTGACTTGCCTCATTATCCTCTTGAATTCCACGAGGATCCCGCCGGCGTCAGGAAGAGGCTGACGGAGCGCGGTCGCAAGATGCTAGATTTGCAGGGCCTGTGCTACAGGAACTACGAGGGTCTGGCCATTTACTTTGGCGAGGATTGTGAAAGCCACAACGTCGAGGGCAGGGTTCTCATCGACGTCGCGGGTTATAACAGGTATCAGCAGCCGCAGGGAAAGCGCGAGCTGCTGGATCCCGAGACGATGAAGAATGCTGTGACGTCGGGCGGGAGCAAGGAAGATGATGATGATGGCAAGAAGAAGCCGAGGTGGCTGTCGGAGGAGGATCAGGAGCGGAATAAGAAGGAGATGTTGGCCCAGGAGGACCTCCTGATGTTTATCGGTCCTTGGGTTGAAGGGTATGCGCTGAAGAATAAGAAGTGGCGTAAGTGAATCTCGTTTCTCTCCCCAGCTAAGAGGAATGTTTTGGCTAATATGAGCATCGGATCTTCGCAGTCAAGTTCTACATCGAGGATATCCAGCCCATTACTTGGAATGACTCGGCTTACAAGCACCTCGTCTACAGCGAGGAGCAAAAGGACCTTGTCTTGTCATTTGTTGAACATCACGGGCAGAAGCAGGCGAGCATCTTTGACGATGTCATTGTCGGAAAGGGTAAGCTATTTCTCGTCTCCTCAAGTCGCCGTTGCAGCTCGACTAATGCGTCCCTTTCTAGGCCAAGGATTGATTCTTCTTCTTTCCGGACCTCCCGGAACCGGAAAGACCCTCACCGCAGAGGCTGGTAAGTCTTCATTTCCCTTTGCAATCTTCAGGGAAGTCAGTTTAGTGCCCTCTACTCACACTCACTCCACAGTCGCCGACCGCACCCGCCGACCCCTCCTGTACCTCCAAGCCGAAGACCTAGGCATCAACGCCACCGCCCTAGGCGCCAACCTCAAACGCCTCCTCGCCATGGCCACCGAATGGAACGCCGTCGTGCTCCTCGACGAAGCCGACGTGTTCATGGCCACCCGCGAGCCCGTCGACATCGCCCGCAACGAGCTCGTGTCCATCTTCCTCCGCGAGCTCGAGTACTTCCGCGGCATCGTGTTCCTCACGACCAACCTGTACCACACCATCGATCCGGCGTTCCGGAGCCGCGTCAGCTTGCATTTGCTGTTTAAGCCCCTTTCTTCTGAGGCGAGGGAGCAGATCTGGAAGAAGTTCCTGGAACGTGTGCCTCATGTTAGGGTTGTTGGCTCTGAGCAGCCTTTGTGGGAGGAGGATGCGGAGAAGGTGTGGGCGAGCGAGGAGGAGGAGAACTTGGCCCGCAAGGGAATCTCGGAGGAGGACATCAAGGAGCTGGGAGGCTGGAATCTCAACGGACGAGAGATTAAGAATGCGGTGAAGATGGTGCAGTCTTGGTGTGATTTCAAGGGCTACGCCGTTACCCTTTCAAGGCTGGAGAATGGCATTAAGGTGACGAGTCCGCATGTTTCGAAGGTGGGAGAGGTCGATCATAGCTTGTATGATTGAGAGAGATTACATCTGCGGACTAGGTCTTTCCTTTGTTTTCCTTTGTTAGTTTTCCTTGAAGGGCATACTCTTGTGTTTTACTCATGGTATTGGTACGCGGACGGATATTTCCTCTGGAGTTGCGCTAAGACTCTGTTTTTTAAGCAAAGCGACGGGTCCTTGAAGACCTCGCTCGTCATTGCAAAAGTATAGGAACATTACACAATACAAAAAAACACTTCACATCATCTCAAGAGGAAGAGAAAGCAACAACCCTCACTCAAGCTTAATGTATTATACCCTGCCCAACTTACCCTAGACCCCCGAGTACCCCCTCATACGCCCAGACTGGTATTCTCTTGGATCCCCGTCCCTTGAACGAGTTCCTTTTCAAGAAAAAGTCCAAAACCAACCACTTCAAATACCTCTCATCGAATAGACAAGAGAAAAAGAAAGAAACCTAAAACACCTCTAAAAACAATATCCCACCCCGAGCACATCAAACGCACACACAAGGTTGAAAAACAAAGGAATCCAACACCAGAAAAAACATAGAAATACAGAGAGAGAGATTTCGGAAACCGCAACCACCGCAATTTTCCTCTCAAGGATGCGCGGTCATCTCTCGTCCTCTTTTCCTTTTCTTGCCCATTTGCGGGGGATCGGACATGGTCCCGGAAGGAGAAGTACACTATACTATTCGTTGATCGTTACGGTGAAGGTTCTTCATGAGGAAAGGCAGGCGCTTGTCGCGCTCGTAGAGGTAGCCGCAGTTATGGCATAGAGTCTAGTAGAGACACCGTTAGCAGAGAGAAAAAAAAAAAAGAAAGAAAGAAAGAAAGAAAGAAAGAAAGAGGAAATGCCTCACCCTAAGACCTGCAGGTCCATCCCGAACAGCCCAAACACAAGATCCCCTCACACAACACTGCGAACACCGCCAATTCTCTCTCTCCGCCTCCATAAGCGAACTGCTCCCACCCCCGCCATACCCAACATCCGGCGTGCCCCTTCCACCGGGGGTCCCCGACCGCTGCGGGCTCAAACTACTCCTCAGCTGCCTCCTCTTCTTCTTGTTCCTCTCACCACGACCCATACGCTCCTCCTCGGCCTCGACCATGGTCCCGAAGCCGGAGAAGGGCACGCCGCCGACGAGGCCCGAAGTGGAGCTGAACCGCGCCGTCTCGCGCCGCAGCCGCCGAAGCTGCCTCTCGTGGTCGCCCTCGCGCTTCTCCATCTCCTCCTTGGTGAGGACTTCGAAGTTGGGCTGCCACTCGGCGCCCAGGTTCTCCGGATCGTAGCGCATGCCCGCCTCTGCACCGTGGGCCGAGTCGTTAGCAATTTCCTGCTGCAGACCGCCCCAGCCGCCGACGACGCCGCCTGATTCGCAGGCTTCCTTCTTCAGCTTGAGGACGGCTTCGTAGATGCCGTGCGTGACGGCGGGTACCCATTCGCCATGGAGGCCCAGATCGGCGCATGTTTGCTTCGCAAAGGCGTCGGCCATGCCGGGCGGATGGAGGAGTGACCACTCGAACTTGTCCGTGTAGAGCGTCGAGCCGAGCGTGATGTTGAGCGAGATGATGCAGCGATAGGCATCGTCGGGGTTGAAGTCGTCGCTGTCGTGAGTGATGGTGGTGGCCTTTGCGCTGATCTCGGGCGCAGGGGTATTTGTGAGGAGGGGGGTCGACGCGCCGACTTCTTTGGGGGTATTAAAACCGCTTTTCGAGGGAACGGCTGTTCGTTGCGTGGCGTCATTGGGATCCCGCTGCGCGTGGAAGAGCGGGTGCAGAGCCACACCCGCGTATTCTTCCAGCTGCGTGCGGATCTGCCTGCTGATTTCGCTGGCAAGCATGCGCGGGTTAGGCAGGTCCAGGTCCTGGACCAACGTCAACGCGAATTGATCCGTCGTGATGAGAGCTTCGTGCAGATTCCACAGGAAGAAATCCCGAAGTCTGTAAGGTGGCGTCGTCTCCTGAGGGCGATACTGTGGCAGCGATGGATCGTAGCCATTGGGCGGAGGCGGGAACGGAGGCTGGGGTATGAAGCTGGGGACTTCGAGGTCGATGCGGATGGGGATGAGGGTCAGGGGGAGGTCCGACTGGGCCGCGCCTTGCCTGTCGCTGCGGAGCATCTTCGTCCTAAGCATCCACTCGCGCCACTGGCCGGGAACGTCGACGGGCTCGTTGGCCTCCTTGCCCACCTTGTCGGAAAAGTCTTGCTTCGCCACGGAGTCGTCCCTCCTCGCGCTTCTTAACCCCGTCGGCCGCCGTCGCGTATCGTCGTCTTCGTCGTCGAGATCATCGTACCCGTCCTCAGCGTAATTGATTATCGTAGTACCGCGCTTCGTCGTTCGCGCTACGGGTCCCGACGTGGTAGAGGGTATCGATGGCATCAAAATGGAGTTGTTGTAGATGCGCAGGCGGGGAGCGAAGGTGGTGAGGGAGGCTTGAGGCCTTTGCGGGAGGAATTTCTCAATTACATCATTCGGGGCATCTTTGTCGAGTTTTCGAAGGTCCTCTAGCGTGAGGCCTTGCAGGTCGTGAATGTCATCCATCTTTCATGCAGGACTCGAGGGGGCTCGGAAAGGAAAAAAAAGAAAAGCACTGGACCGTAGACGGGTCGCGTACAATCGCGACTGCCGTCAATCTAGTCCACGAATTGGACGGCTCGGGCCGCTCGAAGATGTCGGAAGCGCGAGCTTTGTGTCGTTGAACTAAGGGTCTTTAAGGTGGGAGATGGGACAGCCTTGAACGCAAGTCTGTGACAACGCGAAAAAAAAAGGGAATGGGCGAAAAAAAATGAAAGGAGGTCGAGGTGTGGGGTTTCCGACTAGAGATGCTGGGAACGATATAGAGAAGAAGTGTTTGGGGTGATTGGTTGATGTGAGAATCGAGGGATGACATCCACCAAAAATATCTTGTCGCGTAGAGCTCTTCGAGGCTTCGATGATGTCCCAGTTGCTGTCGCGTTGGCTCGAGGAATTGGAAAAAAAGTCATCCAGATTGCATTAGCACCAGCCTTATGCACAGCCACAGAGCCACATTATCCACAACCAGGATTCACTGCACGTGATATTTCCTCTTTGTTACATATACCTCAGTATTAATGCCTTGTTAACAAGAACTGCTTGCAGTGTGGAAATATTCACATATCAACAACACAGCATCTCTTGCTTGTCAAATCTCAGAGGCAGCAGCAATAATCTGGAACGAGGAACTATCACCGAAAATCGAGGACATTGTGACGTCGATGGGCAAACCCTGTAATCATCAGCGGCGGGTGCCATAGAGAGGGAAGGGGAAACTAGAGAGGGATCGAACATCGAAAGCGATATCGCCGAAATACTACGATGAAAGTTGGGAATCTATTAATAACGGTGTGGCCCCGGACCCTCTTCTTCCCCTCCATGTACTGTCTTCTTGGGCTTGAGGATTATTTTCGTCGTGTAGGGTGCCCTTGAGCCTCATATCGTGATCGTGGATACGCTTTGCATGATTCTTAAATCGCAACTTATGGCACTAGGGGGCTGTTGGCGGCTAAGGTATATAGGCGGCGGTGGTTCCTGGAATTTGCATGTCGCTGCCGAGCATGCCGTTTTCTGATTCCTGCAAATCTGGTCACGTGAAGGAATGGTGACACTACAAATGAGTATATTAAAGTATCATAAACGCCGTTGTTCATTTCGGGGTCCTTCTCATTCACACCAAATAAGCACATTAAATCCAAGCCCTGTTCTCTTCGTTGCCAAACTCGTCGCACACGCAAAACACCCAATCCTGGCCTTCCTCACAATAGCGTGCCTTCCCGTCTCTGCACACCATGCCCTCGCCATGATATCCTCATTCGGCTGCGTGGCATCGATAATCATCAGGGTCTCCGATGATGGAATTGGCGCCCCATTCTTCAGGTCCTTCGCCAACACTATGCCCGAGAACCGCTTTTGCGCCAGCCTCTCGTGGATCGGGTGAGACGTCCCCTGACACTTGGGTACATGCACGAACAGCGGGCTGGAGTAGAGCGTGAATGTGACCTTAGTGCCGTAGCACATCAAGTCGAGGCTTGCGCGGTGCCGTCGAATGTCGTTGGTAGATTCGATGGAGTTGAGCCGGATTTCTTGCAGCGTGACGCCGACGTGACCGTTTGGCCCTTGAGCTCCTGGCCGCGGCGGCAGCCCGGTTGGGGGGCGCCACTTATTGATATCCAAGAGCTCTGTCGTCAACCCAATAGGATCTCTGCTCATCTCAGCCTCCGAGAACCCAAGGATTTCCAGGTTCGTCTCTGCCAGGTTGTCGACCACCGGGCGAACAAAGTTGACGACTCGGGCATGCAACAGGATCCAACTAGGCTCGGTCTTGGTGGGTGCCGGAACGGGACCAATCCATCCACAAGTTGATTGGATATTGCTCATGCCTCCAAGAACGCGTGCGAGTATACTTCTCTTAGGCCAGTAGCTCTTGTTTCCAACGACCAGGCCGCTCGAATAATATGGTGCAGAGCTGAGGTGCTTCGTCGTTGGACATGCCAGGACCAGACAACTCAGGAGTCGCTGCCTGAAGAATTTGCCCGGAAGCACCAACCCGTATAGCCAATCTTTGAGGTAGTTGTGTATCTCTGCAGGCTGTGAGGAAAGTTTGGCATACATGCCCTCAATGTTCTGCCTCGCTTCATCCATGTATGGCCACCCAATGGCTTCTGCGAAGCGTAGCAGGCCCTCGGTTCGGATTGCATGGTTTATCGCAGTCAGGGTGTACTTGCCATTTAGACCTTTTCGGATGGTGACATTCTCCATCCACTGACGCGCAATGACAACCAGTGCCGACGTCGTCGCCTTCATGACGCCCGGGTAATTTTGTCGCGAGCCTAGCTTGGCCTGTCGAAGGGCGAGCTCCGCGCCGAGTAGGATATGAAGCAGGAAATTGGTCAGACCAATCCCCGGCCCTCCGAAAACATGGCCCGTGAATGAAGCCGTAGTGAGAAAGTCGATGAAACGGTTCGGTTCAGCGCGCTGCCCACGGTTAAAGGTAAGGCAAATATCCTCAATGGCAATTCTAGTCGTCACGGCTGGGGAGCTGGACACCGAAGTCAGTTTTCACTTCAGAATACCTTGTTGGACTTCCACACGTACGCAGGTAGCCCGAGAATCTGTCTCAGTCGGGTATTATCCTCGTGGGCGGGATTTCTCTGCAACATCTGGATCCTTTCAACGATAGCATCAAGGGTCATTGGCGGAGGGGAATTTCTCTCCTCCAAGGAAAGTTGAAACTGCACCGTCTGGGACAACTGGAACTCTCTGTACTCCTCAGAATAGCCCACAACAGAGGTGGTGCCCACGTGGTAACCGTCATAGCTTGACGCCGTTTCGCAATCGTAGTCTAGGAAATTCGTCCCTGGGTGGCTGATCGTACTGACGTGGTATTCCTCTGCAGATTGCGTTAGCCTATGCGTCATTCCATACCGGTCTAAACATACTCCAAGATCGATGGCCAGCTGCCTGGGACGTGATATCAAACAACAAGGACTCCACATATGTCTTGCCCCAGAACAAGCAACAAATGGAGTCGACCTGTCCCTCTGCGGTGAAGGGACGAAGATACAGTCCACCCAGGCGGTTTCGGTTCAACGCTCTATGCCAGTCGCCAAACTGGCTCTCAGAAAACACGCCGCCCAATGCAGTTCGGGGTGCGCCCATGGTACTGGTACTGTACGAGGGAGGCGCCTCAGAGGGCATGTCGAGCTCTTCGGCCAGCATTTGACTCTGCATCATCGCATTCGGAGTGGGGGCACGAGGTATCGGAGAGGGCGGGATCAAAGATGAAGCTATGCACGATTAGCAGGAGTGGATTTTATGAAGGTCTTGATGCCATTTACACGATGAGCCCACACCTAGGCCCCGTGGCGATGGGGCATGTGTCGGCACAGCACGGCGATTTGGGATCGTGCCCGTTGGCGACAGAGAGGTCTGCGTAGTGGGCGACGGATTTTGACGAATAGGCTGGATAGGAGTGTTTGGGGCAATGCTGGATGGCTGCGAGGACTGAGCGACTGCAGCGGGTGTGTGTGTAATGGTTGGTGGAGTGGTCGACGACGATGCTATGGAACCCATCTTCATTCGAACACTTGCCAGTGCCTGTTGTGCCTGAACTCTATCAGAGGTCGGCAAGATGGACACGGCATGGGTGAACGCTGCGGCCGCTGCGTGGTAATCACCCATGCTGTCGAGTATGTCTCCCTTCAACTTCCACGCACTGCCAGCTGATGGGTCCAGGTGGATCGACGTGTTGACGTTGGACAGAGCCTTGTCCAGCTGCGGAGGCGAACACATCACTTGCGCAAGAGCAAGCTGCACGTACAGAGGCGCTCTGGTCGTGTTGTCGCGGCTGCCAGCTGCAGTCACCGCTTCGCTGTACATGAAGGCGGCGTTAGCATAGTCACCTTCATTGAAGAGCTCATCGGCACGGCTGCGGAAAGGGTTCTCAGCGGCTGGGGTTGGTTGGATATTGCTCTGCCCTGCTTTTGGAGCAGAGTCTCGTTTGGATCTCTTCCAGAATGGCGGCATCTTAGATCGACTCGATACATCAATAATCAACGACTCTTTACGCAGAGAAAGGCGCAGCACCACAACACCTGCCCAGTGCTCTGGGCGTTTAATAGAACCCAAGGCAGACCCAAAGCTGAATCTCAGCCCCCCCCCCATACTGCGCGGGATGAGGGGGCTCAGCCCAGCCCACCACAAGGCTTCACACGTGACCTTGCCGCTCTTCATTGGCACCACGAAGAGAGGGTGCCATCAGGAGCGAAGTTGCGTCCTTTGGGAGGTCAAGACCGACCCAGACTCGCCCGGCTACGTCGCCGGAAGTGAAGTTCTGCTGGTCGACAGGTCAGGGTAGCTTTCGAGCTCGCCTTTGACGTTCCTGAGGCCTCCAGACAGCGGATCGTGCTGCTGTGTGCCCAACGTATCAAGCTCGCCAAAACATGATCGTTACACAGCGGCGTTGGAAAACATGACGTCCAGGGTCAGCTCGAACGGGCCCGAGATCTTGGACCGGATAATTCGGGCGACCTGACAGACGCACAGTCAGTGCCTCTCGAATCCTCATTCCGGCCCCGTCCCGGTCGGGTCGGCCCATACTCCAAAGTGGGGTCGAGTGACCGAAACATTTGTAGCCCGATACCTTGCAGCGTAGAAGCCAAGAAGAAAGAGGAGGAGCCAGCTCCTGAAAAAGAAGCAGAGGGTAATGCAAATCTGACAGGGAACTAATGTTTTAAACGTAGTACCGAGAGTAAATTTTCGTACGCCAGTGGATCTACCTGGATAGGAAATAAGTTCAAAATATACTAGAAAGTCTAAGGGTAGTATAGGAGTAACATTGTTTTATTATCTACAATCACAGTTCGCAATCGCAATCACAGCCAAGTGCAAGACAGATATTTCAGAAGACTTATATTTAAGAAGAAAGGAAAAAAGTAATATATATGCAAATGAAGAAAATATATATACGAAGAAGGGACTGCAAGAAAAGAAGGGGGGAAAAAAGCCGTCACAATTTCTCACATAATCTCATCCTTAGCCATGACTTTGCCCTTTTCGCACTCCATCTCCCACTTTTCCTAAAGGAGGAAAAGTATTTACAGGCACTGGGAGTACCAGTCGTTGAGCTTGGTGCAAGTGTAAGGAGACTTGCAAGTGGTAGGGCCAGTCCAGCCAATACCACCGCACTGGCCCCAGTGGTCGGCACCAGTCTGGCCGGGGTTAGTGGCCGAGGTGGTGGAGGTCGGGCGGACCGTGGCGGAGCTGCTAGGCTGGGGGTTACCGCCGCCGTTCTGGTTGAAGGTGCTGCCGATGGGGCCAAACTTGATGTTGGAGAAGATGACGTTGCTGTTGGGGACCGAGGCCTCGATCTCGCTGGGGACGCCGGAGCTCGTGGGGCAAGAGCCACGCTCGGTGCCGTAGCCGGTGCCGTCGACGGGGTAGGTGGAGTCGAGCCAGAGCATGTTGGCGTAGTGGTCGTCCCAGAGGGACATGACGAGGACCATGGAACCCTGGAGGGCCTTGGACATCTGGGCGAAACCGCCCCTGGAGTTGAAGGTGTCGACATCACCGAAGACGGTCTTCTGGTTGTCGCAGAACTCCTGGGTGATGGAGTTGCCGGGGACGCCGGGGATGACGGACTCGGAGTTGGGGATGACAACACCGTTCTGGACGTAGAAGCGCTTGATCTCCGAGAGGGTGCCGGCCGAGTTGGTAAGGAACTGGGTGACGACGGTCATCTTCTTGGTGGTGTCGACGGTCATGCCCTTGCCGTAGAAGGTCTTGTTGCCCTGGCGGTAGGAGTTGAAGTCGCAACCATCGGGATCGCAAGTTCCGCCGTATCGGTCGTCAGAGTAGGTTCCACCGCAGCTGTCGCCGGTGCAAGAGTGCTGCGCGTTGTTGGTGCAAGGGTGGGGCGTGTAGGCGGTGGCGATGTTGTTGGCCTCCCAGATATCCATCTCAGCACAGCAGCTACCCATGCCACCAACACCAGCATTGGCGTCGTTGGAGGAAGGCTCCCAGCCCTCGGAGTTGGCAACACCGTTGATGAACTTGATGTCACGAGGGCACTGAGCATCGCAGTAACCAGTACCATACTTGGCACCAGCCTTGTTTCCAGAGTACCTGGACATACCACCATCTTGGTCCATCTACACAGTTCGAGGTTAGCACAGGGTCCGATAAGCAGAGGGCAAGGTGAGGGGTAGTTGACATACGGCGACGAAGTAGAGGGCACCGTTGAGACCGCAGCCGATGTTGGAAACATCGACATCAAAGGTGAACTCGTTACCGAGGAGGTTGAACATCTGGTACTTGGTGTCGTTCTCCATGAGGTAGACACGAGAACCGATGTTGGTACCATACTGGTGCTTGGTGACGAATTTGAGGTCGAGGCTGTTGCCGCTGGCCGTGATACCGTAGGTGGTAGTGTAGTCGGCACCCTCAAGACAGCACTGAGAAGCGCAAGTGGCGCCGGACGAGCAGATGGAACTGTCCCACGTGTTGCCGTCGTAGCAGTTGGTGGAGCCGGAGACGGTGTGAGTCCATCGCCAGTTGGAGTCGATGACGACGGAGCCGGCAACGTTGGAGCAGCTGCCGCCAGCGGTGCACTTCTGCCAGGTGAGGCTGGGGTGGGTCTCGGGAGTCTGGGTGCAGACCTGTTGGGCGGAGACCGCACCAAGGATCATGGAAAGAGCGCTGAGCTTCTTGAACATTTTGACGGTGTTTTTGTGTATTTGACTAGAGACGAGCCAGGGACTGTGCAGCTTCTTGAGGCAACGAACTGGATGTGGTGGGAGAAGGAGCGTGCGAGAGGGTGCTGGATGAGAGGAAGGAAATAGCAAGAGGAAGGGCAGGATATCGGATCTCTTATATAGATGTCCTCGATCGTGGATCTTCTCCTGCCCCTGTCCATCAAGATACTTGAACCCCTTGTCTGGCCTTGACGACAAGCCAGAGAAATTCCAACGCCATGCCCGCCAGGAGAGCGCATTAGTTCGAGGAGCTCACCAGAATGGCAGGAAACGACCCTGTCCATGTCCCAGGGAGGAGCCTTACTTGCTGCGCAAGACGGCCGAACGGGCCGACGCCCAATGCCAACGAGGACAGTGGAAACGCTTAAGGCATGACATCAATACTACGGTAGAAGTACTTGGTCGAATCGTCGGCTCATTAGACTGGTCACATTAGGCCATTCGCGGGGTTCTCATGGCATGCCTTCTGGGCTTGACAAGCCGAGAGCGCAAGACGTAACCTGCCAGGGGGGGTAGTCCGAAAAGCCTCAGCCCCGGCTCAGGTAGTGATTAGAATTTCCGGGGAACGCCATAACGTTAAGCAGCTAGACTCATTTAGGAGAAACTCTGGTGCCAAGGAAGCGGCTTAACGGCAGTGGTGGGCAGCACGATGAAAGAAGAAGCGGGCTTTCTCTCGGGCACTGCAGGACCAGAGTTCACGATTCCTCCAATTGGCGAAGCGGGAGTCGTGCTGCCCCGGGCTTAGTGTAGCTGCCACTGTGCCAGTTTGATGAAGAAGCGTCGACAAGAAAGCTTCCATCAGGTCCTGGAAAGCGTGAGTGAGGTAGCACTGTCGAAGTGTCTGCCGTGCGCCACCCCCGGCCTTGGATGTTCCTTGTCCTAACGGGAATACTGCCTCGTCCATCAGGAGAGCTTAGATTGAGGAAGGACTCGTCAAAGCCCGTGTTAGTGTTAGTGCTAACCAAGCGCAGCAGCCTCTATGCCTTATTTTCTGATTACATTAGCGCAAGCCAGGGAAATGGGGCTTGGATTGGGCCGAGAACGTGAGAAAAGGAGACAAGACGGCCGGAGCCATCATTGTTCCTGGTCATGAGTCCGGTGAGAACAGTGAGGGAGTGTAGATGGTTGGACGGACTGGAGCCGGACAGGCACGGAAAAATTAGCATGCGATGGGGCTAAACAGACAGGGGACCCTGCTTCCCGACCCTGCCACCCACCCACCCATATCTCGATTCGGCCAGTGTGCAGAGGGGTAAAATATGGGGAAGGATGGGGAAGATTGGGGGGATCGAAATTGGGACGAAGATCTCCAACCCTCCCATTGGAGGCATTAAATCTTCAATGTTACCAAACAAGGTCGCCAGGGAAATTTGAACTACCTCTCTTGATATGGTTGCCGCCAGACCGAAAGAGGCAGTCATTCGACCGTCGCTTGCACACATTGGGTCTTTCCCCTCTTGCAGCCTTTGGAAGCGCATCTGAGAGCCCGGGCTATCCTTCGCACGAAGATCGTTGCTCGTCCGGTGAGAACCAAACTATGCCACACATTCGCCAGCAGTGGCAAATAGCTAGTTGTGGTTTTAGTAGTATCGGCCCATCACACGATGCCCAGGCCACGGAGGGCTCCAGTGCGGAGCTTGCCAGCAATGCGACGACAACATGGCGGTTGCGTGTGCGCGCCCCGTCGTTCCGGTGGCTGGCCATCCAGTTCATCTCCATGTTCACGGTCACGTCCCTGGGATGGAGGCCGTTCTACCAGCTAAGACAGCACCGAACTTCCTTCCCCGGTTAAAGCTCATCAGAACGGCCGAGCCATAGAGACCCGAGGCCAAATTCCAGGTTCGTTATTGATTAAAACGTCGGAGGTCATGGTAAAAAGCAGATGTACGGTTTGGCTCGTCCGAGCCATATTAGCTCATATGTGCAAGGCGCTCCTCGGCTCCTCGCTTCCTGGAATTTTCATCGGCTCCTGCCACGCATGGAGAGATTCGAACGCTCCTTCAGAGGTTGTAATCAGGTGCCTTGGTACTTGGGTACTTCGCAGGAACAGGTGGGGATCACAAATTGGTTTCAATTGAAGGACCCAAGGCTGCATGGAACATGAACCAACCCGAGTCTGAAGAGGCATTGAAGAATGGAATGAGATCAATTCATCAGATCCATTGTTTCTGCTTGTGTTTGGCCAGCCGGCCCGGTAGTTGGCACCCGAAACCCGCCGGTCATGTTCAATGTTTCCTCTGCATCTCCTTTCATCTCCTTCGTGACGTCGTCATCACCGACCTCAGACTGGTTATTTTTGGTAAGGGGTAACATCAATCGAGAGATTAGTAGCAATGGATCATGGAAAATCCGTCCTCCCTCTCATGATTCTCCGGTTGGGCTGTCCGATCCTACCTTTCCGAGCTCAAAAACGGACCCTATTAATCTGAATATCGTATGGCGGCACTGGAAACATTGCAGGACACGAATATGCGCGTTCACCCAGGCCGTTTGAGGGTGGCAAGGGTTTCCGGGAAGTTCTAGCCATCAATCATAGTTAATCTTTGAGACAGATCACAGCAGCTTCAAATGTTCTATTCTAGATCCAGACACACACACATGCACACACACACCCTCTCCTCTTCCAGCACCCTTCCCACCACATCAGCTCGGCATCTCTATGTAGCGTTGCACGCCGCCCTTGCAGAGTCGGTGCCTTTCACATCAACGCCCGATGCTCTCCCATACCCAATTGGCGCCCCTTCTTCCTCCGAATAGCCTCTTACGGAGTAGAAACGCAGTAGGCCTACTTACGCCACCAACCACACCTTCTCCCCCAGCCCATTGCTACATTACGGCTCTTTGAGGTTCGGCCCTGGAATCCGATGCCGCCGCTGCTACGCTGGCTAGGTTGCCGAGTGACAGCCTGGCGATTCGCCCGCCCATGCAACGAAGTCTACGTCAATGTAACAAACCGAGGAGCCGAGCGTCATCTTCTTCGGTCTACTTCGTAGTGTTGATGGCATCGGTTGCAGATCTTCCCCCACCATTTGATCTTCCGCCGTATTTGACTATCCTGCACGTCCAAGGTCATGGCCGCCCACCTTGTAGGAGCCAATGTATGGAGATAGCTGACTGTCGTTGCCGATTTGCCTTTCTCCAACCTTCGGCTTGTCGTGTCTTTTCTGCACGTCGCCTCTTTTAACGTTCTTCCGCAGCAGAATCAATTTACTTTCATGATGACCGAAAATAATCGAGAAAATTGGTTGATGTAGGGTGGAAAAAAAAGGGCAAAAAAGCTCGGCTCCGGGGGTTGAAACCATCGCCTACGAAAACAATCCGGGGTCGTTTTCTAACCTATTGAGTCGTTTGGTCTTGGCCCGCCAGACCATCATGAGTGCAGGCTCACTTGAACAACTCGGCTGGTAGGTTGGCTCTGTATCCTCGTATATAAAGCAATGGCTGGGTCCGTTTTGTGGGTATAGTAATGGCGGAAGGAATGAAGGAGAGCTCCTTCCCCCTTGAGGCTGTCATATAGCAAGTGTCTGACTGAGGTCGGGAAGGAGAGATGGAGGTTCGTACGATTATCATGGGAGATTCGTAGGTGAAGGCCGCCTCAAGCCCCTCTAGTACTACAACAATCTTCAAGCCATCCGACTTAGGGAAGCAGTATCGTGGGTGCTGCTATCCAACCATCATTTCTGGTCATATGCAGAGGAGTCGAAGGAGTTGAAATCTATCGTTGTAATTTCATCTTTCTCCGGCGATGCCGTCGCTGCCCTCCGTCTTGAGGATTCAAGTGAGTAGGAAGTAGATAATCCGGCGTTTCCGCGTCTCCAAGAAGGACTTCAGAGGATCGCCGGGTTAACTACTTGGGCATTATACTAATCCCCATAGAATTATTGCAATTTCTACTTACTTCTATCTAGTCATGGGAGAACTTTAAGCTCCTCTACTTTCCTCTACATCGATCAACTGATTCCCATCCTCCCTAGGAGAGTACTGGGACAGTGATAGAGATACTAGCGGTGGCTCCGGCACATGTCAGTTCTTTCCGGGGAAAGGGAATAGATTCTAGGTGGGGGGGAAGGAGGAATTTCTGGGTCTAGAAGATAAGAGACATCGTTTTCTTGCTTCCTTCCATTTTTCAAAGTTTTATAGTTTATCACTAGTGTCATATTTTATTATTGAGTCTCCGGTAATCAGTTCTACAGTCTTATACAGTTCTTTCTTTACCAGTCCTGATTTTAGGGAACCGGAATCTAGCCTCTTGTCCACTCTTTTCCCTTTCAGTGAATTGTGTCTTACAAGGCCACCTTGAGCCCATTTTCTTGTACCCCTTGGGAGCGCTCGTCGCGCCTTCTCTGCATTGTTTCTGTTGATCAACCTATTCGGCGCCTGTTAGTCCTCGTAAGGGCTTTGCGGCGGCTTCCTGTGAGTTCTATTATTTGGATGTTTGCCACCAAGTCCTCGTTCCTATTCGTCTGTGTGATGTTGCGGTCAGGGCTTCACTGATCCATCTCATATAGTCAAGCTGAAACGGCTCTTCCAAGCTATCTAGCAAATGGACTCATCTTCTCCTCTGTATCCGTACTCGTCACGCATAAGTAAGCATAGAAATTACAAAACTTGGTGTATCTGTGAAGGCAAGAGAGCGGCTAAGCAGCGGGCCCCATCTGGTCTCAACCGTCAACTTGCATAGAGGCGGGCCGCTTCACAATCCGTATTTTCTCGCATTTCGCATCTACGAAGGTAGGAGGTGAGGCCTGGTTATAGTCGGATTTTATGCACTGGATATATCGTCAGCTAAGCAAAACATTCAGCCGCCCGTCGCGGTGCCGTGGATATATGCCAGGAGTTTTTTTTTCGCTCGGGATTAGAACGGCCTAGTGGGGAGGATAATTTCCTCCCGGCAGCCGCTTTTGCTCCGCGTCCATACGGCCCGGTATATCCACCACATGAGCCTCCACCGATATGCAAAAGCTCGGTCTGGGTGTCGTTTGTGAGTCCTCGGAAACAAGCTTGCCCCATGACCTCGGCAATCCCATCAGAATCGCTGGGGGCTGTCAGAACTAAACTAGATTACTCCGTACAGTAGTTTGGCCGAATCTCCTGATAATGGACCTGTGGGAATCCTCGATGGGCGGTGTCGAACGCTGGACAAAGCGAGGGAATAAGTAACTCAGTATCACACGATATCACGACATCATCGGGGATCTCACAATCGCACATCCTGTTTCCATTTTGGTCTCTTCATCTCCTTTTCTTCTTCTTCCCAAGTTCTTTTACATCCATATCCCAGAATAGATAATTAAAACAGAAAATCTCCGTCGCTACTCAGTGCGTAGGCGGCACACAAGCCCGTTTGATATAAACGAGCCACAACCCTATATTTGACACAGAGAGAGATAGGATATGCTTGTAAATGCGACTATAGAAGAAGCAGCTCCACCCACCTGCATTAGGCCCGCCGTCATGACGAGCAACAGGAAAAGAAAAGGAGATATAAGTTTAGAAGATGCAGGAATTTTCTTGGCTCTTCCATACCCCAGCGTTAAACCAAAAGCCTGAAGCCGAGTGGATCTTTTTCTCATTGGGGATAGCCGACAATCGAATGCTGCTCCAGTATCGTCCTGTATCTCCGCCCACGTAGTTTAGTTTACGAAACCCGAGAGCGAGAGGTGAAAGGGATTGGAGAAAGAAAGGCTCATGAAGGGTCACCTATTTTCTAGATTAGTTTAGCTCCTGCATGACACCAACCGTGCTTTGATGTGACGTTTCCGTTCTCCATATTTTTTTTCGCAATCGACGCCCATCATTTTTGGCCAGGAGCGGAGAACTATCAACCATCGGCTTCGTTCCGCCAAGTTCTTGGATCAAGTTTTGTTTGTAGAACACAGGGCGCAGAGAATGGGGAAAACAGATGCAGTTGCATTGCCGTCCAAATCATTGCCCCAAGGACATTAACAGGTTCCACTTATCCCCGGCGGACTTTATTTGCTGCTATAGTCTTCCATGACTTTGCCAAGGGAGGTTGAGAACCTTGCGAGTTCGGGAGGCAGGAAGGAACCATGATGACGAGATGAGAAGGGTGAAAGGAGAAGGGGTTGTAGAGTGACGTCATAGGGTTAAGTTGGGAAGTCGAGATCTCGAGGGTCCATTGTCATGTCACCTGCATAAAAGCTGTTTTTTGCTGCACGGAAGGTCCAACCGTCCAACGGCCTCCAAGCTCTCACTGGCCAATCAGAGAAGCTCAATGCATATCTACCTCATCCTGCATCCGTATCGGGCAATTCCGAACCCGCTCGCAAGTTGATCCTTCGCCCATTTCTTCCCCAGAATATCGTATCGTACGAAACGATGTGGTACCTCGCTGCCGACGTCCCCGTATTCGGGACCCGGGCTAAATTTGCACACACGATTTGCGCCAGTCTCCACTTGGCTCCTGCTTTGCTATCGGAAGATGATGTTATGCGACCGTTCTCCTTCGAGCTATTGATCAGGCATATAGGCTTCCCGGATGCATCCCGAGTTCCCAACACGTGTTAGCGCCGACTCGGGAGGGCGAGGTCAGTTGAGAACCCACCTGAGTTGCAGTTGTGGGTGTTGAATTCTCTCCGATCTTATGTGCCTTCTTGGCGAGCCGTTAGTCCAGTCCTGACTGCGGAGCCGCCTTTGAGAGAGACAAAATGGACGTTATTCCCGATCTTCGAGGGCTTGATCCTATTCCTACATCCATTACACTCTTCCTCCAGTCTTCTCTCTATATATCTCTCTCCTTCTTTGGTCTCACCAACTTGTATATATGTGTGAATACCTCAATTGATACCCTTGTCAATTCGTCCCAACAGACTCGATCCGTGGTCTGATTACTTCCTTATCGGCGCCATCATCTTCCCAATTCATGATAGCTGAGATACCGAGCTACTAAATTTCGATTAAACCTGGTCCCATCGATTCGGTCTCACGTTTCTGTCTATCTCTTTTACGTCCTATTCTCCGTTTGCTCATATTCTACGTCAATATTGGCAACCATGTCCACCGCGGAACCCCAACGGGCTAATACCCTTCCGGCCACGAGGCCAACCCGGCCCAAATTCAACTCCATGCGCACCTCAGACAGGCTCCGCGAGGGCTCTCTGATCCGAACACAATCCTTTATGACGACGGGGAAGATGAAGAAGGACCGCAAGTCCGTCTTCCGAGAGCTAGGCCTAGATGACGACTGTAGCGATACAAGCTCTCTCCCGCAAACCCCCGCCATCTCTTCTTCCACCCGAAGCCCCAGCATCGATGCGCAGGAGGATCCCATCTATGTGGATTTCACCGAGTCACCTTCAGAAGTTTCGACCCCGTGGCCTTCTTTAGGAGAGGCAAAGGGAAGCCTTGCCGCTGGCGATGTTGTCGCATCGAGATAATTCCGGTGATTCAAGGATCACTAGGACCTAGCAAGCCGCGCCGCCAGCGTTGTCAGATGCGGGCGCTCTACTTCCTCATTCTTGGCTTCTTCTCTTTAGCGGGCGTCTAGGACAGAGATATCCGACGCGTTGCGTTGTGCATTACCACCCCGGGATCTTCAATCAGAACTGTCTTGGGATACTCCATTATTGATGTTATGTGCCTTCCAACATCCCATCCCTCCTCACTTGCATATCAATTGGACCTTTTCTCTCTTTTTCCTACATTTTACAAGAGCTTCCACCACTTACTCGCCTTTCCTGCGGCTCGACGAGGGCCGGGATCACGGTGTCGGGCGCTCGGGATTAAATTGCTTGGATTGATTGGTTGATTTTTCTTTTCTTCTGTTTTGGACGCAAGAAGAAAAAAACGAGTTACTTTGTCAACTGGCTTCGATAAAATGATGGAGCGCGAGGCGTTTAAGGGTTGTTATTTCGGTCAAACTTGGAGGGATTCTACTCATTCATGAGCAGTTTTTTTCTCTCTCCAGGTAAGGCCTTTTGTCTGTATGGTGCAAACTGTTCCAACCATTTGAAATTTGACATGAATATATTGAACCGACTACTTGTATAGTAGGCCCCTCTCTAACCTCCCTAATCTATGAAATGGTCCTTGGTAGAGTGAAGTAAGCTGGTCGACGTGCACATATCAGAGGCAGGCAACAAATCAGCCTGAAAAATGGCCTGTACCACCGGTATTATAGTAGCTTCTGTCGATACAAATCTTGGATAAAAGAATTCAGAGGAACACACGATCAGGGGAAGAAGATGTGATTTGTCGTGTTCGAAGAGTCCGATGTTGTGAGGTGGCCCCTCTGTGGATGCGGCCGGTGGCGCCGCGTCCCCCGACGTGGGCAGTGATTGTTAGATCCGGAGAAATGACAAAGAGGATGGGTCGTAGTGGTCGTATGGGAGTAAATCGTCCGAGTGGAAGATGTGGGTATCTTGTAAGTGATAACTATGTACAGGCGCGAAGGAGCACAGCATCTCGGCGTCCTCCGGCGAAGAACGAGCATAATACGCAACCATCATTGCTTCTTTTTCTTCAATTTATTTTCCAACATTTCCGTTCCTGGAGTGAGGTAGTCATCTTCTTTTGTTAAGGACTCCTTCTCATGCAGGCGCTAGCTGATCAAGAAGATGATCATGTCTGTCAGCGGAAGAATTGCGGAAGAAGAAAAAATACCGATCCTGAAGAAATTCCAGGAGATTCTTGGCCTCTGTAAGCTCGCCAACGAGACTGAGACGGTGGACGGCGTCTACGCCCATGATGGCTTCTCTGCACATGCGATCCGTGTTGCTTGAGATGTCCCGATCTTTGACGTCCTCAAAGTAGGCGACCGCCGGCCTGTGGGTCGGTGTGGTGGGGTGGTGGAGGTAGAGGTGTGCGACGGGGAGTTTGGTGATCGGGAAGAGGTCGCGGCCCACGGCGTGGTAGGAATCGAAGAGAGAGGTAGAGAGGGCTGGTTTCCGCCAGGAGGCGATGGTGGCGCGTTTGGCGAGGTCTAACCAAGGTTTTATGATGAGGGGTCTGTAGCGAGGGTCCTTGCGGTACTTCTTGCTCGCTTGGACGACGGACTTGAAGGCGGTGTCGATACATTCGGCGCTTGTCACCTCGGCGCGGACGAGAAAGAGCAGCAAGCGCCGTGCTGAGTCGAGGGAGGCTTGGGACGTGGGGCCGTCATCTGACATGAGCCTTGCTATCCAGGACCAGACCAACTCCTCCCGGCCCTCTGCTACGAGAAATTGCACAAAAACCGCTGCGAACCTGGGGAAGCGTGCGAATTCGAGGTTCTGTTCAAGGCCTGCGGAGCGGAGCCATAGCATTACCTTATCGGAGACGTCGAAGCCCGAATAGTCTTCGAAATTTGCGGCTTGCTGATCCTCTCCAAATATGCTTTGCCGGTCTCGTATAAGGTGGATCTTCGCCGTTAAACATCCCGTAGCAATTCTTATCGTCATTAATCCCTTCGACACGGCCTCCTCAAACACATCCATCGGATCTCGTTTTGTGCGGGGTTCCTCAGTCGGGTAGGGCTTTCGCTCGGGGATGGCAGCTGATTTTGTGAGAAAAAGGGGGTTGGATAGAATAGACGCAACATGGTGGTCTGTTGGAAGGCGGCGTGTCTCTCCGAGCCTGGCATCGCGATTCACTCGCGTCGGTGGTCGGGTGGGAGCTTCGGACTTGCCGTCGCCGGAGGGTTTTTGTTCTTCACAATCCAACCATCCGTGCTCTTTGTCGAGGTTTCTCCTAAACGACGTCGTCACGGCATCGAGGAATCTTTCGGTCTGGCGGCGAGTGAGGGGGTCTGGGTAGTGAATGGACTTGAGGATGAAGGAGGGGTCGAGCTTCAAGCGGAGAGGTTTCGAGCTGAGCATTTTGGTGTGGCGGAAAAGCCGCAATCAGAGGAACCCTTCTTAGTCTACGTTCAGGTGAATTGGGGTTCCTGAGGGTCTGAGATTCGAGCTGTTGGAAGGACCAGCGGTTTGGATTGAAACGAAGCTTCCTCGAAACACCAGATATTCTTCGGATCCATCACCTTGGCCTGCGGAGCATCGGATGACATCGTTCTATCACGTGATTTCTAGCCTGTAGGTTCAACTTGTCACATTGCAAAATCCAACTCAAGAGGATCGATGAGTCAGCAACGAGCTATCTTGGCTTGAGTACCAAAGTCTTAGCCTCAACCTTCAAATTCAAATTACGACTCGGTTGACAACTCCGTAGGTCCCAAGTACCGGACCCTAAAATCAACCTCCTCCATGCGTCATTGTGTACTCGACGAATGGCGAATGGTTGGTGCTCTCTTTGTTCTGGGGTGTAAACTCGGCTTATAACTTCAATTGTGTGTCCCTGCTGAAAAACACTGGCGAGGGTCATCTTTGTCAGGTGACGAGACTCCCAATTCAGTCACGGACCGGCACTGATGCCGCTCCATCCAATGGTCGCGTGAGGCGAAGCCCAGCATTGATTCTGTCACCAACCGTGCATATTGCAAAGGTGCAGTCGTAAAAGTTTAGAGACAGCGCAGGTTTCTTCGCCCTGGAAATGAAAGAGAAGAAGAAAACTGAAGCGACTAGCGACTAGTAATGCCCGGCTATCTAAGAATGGTGAAGGCCCACTCGTCTTACAACACGTCAGAGTTTTGCAAGCCTGACTGGAATGCGAATTGTGGGATGGGTGTTGTAAGCCCTTCCCATCAGTCGAACAGATGCAGGGTGCAGTGCCTAATTACGAAGTTGACGAGGCTATCGGCGTCTCCTTTTCTGCTGCCTACCAGTTTCTGTTTGGAGTTGAGAATTGCCATTGTAGATTATTCTAAACTATCTTATCATCGGACGACGCCGAGACACTTCGGGTGTTTCTCCATCCTGGGTCAGATAACCATCGTGACGCGTGCCCCAAGCGAAGCGCTGACAAGGGGAGCTTGCTCTGTTCTGCAGGTGTATAATTTAGGGGCGGGCTCGCCGCCTATTTTGTGAAGTAGAAAGTGGTTGCTGGGCCTTGCAGCTTCCCCGTGGCGGCGAGGTACCAGGTACTTGTGGCTCGGAGGCAAAAGAAACTTCAGGTCAGAAGTGATAGCACCTGATTCGTGCAAGTACTGTAGTAACACTTTCTCTATAACATATGCAGTGCTGCTGCTAAATTGATACCATAAATAGCCCCAAAGCACTTGCCCCATCTGGTACCCTTGGGGCGACCCTAGATGAATGGCGCAAGTCTCTGGTACCTTGTACCTTGCTGCTAACACGTCGACACACCAGCAGCCAGCAGCGAGGAGGAAATCCCAGCACTAGCACCGTGTACTCTCGTACTTTTTGCCTTGACAAGCATCAGCCTCTCCCGTTCACCATTTTTTCCTCCTTCCTTCCACCCCCAAACCACACCACCCCCCCCTTCCAACCATCATCACAAAATCCATCAAGAAACGTCCCAGATTCACGTCGGACGCGCGTCGCCTATCCACCTCGGTGTACTCCATCGTACGCCTTCCTTTCTCGAACCTCTAGATTGAATCAAAAATCGACGAGCCTGTATTGACCGCGAAGCTTGAAATTCCTGTGCAACGGAACTGGACCCGTCTGCCCATCTTCCCTTCTTTTTTTTCCCTTCCTCACCCAAACCCCATATCTTTCGTCTCGCTCATAATGTCCGAGACTGCGACTCGGTCTGGTGCCTCTAGGGGACGAGGCTCTGGCCGTGGCGGGAGAGGCGGATTTTCGAGTCGAGGAGGCCGTTCATCCGGAAAAACTAATGGCGATAGCCTTGACGCACTCGATACTCCCTCCCCTGCTGCCTTCGATGAAGATGCAGATGTGGCCGAATTGAGGAAGCTATACGGATCCAAGGTCTACCCCATCAAGGACATGTTCCAAGGCTGGTCGGAAGTCGATATTTTGTACGCTCTACAGGAGGCTGATGGCGATGAGAATCTCGCCGTCGAAAGGATTGCTCATGGTATGTGTGATTTCATCTATTCACCTCCGTCACGAATCGTCGCGAGCGACTTGATACATTTCGCCACATCTGATTTCCCTGTCGTGTTCTGTTTTCTGCTCATGCTTCGAGAGCCTACCCAACCGCGTTTTGGAGCCTGAAAACGGTTTCTTTTTTTCTTTTTCCTCCTCGCCTTTGGCACATCGACGCTAACGTTGTCATCTTTTTCCATTTAGGCGCTGTGTCTCAATGGGGCGAAGTCTCCTCCAAGTCTAAGAAGACTCGATCGAAGCCAAAGGATACGGTAAACGCGGCAGCCACAACCGATTCCCATTCAGGCAGCACCAGACCCTCGCGTGGCGGAAGGAATGTTTCTGAGAGTGGACGCGGTGGCCGAGGTCGTGGCGCCGACAGGGGCGGTCGTGCTCCCCGCAGCCGACCTGCTCAACCTGCTACCAACGGCGCCCGCAAGGAACATAACCTTTCAGTTCCTACCGAAGAATCGACTGCCTGGGATACTACTACTACGACCAAACAGGGCGACTCTGAGAGTCGAGGTCATGCAGCTGCCGAGCAGCCAGCCTCTGGCCCTGAGCCTACGAAGGCAGCCGCTCCCCCGGCCAAGACCTGGGCTAGCATGCTCAGGCAGGCGACCGCGCCTAAAGTTGCGCCGAAGCCCAAGGAACCCCCCGTCCAAAAGCCGACCGAGTCTTTGGAACCTCTCCCCCCTGTCGAATCCCCTGCTCCCATCGAGGCCCCTGCTGCCGCAGAACCTGAACCCGAACCCGAACCCGTTGAGGCTCCTGCGACCGAGGAGGCACCTAGCCCTAGCACTGAGGCGACTGAACCCGCGACAGAGTTGCCGCCTACCAAGGACGCGCTGACAGAATCCAACCTTGAACAAGTCAACGATACATCTGCGCCTGCTCCCACCGACACAGCCGCTAGCACCGCTGCCGACTCCTGGGCGCCCGCGCCTGCGGACATCAGCTCCGTCCCAACCCCCACTTCTCATGCCCCTTCGCAGACTCAACCCCCTCCAGCTGTACCTCAACCTGCTGGATTTGTTGCTACTCCTACCAAGCCCGTGGGACGTGCTCCCCACTTCCAGCGCCGCATCCTCGATCAGGAGGAGGCGGTCAGAATGCCCGGCAACCGCGAGGTCGACCGTGCCGCCGTTCAGTTTGGCGCATTCTCTCTCAATGGAACCGAAGAAGATATCGATGGAGATCGCGAGGAGCCTGAGACCCGGGCCCAGCCTCCCGATGATTCGCCTATTGCTCACCCTCGAACCTCTCTCCCCCCCGTTTCTCAACCCAATGCTGTTCCCGAATCGCTCTCTCAGAAGCCTGCCGCCCCTGCCGTCCCCGCTGGCGCGCCAACCGGTATCGCCCCTGACCTCGATGGCTCCGTACAAGAACAACAAGCTAACGCTCCCTCTCTAGCCCCCGCTGCGCAAGCCCAGGCTCAGCAGCCTATCGCCGGCCAGGGTATGTTTTCATCCTTTGTCGGTACGAATGATCTTTACACTAACGGCCTTCCCTATTCAGCTCAACCCGTCGCTCAGACAGCTCAGTCGTTCGGTCGCTTCGGTGCCCAAGAAGGCGCACCGGGCTTCGCCTCTCTAAACCAACAGGGCGCTGCTACGATTTCGCACCAGCAGCAACAGTACGAAAACTTCCAGGCCCAACAGCAGCCGGCTCAGCCCCCGCATACGAGCGGCGCATTCAGCTCAGCGCCGGGCGACTTCTCGTCTTACTATACCGCAGACCAGCAAAACCGTGCTCCATACAACTACTACGGCCAACAATACGGCCAACAGCAGCACCAGGCTAGCCAGGGCCAGCCGGAGCCTACCGCCGCTACGCAGCAACCCCAACCTCAGCGCGCCTTCGGCGGATACAACCAACCCTCGCAGGCTGATAACCTCAGCCAATACCCCCAAAGCGGTGTGGGTGGTCTCCACAACCAGTCGCGTTTCGGCGGCGTCGCGACCGATCCTCAAAGCAGCGGTCATACCACGCCCAACCCTCCCGGCCAGGGCCAGGGACAGCAGCAGCCGACGGGCCAAACTTCTCAGCCCCAATCTCACGCGCAACAGAACTATCCCTACAATACTCACCCTTACTTCAACAACCCCTACTATCACACTTACTACGCGCAAGCCTACGGCCAGGGCGGCTACGGCGGAGCACCCTATGGGAAGGGAGGCATTTACGGAGCGCCTTACAACATCCCTCCCCAGGCACCATATGACCACAGCTCGTCTCCTGCTGGCGGATTCCAGTCGTCGCTCCACCGCGACAACAACGGCATCGGGTCCGGACTAGGCGACTACGGACGGGTGGGAAGCGCGCAGTCTGGACACCAGGGCGGTCTTGGAGCCAGCTCCTTTGGCGGCATGCACGACACTTTCGGACGCGGGCCCTCTTCGTACCAGTCCCAGGCTGGGCAAGGTTTCAACGCGCAATCCCAGGGTGCCGGCTCGGGCTCGGCTAACGATGACTTGAAGCCCTACGTCGACTCCAAGACTGCGGCTGGCCCTTCACCTTCCCTCGGTGGCGCTCGTCCCGGATCGGCGACTAACAACGCCCCCGCCGGACAAGGCGGTCTCCCCCCTCAGTCCAACGCCCAAATGGCTGGTTATGGTGGCTACCCCAGCCATCTCCAGCAGGGCCTCCACGGATCTAGCGGCTACGGCATGGGCGGCGGCAGCGGCGCGGGCCAGCACGGAAACACACCTTACGGCTCATACGGCCAAGGCGGCTTCGGTAGCGGCGGATACTACGGCGGTGGTGGCCAGCAACAGCAGCAGCAACAGCAGCAGCAGCAACGCGGCGGCTGGGGTGGAAACTACAACCACTAGAAGAAGGGTACCCGCCCACATCACCGGACCGATAGGCGCCGGCGTTACGGAGGCCGATCGAAAGGCGCCAGGGAGGATGAAAACACAACACCATGATGGATTCTTTGATTTCTAGCCAAGTTAACGGGTGGGATGGTTTTTGTTGTTGATGATGATAAGGGTAATCGCTTTGCATCCTCGAAATAAAAGGGTCGAGGCAGGGAGTTTATACACACACACACTCATCCCGGCAATTAGCAAGGGATTTTTTTTAAGAGTGTCGAAAACAAAAGGAGGAAAAAAATGGGAGAGGGGGGAGGGGGGGGGGATCATAGTATGACCAAACACACAAGGGCTGTAATAACGGGAAATACTTTGTTCTAACAACTTCTGCTTTATGTTTTTGTTTTTGCGCGGTTTTCTCTCGAGAAAATGTGTCTCCAGTTTTCGGGTTGTCTTTTTTACTCTCTTTCCCGTTGTTCTACAAACTCCCCCTTTTCTATCATCATCAAAAAGGGTTCTCTGTGTCATTTTATTAAAAACTCCGCTTTTGGTTTGTTCCTATTCTTGTCTGTTTTCTTTTTCCCTCTGCTATTATTTGTTTCCAGGTGGGATCGGAGGGAGGCGGGGATTAGGTTGAACAAAGGGAAGGGTTTTTTTTTTCTTGTTCCTTGTTATCGTTCACACATCTTTTGTTCAAAACAGAAAAAGAGAGAGATTCTCTTGTGTTGATATTGTTTCTCGCTCGACTTGCGTTTCTGGGATTCCTTTGTGTATTTTTTTTATTGCCGAAAACAGGACAGAAGGAAAATGCAAAGGATGAAAAGGGAATGACATGAGAAAACAAGAGGGTCTTTTCTTTTTCCCTCTTCTTGTGGTTGATAGGATGAGAGTATGAGAGAGAGAAAAAATAATTTCCAAAAAAGAGAGGAAAAAAAAAGAAGAGTGTGTGTGTCTGAGATGAGATGTGTTTTATCTTTGCTGCTTGGTTGGCTTTATGTGAAGTTCAATGTTGTTTCTTGAGCCTGGAGAAAAAGATGAAGAGAGGGAGAGAGGGAGAGAGACAGTGGTGTGGAAAGATTGCATGTGTCCTTCTCTCTTGAAGGCTGTATTTATATCGAGGCATGGAGATGGATGTACTATTGAGTTGTAGCCTTTAAATGGGATCTTTGTTTTTCATCCCTCTGCTCCCCAAAAGAAAAGTTTCTGTCTTGATAACTGAGAAAGTAGGGCTCTATGGAATGGCTGTTATATTTGCTTACTTGCCCTTGGTTCTCGAGAGAAAAAAAGGCTATTGCAAATGGCGAGAAGGAAGGCAACGGGAAGAGACAAATTACATCGACAACAACGGAGACTAACTATTCATCAAGGAAGCGAGTAACTTGGCGAGGCGAGATCTCTCTGTACAGCAGTAGAGAGTTTAGAGCCTTCTCCCTCCTCCCATGGACTGCCCTCCTCCCCCATTCACCTCCCATTTCTCCACTTTCCCACGTCTACATGAGTTCGAAATGCCATCAAATGCTCTATCATCTCATTCCCTTTCTAGTCATCAGCTCTGCAACAAGGACTTGGGGTTTATCAGGAGAGGAAGGAGGAAGATGGAAGCAGGGAGGATTGAAGTCTTTTAGGAGAGTTCCACTCAATGCCTTTATATCAACATTTTAACATTCAACATGAGAAAGCAAAAAAAGAACAGAGAATATCTACACTGAATAATGTGCACAAGGCTTGTTTTTCCTTCTTCCCTCTTCTGGAAGAAATGAAAGAAGAGAAAAGAAGATAGACAAGAAGAACAAGAGAAGAGGGGAAGAAAACAGACTCTTGCTCCCACAGGATGGAGTGTGCGTGACTCGAAGAAAAATGCCTTGCCAGAACCAGGACCTGGTCTTTTACGTTTATTCGACGGTGGAACCGATGGGACCGTAGCGGATGTTGGACCAGATGACCTGACTGTAAGGAATACGTTAGCAATACTGATGGATAAGAGAGAACAGATAGGGGATTGAGAGTTTTTCATCAAGAGATAAAGACGTACGCATCGGGGTGGTTGGCCTCGACGTCCGAGGGGACACCAGAGTCCTGGGCACAAGGACCACGGGCAGCACCGGGGGTTCCCTCCCTCTCGGGCGGGTAGGTAGAGTCGAGCCAGAGCATGTTGGCGTAGTGCTGTCATTTCCCCAACAATGTGTCAGTTCATAAACCTCTAGTATCAATTGCAGGGGGCCATTTCATCAATGGTCGTAACTTACGTCGTCCCAGATAGACATGACGAGGACCATGGGAATCCTAAGGGCGTCGTTGAGGAGGGGCCATCCACCGACGTCGTTGAATCGGTTGAAGTCGTCAAAGACCTCAAAGACCTTGTCGCAGAACTCGGGGGTGATGGCCGAGGAGTCGGGAAGACCCTCGAAGGTCGGGGCGGGGATCTCAATCTTCTTGCCGTCCTGGACGAAGAACTGAGACATCTTGTTCTCCTCAAAGCGAGTGACGACACTATTGTTCGTCTTCTTGTTAATATACTTCCCAGGTTCTTTTCAAAGACTGGCGGCAACGACTTACGTGAACTTCTTGCTGGTGTCGACAACCTTGCCGATACCATAGAAGTCGGGGTTACCCATGCGGTAGGGGTTATAATCGCAACCGTTGGCGTCGCAGAGACCGTTGAAGCGTTCCTCGGAGTAGGTACCACCGCAGGTGTCGTTCTCGCAGACGTGGTAGTTGTTGTCCTTGCAAGGGTGGGGGGTAAGAGCGAAGGCGTGGGCGTTGGACTCCCTATGGTGTTGCAATCTATGTTAGAAATAATTTCCTGCGCCTCTATCATGAACCCGAAGAAGAACAGTAAATCAAACAGTAAATCACATACCAAACGTCAATCTCGGCACAGCAGGCACCATAAGGGCCGACACCAGCGTTAGCATCGTTGGAAGAGGGCTTCCATCCCTCGACGTTACCCTAAGAAATAGTGGTTTAGTAACTCTTTCTTTATTCTTTGGCATGGCAAAAGCCAGAGGACATGGGGAGTGTGCAGAGATTCATTTACCTTGCCACCGACGAACTTCAAGTCACGGGCGCACTGGGCGTCGCAGTAACCAGTACCATACTTGGCACCAGCCTTGTTGGTGGAGTAGCTCGCCATGCCACCATCCTCCTCCATAGCGACGAAGTAGAGGGCACCGTTGAGACCGCACTCGAGGGTGGACAGGTCAACATCGAAAGTGAACTCGTGGTCCATGAGGTCGAACATCTGGAACTTGTCCGCTCCGTTCATGAGATAGAATCGGGAGCCAATGTTGGTGCCGTACTCGTGCTTGGTGAGGAACTTGAGGGTGAGGGCGTCACCGCTGGTGGAGGCACCATAGGTCGTGCCATAGTCGGCGCCCTCGATGGCACACTTCTCGGCACACTCGGTGCCAGTCTTGCAGACGGACTCAACCCACTCATTTCCATCGTAGCAGTTGTCATAACCGTCGGTCGTGTGGAGCCAGCGCCAGTTGGCGTCAATGACGACCTCGGCGTTGACGGTCGTGCAGCTGCCGGGAGCGGTACACTTCTTCCAAGACATCTTGGGGTGAGTCTCGGTCTGCTCCTTGCCGACCTGCTGGGCGGCAACCAGCGAGGCGAAGAGTCCAAGGGTCGTGGCGAACTTCATTGTGACGAGATTTTTTTGCTTCTTCTTCTTTTCCTTTTTACCGATGGTATATGATCCAGAAAGATGAGCGGGAAATGAGCGACAGAGAACGCGGCTTCTTGCTAAACAATGTGCCTAGAGAGCTGAGGAGCATCACAAAGGGACCTATCTCGACCGGGGGACCGAGGATTCTTATAGAGAGAGAGAGAGAGAACAAAGGACGGAGCAAGGAGGCGCTGTCCCTTGGGGAGGCGCCTCTTGCCAAGGCCATGGTAATTAGCAAAGGGCCTCTCTACCTCTTCAGAAAGAGCTCAAAGTCACTTTTACCAAACGGGGTAGAACCGTCCGAAATTACAGGCTGGTCTCTTCATCCTCGTTAATCGTGAGTATCGAGCCCTCGAACGGCTGGATCGTGTGCACAAAAAGTTGATTAACACTTTAATCAAATATTCATGCTAGCAAGCCCGGCGACCGGCGGTGTCTCCATGTTCGAAACCCAGGAGCTTGTTTAATTCACCATAGCGGGAAGGAGAGCAAAACGGGGTCCGCCTCCCCACGCCCCATGGCCCCACGGAGCAGTAATATCTTTTTCCTCCCTTTCTTTCTTGGAGAGCCATGGTTTCATGAGGGGTCTCCCGCCCGCTATCCCCAATGAGTTGAGCATTGACGAAGGGAAACGGATGCTCAATTCCGCCGGCTGTCGGTCCAAATTGGAGAAGGACTGGGTGTGTGGAGACAGATCCATAAAACAGCCGCCTTCGAGATGCGGCTTCCAGAAAGGAAATCCGGAGAAAAACGTGGCGGCTATCAGGGCTAAAGGGCCGTCATCCTGCCAGGAAATCTCACACCCTCCCCTTGTTGGAGACGATGGTTAGCATGCACACAGAAGGCTTTTCCTCTTTTTGCCCCTTTTCTTATTTTTTTTTTTGTCTTTTCAAGTGCGGGTGAGTGGAGCTCCTCTCCAGTCTGGGCATGACCACTTTGCACATTGCATCTTTTTCGTACTTTGCGTACGGATAATAGGACGGCCGGTCCCAATGAGCGGAGCCCCCGTTCGGTACGATTTTGGGTCTAATGGAGAAGAGCGAGCAGCAGGTCGCTAGAAGTGCCGTGCGTGCGTGCCGCGTATCCACTCTCGACGGGAGACGGGTCGTAATCATAGTGAGGGAAAAAGAAATGGGGCGTCGAGCCGTTTGCTGGTCATGTAAACCAGGGTAGGTGGTCGAAGACGCCCATCACGGTCGGTGGGGATGGTTAGGTCGAAAATCGTCGGTTCTCGGTGTCCTCGCTTTCGAGGAGGGATTCGACCTATAAGTAGACGTCTTGGACCCTGTCTCGAGGGAGCACAAGAGTTGAGGCTCAAGATGGGCTTTCTGTATGGCAATACACCAATTTCTTTGTCCCACCACCTTCGTCAACATCGACACGACGACTACCACCTTGAACACGCACGAAGGGGGGATGTGGAATGTTCCAGGCGAGATGGGCATCCTGGCACTTGCAGCTGCCGATCACCGAGCGATCCTGGGGTAAATTCATAATCATTAACGGCTTATGAACGTAAATTGGGGCAAGTGCGGAGTCTACATGTATTCTCCAAGGCACCTGAGTATGGCCGAAGAACTCGTATGTTGTGAAACGAAAAGGGAGGGGCGATAAAGAATAGGATTACAGGGCCGGAAACACGGATAAGATGGATGCGTAGGCAATATATTCGAGGGGGTGTTGGGAGAAAGACAGAAAGACAGAAAGACAGAATCAGCGTGGTTGTGGAAACCAGACGACGTGATCAACAGTTCCAGAGCTTCTTCCACTGGGGCGGAAACAACACTCGCAGATGGCTGGGCTGTGCCAAGCAACCCGATGGGATGAGCTTGGTTTGCTAGGGGCGTGAAGAAATTCTAAAGATGAAGAGCGCTCGGTGTAATGAAGGATTTTGCGTTCATCAATGGCCGCCGCTCATATTAGTTGCCCTGATCAACTGATGATTATTATTCTCTCGTTCAATGCGACACCGAATCTAGCTCAAACTACCGCTCCAATGGCCGGACTCCATGGAAATATCATCGTGCATTATCGGTAGTGAAGCTAAAGTAAACATGAATCCGCGACAGAACGTGGCCCAAGGTGCGGAACGGGTTTGCGGGGACAGCGGACAGCGGACAGCGGACAGTAGACAGCGGTTGAGAGTCGACCGAGAATGGGACCGACCCATATGCTACGAGGTCGATGCCCGGACGATCGAGTCTTTCCCACGATTTTTGTCGAATGAAAAAAGGACTATCCGAGATGACAATTCCGTGTGGTTGTAATCTCGAATTGATTAAAACGGCACCGGGACTGAACGATTTGGACAAATTGTTTCGCCACCTGACAGCATCCTTTAATTACCAGATATTCATTAATGTATCCAAGTATACAATGCCGTCGTGTATAGCGTATATAGTATAGTCTTAGTGCTGCTGCGCCATGCGTGAGTGGGTGATCGACCATCCAGGTCCGGGGGCAGCGTTCCATGATGGGAATTGGTTCAACCTCCTCCGTTCAGGACAATCACTCAACGCCTAGCAGCGCGAATCAGGTTCCTGGGCCCGTAACTTGGGATTTTTGGAGCCCAAGAAACCTCTGCAGGTGCGCTGCGAAGTCTGCGCAGAGCCTGTGCGGGGTGTTGCCGAAACACCGATTCGGGACACTTCCCAATTAGGAAAACCCGGACCACAGCTCCTTTCTCTCGTGCGGACTTATTTACCCTGTTTTGTCCTCGAGCTGTCTGCCCGTCCGACCTTCAGCGCGCAGGTCCAGATATTCTCAGGTGAAGCGGTTTGACGATATTATTTTCTTCCCACCGCCTGCCCCGTCTTCAATTGTGTCGAGTGGAGGTCGCAACAAGGTTAGCGGGTGATGCGCGCCAAGCGGCTGGGCGGGTCTGGGCAGACTTGACGATTTCCGGGCTTCGCGTGACCGACTGCCTTTCGAGCCGCCGCGGACTGTGAGTGGAATTATGGGGCGTGGACAGGGGAATCGAAGAACATATAAAGCCCTGTGCGTCTTCTTGGCTATTCGGCACGCAGAAAAAAAGTGGTTCGGCCGCTGTCTGGGGACCGGGACAAGACTTGAAAACTGGGGTATAAAATGTTTGCGAGACCCACGAAGGGTGGTGGGACAATCTTCGCCTTGAGACCCTCCCGATCTTGGCCTCCTTGGCTAGCTTGGCTTGCTTGGCCGCTTGGCAAGTTGTTGAGCTGCCGCCAAGAAGGATGGTCTCATCGCTTGATAAGAAGAGGCACTCAAAAGAACAGGACGAAACGGGATTTCGCGGAATATCCCTGTCGCTCGCTGCTAGTCGCGCCCGGATCTCCGCCGAAAATCATCGCCATTCTGCCTGCTCACCAAGGGCACAATGGGCTTGGAACAGCTCGGGGGGAAAGTTCGTCTCATGCTCAGATAAAAATAAACCGAGCAAGGAGGTTTTTGCAGAGCTCCACTTACTATTACTCGAGCTATTTTAATGCTTCCGGCTCCGTGATGAGCGACAGGACCCCTCGGATACATGACTCCACGGGTGACGTGCAATGTTCTGATCTTGAGTTCAAGTTAGGCAATTGTAGGGCCAATTGGCACTGAAGATTTGCAGAAAAATGGCTAGAGCAGAATAAGAAGGTTCACCGTGACATAAAATAGGAAATTGCCGGAATTGAGTATTCAATCCTCCGGCTTGTTATGAGGTTGGTTTAGCTATGTAGATGAGGCTCTTCGATGCTCCAGTTTAAATATCGTCGGTTCGTTCCAGGTGCGATTACTAAAATCGTCGGCTTGACTTCGTTCATTGTTCATTTTTCCTCGACCTCCCAAGGTGTTGTTGCCTCCAGCCACAAATCCGCCACAGCCATCACCCCTCCAAGTTGTGGCTTGAGGTGGGGCATCGCATTATGCGCTGTGAAGCTCTCATGCTGATGACTCCTACACATCAAAATATATTTTCAAAACCGCGAGTGACAGGAGCACAGCACATGCAATGCTCTATGGTCGTCTAAATATCTTTCCTTTGTGCTAGTTGGCATCTCCTTAGACTACAGCATCTCTTTCACTCAATTTTTACATCACTCCTTTCCTTCGACTAGATATTCCATTCGCCCCACCTCTCCGTCTCACGATGCCCTCAGCCATCACAGCGCCGTCGCCTGGGCTGCAGGCCTTAATTCTCTGCGGCCCTGGCTCATCCTTTCCAACCTTTACATCAAACCCAGATGAGAACCCCAAGGCGCTATTACCTATAGCGAACCGCCCTATGGTCTGGTATCCAATTGACTTCTGCTACCGCATGGGCATAACTGGTACTCTTCACCCCCTGCCAATCCACCCATCGAGAGCATGAGAAGCTGACCACGAGTTCAAGATATCACACTGATCTGCCCTCCAAGCGCGTCACAAGCTATCACAAGGGCGCTAAACACCAACCCCTTCTTAACCGCCCTGCCCCTACCTCGCCCAGGTGTCTTGGCGCCCGACGGCCTGGACCAGAACACTGGCACTGCCGCGATTCTTCGTCTCCCGGAGATTCGACAGCTTGTACAGTCGGATTTCTTGGTCTTGCCGTGTGATCTAGTCTGCGAGCTTCCGGGAGAAAAGTTCCTGCATGCCTGGATGACTACTGCTGCGAGTCTCTCTTATGTGTTGGGCGATAAGAGGCTCGCCGAAGACGACGGCTCGCCTCTGTACAACGGTGGTCTCGGCGTTTGGTACGATACCAAGACGGCCAATCCAATCAAGGGCGAAGAGACGGATTTTATTGCGACGACTCCGCTTCCCCCCGTAACTGCGATAACTCAGAAGGGCTCCCTCTTGCCCCACGTATCTAAGCTGGTATACTCGATGCCTACCTCGTCCCTATCCGACCTTGTCGAGGAGCGCTCGGGGCTACCTGTTAGGCACGGTCTCATCAGGAACCACCCGCGCGTTCGAATGCTCACCACCCTCCGAGACGCTCACATCTACATCTTCCCGCGCTGGGTCATCGACTTCGCATACAAGAATGACAGGCTCGACAGCATCGGAGAGGACATCACCGGCTGGTGGGCTAAGGCAGGCTGGGAGAAGGGCCTCGCCGAAAAGCTCCACCTTGGAGAAGTTTTTGCCGAAATTGAAAATGGCGCCGGATCTAGGAGATTTTCTGCCGAGGATAGCCTCTCCGGCAACGGCACCCCTGTAGGATCCCCGAAGGACACCAGCAGCATCGAAACCGCGTCGATCCCTCCCATCCTCGCCTATCTCCACCCCAACGAACCCGATGCAGCCGTCATCCGTCGAGTAGATACCGCGCGATTACTCCTCAGCGTTTCGCTCCAGCTGGCGAAAGTGCCCTCAATCGAGGAAGTCGGCGCCGAGGCTGCCTCACCTTTCGCCCATCCGAAGAAGGTGGCTTACCCTGAGGGAGTCAAGTCAAGGACGACTATTACCAAGGCCGACTCGCTCATCGCAGACCATGTCACGGTGGAAGAGAAGACTTCGATCAAGGAGAGCGTCATTGGAGCCCATTGTCAGATTAAGGAAGGTGCCAAGATGCTACAATGCGTTCTTATGGATGGCGTAACGATTGGCAAGTCGTGCAAGCTTACGAGGTGTATTATTGGTAAGAGAGCCGTTATTGGCGACAACTGTGTTCTCACAGACTGTGAGATTCAAGAGAATTTGTTGGTCGAGGCAGGAAGTAAGTATTGCCCTTGGAAGCTTTTATTTACGCCAAGTCCTTCTCCCCCATTCTTCCGTTACGTATCGTGGCTAACTATCTGACTCTCTTTTTCTAGCTGAGGGCAAGGATGAGAAGCTTATGAGCTCCGAGGGCCTCGAGGCGACGGAGGAGGAGATGAGAGAGGTCCTTGAAGATGCCGGTGATGATTTCATGGCTGATGAGGCCATCATAACTTAGCGATTCAGTCGTTTCTTGCGGGGGATGTAACTTGGGATGAGCGAAACGCCGTGGAAAATAAAAGACGAATAAAATTATTGTACGAAAACTATGCCTCTCTTTACAGTGTTCCTGCCCACGATCCTCCTTCACTCCAAGAACGGTTTTAGCGAAGCCATTCTTCACCCCCGGCAAGTTAATAGATGCGAACAACTCCTTGGGCTTTTCCCTCGGGGAAGGAGGCCAACCTCTGGCGCCTTCCTCGACGCACCCGGCCCCGGCCGTATATGCTTTATATATGAGGTTACAGCAAGAACTCCCAACCGAGCAGCTCAAGCACCAAGACTGCAACCAACTGGCCAAGTGGTCAATTGGAGCGCTCAGAAGGTTAGAAAATGGCAAATTTTCGTAGCCCGTGGGAAGCAACCAGGATTCGATCCTGGGAAGCGACCCGCGGGCGAGCTTTTTGTTATTTTCTATTTTTTTTTTTTTTTTTTTTTTTTTTTTTTTTCTTTTTGTCACCTCAGTTATAACATCAAATGATTGATTAATTACCTTGTCACAAAAAGTACAATTAAATTCGCAAGAAGAACATGAAGCTATCAACACGTGGTCGTGTTGCCATGAGCATCTGACGCAGCTCTTCGACGCCATCAAACTAAACTAGCGAAGAAGTCCGGGGTCCGCGGAGCGGGATCAGACTCGCGCCGCTCCGCCGGCGCCGAAGAAAAAAAAAAAAGTAACGAGAAAAGACGTCTCCGCATTGTACTTCCGAATGGATGTCGAGGTACTTCCAAGCACATCAAAGAAAGAATAAAAAGAACAAGAAGTCAAAGGATAACACTTATCCCCCTCTTCCCCCCTTTTCGCTTTTCTTTTTTTTTTTTTTTTTTTTTTTTTTTTTTTGGGGTTATATTTTTAATACGGGCAAAGATGATACGAGCCAACTCGAAACTTCTTGCCAAGGATGGTGAAAAGAAAGTTGGTCCCTTGGCGGGTAGAGAGGATCGTTTCGGATTCTGTTGTAAGCTGCAGAACTAAGCCTCCCCTTCGTCTGCAGGACTTTTCCTTCTCAAGATTTTCCTGGTTTAAGGTTGATACGGGATAGATAAAAATAGGAAGTAGGCTGTGCTTGCTTTTCCTTGCTCTTCGGCATGTATCTACAAGTAGGGCTGAATCAAGCGACCAGATACTACCATGCCATGTTGCCCATACAGGAGAGGCTTTTGAGCGGCAGAGATTTGGAGTATGTTGTGATCTTGGTGCCAAAATGGAAAAAAGATTGCATGGCTCAAAGTTTATGTTCACATGGGCCTCTACAGTACTCTTGGATCTTCACTGTTATATTAAATCACACAATTAAGCTTATCCAAACTTGTGGAGTTCAAGAGGGTCTTGCAGTCGTTCTATTTGTTCGGGCTTTTTTGCGTTTAAGCTAGAGAAGCCTATGGTCCCCGAGGTCGAATCACCTCCACCGGGCCCAGCGGCTCGGACATCATGATAGTGGGTTTTAGGAAGATGTCGTAATAGACGTCCGCGATGGGCTTGGGCTTGTGATGTAGCACGCGGCAGCTGGCTAAACGCCCACCGCTTAGCACGGAACACTATGACCCCCGGCTACCTATGGGAAATTTGATACAACACCACCCTGTTTAGAGAAAAGAAAACAAAAAGGACCAGCAGACGCGCAGGTGAGGGACATTTGTCGACGATCTTTACTCTCTTGGACGATGATGCTTTTCGTGGCGGGTTGGACTCGTCACTTACTTTGTGGAGATCGACAGTTCTATGCTCTACTTTGGTCTTTTCTGATTACTCCCTCGCGGCTTGCTCATGCTGGAGCGGGAATGGATATATCGGCATTAATATCACATATCTTATTCCCCGTCTCAGAGTGTTACTCATCTTCCCTTAAAAGACGCTGCAAGACTAGCGCCTACAGGCGCCTCGTATTATGCACATCAGTCTCTTAAAAACGGGCGGTAAAGTGAAAGAGAAGAGGAGGGAAAGATAGAGAGAGAGAGAGAGAGAGAGACAGACAGAGGAGGAGGGGACCGGGGTCTGCCCTGCCACCTTGTTGTTTTCCTCCTTGCTCACCACTATCGTTACGTGAAAATGGGCTGGGGGAACACAACCTAGACATGAGCGAAAGAGGATTATGGGAGGGGAAGATGGGAAGAAGAGGGTGTGGTGCATGGGGAATGAGGCCGAGTACCGACGGCCCGGAACCAAAATGAATCAAATATTGTATTTGGGAGTTGGATGTCTGAACCGGTGCAAACAACCTTGCAGTAGTTAGCTGCATCAATCCCCGTTAAGGCGGTCAAGCATGCCGGTGACAGCTACTAGGATTCCTGGATGCATGCCAGATGGGTGTAGCAAACATCTTCTTCCTTCTGCCGCGGAGGATGGGGGGTTGGGTTGGTGATCTTCAGGATCTAGGGGACCTTTGTTGTCCATCCGCGTTCATTTTGAGTTGGGGGATCTAAAGGGGATGAGATCGTAGGGGCCTTCTCTGCTCTTTTTTTTTTTTTTTTTTTTTTTTTCCGCCCGGATTCAAAGATCTTTTGCTTTTTCTTGTTCTTTTTCTGAGCTCTCTAGACTCGAACTCTCTTCTCGCCCCTGTAGCGAGACGCAGCTCGTAAGTGGGGTCCTATCAGCCCACTAGCGCTGCTGGGTAATGTTGATGAAACAGCGAGCTAAGCTTATAGGGCAGAAAACGAGGACATCTTATCAAGGTACTAGATGTTCGAAAAAATCTCCGGAATGAATAACAAGACGGAATGAATAACAAGACGGAATGAATACAAAGCCTAGAGGGAGCCCGTTTGGCATGTCGCACATACATTAGTCCCACGTCCCACCTCCATTTTCAAAGAGGCCATGCGACAGACTTGGCAGGTCCTCTGGAAAGCAGGTACGGTTCGCGATCTCTCCCTCGACCAACCTGCTAGATACGTCTCGTTACCGGGTTACGATGAGAACGGCAATGAGACTCTGTGAGGATGGGACGAAGGATCACGCTTTGACCGGATAGTGGATATTCTGTGTGCTGCACGCAAGGTTGCTTCGGCAGAAGATATTGGGAAGCAGTCATCACGATGAGGCTGGGGCAGACTGCGGAACCCTCATTTTGTCGTACAGGAACAGATGGAGACTGTGATGCTTCTGTATGGTTGAGGTTAAAAATGGATATATTGGCGGTGGCTCAGCTCTCCGACGAAGCAGGGGAGGTCAAACTGCTCTCCGCATGAGAGCCTCTATTTTCTTGGCAACTATCTGGGGGAGGTTGACCTCGAGGTAAGTTCTCCAGATGGCGTCGAGGGACTCGGCATGAACTCTCACACTATGGCTTCTGCAGCTTAAGCACAGAGCGTCGTGGCCTGACGCAAGGCCAACTGATAGAACAAACCGATCAAACTATGCTGCTATCTTGGGTATACTGCGGCCTCCATTATAGGGCCAGTTGGTGTGAGGAGCGTCAATAGGCTGTAGGTTCTTTCTCGTGGCAATTGCGGCACTCTATTGCACATGGTCCTGGTCGGCAAAGTTCCATATGAGCATGCGGCTTTGCAGTTGGTGGGGACATAGAGAAAGTGTAAACGTATCTTCTGGATAAATCAACACCAGTGCACAAGTACACCAGGCAGATGTTCGAGACGGGTACCCGCATACCACCTATCATCATCTTCCCCCGAAACTGACGTACAGCTGAAGGATTCAATGAACCGAATCTCCGGGTCGGGTCTTGAATAGAATGAACGAGTGCAATAGTGCCCTTCAAGGTCGTGGGCCAAGGACATGTCCAAGAGTGGATACGAGTGCAGGATCCATTGATGCAGAGCCCATGCCGGGGATGAAATATATGGACGAGATGCCAGCCGTAGTACCTGTAGTGCCTGTGTACCTTGGGCCATTGCCTATAGTACCTGTCGTACGTGCCGAGAATTTACGAGGTACGAAGTAGCACTGGGGTTCCTGTAAAAGCAAATGGAAATGGGCTTGATCAATTCCTAACAAGGGTGTACCTAGAAGCTGATATGCACCTCGTACATACTGCCTGCCAGCCAGCAGCCCACACCCAACATTGACATATCTGTTTCTGCTTGCTGCCTTTTGGATACCGCTTAATACAACATTGGACATCAATATTTTCCTATTTGACGGCCAGCCTCTCTGTCACCGCCTCGAGGGGGCACTCCACTGAAAGAGAGTGAGGTAGCCAACCCGCCGACTCCTTCGGTCATTTGTGCAAGCCCAGACCCTAAATGTGACATTGCAGATTTCCGGAAATGTGAAGAGTGACTTACTTTGTAGGTTAGTACATCGCTAGAAGTACTTCTCAATTATCCCTTCGGCGCTCTCCCGACATCATGGGATACTAGGATTGGGACTCGGGCGGCTACCCTAGGACCTAGGACTCGGACTAGGATTACCCTTAGGATTAGGATACGGGTAACTGCCTTGACAGGCGCAGGATCTCGAATCCTAGATCCAGTAGCGCCCCGAAAGGGCGAAGACGCCGCGTTGTTTCAAGGGATTTCGAAGATTTGAGGCTTGGCCTCTAGTCGCAGTACGAAGTAACACGAGTAGATTAAATTAGAAGTGATGATCGATATCACCATTGGCTTTCTTCAGTCGTCAAGCTCTCCCCGAACTTGTACCAAAAGTACGAAAATGCCCAGTTCGAATTTGGATAAGCATTATTGGGTGCTTCGTACTTTGAGAGAGTGATACTGCGTCCGGTGTATTATGGTTGCACCATCGAGTCGCACAAGCAGATCGCGCACGAACACCAATGAATCAAGCAAACATAATCCTTGCTCTGCTTGTACCTACCGCAGTCCATTCTGGAAGTGCTGGTGCCTCGAGAGGTGTGTCTTCTGCCTTCGATTGAAGCAAGATGGGGCAGACTGTCCAATTCTAATGCTCCAAGCGGCCCATATCGCAGCCCAGTCACCAGCATCACATCAATATACAAAGTTGGGGCGGGAGTAAGCATCAGCCAAGGCGATTGATTCATTGGGGTGATGTTGGTTAGCCAGCCAGCCCAAGGCACGAGTCAGCAAGTATTCGCCGCCGACAACACTTGCATCATCCCGGGACATAAGGGCCACCTTGACCCCTCGTTGGATTGCACATTTACCCCAAAAGGGTTCAAGAGCAACAAACAACACTGCCTCAATCTTGATCTACTTTACACCTACTTGGCGGGAAAAGTTGACAAAAATGACGATGGTTGGTTCGAGAGGAGCACCACATTGCATCCACGCAGGTCGCGAGAGAGACCGGGGGGGAAGGGACACGTACGAAATGATAACTTAAAACCGGTCAGCAAGAATTCGGACATGTTTGGTCTCCACTCACCGAGGAACCAATACGTTGGTCCCCCAAAGACGCCAAGGTCCTTTCCATGTTGTCATTCTTTCTTCCCACATTGGTAGGCTCTCGTGCAAACAAACGTTAACACTATCGAGAACAAGGTTTCGGTCGAGACTAGATAACACCACAGTATCAAGTTCCATAAAATGTCAGACCATTTTCCCATTCAATTTGATACTTCGTAGAAGCCATGATGTGCCAAATTTATATTATTTGTATGATGATTTGTTCAATGTTCCTTCCTTTCTGCTACTTCGCCAAATCCAAAAAGCAGGCGCATTCCGGCGTGGGTGCCAATCCACCCCGAAACGAACCAACACGTTTAATGTTCCTTCCGTCATCAGCCCGCTGGAGCAGTCGACGCTTCCCAATCGGGGCGCTGGGGACTAGGCCAATAAGTCCCCTGGTACCTGTGTATTTCGTACCTTCCTCCGCAGATACAGACTCTAATTGTGCCCAAGACCTTCACGTTCCCCGCATTCCCCACTCAAACCATATCTGATTGTGAGAACTAGCTCTCGAGTCTCTCGACCGTGAGGACCGAGTGACACTGAAACGGACGCCACTCAATACTCTTTTCGTCAATCACCAGACGGCAAACTGTGCTTTCACCGTCAGATGTTCGCTGATTACGCATTCCCTGGCTAGAGCCGACCAAAAGGTCCCGTAAATATCCAACTAATATGTTCTGACGACTTCCGCGGCTACCGGCACGGATGTACACTGGCATCGGGACCGAAGCTCGTCTTTGCCTACATTATAATCGGCGCCTCACTTATCCGAGTTGTCCTTTTGTCGTTTTGTCCTTCTTTCTTGTCTGTGAGCGGCGAGACTTCGGTGATCTCTGGGAAAATCGAGGCTTGTTCAGTAAGACGGACTAGAATAGAGGAAGTAAGGAAGGCATTGACGTGCAGCCTCGATATGCATTCTCCGTTCACTCCACAAGATGCTGTGGGCTCTTAGACTCGAAGATATCATCTGCTGGCTGTGCGGAGGCGGGCTCGTTGGCTCCACAACAGCTGTATGCGGCGAAGGCTCTCCCCCGATCACCACTACGATGTAAGTCAATGTTGTTTCAGCCATGTAGAGGATTTTACTTTGTATGTCCTGCATTGAGACCCACTCACACGCATGCTTTCTATCTGTTGCTCAAGTTGCTCTCTCTCTCTCTTCTCTCACGCACGCTCTCGCCTCTCAGGCTGCCAAGCGGCCCGGTCGATCGCTGGCAAGATTCCTGGACTTACACCAACCTGCCCTATACCCCTCTTGCTCGATGGCAAACCCTATTCGCTTTTCTTTGTGGCCTACTTCCGTCTCTTTTTTTCTACTTGGGCGCATCTGCTATCGAACCCAATCACCATGCATACATTGCGCAGGGTTGTCTCGTTTTGTGTGTGTATTCCCCTCTTGTCCTAATGGCCTCGCGGCGTGATATCTCTTACGAACATTTTCTATATACAAGCGCAAAATAGTCACTACCCTATTTCTCGCTCTTTCCTGTTCACCCTTCTATCTGCTACCCTGTAGGGGATAATGTTAGCCTTCAGTATGGGGATCGACCGACCAGGTACCGACATAGTTGCACTCACAACTGGGTTTAAAAGTTTGGTCGAATTAGGAACAGCACCCAGAGCTAACTACGAAGAGGAAGAGGAGGGGTGAGAGAACTGCGGGTGCATCGAGTATGCAAGCACGACGACCCCTGGTCATCCTTCCTGCGCACCACTCACCACTCACCACTTACGTGTGTTGGTGGCAGAAGGCCTTCCGGTTAGCTTGCAACTCTGATGTAGCCGTAGCTTGCCCAAACTCGTCTGTGGGTAATTGATTGCTTCTCTTCCTGGTGCCTTCTGCCGCATTTGAGTTCTGTGGTTTGCATGTATGTTATATATATCACGACATGTTCACCGACGAGGCTTTCGAATGCGTCTAGTCCTGTACTTATTCATGATCTTTATTATCACCTCGCTTTTCCCCCGCCCGCCACCCCATCAAGCAACCTGCCCATTGAGAACTGGAGACGGGGGGGAAGGAGACTTCAAGGTCCAACATCAACTTGTTCCACCTTCGCTGAGCGCGCCGGCCAAGAATCACTCACCTTACATTCCAGCTTTCCGCCCCCACACACCTTCGCCGTCCTCAATACGATCACCTCGAAACTCTCTTTCTCCTATTTTAACCATCACGGACACCCCCTGCGGGCAGATGTCGGCGAGTTCAAGCTTCCTTCGAGGCTTAGTTGTCTTCTAGAACTAGGACTACTTCTGGACGACAGCCATCGCTGCCAAAGGTGTGATATATATAAATATATATATATATATATACATACTCTCTACTCCGCCTTCATCAGTACAGTCTACTCGAACGAGATCACCCCAGTCTTACACCTCTTCTCCACACACATTCTTCGCAACAATGAACCCTCTAACGTTATCTCCCCTCCCCATGCACTCTCTGCTAGAGATGGACAACACCGAGACAGACCTCGAGGAAGGCCTCAGTCTCTCTGTCTCCGGGCCCTCTTCAATGGGAAGCAACTTCTCGACATCTTCATCAATGTACGACTCCTTGAGCCCGCCGTCTGGCCGCTCAACGCCTCAGAGGCCAGTCGAATTCAGCACGGCATACAGCAACACCATGCAATTTGATTTCTCGTCTCCGCCAACAGCCCACGGCACCGCTTATATGGGCCACGCATTCGAGCATCAGATGGGCCGCGCGACCTACATGGAGGGCTCCTCGTCCGAGGGCTACCCGCCAATTCGAGCCAGAAGGAACTTGTCCGAGTCTGACGCCTTTGGCGGATTCGATTACAGCACCTTCCTGGAGTCGCCCATGACTCAGACGTTTCAAGCCCAGGTTTCCCCTTCGTACGGAGGAACACTCGTCGATACTACTGAGTTTCGATCTCACTCGTTCGACACGTCCCAATTGACCAGCTCGACAGTCCGCATGTCGGAAATTGGAGAAATGGCACCCTACCCCATCATCGACAGTTCTCTCATCCGCAGGACACAAGTTCTCTCTCTCGGCCGGTCTGACTCGGAGCTTGGGGCCTCCCAGACCCTAGTATCCCCGGTCGACACCATATCATCTCCCGAGATGGAAAGTGATGACACAATTACTCCTAGGCGCAGGAGGGCCTATGTGGTTAGGCGCGCCGCCCAGCGGTCAGCGGCCCGAAGGGCCAGGCAGGCTTCGGGTAGTGGGAATAATGGAGAGTCTTCGCTTGGGCCCATCGAAATCAGGAGAATCAGTCCTGGCGGCAACAGGTGCGAGTTCCCAGGTTGCCATAAGGCATTCAACCGAAAGGAACACCTCAAGAGGCACGAGTCAACGTAAGTCTTCTGATGCTGCCTTCCCTCCATTTGATTCCAGAATAATTCGTATGCTAATAATTTTCCTCATATATAGGACCCATCAAGGAGTGAGGATTGAATGCCCCTTCTGCAAGGAAAAGAGCGAAAAGCCATTCAACAGACACGACAACTTCAAGCACCACATCGGCATCCACGCCCAGCCGCGGAACCACGGCCGGGTGGAATACGTTCCCGAGGCGGCGGCCTACTACAGAAAGCTCGTCGCCGCAACCAAGCCCCGGAAGCCAAGTAAGAAAGCTCTCAAGGCAAAGCTATGAGAAGACGATCGACAGACTTGATTTCTTCTCATGACACCTAATAATGCCCTTTTTTTCGTTTGCTTAATCTTACGCGACATGATGCGGTATGGCTGGGGGTGGAATGTTGTCCTTTTTGCGGCCCTTTTCTATCTTTTGGTTTTGCCTGCTATGTTCAGATTCATATCTTGATGGATTACGGCCCCCCTCTTAATTTTTATTGCAATGGATTGGAGTTTTAATGTGTGTTATAACATGATCGACAATGTGGTCACTTTTGTTGGACCTGTGGGTGCTGTTTGCTTCACCAACACTCTTCGTTTTTCTATTTGCCGCTGGAGGATTAATTCTTTACGGAATCAAACTGAAAACGAGAAATAAAAATGGAAACAAAAAAGAAAAAGAGAAGAAAAAAATTGAGAAAAGGAACCAAAACTGACAAAAAAAGGGAAAAAAGGGTAGCTGCGAAAAGGCGGCAATAGAAACCCGGAATGTAACTTTTATTTTTCTGGTTTAGCCTACAACTACAACTTAACTTACACCTTAATATCCAAGATGAAAATTATCATCATCGCTGACCGTTGTACACTTATTGCTTGCTTCGAAGACACTTTATCTTGGGAGGACGACAAGTGCACTACCGACAAGGCTGCATGGGCTCCCATGTAAGCGCGATCACAGAGCGGGGGTCATTGGGGTGTCAATGAGGCTCAAAGCTAGGGTTACCTGGTCAACGGCTTGCGGCAGCCAAGGATAAGGGACCTTGTGGGAAGCTTGAGTTGGTGGCAGGTGTCTATCAATCCTACGCAGTACTACTGGAAAAGGAAAATGATGGGTCGGGTGGTAAGCTTGTGCAAGTTTGACAGGTCTCTCTGGGGAGGTGGGGAGCGGGGGGAGAGGTTGGGGGGACACAGCCAAGGACAGAGAGGAAAACGGTGAGCGAGGACCAGGGTTGACAGGCAACGAAAGTGGGAAAGAAGCGGCGGGGAGGGTTGTGAGGCGAGGACTGGGTTTCTTCGGATGAGGTATCGATGTTGGTTCTTCATTTGGGGGGGTGGTGTGAGATAACCAGTTGATAGGCAATAAATTCCTTCTTGTGCACCGGCCCGAAGATCGACGAAGAGCCGAACCAGAAAAAAAGAGGCGAAGGAGCAGCAAGAACGGGCCATGAGCAGATTCGCAGACTCTCTTTCGAAGATTTCGTCCATAATTGGTTGTTATGGCCCATGTCGCGGACTCGGCTCTCTGAGAGCAAGCTCTTGCGGGCGTTACATTCCTCCGCGACGAATCAGCGCGGACCCGACAGTATGGAATCCTACCACACCAAGCTGCAGATTAGACTTTTGTTAGCTCTTTTCGTATTGAGGTTTGCAAGGCGAGAGGAATGTCCTGGACAAGGGGGTCGTCTAGCTGGTTGGAAGACGTGACGGAGGAGGAGGGGGGATGCTGGCATGTTGTGATTGGACGTGGCCGAGGAGGGAAAACGCCATAAGCCAGACCAACATACACAGCGCACACAGCCTACGGCTTGCAGGGGTGGCTTGGAGGGTCGCCTGTGCTTTCTAGTAGCTGCATTTTATTGGAAGATGGGAGGGTTGGAATGATTTTTGTGGTATTTATTGGATGGTGATCGTCTAAGAAGTAAAGCGCGGATATGATACAACCCGGCAAAGCGATATTGCAACGTCCCTCATGTCACTGGGAATGATATGTGACCACGGCAATAATTTCACAGTTATCCTCGTCCCCGTGACTGTTGAAGCGGCGTGTCCGCGGCCCGGGCGGTTATGCGGACGTGCTTTTCCGCCATCGAATCTTACGAGTTATTAGTGATGGGGGAAGAAAGGAACGGCGAAGAGGGAATACCGCTCTTGTCGACATGAGGATGATGTGACGGCGAATTCTTGTTCTTCTTCTTCTCTCTCTCTCTCTTTTTTTACCCTACTTTTTGTACTAGTAGTTTCTCTTCTGAATCTGCGTTGGCATGCGGGTACACAAAGAAGGTGTGTTTGTGTGGCTGTGGAGCGATCAGCGTACAATAAAGAGGAAGGACAACATTGAAGTCGTGGAACGTAATAGATGTAAGTCCTTTTGGAATGGCTAAAAATGGATGCTGTCCCCGACTCAAATTCATGATAAGTAGAATTGTGCAACAGTGCAGCTCGTAAAGGTCTCGAGGGAAAAAAAAAAAAGAGGAGAAAAGGGAAAGAAGAAAAAAAAAAAAAAGTAAGAAAATAAAACAAGAAAATAAAGAATCCACGGCGCAATAGTATAATGTGGTTAGGCTGGGAAATATTGGTGAGCGTTCAAGGATTGCCGGTCGGGGAAAGGACAAACTAGAAGGTACAAACAGGCACAAGGCCGAGGTGGATGGTGGACAATGTGGACGGTGTGAAGGTGTAGAGGTGTGAAAGGTGTGAAGGCGCAAGCAGATGTTTGCTTAGGTGGAGGTTGTGGAGGTTGATACGGCATTGTGTGGAAGGCGGAAGGGGGACCAGGGGCCAATGTGAAGGATACAGGACTTACAGTGCTTGTTCACCGACCGCGACGCCGTCAGGCAGCTTCGAGTGTTTTGAGTATGGGCAATGTGGTGGTATTGGCAGTGGTGGTCTTGAGTGGGCCTCGCCTGGACCCCGGTCGGTCGGACTCTGAGTGCCGAGCGCGGGGGGCTCGGGTCCGTGAGAATCTAACTGACAGGGACCCTGACGGTTACAACCAGGCTGAACTTAAACTGCCCGCTGGGACGAGCGACATGAGCGGGAAGAAAAAATAATGGCAAATAACGACAATAAGAATAAAATAAATAAGAAATAATAAAATAATAAAATGAAGAAGAAACAGACACGAAAATTGATTCTCTGCGTGGGTTTAGAGCATAGAGAGGGCTGCTGAATTTCCGCTCTCTGTCTTAGATCCAGGCGCTCAAGTTGACAATGGATGCCAAGACCTGGTAGGACTTGATGTGTAAGCGCACCTGACGCCATCTGCTGTCCTAAAGTACAACTGTACAAGGACTTCCCCAATTTCGCCCACAGCCTCGCCAGGCAAGATGACGCTCTCGTGACTGCGCAACCCAACTCCATCGAGGCCGACGGAATATAATCCAAGGCCATTTCGAATCTAGAAGGGCTTGCAGTTGAACAGCTATCCGTCGTCCATCTCTATCTCGGGGCCATTCTGGGATCAAAAGCCATCCCCCATGGTGCATTAGTTGTTGCATAATGCACATGACAAACAATGTATTATGCTGCTTCTGCCACACTTTGGATAACGATCTAGCGTTCTCTTCCTCCCTTCAGCCACGAGTCTAGGCTACGTCGAGCACGGCATTGCTGTGACGACAGCTCTCTTTTTTTGACCCTTTCCCCTCTCCGTTCCTTCTCTGTCGCTTTGCCGTGCCTCACAAAGACGACACACCAGAACCACGTTGTTCTAGTGTTGGTTGGAAGCAAACATCTCGGCGCAGTAGGACCTTACCAAATCAGGACTCCCCCTCCACACCCAAGAGGTATTGGGGTGTAACGCGGTGAATGTCCTATTTTCGGCCAGCCATGGCAGAGGCCGCCTCAGATGCTGGCCTAGGTCCGCCTTCCTACGAGCAGGCCATAACTACTGGCGGCCAGGGTTGGTGGTTAGAGCTGGTAGCGCCTTATGTCTCGGTGGGTGACTATCCGAGCCTGTGCCTGGTTAGCCGTCGTTTCTACGACGTCTTCTGTCCTAGGCTGTGGAAAGATCCTCTGGTTACGGTGAGGATTTTGGGGCTAGACCCAGGTAATGGTTCGTACTACGATACCTCTTTCCCATACACTTCATGCTATTATTCTGTTCATCCCTGCCAAGATAACCCCATTCATTCAACTTGTTCTTTATTGCACAAAATTACATTCCGCAGATGATTGAGATGTGCCGAGTACAACGGCTGCTGATATGTGACATGTGCCCCAGATTTCGCCTGGTATATCTCGTTTATGTTTACACGGGCCCCTAGAGCGAGACTATCTACTCGTCGATACGTTCTATCCCTTGACTTTAGTCATTTTGCAAAGGCCGCTTACCATTTTCGTTCCAAAAACCCCATCTCAGCAAGCCTCAGCACGCTTCCCAGTCTATTTCCAAACCTAGCATGCATCATCTTCGATGGCAACACGGAGATAGACACGACACGTGTCTTCAAAGGTGGCTTATATCCTGCGAGCAACCAGGGGCCCGTATTACTTAGCCTTACTAGATGTGAATCCTATCTGGAATCGAAAGCTTTCGAGACCCAGTGGCCACTTCCAGTCAGGTATCTCGATGTTTCTGGACTTCCGGGATCAGTGCGTCCCCTCGTCAAGGCAGCTGACCGCTTTCCTCGCCTCCGCGTCCTGAAAGCAAGGAGACGGGAGTTGGTGGCTGCAGATGCCTCTAACCTCGTAAAGGCATTTGCAGGAAGACTTTGGAGTCTCGATTTGAGCGATAACCCTCTTTCGGATGCCGTCCTACTAGCTCTGAATCAGTTCATGACCGCGAGCAGCTCTTCCCTGCGGACGGATGGCCATTTCGCGGCAGAGGGAATGCTTGACTGGCCACGTTGCGAGGGCAGCGATGCGTATGGACCATTTTACCATATCAAGGAATCTGGCTTTAGCGATACCTTTTCCCACGCCAACCGGTACCTGGCTGACCCTCCGACCTACCCTCCTGGCGAGTTTCACGACGGAAATCATCGGCCCAGTCCCGTTCGAGCCAACGGCCGCACCCCGATTAAGAATGATTCAATAGAGTTCCTGAAACAAGCTCTACTTGGAGATGATGCGCCCGTCGATGCTGCCTGTGCGACCCTCTCCGCTGCCCGCATGAGTCCTGTTGTGCTCAGCCACCTCCACCTCTCTAATACGAAGGTCACAGCTCTGGGCGTGGAAAGGCTTGTGCGGGAGTCATCTGGGCAGCTAGAGTCTCTCGACTGCGAATCCGCTCGACTCAACATCAATATTCCACGGCACAGCCCATGGCCGAAGTCTACCAGGCTGTACGGCCTACTGGGGTCACCACACATCTGGCGGCCGGTCCTATCTTCGAACCTGCGCGAGCTCAGAGTGCACCATTCGGTAGTAACACAGATCCCTACCATGGAGGCTGAGGGGATGTCCTCCCTGCGTCGCCTCTGGCTCGCTGAAACGAGCATCCGGCGGAGATGCGAGATGGCGTATCCGTTAGCTTTCGTTCCTGATACCAACCCTCGCGTCACATCCCTTACCTTGACCAGAATTCCTCGCCGCTCGTCGGGCCCGCTGATTGGGAAGATTATCGGTTTTCTGAAGGCGGCGTCGATTCAAGAGCGCGCGATCGCGGATGCTACCATATCTTCATCGCGAAGGGCTCCGATGATGCTGAGGGGATTGCGGAATGTTCGCCTCGAGTTTGAAGCGGACCCTATGGATGACCCTGGTCGGTTCGCTACGTCGGCGGACTTGGATGAGGATGGAATTCTGGATTTGAGTCTTGACGCCGTCACATTCTCCACAACAACTTCGGCGTCTCGCAGCAACGGACACCCTGGCTCGGATAGAGCCGAGCAGAGCCCCTGGTTGTCGACGCATCCTGGCGCGGCGATAGCAGACTTCACCCGCTCCAGGGAAGAGTATGTTTCGCATACGCTCCAGTGGAGAGGTACCACCTTCGAAGCTAGGGTCTGGGTAGGAAGCGGCATGCCGAGCTCCAACCCCGCGACGAACGCCTACCAGCAACTGGTCCGCAGCGGGTATCGCCAGGTCGTCGGTGCCGCATCCCCTGCTCACGTAAAGGCAGGGGTGCCCGCCGGATCACTGATATACCTCGATGCGTGGGACGCTATGATTCTTCCCGAAAGAGTCGAGGGCGCGCGTCAGGAGGTTTTGGCGGGGATGAAGGATGTTCTTACGGAGCTGAAGAGATATCGTGTTAGTACGAGGGAGGCGTACGAGAGGGAGAAGAGGAAATGTGCGGGGCTGTCGGGACAGGTTGGGCTTGGGGCGCCGCATTATTTCTTTACGGGGAAGGTTGAGGTTATTGTGAAGGATAGTTCTACGCACTATCATGCTTCGGAGTATTGGAGATGACTGCCACGAGTGTGATAGGGACAAAGGTTTTGGCTCTGGGTTATAGGTGCTTCCTGTTTATATCTTACATACCGCACGGCGTTGGCAAATGAGTTTCCTTGGCTTGTATGTGGGAGGACACCGGCTTGGATATATATATAATGATTATCAAATGACCAAATACGCATTCAAATGACATACTTTTTTTCTTTTTCTCGATTTCCCTCGTCGTGGGGGTAACGGACAAGATCAGGATCCCCCGCTGGCTGCATATGGTCTCTCTCAACGGCGCAACGTTGACATTCGCGCTATCATTCGACATTCCGAAGCAGCTCTTGCAAAACCTACCGCCGAAGCCTGGCAATCAGCCCTATTTTATTACGAAGTCACGCGCCTTCTTCACTCCTTCTCGCCCGCTGAGATGCGAGCCATGATATGGGCCCAAAGCATGTAGGTTCCCAAGAGTCCTCCCCGTCTTCACAGAAGCTCTCCCGACGTCGTGCGAGGATTGCATGAATGTCGGAGCTAGTATCCAAGGGAAGACATTGATGCAAATGGATACACGTCCATGATACGGCTACAAACTTTGGGGAGGAAGCGCATTCTTGCCGTCCCCTGGAGGTTCAGTCGCTCTAGGAAGAAGAAGTCTGTCCCCGACAGTGCGCGATAAGAACAACAACAATCGCGTCATGTGTTCTACCCCAGTCACGGGCTCTGAGGGTAGCAAGTCGAGTCTCAGGGAGGTTTATACATTTCTCTGGGAATCTCTGCACTCTTCTACGAAAGTAACGCCCAATGCGCTTGTCGTCGTGATCCTCGTCGATGGAGAGCCTCTGGCGAGCCCACGGCGTGGCAAGAAAAAAAAAAAAAAAAAAAAAAAAAAAAAAAAAAAGCAGTCTGTATCGATTACGACGCGGAGGCCATTCATGTTTTCTCGCGGGTCTGAGTAGAGGGGACGACGGTGGCTAGACTTAAAGCGGCGCTGTGCTAGGCCACGGCGGGTTGCAGATTTCAAGTGTGGACGCGAGCTTTTGGTGCTCCGGAGTTGGAGTATTTTATTAGGAGAGGGTTCGCTCAAGTCCGGGGAGGAGGGACTGGGCGAACTTGGGCATTTTATACTGACGGGTAAGAAGAGCCCGAGGATGGATTGGTCCCAGTTGGTTATGGGAATTATCATGGGCATCTCAGCAATTGCCCTCTACATGGCGTGGCATTTTGATCCTTTTTCCCCCCTTTTGGTCCAGGATTAGTGTTTTAGCATTTTCTCTTCCCTTCGGACTTTATAATCTCAAGACTAGAACTCAATCCTCGGGGGATTAAGTCTTAAGTCCTGCTTGCACTGAAGCGGCGATGTTCTCTTCTCGGACTTGCAATTCGAGGCGACCTTTCCGCGAGTTACGACGTCGTATTAAGGCAGTGTGGCTTACATAAGGCACATTCCAACACCCAACATTTCGAGCTCCGATCCCGCGCCATCCTCAACTCTTGGTGCCAATGCAATTAGATCGTGAAAAGAGAAAAGGTATCCGTGACGCCTGCTCCCCAATTTCTCTCGGGACCCAGTTGAATCAGAGATATTCAGATCCTGCATATTTCTCCCTTAACTAGAGTCCCAAACCGCGAGAAGCTGACTCCGGGCGTTCCCTCCCTACCTAGAAGTTGGACTCAACCCTTGAGCGACGATGGCTTCAACCAACGCCGACGCGGCCATGCGAACCCGCATAATCACCCACATGAACAAAGACCACCATCGCTCCCTCTCCCTGTACCTCCGTCACTTCAACAAGCTCCCCGCTCGCCGCGTATCCTCTCCACCCACCATGAAAGACATCACAGTCTCCGCCATGACCATCCAGACCGCCGACGGTGCAACTCACACCATCCCCTTCGACCCGCCCATGTCCTCCCTCTCCGAAGCCCGCAACCGCGTCGTCGAAATGGACAAGCTCGCCCGCGCGTCTCTCGGCCTCGCCGATGTGGACATCACAACATATACGCGACCTCGGGGATTCGACTCCTTCGTCTTCGGAGCCGTGGTGTTTTACTTCCTCTGCTTCTTTACGCTACCGTGGGCCGTGCAGGGCAATCCGATCTGGGAGTTTTGGAACGTGGTTTTCCCCGGCGGCGCGGAGACGTACCGGTGGGTCGTGAGGACGATTTTCATACCTGTTTTGGGGATACATCTTTTTGAGATGGCGCTTTTGGAGAGGACGAGGTTGAGGAAGTATGGGGTTGAGAGGGGGACGGGGGTCTGGTGGTTGTGGATGGGGAGTTGCTTTTTTGAGGGGTATCCTGCTTTTAAGAGGTTTGATGGGTTGGTGAGGAAGAAGAGGGAGGTGAAGGAGGGAAAAGGGCGGTAGGCCGTAGGTTCGTCATATTGTATTGAGTTGGTATTCAAGCTGTTTTGACATCTTGGGGGTTAGGGAGGGTTAAAGTTGTTGATATCAGTAGTGAATTGAAGAGTTAGTGGAGCTCTTGTTCAACTCTCTTGGCTCTGGGCCAGGTATAGCATCTTCAATTGATACAATTCTTGGGATTATAGACTACAATGCTCACCTCAAGTTCTTGATGAAGCGAAGTGGACCTCATTCGTGGAAGCTTCAAAGTACTTTGTTTAAGTACTTTGGTACCTCTGTACTTTGCGTCTGTTTGTGGCTTATGGTCTCGAAGTATGTGGCTGGTGAAGCCAAGCCCCAGATGACAATAAGACACGTGACGTCTCTTCCCGAAGTTTGGCAAGTTTCGTTCCCACAATTTTGGCAGCACCGCAAAAAACCCTACGCCAATTGGTACGTACCGCCGCCTACCCACAACCCATAATCTTTTCTGTCAAGCAGAAGGCTTTGAATTTTCCCCCCTTCGAAATATCCCCCTCTCATTCCTCTCACATAACAACCACCGACAAATCTCGATTGCCCTTTTCCGGTGACCGCATCCATCAGGTTCGTATGGCCCAGTTTGGAATTGGTCTATCAATGCTTTATTGCAATTAATTCCCCCTTTTACGAGAAAGCGAGTGTCTGGCACTTTCTTGCTGGTTGCTCGCCGCTCAACCTCCCAATCCTGATATCCCCAAGAGCGAAACAGGCTTTGGCTAACTCTTTTGCAATCATCTTCGATCTACAGACACCGCAACCATGGGTATTTCTCGTGACTCCCGCCACAAGCGCTCCGCCTCCGGCGCCAAGCGAGCCTTCTACCGTTCGTGAATACCCAAAATCCCCCATACCATATACCATACCCAAAACACCGAAAGCCCGTATGGCTTTCTTCCTCCGCGAAGAAGCAATACGTTCTGACCTCTGTCAACAGGGAAGAAGCGCGCTTTCGAGGCCGGCCGCCAGGCTGCCAACACCCGTATCGGCCCCAAGCGAATCCGAACCATCCGCACCCGCGGCGGCAACCACAAGTACCGAGCCCTCCGCCTCGACACGGGCAACTTCGCCTGGGGCTCCGAGGGCTGCACGCGCAAGACCCGCATCATCGTCGTCGCCTACCACCCTTCCAACAACGAGCTCGTCCGCACCAACACCCTGACCAAGGCCGCCGTCGTCCAGATCGACGCCGCCCCCTTCAGGCAGTGGTACGAGGCCCACTACGGCCAGTCCCTCGGCAGGAGGCGACAGAGGGCCCAGGCCGCCAAGGAGGGCAAGGAGGCCGGCGAGGAGGTCAAGAAGAGCAAGTCTGTCGAGAAGAAGCAGGCTGCTCGCTTCGCTGCCGGCGGAAAGGTCGACCCCGCTCTTGAGAAGCAGTTCGAGGCTGGTCGTCTTTATGCTGTCATTTCTAGCCGTCCTGGTCAGTCTGGCCGCTGCGACGGTTACATCCTTGAGGGTGAGGAGCTCGCTTTCTACCAGCGCAAGCTCCACAAGTAAATTAGGGAAAAAGAATTGTTGGGGGGTTGTTTGTTGTGTGTGTGGCATAGTTGAAATGAGAAGATGATTTTCAAAAAAGAGGCACATGGCACGTTTTCTCCCTTTCTCTTGAGTCGAAAGACACTTGTAAGGAAGGAAGAAGATTACAAAAAGGGATCACTCGGGTTTTTTCTGGCGGTGTTTTAAACGGCATTTTCTTGTCTCGGCATTTAACAAAGGAGCAAGGGCGTGGAAATACAAAAATACCAATTCAAGTCAAGAAAACAAGCTTCCTCTGCCAAAACGTGTACTTTCTTCTCGACCTAGGCTAGTGATGATGAACAAACGAATTCTTAACTTTGCTGTCTTCTTAATCGTTATCATACAAGTTGGAGGTGATATTGTGGATTCGTGGGCGTAACTTGACATTTTTCGGTCGTCACTTTCGTCACATCGCTCACATTGGCAGAGAAAGCGGGGAAGAAAAACACAATTATCAAGATCCGTCTATTCTTTGATTCTGTATCGGCCTGTGAAGCTCGAACAACGAGAACCCCATTAATCTACAAACAAGATAGGAGAAGTAGACGAAAAAGGACCAATTTAGAACTCGAAGGAGAAAAAAAGTGTAAACGAGCATACAAAACAAAGCGAGTCCGCCCATAGTCGACTTTCCCTTCCCTCATCGTGCCTCATAACCACCTCCTAAACTTCCCCGTTCCTTTTTTTATAATTCTTTTTCCTTTTCGTTTTTGATGAAAGCTGTGTGGCTGCAGGTATCATGGCAGCGTGTAGTAGCTTCCACTTGGCTGGCGGGTGGTATGTATACTTCCCGAAGGCGGCCTGCACTCCGCTCCGAGAAGGAGGAAAATCGCATTGGTGTGGGTAGGTAGTGTAGTAGAGAGAGTGCCAGTGTTGCTTGTCGTGGAGGCTATTTTGGAGAGGCTGGGGGTTTGAAGGGTATTGTAGAGGTGGCTTGTTGATGTGTTTGGTGTGTCGAGGGCGAGAGTTGCTTTGTTCGGAGCGAGACAAATTTCTCTGAGGACCGGTGCAGCAAGGCAAAGGGACTCGCCTTGCTGGGACGTAGTTGTCGACGTCCCCAAAGAGCTTGCCACCGCGCTTCATCTCATGCAGTAATACATGGTGTTGAAAAAGAAAAAAAGAAACACAAAAATCAAACAGAAACAGAGTCCAGTAACCCCAGTGCCAGTCCTTGCCCACCCCTGCGATGCGTAGCCACCAAAAATATCTCACCCTCATTCCCCCAGTGTGCTGCTTCTAGATCGCAACACCTCCGCCATTCTTCGTCCTCCTCTTTTCTCTAACAGTGAGCCAACCCATCTCTTTCTCTTCTTCTCTCTCACCAAGTTTTGTGCGCCGTATATGAAGGCAGGAATGTACTAATGTATCCGAATGTTGTTGTGGGGTATTACGCGAATCCGAAGTAGTCGCTTCCGGCAGTGATGGCCTTCAGCAATTGCTTTCGGAGCATGTCATAGCTCTCGTACTCGGGGAGGTCAAGTTCTAGAAAAAATCAGTTAGCCAGCTGTTAACAGGCAACAAAAGAATAGCAAGTATCCGGAGACGAGGAACAAAACTTACGATTGAAGCATGTGTGAGAGCTAGGCAGGCGTGTCTTGTTGCCGTAATCCCGATGGATATTGAATCGGTTGATTCCATTCATGCCTTCAAGCTCCTTGAATCCGTTGAGCGGCACCTTACTGGTTCCGGTGACGAACTGCAGCAGTTTCGCGCGCTCCTCCTTATCGAAGGATCGGACTGCTCGCCAGAACCACTGGATCTGCGGAGAGGACGCTGTGTAGTTGTGGTACTCGGTGTTGCTCTTCCAATCGTCGACGTCGATGTCTGGAAGACCCGAGATGAGAAGTTCGAGCTCCTGCTCGTTGAAGATCGAGATCAAGTCTGCCGGAATGATGTCGTGGAAGCCCTTCAAGAAGTGTTCCATCTGCTCCTTAACCGAGTTCAAAAGCTTGTGCTCGACGACGAGGCGCACGTATTCGTGCTTGTTCTCCTCCGTGACGGGGATGTTGCGGCCATTGGGGATTAGATCCACGGTATTAGTACGACCGAACTCGTCGTCCTCGAGTGAGAATGTTTCGGTGATAATCTCGGTGATGTCATTGTCAAGCATCCACACGAGCGACTTGTAGTAATCAGGATCGAACGACTCCATGTCCTTGACCGATACCGACTTGCCCAAGATGCGCTTGTAGACAGCGCGGCTGAAGTAACAGTCGAGCAGACGGCCTTCGTAGAGGGCCTTGCCGATGATGCGGCCAATGAACTTGAAGAATCGGAGATGTTCGTCATTGATGCCGCTCAGCTTGTTGGGGTGGAACGTTGTGCGGTCGGACGACACGGGGATGAAGAGCGCGTAGTTGGGATCGAACATCTGGCGAGAAAGCACCTGGAACCACTCTCGAGTGACGCCACCAGCATCGACACCTTCCTCGCCGTGGAAGCGAATGTTGAGCTTGCCGTACTTCATTTCATCGCCGCTCTTGAAGTAGAGTGACTTGAACGAGTCGTGGAACACGTGTTCACGACGGACAGAGAGCTGCAATGGCTGGTATGACGTGCGGCCGTGAGCGTTGGTTCGAGCATGGATGCTCCGGCTGAAGTAGTTGCGCTTGTTGTCGAACTCGAGGACCTTGGGGTTCTTGACGAGTAGCTTGAAAGGTCCTTGCATGAGCTTGGGGTTATTGCGGACAAGCTCGTTGAGGATTCGACGATGCTCCTCGGTAAAGGTGAAGAAAAGGCCAGCCATAGGCGACTCGGGAGGTGGACTAGAAAGCACCATGTCCTTTCCAACTTGCGACTGGGTGGACGGTTGTAGGGGAGCGTTGGTCGCGGTGTTCTTGCACACAGCCATCAAAGACTCGATAAGGGGCAGGAGAATCGTTGCGACGTTAAGCATATTCTCACGCTGCCGAATAGCGACGAGGCATGCACTCAGTTTCTCCCACATCGTGGAGAAGGTCGGGTGGTGGTAGAGCGTGGAGATGAGATCTTGCTTCTCGGTCTCCCGGCTGGTTGCGCCGCTTTGGTCCTCACCCTCGACCTTCTTGGTCTCGAACAGATGGTCAAGAGCAGTAAGCACGCGCAGCAACTTGTTTTGCTCCGACGCTCCAGGAGAGAATTTGGCAAGTGCCACTCCCTGGATCTCCGTGCCGGAAGTTGCCTTGGTGATCTGGGGGAGAAGCTCATCCAGATCCGCCACGATGTTCTTGCTCAGGGCTTGTGCCTGTTTGACCAACTCCTGTCCGAAGACTGCCTTGGCCCCTGGGATAGCGGAGAGGTTCTTGATAGCAGCAATGGTATTCTGGAATGTCTTGGAGCTGCACTCTCGCGCCACAAAGATCTTGATGACCAATGTGAGGTTATAGTTGGGGATGACGGGGATCTGCATCGTTCGCGGCTTGGGCTTGCTTGGCTCCTCCTTCTTCTTTTCCTGCAGAGTCGAGCTCCCGGCTTCGGTTGGCTTCGAGTCGCTGGCTCCGCCAGGTTGGCCCTCGCCCGCCGCGGCGGCGGAACCAGTTGCCTCCTCGGTCTTCTTCTTATCCTCCTCCGCCTTGGCCTCAGCCACCTTCTCTGCCTCCTCTGCTTCTTTGCGTCTACGCTCTAGGTTCTGAAGTGGGAGCGTAAGACGGTTGAGAAGGTCGGCCAGTAAGCTCATGATGTTGGAGCTTTCCATAACAATCTCTCGGTCGAGGAGGCTAAGGAGAGAGTTGATCGCGTACTTTTGAGCTTTGCTCTCCTTTGCCTTTGACTTGCGGCTGAGAGTTCGCTTAACAGAGGAGCCCACGATATCATGCTCAGTCAGGAACAACCAAGGAATATGGAGGTTTTTGCTTGACAAATCGACCAAGAGGTCGAGGCATTGCTGGACAATGAGAAGTGGAGAGATCTCCGAGTGCGTCTGCGTCTGAGCTGCGGCTACGGCTGCCGAAGGTGTAACGGCCGTCAGGCTTCTCTTAAGGCTCTGTGGGGTTCTTAGATCGTTACCCTCCTTATCCCGCGGCTTCTTGGCTTTCAGCGAGAGCTGGCCAAAGCTTCGTTCGATTGCATCCATGTCCGTGCTGCCGTCCTGGAGGATTTGAAGAAGGGTGCTGATGACCTCGAGGCGGTTTTGTCTATTCTCGCAGATATCGGCAAAGATGCTGAAAAGATAAGCTCGGGTGTGGCCTTGCTGAACGATGAACATGAGGCGAAGGAGCGTAGCCACGCCGGACTTGTCAAGCATCTGAACAACCGTCCTCCTAGCAACCTTGTCACCTTGTTCGCCACCTGCGATACCTGCGGGCGCGCCGGGAATCGGAGGGCGTGAACGGCCTGCAGTCATGATGTTGGAACCCCGTACGATGCCGTGACGAGGAGAATTGGCACGCTCGGCAAGGGCACGTGCTTGGGCAGCCATCTCCGGTGGTAGTTGATCCAGAATTTCGTCACCCTGCTCTAGCAAGACTTCATCGCGAAGTTCGGGGGGCAGTGTCAGTAAAATACTGGCCGCATCCATGTCGGCGGCGACTTGTACAATGCCGGCGGACTGATTCTGTCGGCGCTGCTCCTCATCGTTTCGACGCCTCTGCTCTTGGCGTTCCTGCTGGATGATCTCGATTCGGAGTTCAGCAGGTAAGGCATCAAGGAACTCCTGAAACACCTCGGTCTGCTCGCCAGTGGCAGAACTCTCTTCACGGGCCCGCGACCGACGGCTGCTAACGGTCTGTGCAATGACCTCCTCGCGGAACTCCTCGGGCAACGCAGCGAGATAATCGGGGTCGATTCCAAGCTCGGTAACATCGACCTCTTCACCCCGGATTGTGGTGACAACACGATTCTGAGACTGAGCCGGCTCGTTCGTCCTGGAGGTCTCGGCAGCGGCGCCACCAGTCTCAACTCCCTCCATAGGTTGGGGAGCGGCGCTCTGTTCAGGTTCGTTGGCGCCGGTCCGGTCTGTGCTACGGGTAGACGGCGAAGCAGACCGCGACGAAGGGGCGGAGGCCCGAGCTTCTTGTCTCTGCGATTCGGCTGCAGCACTAGCAGCAGCAGCTTCGGCGGCTTCGGCGGCTCTTCTCGCCTCCTCAGCCTTCGCCTCCTCGGCCTTACGAGCCTCTTCAGCCTTGCGGGCCTCCTCCGCCCTCTTTAGTCGCTCCTCCTCCTCGCGCTTGAGGCGCTCTTCTCTCCGCTTCGCCTTCTCGGCATCGTCCTTCTTCTTTTGTTCGATGGCAGCGGGAGCCAGTAGGTGCAGGATCCGTGGGGCGAAAAGCTGCGGCATCCTGTCGGAGATTCGTGAGCCATGTAGTGGGCCAAGAAGCATTGTGCCCTCCTCGTCATATCGCTCTCGAGTGAGCATGGGAGAAAATGAAACGGCCTGCTGGGGATCCGTGGTTGTCGAGTCGCGGTGGCCGGATCCTCGGTGATCGCGGGAGGAGATGTTGAATTCATGTCGGTCTCTACGTCCATCGGTGAAGATTGGAAGGGGTCCAGTACGATCACGGCCGCCCGCCCAAGAAACATGGGAGACCTGAGGAATGGCGGCTATAAGGTCATGGAGAACGGCAATCGGGCCACCATCGCTGAACCCACGTCCAGGCGCGAAAAAGTCAGATCGGAATCGAAGAGCAACCGAGCCCGGATGAGTACCAGGATGAGGAGAAGCCTCGCGGCCAGCATTGGGGCGACGAAGGAGAGGGTTCGTGCCATCGTCCCCGTTGCCACTAGAGTTCCCGGCTCTGGCATTGCTTCGGTGAAGGTAGCTATATTCACCAAGATCACGGCCTGGTCCAAGTGTCCACGTAGCATCGAAAATGTTCCCTCGGTTTCGATGGCGACCGCCCTGACCATGGCCAGGGAAGTCGGGAGGGTGAACCATGAAGGTGTCCCAGCCCAAGGCGGGTGGCATCATCGCAGGAACTAGTTGAGGATACTCAACATCGTGGAAGTATTCGTCGTCCTCAACATCTTCGTCGTCTTCGTCGTCTTCATCGTCTCGACCATCGTCGATGTACCCGTCCCCAACATCATCCATATCATCAGGGTCGAAATCAGGCCCGCCCATAACGGCCCGGGTAATGGTTCCGAGAATTTCTCCATCGGTGAGATGATGGTGATGATGGTGGTGGTGGTGATGGAGGTCGTCTTCATCAAGCTCAGGCTCTTCAACGTCGTAGTCGAGGGCGTCATCGTCCTCCTCTTCGGAGTCAGATGCGCTCTCCCATTCGGGGTTACCGTCATCATCCATCAAATCATCTTCTTCAACAGCGATGTGGACCCGGTCTTCCTCCTCTTCCATGTCATCGGAGTCCATCTCCTCATCGTCGTCATCGCTGTCTTCGTCATCAATGTCGTCATCATCCATGTCATCGTCATCGTCTTCATCGACAATAACTTCAAGGATGGGGTCACCATGGAGGCCCTCAATCGGTCCCATATCACCGAGTTCTTCATCTTCGTCGCTGACATTATCCTCATCATGGCTATCCATCCCATCGTCTTCATAATCCATCTCGTCGCCGTAATCGTCTTCGTCATCATACCCATCGTCGTCTTCATCTGTCCCCAAGTTAGTACTGATTTTTGAGAATACTCTCTGTAGTTAGTCAATTATAGAAAAGAGGGAATAGAATCTTACCCTCGTCTTCATCAGAATCATCGTCTGAGTCATGAGGCTCCAACATGCCGAGGGCAGAGTGACGGTAAAGGTCGGGAGTCTCCTCACGCTCGTCCTCGAGGTCGGAAAGTGAAGAAGCCGACGCAATCTCGTCATCAATATGCTCTGGGTGTGAGGGCACTTGAATTACATTGGAAAGACTGAGCTCCTTGGCAGTGTCGGTGAGGACCTTTAGAACTCGGAGGATGTACTTGATGACCCTCCTTACGCCGGGGTACTTTAAGTCGATTTCCGCAATCGACGACGTCAGCTTGTCCAAGTAGCCCTTTTCGTACATCATGCGGCGCAGTTGGGTGTAAGCATGTGGGCCAAGCAGTGATGGTGGACGTGGCGGTCCGTGGTCCTTGTCCCTGTCACCAATAATCTGGCACATCAATTCAGCAAGGGATTGCATACGAGCGTACCGTAGGTCGAGCGACTCATCGGGTGTTGAAGCCCTTTCGTAGGCCTTGAGAATCGTGTCGAGTACGAACTTGCGCACGGAGATGAGGTCCGGGTCGTCGTCATATTCGAATCGATCCTTGTTTCGCTCATGGGGCTTCTCGCCAGTCTGGTTCACGAGCGCGACTAAGACGCTCTGCGCGCGGGCGGCGGTTGCAAGCTTCTTCTTAGCTGCGAGGCTGTCGGTAGCTGCACTTAGACTGTCCTGACAGAGAAGATCGATGAGATAAATGAGGATACTCGATCGCGGTCTAACGGGAGTATTTCCCAACAACGGTGCGCTCCTCCTGAAGTTGAGGAACTCAATCTTGGTGCGGTTATAGCTCATCAACAGCTCAGCGAGAGAATTAAGCAGGAAGCAGCGGTAAACAAAGATAGGATGCTCCTCGGACTTGAATGTTGGCTTCTGCAACTTCTTATCCTTGCCCTCGGTCACGGAGCCGTCATCCGTAGTGGCAGGGGATGGGACATTGTCAGCAGCAGCAGGGGTTTCTGACGCCTTCAAGTCCTTCATGGCTGGTACACTCGAGTCTTTATCATCAACCTCGCGGTAGTTCAGAAGTTCACAGAGTAGGAAGTGAACAACGCCATCGGGGTTCTCTACCACGGGCCATTTGGATTCCTTGGGTGCATCGGTCATTTCCTTATCGCCAGCTTCGGTGGAGGGCTTAATGTCTTCCCCAGGAGCCGTAGTTGATGGAGCTTCGTTACCGTTCTCACTCTCCTCGGCGGCAGGTGATGTGGCGGAGGGGCTCTTCAACGCGAGCGGATTACGGAAGGTCAGGCAATCGCTCGGCACCCACTGGTCAAGCTTCAACATCTCAGCTGAGGTGTCGACAAACATATCGGGAGCTCTGAGCGCGGCACCAGCGAGGTTGGTGATGTAGGTTTTCAGGTCACGTCGTTGACCTCGCTGCGAGATGTCAATCTGGTTCTTGATTTCGGCCCTGAGGATCTGCCGCGTGGTTTCTTCGTCTTCAACGATATGCCTTAGGATGACCATGATCCAAGAGTTGATCTTGGAACGGTTAAGCCTATCCGCCCCTAGAATAGAGAGTTGTTTGACCATAACGAACAGCCTCTGCAAGTTCTTCTTCTCGCCCAATTGTTTGGCCAGGACAGCATCTCTGGAGAGGAAAACAAGAACTCTGAGAGCAGCGGTCGCAAGAATTTCGTCCTTGCCGATTCGTGGGAGAATATCTAGAACAGCATCCAAAATTTCCTTGCACTCATCCGTGGTAACAATGAATTCGCGGACGCTGAAGACGGGAGACGTGATAGGCTCATCGTCGGACTTCGGGGGGGTCCACTTGCACTCATGCGGTTGGAAATCATGCTGAAGAAGGGTCTCGATCACCAAAAGGATGTAAGGGATCCAAGGAGGGAGTTCCTCGTTTGAAACCTTCGGAGGAACCTGGAGAAACCCTACATACTCCTCAACCTTTTCGCGGAGTGTGTCGACGTTGCATTTGAAGAACTGCTTCTCCTGGAGAAGCAGGGCGAGAAGGTGCGCAAATGAAGCGATGCTCTTACCATTGGCAGCCTTGTCTTCGTCGTCAAACGCTAGTGACGACAGAGCATTCGCCAAGGTAGCGCCAACTTCCTCGCGTACATCGTCGTCGTTCTTTTGTCGAAGTACCATCGATTTTATCAATTCTGATAGGTCGATTGCCGCGCTGGGATGAGCGCGCAATACGTCCAAGGACTTGTCAATCAGGCCATCTCGGAGCTTGTCACGAAGATTATCAAGTTCCGTTTTTGGGTTGCTTTGCTCCTCGGCGGCCTTGTCATCAGATGAGGCATCTGCAGGCTGCTGTTCCGCAGCACCATTCGAACGGGACGCAGATTCTCCAAAGGCCGTGTCATCGTTATCCTCCGTAGCCTGAGAAGAGTCATCATCATCAGCAGGTTCCTCGGCGACTTCGGCGCCAATATTTTCTAGCTGGAGCGCATAATCGATAGACATGGATTCTGCCGTAGAAGCTTCCGCATCGGGTCGGTTCTCCTGGTTAGATGGCTCAGCTGAACTTGGCGTGTAGGCATCCCCGGCGGGGATGGGATTCCGGGGACCTGCGACGCCAGCCTGGTGGGCTTTACAATAGTCATTTGCCGCGCGGGCGTCTCCATTGGCCCGGTAGAGAGCCTCCGCAGCCAGATCCTCCTCGTAACCTGCCTCGACGAGTCTTGTGACTTCACGCCTAAGGTGTCCCCAATCAAACGGATCTCGGGTCGTCTTGAAAATCGACGTCTGGAACTGTGAATGTGAGTTAATAGGAAGTTCTGACGAGGGAGAGCTGGGTGGTGCTTAAAACAACCTACCTTTTCACCACGAGACGAGGGGGGAGTCTCGTATTCAGCAGTGGAGATGAGGTTAAGGATGTCGACTACAAGAATAAGGGTTTGATCGGAAATCGTCTCGACCAAATCCGATTGCCACAATTCGTCGATCACAGGCAGTACTAAAAGCCGAAGCTCAACAACGAGCTGCTGGGTTAAGGGAGTATCGCGGACCCTGTCGGTACGGACCTGCAGATTGTACTGGCTCGCGGAATCGGTGATATATTTTCCGTTGACAATCAGAACATAGAGGTCCAGGATTTTCTTCACCCCAAACGACGCAACCTTGGCCTTGGTAGAATCCTCACCGCCGTCGGCGCCGGCGGTAGATATCTGTCGAATGAAGGCCCGGAACATACTGTTGAGTACATCAAAACCACCCCGCTCCTTGAAAGCCAGGAGTACGGGCATGACAAGCTGAACCGAGGAGCGTTCGGACGCTCGAGACGTATCGATGAGCATCTCGTGGATGGTGTGCATCATGATGATCCAATAGTGATAATCCTTAGAGGTTGGCTCAGCAGTATTGACGGACGGCTCAAGGTAGTCTAAAACCGACTCCGCCAACGCCCTTGCAACATCTAGATGGCGAGGACGCAACTTGTCTCGGTCGCGGCGTGGAAGTAGTGCTTTTCCGAGAGATTGGAAAAGGGGATAAGCTGTCGGCATCATCGAGTGAAGAAGTAGCCGGAGTGTATCATAGTTCTTGAATCTGATGCTGGACATCTCGGTCGGGGTGGGGCCCAGAGTCTGGTCGCTTGCTCCAGAGACCGTCAAATCGGGCGTCTGTTCGCTATTAGCACCGGGAGCACTGCCGGGGACCGAACCGGCAGCGGATGTAGGGAGCGTTGCGGGCGCTGTGCCTTCAACAATGTCCTTGTCATCGGCCCCCGAAGTTGACGCGCGCCGATTAGATGACCAGTGGCGAGGTACTAGACCATGATGAGCAGATTCTTCGAGTAGGCTGGCTCTTAGCAGCGGCCCAAGAGACTGGATCAAGGCGACGTAGTAATCAAAGACATTAACAGGGTGGAGCAAGAAGTTATTCGATCTGGAAGAAGACGCGAAACAGTCGCAAAGCGTCTTAACAAATGTCTGGGTATTGAGAAGCGCCCGTGCAATATCGGAGCCCTGCGCCATCTTCTCCGCCAGGTCCGACGTCCACTTCTCAGCCATAGAAGGGGTCACTACGAGATCAGTTTGCAAGAACGGCGCGAAGTAGGCATCGTCTCCGTTTGCTCCCTTCGCTAGAGGACCAAGACGGCCAATGGCAGATTGAGTACGACGGAGAACGGAGGGAAGTGCGACCACTGGCGTATTCTCGACCAGGCCAGAGATAACATGCTGCAATGTCCTCGACGCAGGGTGTTCGCCAAAGGTATAAGCAAGACTCGGCGACTCGGCGATGTCGAGTAGCAACTCAATACCGCCCTTGTTGATGAATGCCACCTTGAGGTTCGAGTTGCTAAGGTAGGTCGTCAAGAAGTTGCACAGGGCGTACACGAAAGGCTCAAAGGCAGGAAGGTCATTCTCCGAGTCCGAGCTGTCATTGGCGCCACTCGTTTTGCTGCCCACATCTGCCCGATCCGACATTTCGATATCCGAGTCGTACGTCGGCGCGACGTTTTGAGGCCCAGAAGGTGTCTCCAATACCCCAAGGTCCGCTACGATATCCTTGCTTGCCTGAACAGGTTTCTGCATGGTACTGAGAACCTGAAGCTTGACACCATACTTATCTACCCTTGCTTTATCCTTTCCGAGGTGACAAACCCTGGCCACCATGTCAATTGCTGCGTTCGCAATCGGCGTTCGAAGAGCCGGGTGATGGCGGGCAAGCTCGTCAAAATGACGCCCGAGGCCACTAGCGGAATCGTAGTCAGAGTCCAGACATCGAACATGAGCCGGGCTTTCAAAAACTTCGAAATAGCTCTCGAACACCCGAGACGCGACGACCATCCTCAACCCGGAGTTGTTCAGGCAAATGGCGTTGAGAACGACGGGAATAATGGAGATAGCCTCAAAGGAAGGTAAAGTGTTGCCGGCGGTGGGAGACGGCCGCGATGCTTCCAACATCTCCGCGGTTGGCGGGTGTGGTCGATCGTCAGCATCCAAGATGACAGGAGGAACATCGGTGGAGTCAGGGCTGTCCTGCTGGTCATCGGAACTTCCTGACTGGTTTCCTTCTCCAGTCTGAGAAGCGTCTTGTTGGATGGGCGGGACAGGACGACCCGTCACGGCAGTGAGGAAGGCAGTAATAAGGCCGGATTCCGAGATGGCAGCGAAACTTGTTGGGTCATTATTGATGAAATCGCTAAGGATGGTGCTCGCACTAGTCCATGGGTAGGATCCAAAGCATTTTGCCTGCTCGATAACAGTCCGCAGACTTTGCAACAGATCAGACTTGTCCGCCAAGTTTCGGAGTAACCTGTCAGCGTTGCCACCGTGACTATACCAGTTAGACATGATATGATGGATGAATCTCAGGAGCGACCTCAATGTTTGATGATGGTAAAACGGTATGTCATAATCGATGACGCTGGTGTGAAAGTCGGCACCCGTTCCGAGGCCCTCCTTCATTAAGCGGCACGAATCTTCAACGGTTACCACAGTCAATTTGGCTACGGCATCCAAACCATCGGCGCTGAAAAAGGCTTCCAAGCCATGAGAATACGTCCAAATCAAGGTGTCGAGGAACTGAAGGATGGCGGGGTGGTGACGCATGGCGATGTTGGATCGAAGACCAAGAATCTCGACTAGGACGTCCATCAGGCCAGACGATAGCATCTCTCCACCGATCTTCATGCCCGGATTCGCAGTAAGCTGGGACGCCAGGGAGAATAGGTTGCTCCTCCACTCGTCGATATCGGTAAGGCGATCCTTAACATCAAGCGGCTCATCCTCCTTCATGCCAGCGACGGCAGTTCTCATGACGTAGAGTAAGATACCATGGTTGACGGTAGCATTGAGCGCAGAGACAACATCCGCAAATCGACAATTCAGACCTGAGAGTGCCTCTAGGAGTGAGAGTGCGATGGACTGCAGCGGAATCGGCACTGGAACGGAACCATTGGCTGTCGGATGAATAAGGTCGGCAAGCTGGTAGGCGAGCTGGAATCGCCGCGTCTCGTCAATGTCATGTCGAAGTACCTTTTCCGTGAAGACGGGCTCGGGATGGATGTTGATCAGGTTGAGGATAGCTAGCAACCGCACGGCCAAAGCCTCTTGCCTATCTTCCTTGGAACCTACGAGAGCCTTGGCGATACGAAGTCTGTGCAGAAGTTCATAGCTTGAGGCCTTTGGCAGGTCAGGGGGGCACTGCGACATGAGGATGTGGAGGGGAGTTGATTTAATAGCAGCTTCGGTGACATCGAACGTCTTCTGGGCCGACGACCTTCCGAAGTCGGTGCCGAAACCAGAACCGCGGGCAGGTGAGGGAGAGCCATCGTCAACCGCCTGAGAACGGCCAGCCTTGGGCGATGGAGTATGCATTGACGAGCTCCTTCTCAAGGGGGTTGGGGTACCGGGAGTGGAAGCGAAGCCATGACCAGGGCGACCCGTGATCCTCGCCTCACCCGCAGCAGACTGGGGATAATAGACGATTTTGACGTCGCCCCAGCCGTTCCACTGAGTGGCATCGGAGGAGGCAACAGCCACCAAATCATTTGCATACATAGTTGCCGCGTTCTTGGCGTGGCTCACTGGATGCGCATGCTCCTTGCCCTTGGAGGAAGAGCCCGGTGTAGGGGCTGGCGGGTATGTGTCAGCCAGGCTAACGATTGGTGTCCGGACAAACGGCATCGCCAGTTGGTGCACAGAGTCGAGATCGATATTATAGTGGTTGGCAAGGAGGGCGGCGGTAACCTGCTGCTGTGGCGTATTGCGTCCGAGGCGTTTGAGCGAAGCCTGGTATCGACGGGCAAGCTCCGACCCCACTCTCAGTGTAGCCAACAGCAGGGACATCGAGGTCGTGTTGAGAACATGGTTGAGGTGGGCACTGCTAGAATAAATGCTCCTGTTTCCGCAGTTCTCGAGGAGCATTCGGGTAAAGCCCAAGATGGCTTCCATCAGCTGCCTGTCTCCATCTTGTCCGAAGCCCGCCTCCCGAAGGGTATCCACATTCCACGTCTTGCCATCACCGGCATACTCGAGACCCACAGGAACATTTAGCAGGAGATCGGAGGCGAACTCCTGGGTCTGAGGGCCTTTGTCGAGATTATAGGTGGCAACAAAGCATTCGAGGATATTGTCGAACCTATTTAGGAGGGGGATCCAGTGGAAAAGGTCGCCTCGAGGGAACGGCCACCGAGATGGAAAGTCGGCGAGGACCTGTGGAAGGAGAGGAAGTGGCGTGGAGACCGCCGACTTGACGAAAGCCTTGAGCCAAGGAGACTATGTGTTGGATCCAAATGTTAGCATAGCCTCTAAGAGGGAGCGCACCTGCGTAGTGTCACGATGAGGGGCGGGGAGGGATGGATGGCGATGGGCAGAAACGGAACATACCTGAGTCTCCTTATGCTTGGCTTGCATCTTCTTTGTGATCTTCCCCATCTTTGTAGTTGACGCGGCCGAGCCGCCGACAAGGAGAAGATCGAACGGCTACTTCCCCCACCACTACTACCAGAGAAGAATCAGTTCTGGCAGCAGCTTCGCCGAAGTTGAGGGACGCCCACGAAACTGGACGGCTCCCTTCAGGAAAAAATGATTCGGTTAAGCGCGTCGCTGAGTAGGAAAGGGAAAGCGCCGGCGAAGAGCTCGTTGTGGAGAGTTAACGGTTGGGTAGGCGCGTAGAGACTCGGGTTGATTGATGTCCAACTCGGCTAGGTCTCTGACAGCGAAGATGGCGAAAGACGGGCGAAGAGGAAAATATCGTTCGATCCGCGGATGAGGGAGCGGACTGGTTGACTTTTCTCGGATGGAAACGATTAGGGTATCGATGGATGACGGTGAATCCTAGCAGGACTGGGTATATGGGACAAGAAGAAAAAAAAAGGAAGGGGGACGAAGGAAGCTCAGGAAGGTGCGTTCGTGGGGCGAGTGCAGGTCGGCCTATGAACAAAACGTCACCTAAGCGGAAAGGCTGTCTCTGGGATAGCTCAACCACCAAAGGTAGAGCTCGACAGCTTGGGAGGAGGGGCAATGATGGAAAATTCGGTTGCCGTCCAGTCTATGCGCAAATACGATCTTCAAGGAAAAGAACAGCGTATGAGGCGATAAGGGAATGACAGACGGAAACTGAAGGGGTATGTGTGGTTTATGTGTTGAGAAAAAGAGGAATGTTTGGTTTGGTGAAGAGGTATTTGGAAAAGTCGTCACCGGCCAGATGCAGGCGTCACAGTGGTGAGGTAAGGCTGGTGGGTCCTCAGGCAGTTTGGGGCAGTTTGGCGGACTGTGTCGACCACAAGGCAGGGAAGGAGCTAACTTGGAAGGCAGATTATTACTGGAGCAGAGGACTGCCGATGGTGGTTTCCAAGTCTGTGACTGGTCCAGGGTAGCACTAGAAGTATCTTGCTTCCTGAAAACTGGGCAATGATACTTTGGGCAGAAACCTGTTGAGCCAGTGAAATTTCGAGGGGCGGATTGCTGATTCATCAAAGCTCTGACCACATTCCAAGTATCGTCATTTGGCAAGGACTGGCAACACAGGCATCTCCGCAAGGAATCAGTTAGAAGCTTCTTTCTAATGTTGTTAACCAATTACTATATTACATGAATTGATATTGATCTTCTTGGTGGTAATTTTTGTAAAAAGAGAAAAAGATCATAATAATAATGTAAAATAAACATCAAAAGAATGAAGGAGAGACCAAAAAAAAAAATAATAAATAAAAATAAAAATAAAAATAAAAAAAACATTCCTCTATAAATAGAGAAGTTGCGCCAAGTGTCATGAAATCCTGTGGATTTCCGCCATTAATTTCCGCCGCGCCAGGAGAGGGAAACAGGAACGCCGCAAGAATAAAATATATTGATACGAAGTAGACTGGTCTGATCCCCAGGCAACGCCCTTCACGGCTGGCCAAGAGCATCTCACCTTTTACGGCAAAGTAAGAACATGTCTCCCCCCATTTGCCACTCTTCCTGGGGACCTCTGTGAAGGAGAAAAGGCTCGCCTTCCTACAAGCTATATTCGCAACACATACGAAGTACAGAAACTCACATGTCAAAACTAAACTGCATCAGCATTAAGCGTGTTTGAAGTCGACGCGGAATCTAGGATGAGAAGCAGGTTGCCCCTCCTGATCTTCTTCTCATTTCAGATCTTGCGGCGAACCAGTCACTCCGGCGCGAGCCTGATAGGAACCACCTCGTTCCCTTGGAGCCTCACCGAGAAATTCCTCGCTGTCTTCTACAATTCTCCCATGGCTTGGAGCCCATCACACGCCGCTTTGCGACACTTCACGCTTAGCGCGATGCGGGGTGCCAAAGACAAGTTCTTCGCAATCGGCTGGGGCGACTATCCGTTGCCCTCCCAGTGATCATCGTAACGGCAAGGATCCTGTCAGCGGGCACAATCTCACCCCCAAGAGATGCCTGGCGGACATAAACAACTTGTTGCCATGCCTGCCAAGTGATGTTGAAAATGCCATGCGTATAATTTCTGGGTAAACCGGCACGCATACTGGATTCGCGTTCTCCCGTCAGCCGCCCTGCGCCAATGTTCTTATACGCCCACACTCACTCGATTGGGAAGCTGTATTCGTAAAATGATTCGCGATGCCAGCGTTGCAGCGGATAGCGTGGGCCGAGTTACTCGTTTCATAGAGCACCTCGGACAAACGTGTATACCGTGTTACTAGTAGTGGTGATAATGCGTGTCCCAGCCACGAGCCTCCCACGGCCCACATTGAAGACAAGTCGACATCAATTGATCAATTACTGGTGTGGCGAGCACTAGAGAGCGTTGTCAGTGGGCCTGTCCGGTTTGAATCGATCAAAATACAGTTGATGTACTCTCATCACGGATGCTCATCAAGTCATTGATGAATCCATTTGTATCGTTTTCCGACCCTAAAACCGGCTGGCTGGTAAGCTCGAGTGGTTCTCTCTCCACCAGAAACACTATAAATCCAATCAAAAGGGCTGCCTAGAGATATTCATGGATCTGTGTTAATATCGAGTCGACTGAATCCTCTGGCATAATCCTCACCCGCCTAGAATTGTAGTTGCTGCCTTCGCTTGCTGACCAACACCCAACAGACCCTCCTAGCCCGTGAATATAAATCGGGTGGGCTACCCATCATGGGGTCCATCTAGCCGGCCCCTTTCAAGCCAAACAAAAACAAATTAGAAGCTAGTGTTCAACACAAATGCTACCGTGCAGGCCGTAATCATGAGTCGCAGTAGAAGTTCAGAGGAAGAGGTCTCGGGCTCTCACGCCAGCCCTCCGGTAACTGCCTGAACTATGAGCTGGCGTGGGATAGGCGCTTCGCTCACGGGAGGCTGGGCTGGATCTTGGACGTTCGAGTAACCTCCCGGGAACTTAATATGCTGAGGATGATAGACGTGATACCTGATAAGCCTGAATGGAAAACCAACATCTTCGACAACATCGTTGCCGAGTCTTGGCGGGAAGAGGCACGCAGGAAAGAGCCCTTGCTCAGTACTAAAGCTTGGGGTTGGTGCCTAGAGGAGCTTCGGGATAAAGCACCGCAGTTTTCTCAGACGAGGGGGGTTTTGGTGTACGATGTCGGTTGCCGGATATCGAAATCGAGTCCAAGGTTGGTACGCGAGGTGGCAGAGAAGCTCAAGGCGGAGGTGGATCGCATCGTCGACCAAGACCCGAACCGGCAAAAGAAAGCCAGTCAACTTCGGTGTATCGTTGACCCGTCACTTTGTCCCTTAGTCTATGTGCACACCATAGTCCCCCCCCAAGTCGTGAGATGCGGCTCGACTCACCCTGGGATAACATTGGCCAGGGTACCCGCTCCATCAAGACACCACATTTGCTTGAGAAACTACTCGTGGAGAAGGTCCGGTGCTAGATGATGTGTGAGGTTCTCTGGAATGCTACCTCGAGTCGACGCCGTTGAGATCCATCAATTGGCACGCCGTAGAGCTGTGGCGATGTTCCAGCCATTTCCAATGGCCTCCTTGTGACATTTCCTTTCGACGTTCTAAGAACGATGGCGATGACTACAAGGTCAACATTACTAGTTACATCGACAGCCTCCATCCCATCTTCGATCGTGCGCTGTATAGTGTTATCGAAGATGTCATATCGATTTCTGTTCCGGCGGGGAATGAGGTTTTAACCCACGCTGTTCCTGGAACCCGTGGCTTTCATGGGCTCTCTTCATGGACGGTGGGTTGTGGCCGGATTCCCCCTCGCATACGGGCATTCAGCGCTTGCGATGAACTACCCTTTCCCCCGAATGGCACTTGTTAGCATAGAGAGGGCAACTTCTATCGACAGCTTCAGGATTTGTCGGATGAGTGGGACACTCTGGACCCGGGGAAGCAGCAGGAAGATCTCAACGAGATCGTGCATCAAATGGAGAAAGCTGAGTTATTCTCCAACGCGAGCTATTTGAACTGTCCTTTCAGATATCACGGGGAGATGGCAAAAAGTCTTCTGCGTTTCCTGCACCCCGAGCGTTCTTCTCATTCCAGGACTGGAAAGTAGGGAGGAACGCGATGCTATATCACGGCGCCAAGAACCGCCGCCTAGAACCGCTCGGTGAATACAATAAGCAATCAAATAACGGCCCAAACACCATCTACGCCGACTAATTAGAAAATGAAGTCCCGCAGCAAGATGGACAAAGGTTCGGTGGACGTTCCTTTATCGGATCGGACGACCTCGACTCGCTAAACGATGGAGGAAGAAGCCCAGTTACATCTCAGATACACACAAGCTGCCCTGTCTGTGATGAATCCGAGTCTCGAATATGTCCAAACTGCCCATTCTGTGAGGAGCCTGAGCATGAACTGGAGGTTGCACGAGCTAGATACAAGGATTGGAATGGTCGAGACACCATCCCCTATCCCGACTTCACTTATCGCGAGGTGCAGCTTCAACGAGACTTTGGCGATCGTGGCCTTCAAGTTTACGTCAAAATCCAGAGCATCAATCTCACACACTAGACTACCCAAATTATATAGGCAGCCAGTGGGGACTCGAGGGCATGCTGAATGAGCGTATCGTTGTGACTCCAGGACACATCAAAACCGGGACATGTCAGGCTGCTTACGGTCTGTCTGGCCGACCGGAACCACGACGACATTATCTCGACAAAACGGGTCGTTCCCCAGAACCGGGACTGGTGGTTGCGAGACGTCTTTCCCTGGCGGTTTTTGGTGAGTAAAGGTCTTCCGGCGGAGCTCATTGAGAAGATGCTTGGGAAGCTTGTAGTCGTGGGCATTTGCTAAGTTTGGGGAAGGCTGAAGAGCTGGGGTCTCAACTCCGGTTCGAAAGGGAAAGAATGATGGCCGAAGTCAACCGGGATATTTACGACTTTGTGTGGGATAACGGCGGTCGTTACTTTAGGCCGGGAGGCAATTTATTCACAGAGGTTACTTTTGTCTCATTTTGGTGAGAATATGGCGACTGATGATTCTGGGCAGCTCATCACCAGCAAGGATTGTGCCCGAAATCTCATGCGCTAGGAAGATTACTAGGGATCAAATGCGAAACCTGACCGACCCTCGTAGGTTAAGAAGCCACGTTTGCAAGGCGATCCGATTCGCCGTTCACTGAGAAGGAGGGTGTCATTGGATGGACTGGTTCGGGCGTGGCGCACGAAGATGCGCAAACAGTCATCTCTGCAAGGACCCCGCATCCCACCACCTGTACCCAGACATTGAGCATATCAAGATCAATGAAATCCTAATTTCCAGCACTTGGATCAATATCTATACTACGTATGATCCAGTCGTAACCAGAAGGTGGTGTCATCACGATGCGAGGTCACTATCGAATAGACGAATCTGAGCGACAGCCTCCGAGATCAAATTCATTGATGCAAATGAGATCATCTCGTAAAGTCGAAAAGAAAGTTTTCTTGGTGTGTCGATGGTCGCACTTGTCCAAGTGCAGTCATCAAATACGAGATCCCATTACACCACCACTCGATGGGTGATGGGTGATGGGTGATGGATGATGGGTGATGGATGATGGATGATTCACCTCAACCTAGCAAACTGATGATGAGCGAGAAATGCCTTGAAGACAAGATAAGGGGGTACCGCGAGCATACGGATGATCAATATCGAGATCACTGATGTACATAGATCAATCAACCATTAGATATTCTCGAAGCCATCAGCTGCATCGATCAACGACCTACCTTTACCATCAAGGACGGAATCGAGCGGAACCTGCAGTTCTCAACAGATCAGTGAGTCCTTTGCGAGGCCAAAATGTCCAAATTGATCGTCGGTATTCGGATTGTCTTTGCTTTGTGAGGACTTGCATTTACTGCTCATGAAGTAATCAAGTTCAATGATATTTGCTCTCCACCTTCCCCCTGGATCCGCCCCTTTTCCTTCAGACAAGGAGAAAGTGAAAGTCGCTTGCTGGATTTGGCGCTACTCAGAGACTGAGTGCAGGCTACTGGAGGCGGGAAGGCGCCCTAGAGGCTGGGACAATTGGCGCCACCACTCTGAGACGCTGGTGTCATTTTGCTCTGCTCCACAGCCAGCTCAACCATCAATCGAAAGTACAGGTACCTCCGCTCTAACTTCTCGACAGGAATTGATCGATGTTCAGCCACAGGCTCGTAGAGACTTTGTGAATTGTGCGAAGTACCTTGACTTCGTCTTCTTCCTCCTGCCGCCCGGCATCTCTACAACATCAATGTACCTTGTCTGGGACAGAGACAGACGTCTGGTGCGCTCTGCTTGCATAGCCCCTGTTCCTGCTCCTTCTAGTATCGCTACTTGCACTTCCTCTCACTGGGTCGACATGTGGATTGACTGACACGCGATAAATTTGGTTGATGCATTCAATATCCATTCCTCTCTATAATACCCTCCTTTCTTTCTGGATCTGGACACTTTTGCGCTTTCCCTACTGATTTACCCTGTCGAGGGGAAAAAGGAGCACTGCATTTTTCAACTCTCCTTTCAACTCGTGGCCCCGCCTCTCGTTTACTCGTCCATTGTTGTTGCCAACGACATCTTCTTTCTTGGGCCTCGACCTACCAGCGACTGCAATCCTGATCCAGCCGTTTCCATCCTTTGTCTTCCACCCTCCATGGCTGGTGTTTAGTCTAGAAAAAGGCTACGCGGAAGCTCTACGCAACTATCGACGACGACCATCCTTCTATCATACTCTCAAGCCAGCTGGCTAGATCCCAACGCAGAATCGCCGACCCAGCCATGTCTCAACCAGAGGAAGTCGTCTCTCCAGTCTCCAGGCGAGACGACTCGTCTTCTGAGAGCATGGAAGACGCTGTTGAGAAGCAGGTATGAAATGATCATGGCTGTCGATCCCCTTTTTGTGTTCCCCCAGCGATCGCTCGCTACGTACGCAATCTTGCCCTCGCGCGCTTACCTGTGCTTACCCGTGGGTATCTCGAGCTGACATTTGGCGTTTTCCTTTTCCGTTGTCTAGGAGTTCCGCGAGGATGTGCCCGAAACCGCCTCAGCTCGATCATTAACGAAACGATCTCCCTCGCAGACACAGCAGGCGCCCCTGTCCGATCCAGAAGCAAAAAGCACTCTCGAAAAGGAATCCGCTCCCGCTGCGGCTCTACCCCCCGGCCAAACTGACGAAAGTGCGCCCACTCCCGAGAACCAGTCTACACAGGAGAAGCACCGTGACTCTGTTCAATCCAGCCACCTATCCGATACGTCCAACCTAGAGAATGTCAATCTAGACGACGATTTGACACCCCCACAAAAACAAGGTTCGTCAGGCTCGGGGCGCAGCATAAATTGATTATCCCTGTGCATTGACTGATCGTCCCGTGAATAGAAAACCCCACGTCCAAGAACCACATCCCCAAGGAGACGTCCAAGACTCTCTCGCTAAGCAGCATCACGAACGCACTTCCATCTATGCCCTGGTCCCCCTCTGCAGATTCCGCATCGCGAAGCCCTATCCCGTCACCGCCAGCGCCTTCCACCCTATCAACCAGTCATATCAGCGCCCCCGCACCACCTACCCGAAAACTCACAAGTCCTTTTTCCTGGCTCTCTCGGAACTCGACGCACAAGGACGGCAACACGTCTCCTCCTGCCACTCAGGTGTCGCCTAGGCGAAATACAGCCAGCTCCATCGCGACTCTGACAAGCAACCCGGAAATGATGCTAGGCAAGTTGGATGAGGAGGGGACCTCCGCCAATGGTACGACCAATGCCAATAGTTTGAAGGATCGCTTTAAGCTCGTGCGAATGAGAGAAGAGGCCGGGGTTACAGTGCCCACTGGCGATGACGACAAACCCGGCCCTGTCCCTATCACACCTGGCACCCATAAGCCTCCCAGTGTAAAGAGCAACGAGTCGGCAGACAAGCACCTTGCCCCTGGCACTGCATCGGGCGTCTCCGCCGGTCCCTCGGCAATTGCTGAAGCGGACGTCGACTGGGATCTCTGGCAATCCGTCGTTTACGAAGGTCCGGCGGCCGTGGCGAGGTCTAGCGCAGACGAGCTCAATAGAGCTATTGCTACCGGTATTCCCAGCGCCATCCGCGGGGTCGTGTGGCAGGTGCTAGCGCAGAGCAAGAACGAAGAACTCGAGCAGGTCTACAAGGAACTCGTCACCCGCGGCAATGAGAAACAAAAGGACCGAAACAGCAATGGCACCTCTGCGAGCGCGACGACGAACGGCTCTCTCGCGGTGCAGAACGACGCAGTTGGTTCGTCGGCGTCCTCCATTCACTCCGACCACACTGGAGCCAACGGAACCCCCTCTCCACGAACCCCTAGCGAGAAGTTCCTCACTGAGGCAGAGAGGAAGAAGAAGGAAAAGGAAGATGCCGCAATGCTTCAGAAGTTGGAAAAGACGATCCGCCGAGATTTGGGCGCCAGGACAAGTTATTCCAAGTATGCCGCCGCAGCTGGGCTTCAAGAGGGCCTCTTTGGAGTCTGCAAGGCATATGCTCTCTTTGATGAGGGCGTGGGGTACGCACAGGGCATGAATTTTCTGGTCATGCCTATCCTCTTCAACGTAAGTAGGCTTGGGGCCTGCCAGAGTCTATTTGTTTTTCCAAGTGACTAGTGCTCCTTTTGATTTGTCCGTAGCTAACGACAAACCCGCCATGTAGATGCCCGAAGAAGAAGCCTTTACCCTCCTAGTGCGGCTGATGAACCACTATAACCTAAGGGACCTCTTCATCCAGGATATGCCCGGACTCCACCTTCGCCTATACCAATTCGAACGCTTACTTGAAGATCTCGAACCCGCCCTATATTGCCACCTCCGCCGCCGAAACATCTCCCCCCATCTCTATGCGACGCAGTGGTTCCTCACATTATTCGCCTACCGCTTCCCATTGCAACTAGTTCTTCGAATCTACGACCTGATCTTATCCGAAGGCCTTTCTGCCATTTTACGGTTCGGCGTCGTCCTAATGCGAAAGAATGCAGCGGCCTTGCTTGCGATCTCGGATATGCAGCACCTCACGACCTTCCTCAAAGACAAACTATTTGACGTGTACATAGACAAGGACCCAAGCGCGGGTAGCATTCTTGAGAACGGCTTCTTTGGCAGCTCCAGCTCGAACCTGGACAAGGAAGTGTACAGGGCTGACCAGCTCGTGCGGGACGCGTGCGAGGTCAAGCTGACGCCGGAACTTCTAAAGAGCTACACCGTCGAGTGGGAGGAGAAGACCAAAGCGGAAAAGGATCGCGAGACCGAACTCGACAACTTGAGGACGACGAGCGCGAGCCTTGCCATCAAATTGCGGAAGCTCGAGGAGCGCCTCGAGGCCGCCGACACGGAGCAGGCGGCTATGGCCACCGAATTGGTCCATACGAAGGTCGAAAACGAGGAGCTCAAGGATGAGAACGAGAGCCTCAAGGGCCAGGTCAGGGAGCTCCGCGTTGTCATCGAAAAGCAACCGGAGGAGATTGAGCAGGCGTGGCAGCTGGAGAGGGATGACTTGATGAAAAGGAACCAGAAGGTCCACGACGAGAACCAGCGGCTGGAACAGGAGTTGACCAACCTTGAAGAGCAGCTTGTGCAGACTAAGATGCAGTATGCAGAGGTATGTTGTGTTTTGTCCCTTTCCTTTTCGTCCTTTGGTCATCTCTCATAAGCGAACCGCCGTTCGAGGTGTCCACCAAGGATTGTTGGCTAATGTTTGTTTGCATACAGATTAACTCTCAGCACGAAGCACTTACTCGCCGGTGGACCGATCTCAAGCGACAGTTTGTCTAAGTCTCTCTCCCGTGCAGTCAACCGCTCTGCACATCATCAGTCGAATCCGGCATATCGACCACCCGCTCCCGACCACGCTGTCTAGTGGCATGCAGACACACGTCCTCGTTCCTTGCAGCAACTATTGTGGATTAATTTGAACGCTTGCGAGAGATGTTTTTATGTTTCATGGATGGTTACGAAATCGGTATCTTTCTTAGAAAGGACACACAGCTGATACCAAAATACCAACGGATGACTTTTGTTGAAGACGTCCAGGAAGCCTGTACTAACTGTACTACACACACGCACACATAAGTCCTAATGAGGCGCCATGGGGTTTATAGAAATATTGATATTCGGGGAACTAAGTCTGAGACTTCAATGTTTATTTGCATTTTGAACGCCGAGTGCCGAGGTCAAAAGTAGATGTCAATTGATACCAGTCAGACAAAGTTTATGGGCTCACTTCGTACGACGCAGCCCACATCTCAGAGCGTACAAGTATTTTGAGTTTAGAAATGGAGACTTGAGCCCCTGAACTGAGACTTTAACGGTCTGGTGAGGTGTAACTATGAATTAACACTTCACAACAGTGACTCTCATGGAGTCGTTCGCATAGCATCGGATTAGTGAGCTAGTTATCCTCGGTTTCCGAGAACTTATCCACTCGTCCGGCCCAAAAGGTGTTCCGTGGACACTTGTCATCCTCAATCCTGCCATCGTTTTCCTAAACGTCATCCAAGTCTTCTGCCGTCTCTCGCTGTTCAACATCCACCATCTCGGTCTCCGGGATAAAACTGTCTATACTTGGTATCTTTGATCTTTGTCCCCAGACTCATCTGCAATCCAAGCCCAACGACAAACCACGACAAGGCTAGCGGATTGATCCTGGAAACCGTCTCGATACGGTTGGCTCAACTGTCCAAGCGTCCTTCATCCAATTGGCGGCACCTGCCAATCACACCATTCCTCCTTCGGCTTTGCCTCCCTTGTGCTCCTCCTCATTTGACGTTGGAACTTTGATGGGGCTCGGCAAGTTCCAGCGGCCGGCTCACTCACTCTCACCGAACAGGTTGGGGTAAACCTCAGATCCATTGATGTCTATCCTGGAGACGGCGACTCTGCCAAGTCCTCACACCCAGCATCACTCACATTCACATGCACGCTCGCGATTCTCAATGGGGTTCTCCGCCTAGATCATTCCCTCTCACTTGTCAACGAGACGCAGGGAGCGACGCCTGGTGGCGAGACTCGAAAAAAAATTCAAAGCGCGGCGCAACATACCACCTGGCAATTAAGCAGAAAAATCCCTCCCGCCTTGACAATTTTTGCGAAGGAGCCCGTTTTTTTGAGGGGGAAAGTTGGAAAAAACAAACCCGGCAATTACACGATTCGCTCCGGCCCTTTTTGATTGTTTTTTCTCTCCCCCGATATCTTCTTGCGTGCTCCGATCCCCGAGGGACGGGACCTTTTGAGAATCTGCTCTATTGATTCGACCACCGAGGGGCTCAGTCGGTCTTCGGCCTTCGGCTACGGGCGGCGGAAGGGCCAAAGAGGTTGCTGACATTCCGCCATTCTCTCTCAGCCTTGTCGGTCAACCCAACCCATGAGCAGAGCTGGCTCTGACGACCAGCTTTGACGGGTGAATTTTCCTGTTTTCATTTACCTCTTCCCGCGTCTTGCTTTTTTATTTGCTTGCTTTGAATTAATTTAAGCCATGAGTCCCGCTATAAAATCCCAGGATCCGCCCGGCAGCCCGGAGGCATCTTCCAAGACGGTGACGATGATGGGTATGGATGAGGACGGGGCCGGCGGCGGCGACCACGACGGGGATAGGGCGGGCGATGGTGAAAATGACCCTGCGAAACCGTCCAGGAAGCGGCAGCGCGTTAGGCTAAGCTGTCTCGAGTGCAGGCGCCGGAAGTTATCCTGCAATCGAGCGCTGCCATGTGATCGATGCATCAGGAGCGAGACGCCGGGTCGGTGCCAGTATGAGACGAGGTCCGGCAAGGTCATCAATGCTGCGTCGGACTATAATTCTCTGCCTCCAGACTTTCGACGCCTGGACACCACCCAGTCTCCCATCCGTGAGAGGGATCATGAGAGGATTAGAAAGCTGGAACACGAGATTGTCCAGCTGAAGAAGGAGATGTCCCGGCATAGAGGATCCCTGGACGGTAGCACGCCCGTAGCCACGACGTCACCGTCTACCCAGGCGGGCGATCAAGAGGGGGCGGCGGAGGAGGCCCGCAACAGCGCGCAGAATCTGCCCTTTGGCGCCGAGAAGGGCGAACTTCGGTTCGTGAGGTTCAAGGAGTTCCGAACCCGATTCTTGGGCCCGCATAGCGCTGCGATGGCTATGGCGGAGCTGACGGGCTTGTCGCCCTTCATGAAGGAAACCGCCGACGAGCTGCTGAGGTCGGTGAAGCTTCATGACCGCAAGGGCAAGGATCGGAAGATGCGAACCGAAGTGCGGGAGAAGCTCGCCCTCGAGCCGGACCTGTTGCTAGAGTCCCTTTTGCCGACTAAGGAGGAATCTGATGCGCTCGTCACCGTCTACCTCGATATCTTTGAACAACTGCACCGAATTATTCACATCCCAACGTTCCGCAGAGACTACGCCAAGTTCTGGGATTCTCCGGAGACCCGACCACCGGGCGCGAGGCGTGCCGCATTCACGGCGCTAGTTCTGTCCATCATGTCGATATCGTGCTGTCTCTACTCCCACCCGACCATCAAGTTTATCGGCATGATGTCCGATAACCATAGCTCCGCCGTGAAGTGGGTGACAGCCGTCGACGACTGGCTGGCCCGTCAGAGCCAGAAGCATCGCAAACTGATCCACTACCAAATAGCGTGTCTCCTCTACATAGGAAAGCGGGTGAACACGATCAAGAAGAAGAGGTTCTGGACCGGAGCAGGCGCGCTCATCCAGGACGGTATCTCGCTTGGTCTCCACCGCGATACGCGCCACATGGCTGGAAAAATGTCGGCCTACAATCAGGAGATGCGTCGCCGCATCTGGGCGACGGTCCAGGAGCTCGATATGCAGGCCTCGTTCGACTTTGGCTTGCCGACTTTGACAAGCCAGATCCACTACGATGTCGCGGCACCCGCGAACCTCGACGATAACGAGTTTAACGAGGAGTCAGCGGAGATCCCCCCGTCTCGCCCTCCAGATGAATATACCTTTTCGTCCTACCAGCACATCTCTCGGCAGAGCCTTCCCTTGCGACTCGAGCTGAGCCGCTTCCTCTACGGGCCTCCAGGCCACTCGGATTACGACGACATTGTACGATACACGAATGATTTGATGCGGGAGATCGACGCGCTGCCCTCGTGGGATCAGAATTCTAGCGGGACGCACAGCTCGAAGAAGCCGATTCTCGCGTATACTTTGTTGCATATCCAGCTGAGACAGTATATCCTGCCCATGCACCAGCAGTACGTGAAGCCGGGGAGCGACGGCACGAGGTATCAGTACTCAGAGAATGTGTCGTATAATGCGGCGCGGGATATCGTGTTGTTGCACGATAAGCTTTATGAGCAAGGGATTCAGGCGTTGAACTTCATGCGGGAGGATACCCTTACTACTGCTACCAAGCTGTGCAGTGTTACCATGCTCCAACCACAAGGTATGCTAATTACACTCCAATCCGCAAGCACATGGACCCGAAGGGGAGACGCAACCCGAACTAACGCGAGAAACTGAATACCAAATAGGATCGACGAACATGATTATGATTAACGCACGACATACCGTTGAGTTGATTGAGAAGTGCATCGCCATGAAGGAGGACCGCTTGCTGAGGTCCGGTAACTACGAACCTTGGGGTTTCGTGTTCCTCTACGGAGCCCTCGGGCTTTTGCAGGCGCATCTCAACCTCAAGTCGGCTGCTGACGCCAAGGCATCCGCCATCGAGAAGCTGAAGAATTTGCAAGATCGCCTGAGTCAAGTTCGTCAGTTGCATTCTCCTGATGATCTTGAGCGATCGATGAGTTCCGGGTCCATGGGCCCTAGTGTAAGGATTTCCTCTCTATTCTCCTCTGCTCTGCCTCGGCCCCCCCGGGAGGAGTAGTGTAAGAGGTCTTTTCGCTAATTTCGAGTATGTATCTAGCCACCGGTTATGACTTTCCAAACGCCAACATCTATGGCTTCACGGGCTGGCCTTGTCGGGCCCTCGACGCCTGGAATGATGATGACACAAGACTTTCCTGTAGGCTCAACTGTACCCTTCTTAGCCATTGAAATGACTGCTAACCGCGCGTAATAGATGCAATCGTTTCCTACTAATTTCGACTTCCAGCCCTTCCCGGAGCAGTTCCTTGGTGATTTCTTCAACTTGAACGTGCCGGAAACGTGGCCTTTTACTGGCGTGTAAAAGGGGATGGGGTCTTATTGTGCTTTTGATCTTTTCCTTTCCTTTTCGTCTTTCTCCACTTTCTCTTCACTATACATAGTAATGATATCCTGTTGTAGCCTTGAGAGTACGTCTTTTTTTTTTTTTTTTTGTTTCTGTTTGAGTTTCTGGTTCCAAGTCTATATTTGTTCAAGTGTACAAAAGACTTTATTCGCATGGAATGGAATAGGCAAAATCTTCGTTATGCGTCATTTGTGTGTGTGTATTTCGGGTATGGGCCAGGTGGTAGTCGTGGAGCATGTTTTGTTTTTCTGGTGTGTTGATGATACGATACCATGGCTAGGAGTTTGTATCCTTCTCGTTATTTTCTTTTAGGTTAAGTGAGCTAGGTATGAGTTGATGAGAAACGCTTTGCTGTATGTAAGTATAGTTCTATCTAACAAGAAGTCGAGACATGTTCGTGATATCGTGGATAGCCAGCACCAAGACTGCATTTTGCCTTGTCATCTCGATATCGTATTTCACCTCTCCCCTAAGAAGAGTCCTATCGCGACGTTATACCCGAGGGATATCAACACCAGTGGCAGATCTCGACTGACCCTGTATCAACGAGAGATTATAAAATATTGCTAAGACGGAAGAAGAGGGGGAAAGGGTCTGATCCCAACCAAAGGGGCCCGGGGGTCACAGCATGCACTGTGTTCCCACCCCCCTTCGAGCGTCTTTTTTCGCGTCTTTCTACTGGCGGCTCGCCTTGGTCGTGATAACCTCCTATAACATGGCCTTGTCTTTATTCTATTCCCAGCGATCCTATCATTCTTGGAGCTTTTGCAGCGACTCCTGGCGGTTCAGGACTTTGGCCATTGGCCACCTGGAGAGATATTTTTGGAGCAGAGCGGGGAAATGGGTCGTTTCCAAGTGTTACAACTTACAAGGAAGATACGAGGATAAGCGCCGGCCTCACTTCAGAGCAATGGCTGTACTGGCTTTATTTTCAACTATAAATCGACCGTCAACACCCAAGTTTGGATCATGTTAAACTTAGTTCATCGTTGAACCCAATTCGATCTCCTAGTCGCCGAGCCTACAATGGACACTACAAAGCCACCAGGTCATCACCTTCTACATCACTGCCCCTGAAACGAACTCTACGACGCACCTAGACATGGCCAGCAGCAGCAGCAGTCAGTCGCAAGGAGCCAGGTACTTCGGCGAGACCTCGCCACAAGATCTGAAGGAGCTGGAACGCAATGCTCTAGGGGCAAAACGGAGCCATATGGCAACGGCCGCGTCTTACCTTGAAGAAGCCTTCGAAGGCCAATACTACGCTTGGTTCGGGGGGTGGGCTCTCAACCTTCGGGGATCTCGTCGAGAAACCAGAGATATTGACCTTCTCGTGCTGGCGAATGACGTCGGTAAAGTGAGGGCTACTCTGGCGTCGTACCCTTGGTTCGTTATCATCCACTATCGGGCTGCTAGTTCTATTATCACTAACGTTAAATCAGGGCCATCTTGTCGTTTTATGAGATCATTGGTAGCATTCAAGAAAGAATGTTTGTGGACATTGGAGAAAACGGTCAGGTTGTCGGCGTAGATATCGTTCTCTCAGGTTCGCACCAGTGCCACCCAGCCCGTGTTACAGCGATACTAGCAAAATGACATTAATCGCTGATTTCTTTATAGGCCGACTTGACACCCCGGTTCTAGGAGACGAGGGCTCCTACGAACTGATTCAACCTAGCTTCACCACGCCGCAAGGTAGTGAGGTGCCTGTTATTCACCTGACATGGCAAGTTGAGGGAAAATTGGGTGCATGGATATCCCGGAAGAAGATGTCGGACTTCGACGATCTGGTATTTCTCTTCCAAAAATATGGCGATGAGATCATTCAGTGGAGTGAGCATCTAGATATGCAACGGCGGCTTGATTTTTATGGACTGTACGAGGTGGTAGTCGAAGACAATAGGCTGCTCGAACGGATGAAAAAGGTTCTCCGCCTCGACGATTGACGCAAAGGAAGCTCAGGAGAGGTCTACACTAAGGTGTCCGCAGTACTGGCAGGGAGAAAGGTTGTGGTTTCTGGTGTCTAAGCTGGTTGTGTCGCGGTGAGTGTGAGCGTGTACATGCGAGATAAAGTCCACGGACAGAGGAAGTGACTGGGGTCTAGCCTGATTGTTTTACATTGATAGTGCACTGGGGTCTCTAGAAGTTAGATGAGCAGATCGAAGGAGCTTATGTTAGCAAATGGCAAAGGGTGCAGAGCGTTGAAACGTTGAAACTGGAGGGGCGGCGGCGAAACAGACAAAGCCCAAAAAACAAGACACAAGTGGCCCTAGTACTTGATTCCCTAGTTTAGTATCAAGAATTAAAGTGAATTCCAGGAGCTGAATAAGGAAGAACAATTCATCGCCGGCTATTAGCCCTCTCTTTCATTACCTACCTCATAACCCTAGTACATATCTGAAAACACTGTCCACGAATCTGGCTCATCCACAATGCGGTATTGCGTGACATAGATATCACTCGGCTTCGTCCAGTCGAGCCTATCCTTCTTCGTACGTACCATAGACTGCCACATCTCTCGCCTGCTCTTTGGGCCATCGTAGGCAAAGGGGGCCCAATGCGCGAATTTTCCATTTGCAAATTCTCGTCCTCTGCGGTTCATATCTTTCGCCCACTCTACATCATTGAATCCGTCGAGTTCAAGGTTTTCCTCTCCCCATTGTTCGGACAGGTTAGTCCCGTCGACTACATCGCAGAGTTGGAGCTCATTGCGCGTGTCTAAACAACTCTGGATGAAAACGTCGAGCTTAGGATAAGGCAGACCTCGGAGGCTTCGTGTGATGTTAGAAGGCTCGCAGACTATATGAACATCCCTTGCAGGTACAAGGATAAAGTGGAAGTCTGTCCCTTTGCCTTTGAATCGGGGATAGGTATGTAAGAGAGATAGGCTTGGATGAGGCCATGGCTCCACGAGAGTGTAATCAGAAGAAAATGGTTCGGACTGTAATAGACGTGCTGCAGCATCGACGAGCTCTGTTGGAACACATATTTCCCAGTCCTGGAGACTCGAGCACAAAATTGTCAGTATGCCTCGAGGGCGGTAGGTTAAAAGAAAGAGGCTACAAACCGGTCGCACTCGGGCTGCGCCGTAAAAGATGAGCGCAGACACACCAACAATGCAGCATGGGATGTCGGATTCTTCTAGAATCTTGGTAACTCTAAGGGCATCATCAGTGCCCTCGCCATTATTTGATGCTCTCTTTTCATTTGTATCTGTTTTGGTGGAAACTCTGGCAGAACGAGGAGGAGGTGGTGGGAGTGCCTTACTCTTTAGGGACTTCATTGATAATGTGAAAGGGAAAGGGCAAAGAAGCTCCAGAGTTTGATGCTTGAATGAGGGAGTTGGTTTTCGGGGCTTGAAAGAAGAGAATCAAAACAGTGGAGGGGATTGTACTGTGCTGTTTGTTCCCGTCGTCCCAGGCAGGTCGAGTAGCTGGATATAGCATTCACAGTAAGCCATGCGCGGGGAAAGCTTGGAGTGATTAAGCTGGCTTGGCTTATCTAAGATTGTCCCCAGCCAAGGGCATGAGACATCACCATTGATCAGTGGCAGCCACGAATGCAATCAATTAGATTTAGCAAGTGGACATTGATTGTTACACCATTTGATGTGATGAGCCCAACAAAGCTGGTGTCGGGATGGAATCGAATCGCCGCGCGGCTTGGAAGCGCCGTTCCGCTTACACCCACTGGAGGGATCATTGTCTACAAACAGAGGCCCCCGGACTACGTTGGAGAGATCCGCCAGGCCTGGCCAAGAAGGAATTGTTGAACGACATGGACAACTCAATGCCGTCCCAGGTAGCTTCGGATAACAAATTTGTTCTCTCGGAGAGATGCAAGGATCCGCCTCCAAACTCGGAACTCGTCGGGGATGGTGGGGAAAAAAAGATTAAGGCTGCCGGCGATCAAGGAGTTGGCATGGCAGGGAGAGTGAAAGGCTCGTACGCCTTAAAAATGAGTGGCTAGGTGTCCGACGAGCTTCACAAGACAGGCTGGGACGCCGTTGAAAATTGCGGCTTCCTCGGCATCATACGAAAGGAATATCATTGCTGTTTGATGGGAAAATTGTTGTTTTTGCACATCGGGAGCGGGTTAAGAATTAGACACCCATTTGAGGGTTCCCTCGAGGCGCCTGTTGGTTTTCTCTCCCTGTTCTGACGTCTAGACTTGATCTGTGGCACAATGGTTAAAAGTATCTGCCCGCTGCCGAAGAGAGAGCTGTAAGAGTTGTTGTCATAGTTCGGAAGAGGGCACTTCTTATCCTCCAGCGAGCTAGGTGCGAAGCACATATATAGATAGTGAATCCATGACGAGGTTGGATTGACTTGTTATATACCGCAACATTCATCTACTTCGTACTTAGGACCTGTGTTGTGGAGTCTGTTTGGTGATCGGCACGGTGGCTCGTTTTTGCGCGAATATCGACCGATCGGGCATCGGGCATTGGGTGGGTGGAGGAAAAGGAAACAGCCTCTTCAAGGTACAACTTGCCTTGGAATAAACGAAAATCTTTGGCAAACGACCATTGCTAAGTGTTTGCTTCAAAAATGTGTTCCGTCCTCGATAATACAGTCTAATATTAAGGCATATACCGTGATTCCCTGCCACGCGTGGGTTGGAGACGGCACGATATTGCTCCAGCATGATCGAATCGAGCCCTTTTCCAATTGACAAGCCGGCTTTTCTGATATCCTGCGCGTTTGCCAGCCACTACCGAGCACCCAAGGCGGCAAGTTCGACAGTCAAGATGTTCTTTTTTGATGAAACATTGAAGGGCACATACCCAACCGCGTTTAAATACATTCTCAGCCTTGCCGGGAACTGGGAAGGATACACTGTTCATGTTGTCGCTTTCCGGCGACTTTCCGTGGTGAGAAAAAGGCATGCTCGATCGAAAAGGGTGTGGCTTGCAGCAGCAGGAGATCGACTGTGCGCACTGTTCCAGTTCGTCGCCCTTGACTTGTGCATGATGCTACGCTTTTTCATATTGAAGTGAGGGATCCGTGCGGTGAATGTGGTGATGCGCTGGAGCGTGGGCTGCATTCTTCAGGGGTCTGAGCGCTGGTTCGCTGGACGAGAGGAACGGAAGCCATTTTATAGGTGAGACCGGGCAGGGTTTAGTAGCGGAGAAGGTGACATGAGATCTGACCGTGGTTCTCACGTCTCCAGCCTTCATCTGGAGAACCAAGTCTAACCAAAAAAGGTACTTCCTGTGGATGGCAACGGTAACGGGAGAGATGAGACCCAGACTTAATTAGTAAGAAACCCCTGCTCTTAGTGAGCTTTGGTTCGAGATTTTTTGCAAAACCAGCGGGACTCTGAGTCGGGATTCATAGAGACCCCATTTCTCCTTGAGTTGGTGAAGCATTGTAATGCTCTTGTTGATTATTCTGATGAATCGAATCTTCTTGGATGGAGACCTGTCTCGGGACTTAAACATCAATGAAGATGAAACGATGACACGTTGAAACAAGACAAAGAGACTAGAACAATCCTGGCCTTTGGTCTTAACGTACTCACGTACCGTGACAGTGACAACGAAAGTTCGCAGCTCCCTGATTGATGGATCAACGTCCTAATTCCCCCCTCCAAGAGCTTGCATGATTCGCAGGTTGCACTGGTGTGGAGTTGCCGAATCCAACGTTGAACATTGGACTCGTCGGTGCCTGTGTTCCTGAACGACAATGAACTGCATCAGAATTAGCTTCGTGGCTTGCAGAAAGCATGACTAAAGTTCGAGTCCGCGAGACGTTGAACCACGGGGATCGAAGATAACAATCGGAGGTCTGGTATTATCCCTAATTCGTGCATATCGGATGGTACAAGAAATGGTGTGCCTTTTCCGATAGGATAGTACTGACAGACCCCAAGCAAATGGGCCTTGGTCATCTTCATACGAAGTAGCAGCACAGTTCATACATTCTGTGATGGACTTCTGTAATGTCCCAACCCTCCACTGCGAAGAGTGCTCAAGTGCTGCTGCAGCTGGCCAGCCGGTCCCCCAATTGAGGGACATTTGTACTCTACTTCTCGCACCCGCCCGCTCAAGTCACCCACAAAGTCACCCGCTAAAGCCAGCCCACCTCCCTAATCCAGCAACAACGACCCCTCTCCCTGGCTCCTTCCCGCTTGTTTCCACCCACCGCCCAAAAAAGGAGAAGGAGCGATAAACAGACGAAAAGTAAGGGCGAGCAACATTTCGAGAGCAGGAAAAAAAAGTGAGGAAAGAACCGCCTCCTCAATTCATCGTCGCAAACTGGAAGCAAGCTCTTCCAATCCTCGACTTTGTCCTCCTCCTCCTCCTACGGCTCTATTAATTCATTCATTTTAGACTATTCTCTCCTTCTATTACCAATTCCGATATTTTTGTTAATTCCATCTCTTACGCCGTATTTCTACCTTTCGGATCTAGGAATCAGGTGCCACTGCTCTCTCCTCGACCCTGCCGCAGTGCCTGTCCTTACAAAGTATTGCATTCCTCTCAAGCCACCGCTGCGTCGAAAATTCGAAACGTCTCTCATTCGATCCTCGAAATACCCACCCCCCTTCGATCACCGATTATCGATATCTTCTACGACGAGCAGTCAATATCTGACCGATACGGAATCTGACCAATGTCCTATTGGGCCACATGAATTGTTCGGTCCTAGCTCGCGACCGAAACATCACCGTCCGCTAGGTCTGTGAGGGAGGGCTCCATCACCTCCTTTCCTCCAGCCCTCCGCCTTCTGTTGTTAGGAGATTGTAGAGTCACTGCATTAGAGAGCAAAACCGTATTGTCGAGTTCATCAGTTTTTGTACCGTACCTACATCAGCTCATCCGAATTGGCGAGGACGAGCTCTCACCTCGAGTGAGCCCACCGGACAAATGCCGTGGCAACCACTACCCCGTATCGCCTTTGCCGTCGCGACCTATCCCTTCACTGCCGTCACCCCGGCCGACCTACCGCTTGAAATCGGAGATGAGCTGTATATTATAGAAGAAACGTCAGACGGCAACTGGCTACGCGGCTACCTCGTCGCGCCTCCAAGCCTGCTTGCCGGTCTCACTTCGGTGAAGGGCCAGACCCTCGAAGCGAGAGTTTTCAGCGGTATCTTTCCGCGAAGCTGCGTTGAGGTGAGGGAGATGCTTGGCGAGCCGGACGAAGGCGACGAGGACGAGGACGGGAGTGAAGGTGATATCTCGAGGGGCGCGGTGAACGGTGGGAGTGATTCCGCAAAGAGTGGGCTTGCTCCCAATGCCGATCGCAGGAAGCGGAGAGGCGTCGACAGGCAGAACTCCTTTGAAACTAGGTCTGGCGCGCCCAGGTTAAGCTACCTATCTCAACGGAATCCACCAAATAGTACGTCAGGGGCCTCTCTGTCCATACCCGTCCACCGGGACCCCAACGAGCCCCCACCGCCCGCTCCCGTGCCCATGTTGAAAGTTGGCGACGAAAGCCCGACTTCCGCCCACGAGCCTCTAATCGACGAGATCGCATCTTGCCTGCGCGAATGGCACTCGACCAACCTCCACGAACTTCTTCTGACCCGCCAGTACTCCAAGCTCGACAAACTGTCCCACCTGATAAACTCCCTGTACTTTGCCCGGCAGCAATTTCTCCACAATGTTTTGACTGCACACGAGTACGAGCGCTTACGCGAAAGGACTGTCTGGGATCTCGTCAAGGTTAACAAACTCTGTGGTGGAGAGGTTATCGTGCGAGACCCATCCCAACGTGGAAGAGTACTGACAGGCGATGACTCCGTTGTGGAAATCACGAAGTTGCAGACAATGATGAGCCTGCTTGACGAACCCCCGCAGCCCATCGTTGAACTGACTGCGTTGCATCATCTCATGGTTGATGTAAAGGGATTCGCTGGTGCCTCTGCCGACGAGACCACCCTCGAGCTGTACCTTGTTGGAAAGCCATTGGGCGATGCCGTATCGACACTCTCCGAGACTTTTTCTGTCAAGGTCCCTTCGGGAGGCTTCATTGGGGCGAATTCTAACCATGCGCAGATGAAAACACTCTTCGCCGATCTCTCTGCCCAGGATATCGGCGACGTGCCCTCCGCTGAATCAGATCTCTTCCTTGTAGTCAAGGTACGCGCCAAGCAGCCCATTGTAGCCGCTCATCCTGGATCACGCTCCGGGCCTGGCATCCAGACACCCTTCTCGAAGGATTCTTCCAGGCCGCCAGTCTCGTCTTCAAACAAGCAGTCCTCGAGGCGTAGCCTCATGTGGAATAAGGGGTCCAGGTCGGGGTTCTCTAGGGGCCAGAATACCGCTAGGATGGAGACTGTTTCTGAGCAACCCGAGCAACGGCCACCAACCACCGGCATGGAGAGCCGGGATGGCAGCTTCCCACCGAGTACTGCAGGTTCCAAGGCCCAAAAATCTATTGATGGCGCCTCGACCTTTAGCGCTACCCGGACTATCGGAATCGGTATTCTGCGCCTCAATGCGATTATGAAGTACGAGGAGGAGGTCGAGCAAGTTGTCAGCATTTTATCCCCCGCCGCAGCCGCCCCCGCCCGTCCCAGCCAAGATAAGCTGGAAAGCGGTGAAGATTGGGATTCGCTCGTTCGGGAGCTCATGGATAGCAAGCCTGGCCAGTACGAGAAATCTGTTCGCTCCGAGCGCATTCAGCTCATTTTGAAGGGCTTCAACCACCCTGACGCAGACACATTGATCAAATCCACTCCAACGCTGCTTGCTGGTGTGCGCAAGACGAACAAAATGGGCTTCTCTGGAGCGCCCACGAAAGCCCGATCCGACATATACCTGACTATCGATGGTGCTTCTCTTGCGAGACAGAACCTGCTGTCAAGATTCGGCGCTAGCCCGTCTGCAATTCCAAGCTCCATGCAAGGCAATAACCTGCAGGTGATTCTCTCAGTACGACGGTCATCTGGAGAGCGAATCGAAAACTGCATATTCGCTTCGTCTAACGCAGAGGGTCTGACAACCTGGAAGTCCGTTGCCGTTGAACGAGGAGAGGCATGGAAGCAGACGATTCGTCTATCAATTCAACCGAACGATGTTCCCGATGCGCACGTGGTTATGTTCTTGTCTGACGTTCCCAATACGCCGTTCGCAGTGGCACACATTCCGCTCTGGGACAAGCGTGCTTTCCGGAGGGATGGTCCTCATCCTTGCCTACTGTACAAGGTAGACGAACACACCTCCACGCCAAAGCCTGGCCCTTCAGGGAAGGGAGGCTATCTCTCTCTGCCCTGGAGTGCGCGAGGCAAGGACGAACAGGTGGAAGTTACTGGCCCGGTTGCCACGCTCCGTGTCGAGACCTACCTCTGCAGCACCCGGTTTTCCCAAGATAGAGTCGTCCTGGGTCTGCTCAAGTGGAAGGAGTCGAGGGACGAGATTCCTGCCATCCTCAAGCAGCTCATCTTCGTGCCAGAAATCGAGATTGTCAAGCTTCTAAACGATGTGCTCGATGCCTTATTTGCTGTTCTGGTCGAGTACTCTGGAAATGGCGAGTACGAGGATCTCGTGTTTACTGCCCTCGTCAGGGTCCTGGGCATTGTGCATGACAGGCGATTCAATCTCGGGCCTCTTGTTGATCATTACGCGGAAACGAGGTTTAACTACCCCTTCGCGACGCCTTGCCTTGTCCAGTCGTTCACAAGGCTACTTGAAAAGCCCACCGAACCCGAGACATCCCGGAAACTGCGGGCGACGTTCAAGGTTGTCAGGCACGTTCTCAAATTCATCACCCATGCCCGTGGTCAGCAAAAGGCCAAGGAAGCACATTTGGGCATTACTGCTACCACCCCCAGCTTTACTAGGAATCTCAGAACCATCTTCAAGGCCCTCGATGCCATGATGCGAAACCCCGCCCCTGCTCTAATCGGTAGTCAGACACTTGCCGTGCAACACTTCCATACGTGGCTACCAGAGCTGGCGGGCCTCTTGACGACGGAAGAGATACTCCATATTGCCATTGACTTCATGGACTCATGTGCGGGTGTCAAGGGCAAACTGGTTCTGTACAAGCTGATTCTAATTATCAACTACTCCAAGCTCGAGATCTTTTCGCAGCCCGAACAGCGATCTGCGCTCAGTGCTAATACCGTCCGGTGGATCGCGCCTCACTGGGGTCATATCGAGGAAGTGACAGAACAGTGGCGCGATCAAGTAAGGCTGTGCTGCTCGGTCGTCGCTAGCCACATTGACTATGTTGGCAACGAGATCCCCGATTATATCCCGAAGATTATCGAGTCATATCTCGTGATTCAGGCCACCCCGCGAACACCGAAGACGCGTTTGTCTCTGCTATTCCCTACTTCGTACCCATTCGTCAACAAGATCCTGCCCGAACCCGTATCATTTGATGAAGCCCTTATTGAATTGTCGGCCGTCTTGTCTGCGCTCTCCACTTCGCCCGCTGGTGGAATGCAGCTGGAGTTGGCGGATGGCGATCTGACGAGCCTCATGGAACAGACGCTGCGTGTCCACAAGAGCATCCTGTCAGGTGAAGCCTTCCCACCCGAGTGGTTGAGCATCCACATCTACCACCACAAGTCCACTATGCGGACCCTTCAGTACCTCGCGGGCATCATGCTCGAATCGTTCTTACCAGACCCGGAGGAGGCCGAAAATTTCAACACGGAGCTCTGGAAGCTGTTCTTCTCAACTCTGCTGAAGCTCGTTGGTAGTTCCTCCCTTGCATTAGAAACTTTCCCCGAGCAGAAACGCAGGGCCGTTTGGAAGATTGCTGGGGACGTGCGTGAACACGGGGCCGAACTCTTGCGCCGAACCTGGAGCGCTATTGGTTGGGAGACGAGCGCAGACGAGAGGGAGTACTTCCCCTTTGGAAAGATGGGCGGATACCAAGTGCAATATGTACCCTCTCTTGTTGGTCCAATCGTTGAGCTCTGCCTGAGCGTCCACGGCGGTTTGCGCAAGATGGCAGTCGAGGTGTTGCAGACGATGATGGTTAGTGAATGGACCATTAGTGAGGATTTGTCCGCTATCCAGACGGGGATAATCGAGTGTCTTGATCAGTTCTTCAAGACGAAGCCCATGACCGAGAGCATTCTGCAGAAACTCTTTGTCCAAGAGCTTTTGGACCGCTTTGAGCCGCTCGCCGAGAACCCCGAAGATGACCTGCTCAAGGCTGTAAAGGATTTGATGTCCACAGTCGACCAGTTCCTCGATCTCCTCGTCGCCGTCCGTAGCGGAGACGGTACAAACGAGGCTACGCACCTTATCAACCGTCTCAGACTTATGGAGTTCCTACGAGACATGCGAAAGGAGGAGATCTTCGTGCGCTACGTGCACCAACTTGCTGTGCTGCAAGCAGAGGCAAGGAACCACGCGGAGGCGGGTCTGGCTTTGAGGCTGCACGCGGATCTCTACGAATGGGACCCCATTAAGCAGGCGGCACCTCTCTACGACCCTGACTTCCCCATACAGTCTCAATTTGAGCGAAAGGAGCGCATTTACTTTGACATGATCAAACACTTCGAGGATGGCGAAGCCTGGACTAGTGCTCTCGAGGCCTATCGAGAGCTTCAAGTCCAGTACGAAACTAACGTGTTCGACTTCGCCAAGCTCGCCAGGACCGAGCGGGCGATTGCCAAGATTTACGAGACAATCGTGAAGAGTGACAAGCTGGTGCCCAAGTACTACAAGGTTGTGTACAAGGGCCTTGGGTTCCCCACCAGCCTCCGTGACAAAGAATTCGTCTACGAAGGGGGTCCGGCCGAGAGGACCTCCGCTTTCACGGATAGAATGCAGGAGCTGTACCCGGCTGCCCAGATTGTTACGAATGGCGATGTTGACGAGGTCGAAGGCCAGTACTTGGTCGTCTCCTCGATTACCCCTCATCGCGATACCGCCCACCACGTCTTCCAGAGAGCCAGAGTGCCGCATCCCATTCGCGATTATCTTCTGTCCGCCCACCCCCAGACCTTCTCCGTCTCCACGAAACGTAGTACTAGCGGACCCATTACCGATCATTATGCCGAGAAGCTCGTGTACACCACGGCCGAGCCTTTCCCCACCATCCTTCGACGAAGCGAAATTGTCGGCACGCACGAGATTAAGCTAAGCGCTCGGGAGACGGCGCTCGAACGCATCACGCGTAAGACGCAGGAGATGAGCACGTTGGAGAAGCGCGTAAGTGAGGGCGACCTCGAGAGCGCCCGGATCCTCTTTGAGACGGTGGCGTCATCGGTGAACCCTGTCGCCGAGAATAGCATCGTGCGGTATCGGGCGTTTGTTCCGGTGTCTGACATGGAGGATGAGGTGATGGAGTTGGAACCTGAAGACAACGCGATCAAGATGGCTTTGGTGGATCATGCCTTTGTGCTTAGGAAGTGTTTGGCTACCTTTTCCAAGAGTTCTATCGATGCCTTGTCAAGGAATCACGAGGAACTGCAGAGGTGTAAGTTTATAAACCCTATACTTTTTCTTTTTTCTTTTTTCTTTTTTTATGTGGCAACCTAATACTAACTTGGTGATGGATAGACTTTGAAAATACCTTTGCTGCCGAGATAGAACTCTTTATGATGCCCCAGCCTCCCCAGGATGCCGGTTCTCCGCCTTCCGCCTGGAGACTATCTCCCTTAACGGAGAAGGCTCCGGTGTCGAGCATTGCGGTCACTATGTCCCAAGACATGGGTGGCGTTGAGGTAGCAAGTGCGCATGCCGCTAAGGCCGGACGCGCGCCCCGGCTGAGCTTCCTTGGTGGTAAGAGGAAGGACCAGGGTAGCAGGCCCAACGGAGAACACCAGCAGTCGCACCACCAACATCAAAATTCTCGGTCACAGGCGAACCAGCAAGTGAGCAGCAATGGTGACGCGGCTGGCGTTAGGAATCGTTCTACTAGTCGAGGAAGCGGTAACAATGCCCAGAACCGAAGAAGCTTCTTCCGATCCCACCCAATTGAAGTACCAGGGACCAACAACCACCGGCCGCCTTCTGCCAACGGCGGCGTCAAGGACCATAGCAGTGACTGGGTGACGGAGACGCGCGGGCGTTCCAGTCTAGATATTGGTGATAAGGACGGCGACAAGGGGGTCGGCATCCACAAGAAGGGAAGCGTCAGGAGGCGGCTAAGCTTGTTGAAGATTGGGAAGAAAAGCACTCCTAGGCCTGCAGCGATGGGGGCCCTCGACGAAGAGTAGGGATTCATCCGAGGTTACACGTCTTCGCAGATGCCGAGATACACGTTTAGTGCACCGAACGATTGGGAAGACGACTCGGACGGTTCGGCATTCCAGTGGCCGCTTTAAAGTAATTGGCTTTCGTGATGGACGGAAAGCAGAAAGCATGGTGAAAACGACACATCTCAATCTACACACATCCCACATTCGTAATTTCCTTATCCCGTTATTACACCTTACTGGTTGGGGAGAAGGGAATCCCTTCTCTCTTCTACCCTCGCCTTCGTTCTCTCATCCGTCTTCTTTCTTATCTCTCTCTCTCACACACCCTCTCTCTCTTCTTGTTCTCTATTCACTTCTCGTTATTTACTTTGGGGCTCATTTCCCCATTTTCTCTCTTTAACTCCTTTTTTTATTTTTATTTTTTTTTTTTTTTTATTAACGATACATCGGACGGGGGTGGGATTTGCTTCTTGTGGGACTATGTTGAGCGGACTTGAGTTGTATTTTTAGCATTATATCCCCCTTTGCTACCTGTTGATGAATGACATATACTTCAATAGTTCACTCTGTGCTGATCTTGGGAGGAGGGTTGAAACTGGCGAGATGCTCACGTTTGTATTTGAAAGAATTTCACGGGCTTTCCAAACGGTATTGGATTTCGTTCTACCTGTATGGCACCCATGACATAACGCTGCAGCGCTTCCGATACCATTTGAGATTGAATGGTTTTTCTCCAAACTCCAAGCCCTACGTACTCTTCTTCAATCTTCCTTTCTTCTCTGCATTACTCGGATTTTCATACGTATTCCCTACTCGCACTCCTCCCAAATCGCCTGGAAGTGCACGCTCAGCGCGTTATCAAGCGACTCGTCGTCCGAGCCGACGGTGCCGGCCGTGGGCTCGTCGCCCTCGCGGTAGAGGGTCAGAGTGGTCTTGACGCGGATGAAGGGGACGGTGCCGTCGTCGGCTATGCAGTCGGACCAGGTCTCGGGGGAGGTTTCGACGTGGGCTGTGAAGTTGGAGGAGGTTACGTCTGCGGGGAGGATGGTGAGTTCTCCGGTCTGTTTTGGATTTGGTGAGATGTTAGCTTGATTTAGACTTTTCCAATATTTGGGCTTATTTCTGGAGTTGATTGACTTACACCACCTTCTATATCACCTAAGGTCGCCTCAACGGCCACCTTCAACGCACTCCCCTCCTCAAGCTCTGCAACACCACTAACCGTGACGGCAGGGATACGAATCCGATACCCCGGCGGGCCGCCACCCAACTGCATTTCTTCAACGCAAAACTTTTCGACCGAGTTAGCGGGGCGGCTTTCGTCGTCGGGGTCTTCTCCAGCGGAATCGGAGTCTTCGGAGTCGAGGTCGGCGAGGTTGAGGTTCCACATTGTGAATTTGAATACGGGGGTGCCGTTTACGGCGCCGGCGCCTATGCCACCTCCGCCGAGGGGGCAGCCTGTGCCTAGCATGTTGAGGGAGTCGAGGGTTGGGAAGATTGGGGGTGGGTCTTGGGCTGTTGTGAGGGTTGGGAGGAGGAAGAGGATGGGGGCGAGGGAGAGGAGGGACATTTTTGATGTTTGATATGTAGGCAGATTGGAGAAGGTAGAGTTCAACGTGTCGAAGACTTTGGGGGGAAGTAGAGGAGGATATTCTATGAGTTTTGATGGAACTAAGCTTGAGCTCAAGGGATTGGGAAGGCAGACATATATATCTCTTTATATCTCATTCTATCTAGACCCGGGAACCAGGAAAATGGGATTCTTATGTAGACAAGGCCCCCTGGTCTCAAGCTCAAGCTCATATACTGCTCCACGGAACGCATTCATCTCGGTTGCCAGGTTTCTCAATTGCGCGATGGGAATAACCCTGAAATGCAGGGCATGAGGTAGATAGAAGCGGGGATGCGAGGCGAGGCACGCAATATGGAAAAGATGGCCGCTCTCGTCTCCTATGAATAGGAGCTTTACGTTTATTGGAACTACGAGGAACTATTGCAGGTGGAAGAAAATGTCGATGGCATCAGCTCTTCCCGGCTATATTGGAGGACTGCGATAACGAAACGGATGTGTCAATTTTCTGGTATAGGGCGGGAGAGGAGAGCGGGAGAAATATAAATTGAGGGGATGAACCAAGAGAGAGGGGCAGCAATGGACAAGAGTTTGGGTTATTGGGAAGGAAAGAGTGTTATAAGCTTATATTAGGATATTTTACCCCCCTTCTATTCGCTTGTCCATAGCTCTGGATATATGGACCGATACACTTACCGGATGGGCCATGCTGATATCAACGAGATAGAGATATGTGCGTAGCTAAAAATGGGCGCGGAATTGCCAATAATACAAGTAATATGTGGCCAATTGGACGGGATCGGCATCGCGGAACCTCCATCTTCGCCTCGGAAGGAATCAATAGACTGAAACACTGAAGAAGACCAATTTGGGACTTAGAGTTGCTACGACACTGGGACCGGCGGCGTGGGCCGGATCGGCGGATTGCAGGTGATCGGCGCACGGGAAAAGGAGGGATGGGACGAAATATACGAATAAGGCGACAAAGACAGGAGAGGGATGCCAAGACGGGAAAGAGTCTAGTTATCTTCGTGATGGTGAGATGTTTTGGGTAGGTTTCTATTTTCTGGAGATTTCCGGGACGTATTTTTGGTTCCGGAGAATAGGTTATATCGTTTCGGGCTTGGTTTCTCTTTTTTCCTCGGCTAGGTTCCGCAGGGTTTTTGAATAGCCTGGCATGACGAAGGGCGGAACATTGCGGGAACGGGGAGAATTGATATCAGGATGGAGAAATGAACTTCAGTTGAGGTTGAGTTCGTGATAACCCACGCGCTGACATTTGTCGGGTAGGTCCTTCCCTTCTTTTCCCTGATAAACGGTAACGATAAGTACTGGTTTGTTCCTTCCATTCTTATATCTACGACAGTATCGTCTAATTTCATCCGCGAACCTGATCCCGCTTTCCACGTGCGTTGAATATCCAGATATTCATCCAGAGCATTTAATCCAGGCTCGAGGGTGGCCGTCGGTTATTGATTCTTTGGCTATATACCGGGGTTGCATATTAGGCCCATTCTCAACCCTTTGGCGATTGTTTGTCGAAAATATGCAGGGAATTCTGCCGGAGGGAACCTCACGGGGTCGTTGAAATGAAGGGTGGGATGAGGGATGGTACCATACTACGGCCTGCCTTCTATCCGACACTCTGGCCTGCTGCGAGGACGGACGTGTGTCCAAGGAGCGGAGACCTTCAGCCGAGACCTTCAGCCCCCCGAACGGCGATGCCGTGGGAGCCGAAGACAGATGTCTCGATATCTTTGGGGAAGTTCTTCGCCATGTTGGCTCCTCTGGATTACCCTGGCAGATCTGTTGATTATGTTGGGCTAATGATAAGTGGAACAGCTAAGTTACGTTTTCCATTATCGAAGGAGGCCTTGTCGTGGAGATTGATCTGGTTCTTTCCTTTTGGTCTCGGGCTTGCCATCTTATTTGCGATAGATGAGGAGGGCAGTTACTGCGAAGTTTGGGGTCTAGCAAACTGCGACATGAAACTCAAAGTATGGACAACAGCCGATTCTCGTCCCTTGGGAGTATTGTTGTCTATTGACCTATTGACCCAGGAATCATTTCACTTCTTGACTGCCATTTCACCCCAGCACGTGAAGAATTCATTCAACCCACTTCCTATTCATTCCTTTGGATGACCTCGGTGGTTACTCCCCTCAGGATCTCAGGATCTTCATCACGAGCCGAGCTCCTAGTTGAGGGAAGGGGCATCACTCACGCTTTTTCAAGATTCATCCTCCCTCATATCACGTCAGTGGCTCCTGCTTGAGGAACTTATACCATTGGCAATCTTGGCAATCAATCTCATGAGTAGTTTGGGGAAGCCCACATGCTGCTGGCAAGGGAGAAATACGGAAGGGGATAGACCGCCGGCCACGATCCCGGAAGCTTTCACCCAGCTTCCAAACCCGAATCGTGCCTACCAAACATTCTGTTTGTGGATAATCTTCTTCACGACTATAGATCGCCTGCAAGTGAATGCATCCCGACTGAATCATGGCCTCCAAATACACATGTGATCGAGTGATCTGAACTTCTATATAATGAGCGTCTCCCCTCCTCTCATCCCATCCCATCCCATCCCAAACCCAAACCTCTTCTCTCTTCAACCCTCAAGTGGTTCGTATATATCAAACTACCTACCTCTTTTGATTGTCCTTCAGCTCGTCCAAGGAATTATCATGGGCTGCCCTTTGTTTCGGGGAGAACATTTCAGAGAAGGAATGCTGGGTCATGCGACGCATCAGGCTTGGCCTCCTCCTGAAGGACGAATCGCCTCTCGAGGCACTTGGCGTCATCAAGACAGCATTTCAACTTGTCGCAAAGGCCAACAGACTGACGGCTAAGAAGGTCAACCTCGTGTATAGCTACTATATACGGCCGGCGTGTTGCACTGGGATGATCCTATTTCTACAGGAACGAATGCCTGCCTCGGCCATCCCTTATAGTCTGGGGTAAGGTGAAGGTGAAGCGGGACAGCATAGTCCGTTTCTCTTCCCTTTGCCCTGCCCTGACGGTATTTCCACGATGCTGGATGAACTGCGAGGCTCCATTCCGGGGCAACGCAGCGAATTCCGCCAAGACGCCATTTGTTAATTCTTGACACTCGACCCCAGGGTTCGTTCTCAGTTTGGGAGCACCTTTCTCGCAGACGGCTAAGTCTCCTAAGCAGGGAAAAAAGAGTTAGTTCGATGAGAGGACCTTGCTTAAGGGCTTTACCGTCATCGTCATCGTTCCACCTTGCGTTTTACGATCGATATGGAGGGCGGGGCTTCTCGCGTAAGCCGCATTGCCCTCCCAGACAAAGGTACATCAACAAGGGATCAGGAGGATATGGTCTCTTTATTTCTTCCATTCTCGTTTTCCAAGGACAATCCAGACGAGTCGCCTTGGGCTTCGCTCCAGCTCCTTGCGCGGATTCTCAATGGCGATAGTGAAGAATCAGAGGAGACGTTGGTCTTATATAGACACTGTTTACCACATTGGAAGGAGATAGGGAGAGAACGTCATCATGCCTTCTGACTGGCACCAATGAGTGTGCAGCCTAGAAGCCGCGGGGTGGTCGTTTATTCCTTGATTACTTCCTGGGGTTTTCTGGAACTGGCATCGGTATTGGTCTCAACGTCTTTCTTCCGAACGTCGATTCCTCCGAGCAAAATTTGAGCAGGATGGAAGTAGTTGGTTTCGGGGTTGATGCTGTTCCGCCGAGTGCGTTACAACAGCTGCCTGGCATCCCGAGAGCCGAAGATGGCCCAAAAGCTGGCTCGGGAGTATGACACCGGGGTAAACCTCCGTGTCCTGACGAACCATTGCTCGGGCCTTAAGACGGCTCACATCGTGCCTAAAGAGGAGTCAGAGTGGTTTACCCGACAACAGATGGAAGTCGGGCCCCGTTGGCTTCTCCACCTAGCCATCCCAGCTCAAAAAAATAGCGGCCGCGATGTTGTCGCAGGAGAACCCCTAAGCAGCCTTATCTACGAGGCTGTCCCGGGGGCTATTGGCTAGGCTATCAAGAAGTACGTGGATTCACAGACCACGTGAGAGGGCCTAGACAACTAGTTCTACCTTCCAAGGAGGGCTTTGAGTGAATAATCACCCCCCCTCGTCCCAACGGGACGAACGAATAGCTGATCGCGAAGGCTACAGACTCCGGCACAATCGCCGCGGAATAATATCACAATATGTATACGCCATATCGATGTGGAATAGCGAGGAAATTGCCGAGTCTCACCAACTTTTCAACGTACGAGATGGCTTATTGGCGACACTTCATTGTTTCGTTTAGCATTCCTGGATAACGCCGATCCCAGTCTGTGCCCTGTGCGTATTGACAAGAGTTTGATTGTGCGCGGGCTGTTATCCCTCTCCTTCACTCGGAGATGGGGGACCTGCAAGAAATCTCATCGAGTGAAGAAATGGGAAGATGCGACGTCCTTCTCTGCACCGCTCTGGACCTCAACTATGCGCTTTCTCGGCCCAAATACTGGGCTAAAAAACGCGGTTGCCCTGGGCTATCAGTGGGCGCATGGTAGTTATTGGAACTACCGCCAGCTCTGGTCCCTGGGTCGAACTCCTGACCTAAGGCGGCTCAATACCATGTTGACATGGCGGAGGTGCAGGCTTGAGACTGAGGTCTCTGCGGTCCAGTTATGTCAAATCTCGAGAGAAGCCGTGAGTTCCAGGGGCCCGAATCCTCGCCGAATCCTCGAAGACGGTCTGCTTAGTGTTAAGGGCCATTTCAAGAGGAAAGCCGATCTGAGCAACTTTCGACAAAGGGTGTCATCTCGGTGTCTTTTGGCGTCTTTTGTGACCAGGGGTTTTCTACCGAAATACTGAGGTCTAGCCCCGGTGCCTAGTATCTCGACGTGGTGGTAATTTGAGAGAGCATTCTTTCCTGGGAGAGTTACTACCGAGAACCTATTGGCAGGCGGGCGCGCCACCCCTTCATCTCAAAACTAAAATGAGAGTTAGAGACTCCAAGCTGCCTCCAGCCATACACACTGGGCAAGATTCTCTCTCTTTTCTTTCCTCGACTATATGGATCCCAGTTACCTACAATATGAAGATGAGATGGGGTTCCAGCCTACTTGCTGCGCTAGAATCCTTGATTGCTCACCAAGAAAAGCCGCCTCTTGGTCCAAACCGGATTGAACGCGTTGTTCTAGTTGGTGTTTCTTCAATAGACAGCGGGTCCATATTTCCCGTATATCCTCTAGATCCGCATCAATGGGGCTTGGGTCATTGCCTTCATGCTTGGAGTTACTGGGAGATGGAACGCTCTTTAATCGATTCCTGCTACCGATTGATTTGTGTCGGCATCATCACCAGGCAGGCCTGTCACAAGCCGATTGAGGTATACCGATCTGTTGGCTGCGATTTCCTTGGCTTCTTGCGGGTGCTCCTACGCGTATAGAATAATACCAACCTCAGGCTCGACGATTGTTCACCGATCATCGACAGCAGCTACACTGCAGCCTTGACTGTCTGTAGTAATGGCCGAGTTCCACTCATGGCCAGGCGGAGCCAGCCTTATATATCTGGCGAACTGTGCTGGGCGCATGTTCTCTCTTTAGTCGCTCCGCCCGAAGGAACGAGAGAGACCCCTTCTGGAGCGGCTCGATCTTCCAAACTGGCAGAGACATCCAGATGTCGAAGCAGCTGCTCGGACAGGAAATGTCCATGGGATACCGTTCCAGGATCTCATGGATGACCTCTATTCTCTGGATGAACGGCTGGCGACCGAAGCATGGTTGTCGGGAGAGGAAGTGGCTGCGGGCCTAGCCCTTGTCACGTTAGGACTGCCAGATGTCGCCGTCCACCCCTCGTACTGTTTCCTGGCCAGAGGTGGCACTGCGTCCTTTGCCAAATCCTTCACGACCCTCTAGTTGCTTCTGGTAAACTTGCCAATGCGGCTCAGGGCAGTGCAGCGCGCTCTGCCTGCTCTCTTTGCCATTAGGGTAATGAAGCTCGAGGCTTGTTAAGCTATTCTCGCCTCATCTCATAGCCGGCGGGCTTTGACAGTGAGGAAATGGCGGGGATGAAAGCCCTCCAAGCACCCAGTGGCTCTGCGCGGTGTTCAGAGCAACCTGGATATATAACTGTGGCGGCACATGGAGCGGGTTTAGCCACTTCGCTTCGGCGTCGTAGGCTCTTTCTCCTGCGGGTGCGCGCTCCTCCCTTGCATGACACCGAGACAATGGCTGGGCTCGTGCTGCGCCTCTTTCTCGGTCATATAAACACCAAGTCCCTCCTCCGATGCCTCGTTGAGAGCCAGAAGCTGTTAGACTGGACCAAATTGTTGTCGAAGCATTACCCACCAGTGTCCGGTCCACTCGCGCTCAAAGGACCGACATTTTTTTTTCCCGTGCACAACTTACAGATGCCGATGGTCCTGTGCATCTCACTCCCCAAGGTCGCCAGTGGTCACGCCCCCTGTTCTCGGTGTGGCCATCTCTGCTAAGGTAGGAAAATCATAGAACCCACGCTGGAATCGTCCAAAGGATTCCGGGACGGCGTTCTGAAGTTGGAGGTGTCTGAGTCACTAGTTATCAAGTCTCGTGGATCGTATCCCCTCCCTTGTAGCGCCTCGCTATGGTGGCCAACTGAACCTCCGACCATCAGCCGAGTGTCCCTTACACATTCAGTGCTAGGGTTTCCGTCGATCGGGATGAGTTCACGCTGTTGTGGTGGTCTGGCAGTTCCTCAAACTAGAGAGTACGAGGAGGATATACCACCCGTTCCGTGTTAGCGGGCGTACTTATAGTCGCGCCGAACGCAATATGTCCTCCGTTCAACCGCCCCCAGACATGACTCTTCCACGCGCAGAGGCTCCTGATGAAGATGCAACAGGCTTCAAGGAACAGCTCCGCGACGATAAGCGATAAGTGGGCAGCGACGTCAACGACGACAAATAACGTTAAAGGGGTGGTAAGGATGCTAGCTCCTCACCCCAACATGTTCGGGTGTAAGGCCTGTTCGAGGGTGAGGGTGTTCAACCCCTTCCTTGTCTTATTCCTCGAGGAGGTACCAGTTCCCGAGCCAGCGCGGCGTCACAACGCATTGTGCTTCAGGAATGAGGTTCTGTTTCGGAACTGCGTTTGCCTTGCTTCTAGCATCCCCCTCTTTGTGTTCAACGACGTATCGCTGCCCGCTGTCTGGCTATCTAGTTTCCACAGCGGCGGGATGCTCAACCAAGAGCAGGAAGGGGCAGCGCTGCTTGTTTTTTTGCCCTCGGATTTGTGTGTCGTCTGGGGTTTAGTCGCGCGCTATGCTGGGTGAGAGACTGGGCGCGTGACGGGCGGGCTTAACAAACTGCCTGGCCCAATACGCCTGGCTTGTTCCAGGCCTCTTTCCCATTTCACCTATCGGTTCGTCCCTGGTATTTGCCTTTATATACGTACAACTGCAGGAGTCTACGACATCCCTGCAAACTATAGGCGGGAATAACGAGTACCCAAGACAGCATCAATCATCTTTATTCTTAATTTCTCCCAGACCATCCAGGATTCATGGACTAAAGGCCTGCGCTCTTGGTACTCGTGGGGCTGCCGATTTTACAAGGAGACTGGAAGACAACGCTTCCGTCACCACATGCGATAAAAAGATTAGGTTCGTTGCCGTCGAGTCGACGGGTTCTGTCAGCAGTCACATGACTACTGTTGCCGCCACTCCCTCTGCTCAGCGTAGTCAGTGCTCGCGCTGCGTGTACAATAACGCTCGTTGATATTAAATAATTGTGGAAGGAGCCATTGTTGTATTGACTAGATAGGAAGGAATTGGCCCTTCGCTGCCTTCCGTTTTATGTTGGAAAGAGTGGGCCAATTCCATGGAAATTATCCTAGTAATTTCTTCCTTGCCGAAACAGTTCCTACGTCACAAACCCTAGCCGAAACCGGTTCCCATTTCCAAAACGTTTTCCTTTCTATGGTGCGACCTTGGTGCGACTTCGGAAGACCCTCTGCCGTCTAAAAAGGCCTGTTTTACAGTGGCATTTTGGGAATTCCGTGACATCCGACGGTATTGGATTGTCCGATCAGGTCCGAGCTAAGTTTTGTTTCCATATCCCTGCAAATATTCCAACAGTTGACGCGTCCCGGAAAGCAATATGATAACGGAACTTCGCGTTTGTCGCGAGTCTACCAGTACGTCTCTTCTCTCTCGCTATACTTACCAGGGCCCTTATGGGATGAACCTAGACTTTACAAGAACTCAGAAGAATAAGACATGACAGACCAAAGATATTACTGATAATTGCCTTGGGCTCCCAAGGTAGTTGTCTTGATATCCCAAGTCTTTTTAATAGAACCATTAACTTTGTTTCCTTCTTTTTGGTGACCCTTTTTCGACCATATTCGACTCCCCTACATCCCAGTCGCCTGTGACCAGCCACAGGTTCTCCGGGCCGCGGGACTCGAATATGTTCGAGCACATCTAACTCGAACCATAGCCTCGAAGTCTCAAAAAGAATGGCAGAGCTCTTCCCCAATGCGGGCTGGTCTGTTTCATTTTTTTCTTTTTTTGAGCTATAGGTATATAACAGCCGTTTCATGGTTATAACTCCCGTGGGCATCTCGGCTCCGATGTCTCGGGGTTCATTCCTTCCAGACCTCGTTATCATGGATGAGGTTGGTGTGACAAGGGGGGCCCCGAGACGGGTCCAGTCATCCGTCAATCCGAAGCATGCGTCGTGGCCGAAGAACCCACGGAAGCCCACACATGACGCTTTCTGCAAGGATAGCCCAAATCCTTCAAGCGAACAGACTCCATCCTGCATTGCAGAGCTACTCAGAATTGGGCGGCAGATTCTTGAGCCACTACTAACCAGAGACGAATATGATGGTTGGATGTGTCCGGGGATACCAGTAGCGTTGGTTTCTCCATTCAAACTCAACCCTGAAGACTCAGGTGGGAGGCGATTGCGACAGGCGTAACGGGCGAAGTGGCCACATCTCAGTCACTTCCACACCCTTCTCTGGGATAGGAAGCCCCGGGAACAGGTCTGGCCCCCATGAGGCAAAGCAAGGACAGCCAGAAAGAGGAGAACCAGGAAGATCACACCTACCGCTGGTTCCTCACCCGTCTTGCCGAAGTGCTGTTCCACGATTTGCTGTGTTCCCGGAAAGACCCCCTGCTCTCCTGGGTCTATAGCTGGAGCTCCATAACAACACGCGTTATATATCGGGTCAGTTGATAAATATACCTACGTCAGTGGATAACAACCAGCCGACACCTAGATATTTATAGTGCCACCGCGATGGGGAGAATCCCTCCCACTGCAATGCTAGCGATGCCGACCGAAGAGATCACCTTGGCAACGGCATTGGTGTTACATATACACCCTGATGATCGACATAGACAGGCCTGGCACTTCCGGCCACTATACGGTCGTCAACGCGGATAGGGGGACAGGGCAGGAAAGCGGAGATGCGGGATTCCAACCCACCAGACCAGGGCAAGGCGGAGGCGCGAGAATCCGGCGTCCTCAAGTTTCTTACGGATGAACGCTAAAGACTATCTCGCCCACCAGGTCAGAGTCTCTAAGTCGTTTCCTTTACTACCGACGAAATGCATCGCGGCTTAGTCGACAGGCTCGAGGAGTGAATTCACGCAATGCATACGGCCCCCTTACCGTCGCCTAATTCGTGTTTTTCTTCCCTTTCTTTGTTAGACAATATGGCGCCCTGCCCTTCGTGCCCCGGGACTCACTGTTCCGTAGCTTTTTTGTTGAAACTCCTGCGGAGTTTAAGCCCTTATATAGAGTAAAAAGCTGCATAAGCAACTCCTCAGGTCCGCTTGCGTGCACCGAGGGCCGGGGGGGGGACACCACTCCTCCGATGCCCGTATCCCAATCCCCAACAGGGCCGCACCCAATTTCTCAAAGATGGCATAACCACGGCGACAGAATCTCATAATGTGTCTAAATTGAGAAAATAAGAAAGAACTCGTCAATCTGAAACCGCTGTACGGGAACTCCGCCAGGGGAAGATGTCGGATATTAAAGAGCCCGCCGAATCTAGGTGCGCAGCACCCAAAATGATTGCGTCTCTCTCCTCGCAAGACGCACAGGGTAAGAACGGACAAGGGCCGGCCATCTCGAAGTATTTCTCTCCCGGTTCCTCCCGGCACTCCGATTGGACTATAGTTGAGTCCAGAGGCATGCGCCGGGGGTCGAAGAGGGCGAGGAATGAGTAACGAATTCGGGGATATATATATAGAGAGAGAGTTTGCCCCAGACACAATCGAAATGGTAGAGTTGGAATCTTGGCCTTTGCGAATGTATGCAATTTCTTCAGGCCGTCGAAGGCCACTACAAGTTCTCGAGCTCAGGCTGGTCGATGGCACTCAGCCCATAGAGTGGGAAATTGGAGCCTCGTTGGCTGGGACTATAACGATGCGAAAAATGTCGAAGATCGGAGGGCAGAGCTTGTCAACTTCTGGAGACGAACCGCTTACAGCTTTTTCGGAAATCCTATATCAGAGGGGCCCACCATTCTCTATATATCAAGTGGTGGGAAATGCAGCTACCAAGGGAAGCAATTCCAACCCCCGTGAAGAAGTTGATACACCGCTCGCTGACCACCCTATATGGGGTGACGGACAGAACCAACATCCCACTTAACCTAGTTTACCCCTTGGTTAAAGGATTGCTAGACAAGTTCTTGGTGGCGGGGGTAAAAACTCTTATGTACGGGAACGGCTCTGCCGATTGCCGCTTGATTCAAGCCTGGACCCTAGCCTTACTTTCCCAGAAGTATTTTCGTTTTGGGTGTGAGAAGGCTCTCATAGTCTATATCAGAATGTCGTTGTGCTTACGGCCTATGATATATAAATAACCTCCGTACCCATCGACTGAGACTGTGCACGGAAGATGCCTCGTCATTATCAAGAGATCGTTTTGCCGACTTTATAATGCTCTATCACTTCCAGCTTACGAGCCGCACGCAGATCAAACAGACCAACTGATCTGTGGCGAGTGCGGCTTTGTTCTTTCCCGGGAATGAAGGAGGTACAGGTCATCAAAAGCGTCAAATCCTACAGAGCAAAATAACTCTCAGCGTGACGGAGCGAAAGCGATCCTCACGAGTTTTAATTGGAAGCAAAAATGAGCCTCCAAGACCCAACTGCGTGGGATGTGCGGATTTGGCAACGTTATCATCCAAAAGCCTGTACAAGCGTATTGCTGAAATTACTCGGACGAGTTGACCAACGACATGCCTCGGTCGCAGAGTGCAGTGGTTGTCGTGGCCGTGGTGGTCAGCGGACGCCAGCTCGAAAGGTTAGGACATCTGTGGTCCACGAGATGGGTTCTATGCTGTAAAGTGGGGATGATTCATGGGAAAGGTCGTTGCATTTTCCGATTCAAGATGTATTATAGGTTATGGTGTCTCCTCCAATTTCGGCCTGCTTGATCCTCCACACCTAGAGCTGGGTCTTAGCGGCATCAAAGAACTGAATGCCTGGTAAGTACCGTTCCGTAACTGCCTTTCTCATCAACGAGCTGCTAACCACGGAGGATGCAGGGGGATACAGCGATCTGAAACCAACGTTCGCTGCTACGGGAGGCGTTGCCGCCAATGTCCTGATCGAGCTAGAATGGTTACGAGCCATTTCGAAAGTAGCAGACCTATTCTTGCGCGTCATCTAGTCCATAAGCTGTCTCAGATTCACCGTAAACCCCGCATCTGGGTTGTTCAGGGAATGATAAAGGTGCCGTGGCTATTGGGATTCTCTCATGCCATGGGAACGAACACCAGTTTCCCCGATGAGTGGTGGCGTCCTGTAGATTCCACCCAGGCCTCTCTGATTATTAGGGGTACTGAGAGATGGACTCTCCACTGAGCGACGTCCCTCCACCAGTTGGACAGCCTCAACAAGGCTCTTGTATTGTTTATTCGGCATTGTCAAGAATCGCCACGAAATAATGAATCAATCGGCGAATAAGTCGTCCTTATAGAAAAAAGTATTGGATTTGATCAACTGTATCGTTGCGGCAAGGGGAGATGCTGTCCGAAAACCAAAACGGGAATCAATACCGTCGGATTTCCCCGACTCCGAGGGATTCCGAGAATTTTCGGAGGAAGAGAAAAACGAAGGAACCGAATCCGACGGACCCCGAAAAAAAAGTGGAGACCTCCGGCGCCGGTTCCGGCGCCGGTTCGACGGTTGCGTTTCGCCGGTGCCGCGAGGACCTGTTCGGCCATTACCCCGATTAGGCGGTACTAGTTGATCTGGCTGGCAGTCGGGGTATATATTCCTATACCTCTGTTACATCCTCGATCCGATCGACGAGATCCCCGTTATTGCGGGACATATCTATGAGTTTCCGAGGGCGGAGCGAGAATGTCTAGAATATGAATGTCGAAAATACTATAAACGTCTAAAAAGATATTTTATATAACGAAGGCACAAAGGCGAGCACCGTTTCTTAATTATCTATTCTAAAAAGGTCCTTTTGGTAAATACTTCCTCGGCCAAATCATGGACGGAATCGCCCTGAAAAAGGGGCGACGTTATGTCCTCAATCGACAAAGAAGCGTCATTGAACGAACGGCACAATCGCAACTCACGCGTCATCTCCTAGGAATATAAACCACGCCGTCAGAGAGTACACGCCAGACGGCGTTCGGCGTCTGAGATGACTGAGACGACTGAGGCACAGGAGGGATTACAGGCCAGTTGGCTACGTATAAACCCTAACGGGCCGCTGGCTGGAGTGACAAGGTGTGCCTAACCAAAAAGGCGTTGTACGGCCTGAAACCAGCCCCCCTATGGTTGTTTCGCCACATAGCTAGAAAGATGAAAGCTTTGGGCTTCAAACAAGTCGACGGAGAACCGTGTCTACTGAGACATGAAGAAACAGGTGTGAAGCTACGAAAAATACTTTTTTCATAACTTTCTGAGCGCTCCAATAGACTGCTAGGCAATTGGTCGCAGTGTTGGTGCTTGAGCTGCTCCGCTGGACGTTCTTGCCTTGGTCTCATATATAGAAGCATATGGAGAGTGCGGAAGCTTTGGAAGACTCTCCCTCCCTTCATCGAAGCTTAGCATCGGCATTAGTGCTTCCTGGAGGAGATGGAGTCTGCGATATCACAGGATCCAATCACCCCGAGCGCTAATGCCCGGAAACCGGTTGGATCGTACAAGACGCTGATACCACCTCTATCGGAGCGCCCCCTTCTAGGGTATTTCGAGACGGAGAAGCCTTGTTGTGTCTCCTCCGCTGACTTGGCAGCACACTCGTTCGCCAAATACATTCAGTATATAATGGCTCTTCCGCGATGCTTCCATATCATGCTCATGACGGGGTCACGGTTGTTACAGCCACAACTGCTGGGTGATGTGCGAAGATGGCGTCACAGTCTTCTCAAGACTCTCAGTCTCTGCAGCGAATCTGTTGACTGCCGCCCAGTCAACCGCAGGAGCGAAATGCACTAACATTTGCCTTTATATGCCGTTTTCCTTCGAAGGCGTGGTCAGCGTCCCAGCTCTGCTTCTGTCGGCGTTGACGCTTCTACGTTAGACCTTATAGATTCTTGTAACGGATCGAAACTCGGAATGAGCTTTACCCAGCAGCTCACAGGGATAACAGAGAGGTTCGACATTATGTTGACCCTCTGTTAATAGGCTTCGCCGGTTCGTGGAAAACTGAGACGCGCTCTGCTCTCCCTTTCGCTACTCTCAATCGAACCATGGCCATCAACCCGCCCAAGATACCATCGTTGCCCAAACTCCGGGTCCGTGCCTGGAGCCGGAAATGCTGCAAATGCCGCAACTGCTGAGAATGCATGCTGCTGCCGCGGAGATACTATTGGCGAGCCTAAACATGGCTAATTTGTACAGCGAGGTCTCATATCCAGGCAGCTGTCACGTCGTTTAATACACAGGGGCTCGCAGGGAAGACGTAGCGCCATCTGCCGTGTTGCAATCGTCCCAACCATCCTGCTGATGAAGGACCGTTGTGGACAGTAACCTAGAAATATACTCACGTGGTTTCTTTTCTCTTTTTCGAAAAGGACAAGGTCTGGGAGCTCGTGGAATGGAGAGCAGAAGCCGTTTACATCCACGCCGTCTCCCGAGTGGGCCATCTAGGCGAGGATGACAATGCCAGTATCAGACTCTCTCGTCGACTGCTATACGAACATCATATGTCTCATCCTCACCAGTGTCCCAGCGGTCTGCTTCATCCGTTCAGTTCCATACCGTTAACCGTACGATGGCCCGAGCTCCAACGGTGATCCACCTACTCCTCCTCATTCCTCTATTTTAGGCCTCTATTTCATTGCAAACCGCAATCGAGAAACCGATCAAGCCAACTCAACATGGCGCCGACTCTAAAAACTGCCGATCAGGCTCAAGAGTATCTACGGAAAGCAATGAGCGCCGTACCTCTCTCAGTCTATCGGAGCCTGGATGGAAATCGGATAAACAAGTTGCTTGATCGGTTAGCAGCGAACAAGAGTACGGCGAACCCAAGCAGTCAACCATTGGTTCAACGGGTCAGACGATGTTTTCCCAATGGTCGTCCAGCAAGAGCACCAGCGAAAAAATATACTCCCTGTTAATGTGTATGCCTGCTCTGCATCGAGACAGACGCGGAGTTCATGATCTGGGCACCACCGTCCACTGATGGGACTATTCAACGATCCTAGCCGCATCATATCCCCCTACTTCTCAGCTCGGAAATTGGCCCGCTATTCTCGACGAAGTTCCACCAATTGCTATAGTTTCCAGTCATTATAGAGATTTTCTCGTGTTTCCCTCAAAGGAAAGGAGATGGTCGAAGACCTGCCAGCCTGCAAAAATGATAGCGTACGAGCCGACAGCAAGCGTATCTCTTGCTGCGTTTACTCCGGCGGTTTTCTGTTCCTATCGGTGTGGTACCTCCTGAAATAATAATATTATTATTTTACTCTATATACCTTCTTCTTTATACTGCGGTCCCGGACTGTGGTTAGCCAGCAGCAAAGCTAACCGAAGGAGAAAGAACATGAGCGCACACGCGCCGCAGACGAGCTGTAGCTATATAGCAACATCGACCATAACATTGAGTTTCTTGATCCCGTCTTTCCCCCTAGGGATCCTATTAGCGGCAAGGATGGAAGCGATGGTGCCTCCTTCCCCTCCCTCCCTTCGGTCCCAATACTGATCCTGCACCTCCTCGTTCTGCAAGCGTCCCGTCCCCCCCACGCTGGCTGCCAAACATTCTATCGCCGTCTGGGAGGATGTGGGGGTTCTCCTGCGCCCCTTGTTTCTCCCGGCACCAGGTGCCAGACGCTGCCACAGTCACCTGGGCTTGTGTTAAGTCTGTCGGTTCGTGCACGCGCTGTCTGCATTCTCTCACGCCGACGAACTCTCACTTCTCCTGAAATAGTTATCCAAATAAAAACACCCAGGAGGTCATCGTACCCCACCAGCACGGCGGCAATTACCGTGCCACTAGAAGAGAATAGCACCGACAGCTTGAGCAGACTAGAGACAGAGATGTCCCAAATCTGAATCGCGTAGTCCCCAGGTCGCCGAAGCCCCGGCAGTTCACGACGGCCGGGACTTTGGAGCTATATATCATATATAGACCTATGTATGAGATCGCCGCCATGGGGATCAGTACATACGTCTTGGCCTGTAGATGGCGGAGAAGGTTTCTATGAGAAGGTAATTCACCATGGGGCTGTGGCCCAAGGTGCTTCGCGAGACTGTTCGGCATCGTGCCTTTCTCGCCGCGGCGTTACTGATCGGGGGCCCTCGTTGTCAAATATAAAAAGGCTCGAACCCTCTCTTCGAAACCCTTTTTTCTTTTTTCTTTTTCTTTTTCAAGGTCGTAAGGCACTCGACTTCCCTGCGACTCCGGCCGTCCCCTGACCCCTCCGCTTCTTTCGAAGCAAAGAAGAAAAATATATATATCAATCACAATAATTTCCAACTGTCCCTTCACCAGGTAGTACCCGCGGCCTCCTTTCTTCTTGGTTCTCACCTCCTTTACACCTTGTAGCGACGCCCCTTCTAGTTCGCTGTTACGTCGCTCTGCCCCCTTTTCCTTTGTCGTTTTTTTTCTTGCTCGTTTCCTCATCATGGCCCCAAAGCGGAAGGTTTCTTCTTCTGGTGGCGGCGATACCGCGAAGCATTCTCGGAGTCCTCGTAGTGACAACACTTCTACCTCCGTTGGTCCCGCCTCTTCTTCGTCGGGTCCTGCTTCTTCCTCTCCGGCTCTCGCGCCTTCTCCCGCGCCTCCCCCTCCGCTGGAGTAGCTGGGCAACCCTCTTTGATCTGGAGGCGTCTTCACTTCAGCTCAAGCCATGGCGCATCCCGGCAACGAAACCGAAGCAGTGGTTCGGTTCGCGTCTCTCTATAGCTTGCGAATCAGTTTCGTTTCTTCGCCTGCGCCTCTACCGCCCTGCCGGTGTTTAGTAGGTTGACACAACAATATCCATGTAGAACTTGGTAGGGGCTTCTGCCTCAATTTGTCCCTAGGCTTGCGGTTGGCGTTATTGTCTATCAAGCTGCCTCGACACGGACTCCTGCTTCCGGCCCCATCTTCTCGTTCGGCGGATGCGCCGTTAGCTCAAGATCTGTGTGTCGGCGTATCCGCGACAATGCTGTCTCGGGTTGCCGAAGTCACCACGGGGTTATTTAACGTCCTATAGAGTCCTTTAGCCACACGGCCGAGGGAATATAAACCACAGGCGCCTGATCCCTCTCCAACTGTCTTGTTGCATATTGCGAGGTGCTTTTTAGTAGACATAAAATCAATACAATATGCCCTCACCCATATCTGCTCTCCCATCTGTTTCTGCAAGTGATCCTCTCCAGTGAATGGATACTGTGATCCTCAATGTCTGACACCACTTCTTTGACCCATACAATTGACCTATGTGTAAATGACCCTCAGTAGAAAGGAGAGAGGACAATCCTCTCTTTCCACACTGATTGAACAATGGATGATTGAATGCTGCACTGGTCTTTTGTGATAATGCTCTTCCTTAAGCCCAGCTTGACATCGCACAGGCTCTAGCATGTCCTTGCCATGGTGATTTGTTCCATGATTGCTCCGCCTTAGTGACCCGGTCCGGCCTCGCGGAGTCCTTTCAGGACACACCAGACGCACGCTCCCACGATGATGATGATGATAATGATGATGATCGCAATCGCCATCCCCTCACAGACCAAGAAACAGAATGGCAAGAGCTTTGAGAAAGCCCTAGGATCTTTTTCCCTTGGCCCAACACACAAAGCTTTGTTTCTTCTCAAGTTCAAAACAAAAACGCGTCCGACTCCAAGAACTCAGACTTCTCTATCCCCATCCCATTCTCACATTTCACCCTCCCCAAGCATCATCGAAGCATCGAATCCCCTCTGTTCTTCCTCAAGAATCCATTGTCGTCGAGCGAGACAGCATTGTCTCGATCGTCCATCCCCTTTCATCTTTTATTCGTGGCCATCTCCCCTTTCCCTTGAACAGCCTTGGCAGTTCCTCAATCCCCTATCCCCTAGTTCCCCAAGCACTAAACAGCCGAACGTGTCCACCCACGAGAGGCTTCTCCCAATTCCCTCGTCATTTGTCAGGCTCATATCCACACTCAAATAGGTAACTCAGACAAAGCTCCCGATAGTCGTGACGACTGCGAAGGAACTTGCGAGGAGTGTCAAGGCCCTGAAGATCCCAAACCCCTTCGTGACATCGAAGACCTCAAGCCCAAACAGGGGACCGTTGCGTACTGGGACCCTGTACGTTCCCAAGTTATCCGAATTGGCCGAGTTCGTCGAATGCCCCAAGATTGGCTAGCTCAAGTTCAAGCTGCCGAAGCTCGTCAAGCTGCTGAAGCTCCTCAGGCTACTGAAGCGCCTCAGGAGGCACAAGAGGAACTGGAAAACCGGGACGAGAATAACGAAGCCGTTAAGCTTTGGCTAGAGACTCTGCCAGACTCGATCCCACCCCCGGCAGAAAATGTGAGTTGTCACAATATCCCCTATTGTTTTTCCCTTTACCCATGCTCTCAGTTCACAATGTTGTTTGGATTCGCTCGCTTCTGGTTCCAGCTAAGATGCTAACGATCAACGTCCCTCAGACTCCTGAGGACTTGGCGGATAATCTTCCAGGTATCGGCGACAAGATCATTAACTACGCCGCTCTATCGTCTTCGGATAGCGATTCTTCTTATGGAGAGTATGGTAAGCCACACGAGGCCTGGTTATGCTCGTCTCAGATTCCATAACTTAATGTGGTGCCTAACGTTGCCTTGGAAATAGACAAGACGCACAACTCTCCGATGGTGGCCAATCCGGAGGAGTTCGCCGAGCGGGATCGAGCGACCATGAACGTCCAGGGTCACCTGTTTCCTCTACCTCCGACTGGTGGCGTCCCGTATACGGCCGAGACTACCGGCCAGGATCCGACCTTTAGTGGTCTTGCATCGCTCGCGTCAAACAGTAGCGGTAAGAGGCAGGACGGCCAGGAGACCCAGGGTTCAAAGGCCACTGGGTCAGAGGAGGACGCGATCTCAGGTTCTGTCAATTTCATCCTTGGAAGTGATGGAAGCAAGAGTGTCAAGGATTTGAAGAAGGATAACCAAAAAGACAGTGACAACGACTCGAAGGGAGGAGTCCATGCCGACATCGACACAGGCCCGACACATCAAGATGAGAAAGCTCTTTCCAAAGGGAAGGAGCAGCCGACTGCCTCGAAGCCCCCGGGTTCTGGTCAACAGACGGCTTGCTCCAGTAGCGACAACACGCAAGGGGATTCTTCGGGCGGTGGCTCGAAGGAGGTGCCCTAAACTCGTCACTCATGACTCGGTCCTGGGCACACAAACACAACAACGACGCGCTCTTCCATCCCCAGGACCCGTGTTCAAAGCGTCGTTTCCTTAAAATCTAACTTCGACTTACCGAGACCACAACAAACTTCTTCCATCCGCCCACAAACCCTCGAGTGCTTTTTTTTTTTTTTTTTGCCTTCTTTCTCCCTCATACACAAACCTCACACCACACCTTCAGTCATTCTTATTTTGTCAAAACCCCATATTCATATCCACATCCACACAAGAATCGTCGACCAAAGATGAGCAGGTGGGATGACCAGATTCCCATGATGCCTGATGGGCATCAGTTTGCCCATCAGGCGGCCCAAGGGGAATGCCCTGGCGAGTTTCGAGCTCCGGCAAGCCCATACAGTCCTAACGAAGACTTCCAGCCACATCAAGGCGTCGTCCAAGGCTACTATCAGACCCAACTGCATGAGCAGGGCTTCCGCGACGGTAACCTCGCCCAGAATCAAGGCCCTGGCCCCAGATTCCCAGCCCTGCAGCAAGGACCTGGCCCCAGCACTCCAAACCAGCAGCAAGGGCACAATCCGAGCATGTCTAGCCAGCAAAGCTGCAGCTGTAGTTCTCAACCGCAAAACCCCTCCCAAAGCTCCTTGCACAACGCCTCCCAGACCTCGCACCGTCGGGTGTACCATCACCGGGAGCCGGCCCAGCACCATATCTGGCCCCTATTCTCACAGCCATCTCCGGAGGAAAGGTACTACGCTCCCTCTCCTTCCCCTCACGATGTCGCCATCAACCAGGGCCAGGGGCAGCCGCACCTGCGATTTTGCAGCGAGGGACAGCAACAAAACCTCGGTCGAGCACTCCGCCAAGAGCGGTTTCCGCATTTGGTGTTTCCCGAACAAGATGTCGGTCAATCTTCCCGACTAGCATCAGACAACTGGGCTCCAGCCCATACGGACTCTGCTCCTCCCAAGCTGCATCTTCCACCCATCGCTGATGCGTACCCGTCCTCTCCAAATGGGTTCGACGGACGAGTTCCACCCCCTAAGCCCCAACCTCCCCCCCTGCCTCCGCGACCGCGTCCTCAGAGGTCTCAAGTGGACACTCTGAGGCTCGCCCAAGCGATGGCTGACATTTTTGAACCAGTTGAGCCGGGCAGTTGGGAGCTAGCACCACTTGATGCGCCGGATTTGACTAAGCCTCTACCTCCACTCCCGTCATCAGCAACCCAGGTTCAATTTGTCACAGAGCAGGGCCATTCACACGAGAAAGGAAAGGAGAGAGCCCATTCTGCTAGTCGACGCCAGCCAATCGATGCGTCGACGGTTCAAGATCACGTTCTGCCGCGTCCAGACGCCACACCGGGCCAGATCACAGTGCTGGGTCTTCCAGTTCCCGACGACGTGCCCGAGCCCATGCCTGAGCTTCCTGCGCAGGAGTATAACATCCTGCTAGTTGGAGAGGCCGAAATTGGCATCACCTCATTGATCCTGTAAGAAATTTTCCGCCCTCGAGTTGTTTTTGCAAAGTTGACGCCAACGTTTTGTCAAACAGGACCCAGGTAAATGGCCGTTGGGTCGACGCTGCCGGAAAAGTAAGTTCAGCCAAAAAAAACCCAGAGTCGTTGAAAAGAGAGCCAGATGCTAACCAGACATCGCTTCAGTGGAGCCTCAGTCGTCTAAAGAGAATGGTCGAGAAGAAGATCTCCCACGAGACCGAAATGGCTATCGACACCCGCAGGATCAAGGTCACGCTCTGGGATGCCCCCCTCGACAAAGTCGACACCATCCATCTCTTGAACACCGCTGGTTGGGACGCCGTCATTATCTGCTCGGATGCATCTTTCCCGTGTACACTCCTCGGACCACTGCGTTGGGTAAGTAACCAGAGATCTTTCCCCATATACCCTTATTGTCCCTTCTTCTTCTGCTTCCAGCTACTAACTACTGTTTCCTCTTCTTCAGTGGGCCGCCAACAAGGACACCATCAGGGCGGCCACGTGCCACCCTCTACCAATTCACGTCGTAGCCCTAAAGCGCGATCTTCTGGTCCCCGCTCGTCACCGACTGTCCAGACAGCACGGGGAATTCATGGCCGCGTCGTTCGCCGCTACCGATTACTCCGAGGTCTCCGCCAAGAAGGCCGACGGCGTAAACGGTCTCTTCGGCGACATGTTGCGCAGGATTTACAGGCAACGACTGGCCGATTGGGAGGCCAACATTGAGACACACCGGATCCAGGCGCATCGAGCTCGTACTTACAAAAAGATGTGGGGAGAGGAGCCTCCGGCCGTGTTGTGAGTTGATGTTGTTGTTGGCGCGGCGAGAAAACCGTTCCTCACTTTCGTTTTCTCGTTTCCTTTTCGTTCCCCCCCTCTTTCTTTTTCATTTGTTTTAAGTCCATTCGGACGTTCCGCTCATTTTAACAACCTTTTCCTTTGTCGGCAACCACGCTCCTTTTGTTAGTTTTCTACTTTTCTTTTGCCATTGTCCACACTCCTTTGTCATTCTCGTTTCTTTTCTTTTGTACCTTTAGGGTCGGCGTTTGGAAGGAAGCAGCATGGACAGGGACAATGAGTTGATGATACCCGAGAAAAGACACGAGGGCAAGATTACGAGTAGTAAAAGGGAATGAGGATCAGGAGTTAGTTATGAGATCATGGGTTATGAAAGCCTAGTAATGAATTGTTTTCTTTTCATGCTCATGATGATGATGGACTGAGATGGGAGGAAGTCGCGTTCTGGCGCTACGCGACTGTCGAATTTGCATCTGACACCCCATGGGGTGGATTGATGCATGCACTCAAACACTTCAGCTCTGCTTATCTAATCTCACACCTCAGGCTCACGCCAGCTTCAACCTCATCTCTTCGAACTTCAAGCTCCCAAGCTCCCAAGCTTCAAGAGCAACCAACCAAAAACCACCTATCCAACGTCCACCGACCCGTAAAACTCTCCTCGCCCTCTGGAGTCTTCCTCGAACCTACCAAGACCGAGATTATTACCCAAAAACAGCAGAATTTTAAGCAACAAACCTTACACATCAAAATGGACCCCCCACCACTCCTCCTAACAATCCGCTTCTCAACCTCCCACCCCGACCTCCCCCTCGACATCCCCTCCCCCCGCACAACGTCTCTCGCATCCCTCAAGCTCCTCATCCGGACCTCTATCCCGACGCTCTCGCGCCGCCGCCTCCGCTTCATCCACCAAGGTCGCATCCTCAAGCCCGACTCGACCTCTCTTGCCTCGGCGCTCGACCCGCGGAACAAGGGCAAGTCCACGCCGTCGGAGCGCATTTTTCTCAACTGTTCCATCGGCGACGTGCTTTCGCCTTCGGACCTGGAAGAGGAGGCGCGGACGTCGAAGTTGCCTCCTTCGGATTCTGCGGCACATGCGTCTTCTTCTTCCTCGGAAGGACAGCAGCATCAGCAGCATGATGGCGGGGCGGGTAGTACCAGGAGACGGAGGAGAGGTTTCGATAGGCTGCTGGATTCGGGGTTTTCTGCTGGCGAAGTGAATCAGCTGCGGCTACAGTTTCGATCGATTCACGAGGCGAGACACACGCCTGATACCATGCCCAGTCACGATACCCTGCTCGATATGGAGGATGCCTGGATCGATAATAACGGTACGGGCCAGGAAGATACCACGGGCGAGGACCACTTGACCGGCGGCGGTGGAGGAGGCGCGAATGCCATCGGCGACGTGCTGGATGTGTTTTTGCAGGGGATCGTTACCGGGTTCTTCATGCCGATGGCGAGCATGGCGTGGTTGTTGAGGGAGGGGGGCCTCTGGTCCAAGAGGAGGCAGGTGGCGGTATTTTTTGGCGTCCTGGTTAGTGTTATCATCGGTTTGTTTAAGACCATATCCGGTGAGGCCCAGTGATTATGGTTTCAAGTGCACCGGGAGGAATCATCGACGACGTTTATGACCATCGGAAATGGGACCCTTTTTGTATGAATACGGGGCTTTAATAGGCGGCATTTTGTATTATGCACGACACGAACACATCGACTCGGCATAGATCGAAGCATTCAAGAGAAACGGCGTCAAGGATACAATGGCAAGGGGGCGCATACATTACTTTTCAATTTATACCTTAGCATGGGGATTCCAAGATCCCACAAAACTAATATCAATAAAAGATTCGTCCCATACAAACCAGAGTGTAGGAAAGAATAAAGTCTATATACACTGCATAGTGCATAGTAAAAGAACTCATCAAGGTATCATTATCTACACACAGACAAACTCAAGGAAATTCCTGCACACAGAGCTGTGCCAAACGAGCCCTTCGTTGACAAGACGCTCCATCACCTTTTGTTTGTTCCTCAAAAGAAGGCTATGCCCTTCCATTCTTTTTTTTCCACTCTTTTGCTCACACGCTCACACGATGTTCAGTCCATAGTGATATCTGAAAGATTACAGATACAAGCTCTGGGCAGCGACAATGTCGCGCCTGATCTTGTTCAGACTCTCTTCAAACTTTTGAGTCAGCTCCTCGCTGCCCATTACCTTGCCGGCCTGGGCCATTTGGCGAAGCAATTCCTCGAGGCGGCGGAAATGGCGGATAATGGAGCCCTCGTAGACGTCCGCCATTTTGCTAAAGAAATTTGTTAGAAACTAACTCGTCTGAACGGGTAAAGAGGGGACATCGAAGAAAGAATAGAGGGCAAGAAAAAGAAGGGGGAAAAACTTACCAAATCTCCGCAAACGGACGACCCTCAGCCCACGCATAAACAAGCTCCATCAACTGCCACTTCAGCTTCTCCACATACGCTTCTTCGTCCATATCAAGCTTACTCTCCTGGCTCACCCTCGCAATGATCCTCGCCTTGGCCACAATCTCCGCGTACGGCTTCGCCAGGGCCTCCCTGAGCGCCGGTGCGTTGACCTTCTCGTCGAAGACGAAGCAGCTGAGCACGGACGCGCACATCTCGGGCGTCATCTCGTTGAAGAAGCGCTCGAAGAGGAGCTCCGAGAGGAGCAACTCGTGGCCCTCGGTCGACGAGATCTCGCAGGCGACGCGCGCCTTGAGCTGCACGACCTCGGCCTCATTGATGAAGCCGAGGCGGCGGAGGACGCGCTTGCGGGACTTGAGCTCTTCCATTTGCACGATGCTGTGGGCTTTGGCGATGGACATCTTCGTCTCCTTGATCTTGTCCGTGAGCTTGAGCTTGCGGCGGTAGAGCTCCCAGAGCTTGGGTAGCTCGGGCGAGCCGTGGAGGGGGTTCGCTAGGAGACGGGACTCGAGAACTTCGATCTTGCGGAGGAGCTGCTTGAAGGAGTCGTCGGTGATGTCCATGTTCTCGAGCGGGTCGAGGATCGGCACTCCGTCGGGGAACCTTCGCTGCACTTCGCTGAGTGCTTTCCGGAGGTTGGCTCGCTCACTAGGCGAGTCGATGTTCTTGGGCATGAAAAGCCGGATCTGGCTAATCGACTGAATGCAGGTGAGGAGGCAGGGAATTCGCTCGAACCGTGTCTTCTCTCCAGGACGCTCAGGGCTGATCCCCTTAGGTAGGGCCAAGTCGCCGCTGGGGAAAACAAAGTTGGTGTCCGTATCGGCGGGCACATTCATAAGAACGTCTATCATCTTGGACTCCTGAGGCGGGTAATCGTCGTTGCCGCCAATCTTATTACGGCGACGATCCATGGAGTTGACAACAATACCCCAGCCGAAATCGCGCGTCTCGAGAACGTCACCCTCGTCTCCCGTAAATTTAGGGTCGTAAATGCGCACAAGGCGGCCGGGCTGTAAGAATTCCCAACAGTGCGCGGGATGCTGGATGACGGCTCGCATGTCTTGGGTATACGAGTTGATCTGCTTTCGCAGGTTGTAGTATTCTTTCATGGTCGACTCGTCGGGGATCATCAATCCGTCGCGGTCGAGCTGCAGCGACATGAGCTCCTTCTCCAGGGCGGGCACACTAGCAGCGTTCTGGAACTGGAAGAAACAACGCTCCAGCATGTACTCTGGCGAAACGGCCTCGATACGCAGAAGGTTCAGCACCATGTTGTAGCCGAGGTAGAAGGCAGAGTTTAGCCTCTCCTGTTCTCCCACGACAATCTCCTTGGCGACCTCCGGCTCCATAGACTCATCAATCATCATAATCACAATACCTCGAGCATCAAGACCACGACGACCAGCACGGCCAGACATCTGGACATACTCGCCGGGGGTGAGAGGGCGTCTCTTAATACCATCCCACTTTGTGACTTGCGTGAACACGACGGTCTTGGCAGGCATGTTTAGACCGATAGAGAACGTCTCAGTTGCGAAGAGAACCTTGACGAGGGACTCCTGGAAGAGAATTTCAATGGTCTCCTTCAAAATAGGAAGCAAGCCAGAGTGATGCACGCCAATGCCTCGCTCCAGAAGGGGGAGAAGGTTGGCAATCTGCGGAAGATCGCGATCGGCCTCGGCCAAGCTCATGACGGCATTGGAGAAGACGCGCTGCACCATCTTCTTCTCCGAGTCGTTATTGAAACAAATGTTGGATATCGAGAGGGCAAGGCTCTCGCATTCTCGCTTGCTGAAGCTGAAGACAATGACGGGGTCGAACTTCTTGCGAATAATCATCTTGATGACCTTGCTGATGTCTGACTTGCTATCGGCCACCTCGTTGCGTCCCTTCCTACCCTTGTTCTTACCCTTGCCGCCGCCGCCGCCGCCACCGGGCCGCTCTTCGCTCTCCTTCTTCTTCTGCTCGACCAGCGCCATGGCCTTATTGAAGTTTTGCTCCTTGAAATTCCTCTTTTCGTCCACGACGAGATATATTCCGTCATGGCCGGCAGGGAAGAAGTAGTTTTGCAGGGGTGTAGGTCGGAAGTCGGTATATACGACGTGACAGGCCTGGTGGTGGATCTTGGCTATCCACTCGGCGAATTGGAAAGCGTTGGGAATGGTGGCGGAGAGGAAGACGTAGCGGACCTTGTCGGGGAGCAAGATGATGGTCTCCTCCCACACGACACCTCTCGTCTTCTCGCGAAGATAATGCACCTCATCGAAAACGACCCAGGCAACCTCGCGCATAATCTCGGAACCTCTGTACAACATAGACCGCAAAATCTCCGTCGTCATTACCAGACACGAAGCCGTAGGGTTAATCGTGATATCACCCGTCATCAAGCCTACGTCGCCGAAGATGGCATCAAAATCTCGATACTTTTGGTTACTGAGGGCCTTGATCGGACTCGTGTAGATGACTCGCTGATTCCGCTTCAAGCACTGCGCAATAGCATACTCCGCAACAACCGTCTTTCCAGCCGACGTATGCGCCGAAACCAACACGCTCTCATCCCGCTCGATTGACGCCACCGCAAGACTCTGGAAAGGATCGAGCTTGAAATTCCACGTCCTCGCGGGCTCGGCCGGGGGTTTGTGTTCGGATAGCGGCACGTACTCGTAGTCGAGGTCCGGCGGTAGGGCAACCTGATGCTGGATATTGTGGGAAAGAACGAGGGAGCCCTCTTCGGTCTCGGTCGTGACCAAGGACTCGGCCGCAGCGACCTCGCGAGATGCTGCCGTCTCGAATGTATCTGTCAGGACGGGCTTCTCATCTTCCTTCTTGCGTCGCTTGTCGTCGTGCTCGTCCGAGGCGGGAGCACTATCTCTGGATGATTTTGTCGGCGCGGATTGGGTCGACTGTGGGGAACTGCCGTTCTTTATCGCACCGTCGGCCCTACGCTTCTTGCGCTTGTCTGTGGGCGGTGCGACCGCAACGGGGGCTTCCTCGGAACCGGACTCATCGTCGGATTGAGGGTCGGCCGCGAAAACGTCAAAAAGATCAGCCATCTGTGAGGATTCCGTTAGGGACAGATGGTATGGGGTATTGTGACGACGTCCGTCGATGGGGATTTTAGACGAAGAAAAAAGGTCAGATAAAAGAAGAAAAAAAAAAGTCGAAAAGCGGGCGGGAGTTGGCTGGAAGTGGCAGAAAAGCGAGAAGCTCCAGTAGGTTGAAATTAGGAAGGCGGTGGGAACATGTTCAATTGATCCGCAGATTTCCCGAGAAACCCAGCTTCTACGCCGAGATGTGGAAGGTACATACGGCGACTTAATTCCACGATTCTATTCAGTGCATTTTCGAGTATTGTCTGGTACCATTTTCTTCATCTTCTGCATCTTGGAGAAGGCTTATAACTAGATATCTACAACGGAAAATATGATACTAATACAAAAACAAGAGAAAAATAACGAAAATAAAAAGAGGATACTCAAGAAAGTATACGCTCCCACTATATCATCACAACCGCCGCCAAAGCCGCCACCAAAGCAAGAAGACTCCCCCCGACCCTCGGCGCACCAGCGACCTGAACCGGCGACTGCTGAGCAGCAGCGCCCTGCGCTCCCGCACTGGGGACGGGGCCGGCAAGCGTCGTAATAGTAGAGAGGCCAAGAGGTGGAGCGGGAGCAGTGTCACTAACCTGAGCCGCAGCCGCATTTTCGACGACGGGGACTACGCCAGGGACAACTGTGAGGGTGGAGAAACCAACAGGAGGGGCAGGAGCAGAGGCATCAGGAGCAAACACCGCTCTCGATCCGCTAAATTCCGCCGCACTCTCCGGCGCGGGAATGGCGCTTGGGATGACAGAGAGGGTGGAGGAGCCAGGTGGAGGAGCAGGAGAAGAACCAGGCGGAGGAACCACCGCGCTTGACCCGCTGACTTGAGCTGCATTCCCCGCTGCCGGGACAATGGTGATGGTAGAGAGACCAAGCGGAGGGACAGGACTAGAGACAGCTGGAGCAAGTACGGCATTTGTTCCACTAGCCTGCGCCGAATTTCCCGGAGTAGGAATGACGCCAGGGACAACAGTAAGAGTAGAAAGACCGAGAGGCGGGGCCGGAGCTTCGACAGACTGCTGACCGTCAAGCCCGCGCGTGATAGTAGAGAGCCCGAGAGGTGGAGGGACCGCGGTTGTAATGACGGCGGTAGGATCGACGGTCTCGCTGGCAACAGTCTCGCTGACATCAGTCACAGTCGTGCCAGTGGGCTGCTGCTGCTGCTCCCTAGTGACGGCATTAACCACCGAAGTAGGCACAAACGTCGAAGCATCCGTGATGCCCGCGAAGCAACCACGGGCCTGCGTAGCGGCAGGCGGGCAGACAGTAGCTTCGTAGGTGACGGTTGTCCTGAGCTCGATGGGACAGACTACGGCAGCCGTGGCGCAAGCGACAGCCGTAAGCTGCGTAATAACCCCTTCGGCTCCGAGGGTGCGACCCACGAGTTTGGGGGTCTCGGCCTCGTAGGTATGGATGGTACGTTGGAGAGTAGATGTCCTCGTAATATGGATTGTGGTGACGGGCTCGCCGGCAGTCAAGGTCCTCGACGAACCGGAGCCTATGGGGAGAACATTTGAAGCCGCCGGGGTCGCGACGCATTGACGTTCCGTAGCCAAAGGCAAAGACCTAATCGGGACCGGCTGGCCGAGCGGCACGATGCACGCAGTAGGCAGCGGAAGCACGAAAAGGGTCGTGGTGGCGGAGGGTTCGAGACCCACGAAATTGTCCAGGAAGGAGACGCCGACCTGGGCGAAGGTGCCGATGTTGACGTTGATCTCGGGGACGGCCTCCAGAGCGCAAGAGTTCGTGGGAGCGACGTTGCCGATGAACTCGACGATGTTGATGAAGGCGCCGACCTCGGCTCCGGCGCCGATGTTGGGGAGATCGACGAATGGGATACCAACTTCGCCTAGACCAGGGACAGACACCCCTTGGTCGGTTCCTCCACCGATTCCAAGAGAGGCTTTGAGTTGAAGATCCACTTTTATATCGACTTGGGTGTTGTTCTTGTTGATGGTGATTGGCAGAGGCTTCGAGACGACACCGGTGCTATGACAGAAATCGTGTTAATTTCCTTCCTTTCCTTTCCAGTAACCAAATTTTTGAAAAGGGGTTGTTGTTCATACAAATCTTCAGAGTGGAGGCCTTCAGCGGTGATATCAATCTCAAAGAAAGATCCATCAGGAATCTTGAGATAAAATCCACCACTAAGATCAACTTCGGCAGAGAGCTCAAAGAGGAGGACGAGATCGATGAAGAGACCAGCCTTGAATCCAGGCAGCTCAATGTTGGCGAGCCCAGGAGGAAGTTTAAGTAGCGGAACTTGAAAGTTGCTTTGAGCGGAGACAACTACGTCCAGCTCAACGAGGGCCTCGACACCCACGAGATCGATTCGGAATTTGGGGTTGACAATGTCGTTGAGGTCGGAAGGGAAGGTCGCTTCCACACTTCCTTTGGAGCAGCACCTCGTGCAGACTACTTCAATTGAGGGGCCGGTAAAGAGGGTGATGTCGGAACTATTAAACCATGTTAAGTTAATGGCCCGTTGCCAAATAAAATGAAGACAGGAGTGGCATATTACCTATTGAACAATGGCTCATTTTCAAGTGTCTGTTCAAGACTGACAGATCTCGTATCAGTCCTCGCCACAAGACCATTCCGCCTAACCATAGGCGCACCAGGTTCCCTCGAGACCAGGCGCCCGTCCCTGTGAACAACAGGCTCAGGTACGTTTCGGACTATCTGGGCTCCAGAACCACCCGCCTTTCCATCTTGATGAGACACAAAAGGGCTAGCAAGAGCCAGCGGCGCCACAAGGCATGCCGCGAGGAGGGAACTGAACCGGGTCATAGCGGGCAGAGAAAGAAAAGAATATGAAGAACGGTCAGGGTTCCGGCCCCGTGTTGAAGAGAAGGGTTGACAAAAAGAAGAAGGCACCGAGTCCAAGAAAAAGAGTGACTTGGTCTCAAGAGAACCAAGATCACAGAAGAAACGAACGAAAGGTGTCGAAGGAAAAGTCACCAAACAGGAGAAAGAAACGAAAAACCGAGATGGGACGGATGTTTCCATGGGGGGAAGGAATGGGCCGGGGCCTTCACTTATACACCCATTTCACGATGGCAAGCCTTCCCAAGCGGAGACCAGGGAGTTGGGGTTAGAATCCTTCCCAATTCCCGCATGGTCCAAATGTCAGAGACATACCCCGTCTTCGCCCGGGGGGGCATACCGAGAGAAGAGGGACGGCTCGTCAAGGGGCTCCCATCACCAGGCTGAGAGTAAGACAAGATCCCGGTCTAGACACTAGTACTTCGTAATACTACACTCAATGGGAGAGAATTCTACTGGTACTACCGTTACAGTGAGTAGAAATTCGCATGAGAACGCTAAAATACACTGCCATGGTAATCATCGATGCGGAGAACAGAGGTAGTCGAGGCGTAGCATTGGCAGAGGTGCAAACAAGAAAAGCGATCCCACAAAAGGGCAGGTCGACCACTTCTGCGACGATCATCTGAAGGATTCAATCCAGGAACTGCCAAGGGAGATCCCCAGAGGATGTGTTGAACTGTGGGAACTTTCCGGTCATCGGAAGCGATTTTCTTATTAGAGTTGGCCAATGATAAAAGTCCAAGCAGACGTCACATTGCCAGATTGGGTAAAAGGGGTGGGCAGCAAAGCACAAGAGTAGGAGCAGGGGTATGGACGAAGAGGGGGAGAAGGGAAATATAGCTCAATCACAATGGATGATGGAATTGGGGCCGTTTGAAGGGTCGCCATGACCAGAGGATAGACCAGAGACACATGGTCGATGCGCCAAACGTCAGTGAGGCTGGGGCGATCTTGGATACCAGTCGGTGTTAGAAGGTTGCATTGGACGTTCGTGCTGGCAGGGGCGCGACACACTCCGAGTTTCAGAGAATTTTCTTGAGCGTCTGTGTCCCTTGCTGCAAACTGCGACATCAGCACTCGATGTCTCGAGCAGCCAAGAACTGTGCGAAACAGACTCCTGCATATTTTTGTTTGCGCGACGAACATTGGACATTTCCGGTTCGCGATCATGGAGGACCTCGATTATCGCACCAATTTACCCAATTGAACTAGGGGAGGACAGAGCCCTTCTGGTCCGCATGGGCTGGCTATTACTATGCTCCCAGGCCATTCCGAGCGTTACTGCATTCTGGCGTCGGCAAGCCATCCAGGCCAGGCTCGCCATCAGGCTCCGTGTTCAGGCAAGGACTTTAGAGGCAATGGAGCTCAAGATAAATCGAATGCCCCGCGAAGGATCCCCAAAGGATCAAAGAGAGCCCCTGTATTCCAATTCTTCCAACTCGAGGCCAGGCGGTGTCCTGCACCCAACGTCTCGCAAAGGCCGTCCGTATATGCGACCAGGAATCCATCCACATTCCAGTTCGCAATCTCCAGAGACCAGGCCAGCCTTCCTAGCTAGCGAGTAAAAACCATGCCAACAATCAGAGAACCGGCCACCTTCGAAGGATCGAAGGAGCGGGCCGCAGGCTTAGTTTAGCTAGCCAACGTGGCGACGATTAATATGGCGATGGCTCGACTTCGTCAGTGTCAGTGTGTCAGATCTCCCATCGAAACCCGGTCGAGAAACAAACACGCAAAGAACAAGCATATCAATCTGATATATTCTAATGTAACAGTGAGCATGAAGGTGAACAATTCCACAAGCGCCCACCTACATCATTCACCTCCTGCTAGTAAACATAGAATAGGGGAAAACAGAGGAAAACCGACAACAGACAAAAATAGAAACGCCCTGAAGATGAGGAAGGCCCCCAGGCAAGATATCTAGAACAACAGCCTATAGGGAAAAAAAAAAGAACAATAAAAATTAGACCAAACAGTAACAAAACACAAGGATCCAACAGGCATTAATCATGGTATTCCCTTTCCCATCATCGCAAAACCCGATTTTTGCGCCTGAACACCACATGACAAAATGCATATCGTGATCCTTTTGCCCCCTTCATATGTCTGCATCACTAGTACAAAGATGAAAGGGGGGTAAATGAACAAAACTCAGCGGCTGCAAAAAGCAGCCGCACCTCAAAACCCCCTTACACAACACCGTTCATGAAGAATCACTCTTACAACATCCACCACAAAGGGCCTACAGAGCCCTGAGAGTGATCAGTGAAACTCCAATGCCTGCTTTAAGCGGCAGGTAGCCCTCGAGACACCAAGGCTCCTCACTTGCCGCAATAACTCCATTAAGATCGAGACTTGTTAGCGAGACGCGCCATCGGCGCACTCATGTCCCTCCTCTCCACACCCTTAACCATCTGCCTCCGTGGCGTCGCGGCTCCCTGTGCCGCGCTTCGCGCACGCCCCCGACGTTCACGGATCTGAGCAAGCGCCTGTTCCCGCGTCATGGTCGGCGTCAAAGCCGGGTTGGAGGCGTCAAAGGACGACTGGCTGCCCCGAGACTGGCTCCGAACGCGGTTCTGGAAGTCGGACTCATCCGGGATCTTATCATCTCGTAGAGGGACTGTTGTCGTGGTGGTGACCGTGTAGAACGCCGCCGAGGTATGGGGCCGCGATACATCCGTCGTGTCTATCTGCATCTGAGCGCGTGGCGTAGCGTTCTCATCCTCATAGACGATGCATCGGGCGTTGTCCTCGTTGGACATGTCGGACATGGTCGGGATCGAGGGGAGATCGTCGGTATAATCATCATGCATGTCTTCATGGGGGGCGTTAAGGAGGGAGAGGAGAGAGGTTCGCTCCTGTGCTAGCAGGGCAAAGGAAGGCGGGTCGACGGAGGGAGTCCTGGCGTACTTGGGATGATCCGGCCTAGGTTCGACAGGGGTAGGTGGTTCGGTATAGGTATCTTCTTCAACCTTTTCCAGAGCCTCAGCCTCTTCCTGCGAGATGGTGCGGAAGATGCCCTCCTTAGGGCAGAAAATAGTGCTTCGTCGCTTTTCCTTGGGTTTGGGCTTGGGCTCCAGAGCAACGACTGCCTCTTGCTCCTCCTCCTGGATAGGGGCTCTAGCCTGAGCCTCCAATTCTGGAATGGCCATTTCGGCGTCGGCGGCCCTCTTGCTAAGAATGGCCAAATCAGCAGCGTCCAAAATCTCAATATTCTGAGGTCGCATGCGGCGAGGCGAGAGCAAGGTCGTCCGTCTGTTCGACCTTGCGCATGGGCAAGAGCGTAGCTCGCACTCTGCGAGGAGGAAGTCAACGTGTTCTTGCGCCCGGTCCGCGCGCTTCTTCTCCCACTCGAGCTGCAGGGAGAGATCCTCAATCTCTTGCTCACTAGCTGCAGAGGAGACAATGTCCACGACGGACAAGGATGCCCTGGGCTTCTTCTTGGGGGACGCAAACTCATCGTCCGCATCGTCGGCCGGGGGAAGCGGTATACAGCCCTCGGCAGCGATGCGAGCTACCTCCTCGTTCTTCGCCAGGGTCTTGAAGGCATCACGTTCCTGTTCGACGACCTTGACCCTCTCCAACGCCTGCTCGAGCTGCTCTTGCACTCCGACAATCTGATAGCGTGCCTTGAAGGCTTCTTGCTCTCGAGCGCGACTGCGCTCCTTCTCCTTGACGAGGCTGGACTCGGCTGTCTTTAGGGACTCCTTAGCCAACTTGAGTTCTTCCGCATGTTTAACTCCGACCGAGTGCGCTTTGAAGTACTCCTTTCGTTGTCGTCGGATCTCTTTTTCCCAAATCGCTTGCGTATGTTGGTGCATTTCTTTTAAGCGGATGTATTGGTCCTTTAGAAAACTCCAATTAATATCCATCGAACCATATTCGAGGCCGCCATTTGGGGTGTAGGGAAAGACTTACCATAACCTGTTCCATGCGCTCACTAACTCGCTTCTCTCTTTCCTTGCCGTCTTCAAGGGCTTTTCTCAACAATCTATTCTCCTCGCGAGTTCTCCGCACCTCATTTTCCGCCTCTTCGCGGCCGATAAGGGCCCTTGTGAGCGCGGCGTCTGCCGTCTTGCGTTCGAGCTGCTTTCCATGGCTCGCGAGGCTGTTGAATTGGGAAATCTTCTCGTGAACGGAGCTGTCCCGTAGCTCGTTTCGTATCGTGGACATGAGGGCGGAATGGGGTCTCTGTTGGTTAACGCGGTCTGGCGAGCAGATATTCAGTGGCCTTGCAGACCCCGGAGGGCTGCTGGAGAAGTTTGGGTTATTTTCCATTGCTAGTGGATGGTGATGTAGTGCGTGGGTGTGTTTGTCGGGGCGTGCGGGAAATAAGAGAGGACCTCTTAAATGCTATTGCATCTTAAGCAGCAGAGAAGAGGAATCCGATTTGCCTAGTCGGAATTATTAGTCTTGCTTTTGGTTTTCTTTCGCAAAGAAAAGCGTTCAGTGACTGTGTGCCTGGGGGAAGATTCGAAATGCTGAATCCAACTTGTTCGTGGCGATGTTTACTTTCTAATTGAAGTTGTCTTGGTGTTGTATCACGCCCCGCCAACCCGCCAAAATTGGCAGGCACCAATGGATCATATTTGATCATATCATTGATAAGCCGTTGACTGGGAGACGGCCTGAGGACAAACGCGGCTGCGAAAGCTGGAAATGGTTATATCACGTGACCAATTACTGCCATTTTGGCCCTGCCGAAATTAGGCGTGCAGATGAAGTGGAGCGGAAAGAGCTGCACAATGCACGAAGATTGGACAGATCGTCACTCTCACCGTCGTTGTGCCATTGAGCCAAGAGCTCTCTAGATCACTTGAAGCTTCTGCAGCCACTTTGGAGCTCTCGTGTTAGTCCGAAGCTTCGTCCATAGACCTGTCTACATAGCTGCCAAGAGGCTGATCAATCGAGAGAGCTCCTTGGAGCTCTTCTCTTCTCGGCCCACTTTACTCAGAACCAGCCGAATCGCTGTAGGATTCGAGTCTCTCTCTGAATAATTCCTGGTTTCGTTCTTTAAGAAACGAGTCGATACGAGCCTCGTGTCCTTGACCATCTCTCAACACGCGATTGGTCTTAAGAAGATCCACCTCCCGTATTGGCATAAATTGTGGCGTGACCTTTCCAGGAAGTGTGGCTAGAGGAACGGGCCGTACGTAGCACTTTACCTCGAATCTGGGACGTAACAGGTGGGATATTAATGAGACAGCTGTCCTGAAATCAATGGGGTCTGATATTCTACACGGCGTCTCCCACTCTTTCCCTCCCTTTCAACTTCTCAATTGAATAGACGACTGGCTGGCCAGAAGTAATCGACCTGATAGAAAAATCCACAGGATTCCCACGATTCCAAGTTGAAGCTCTGAGACCACCCGGACGCTTCACCCACCCAAAGCCACAGCCCACCATGGCAGATTCAAGCTCGGTACGGCAGCGCAAAGCGCCATCAACCGAGAAACCCTCGCCTAAGACAAGCGATACTCGGAGAAGGGTTCGAGAAGAAGATGATTCCTCCTCCTGGGTGGTTGACGCCCTCCGCGTAATCACCTTTCTGTTCCTCGCCTCGTGCGGCCTCAGCTACCTCATCAGCGGAGGCGAGACATACTTCTGGGGCATGAAGAATAAGCCCAATTACATGCGTCTAGACTGGTGGAAGAGCCATTTCGTACGTCTCGTCAGCGCCCCAATATCCCTACAAATCCGGAGCTAATCAAATCATACAATAACAGCAACCACCCCTCGAACTCACCATCGAGGAACTCGCCGCTTTCGACGGCTCCGACCCATCCACACCAATCTACCTCGCCATAAACGGCACAATCTACGACGTCACGCCCGGCCGCCGCATCTACGGGCCCGGTGGCTCCTACCACTGGTTCGCAGGCTGCGACGCCTCTCGTGCCTACGTAACGGGATGCTTCGCTGATGACCGCACAGCCGACATGCGCGGCGTCGAAGAGATGTTCCTCCCCCTCGAAGACGTCGAGGTCAACGCGCTGTACACGAAGGAAGAGCTCAAGGAGCTGAGGAAGCAGGAGATGAAGGCGGCGAGGGAAAAGGTGCATGAGGCGCTGAAGCACTGGGTGGATTTCTTTGCCAAGAGCGATAAGTATAGGAGGGTCGGTACGCTGAAGAGGGAGAAGGGGTGGTTGAAGAATGAGCCGAGGAGGGAGCTTTGTGACGCTGCGAAGCAAGGGAGGGTGAAGAGGAAGACGCCGGAGGAGAGGGCTAGGGAGAAGGAGGAGCAGGAGAATGGGGGAGCGTAGACTCGGCTGGGGATTAAGATGAGCATATGGAATAACGATGATCATTTGGAATTCTGTGGCCTTCGTCAACTCGAGGTATTGATGCTTCTCTTCATCGTAAGAGCTGTCAATTCTTCAGATCAACTGTTCGTGATAAATACCCTACTCTTTCATTTCCCTCCACCACGAACCTCGATTCTGTGCTCGTCTGGCTGTTGTCGGACAGCCCAGCACCGGATCCGACCCTTGTAGACTGAGCACAAGATGCAACATGTCAACGCACAAGAAACCGCAACTACTCAACTCCAACTTCAAGCACATGTCAATATCACGGAGAGAGAGAGAAGATCAAATTCCAGAAAAAGAAATAAGAAAACTCGATTCATGCAGTTAATCGATATGCAAAACACGCCGTACCAACATCAGGGAACCATCTAAAGGTGGCCCACCAGAACCGCGCGAGGGAAACATTCCAACTATGTATAAATAGTAGAAGAGAAAGAGAAAAAAAAAAAAGTCACCTCTCCACCCCGACACCTAGCGAACTAACGTAGGATAGATTCCTTTTCCAAGACCTGGACATCGAAGCAGAGAAGGGGTTCTTTTCGAAAGGTATTAACTTCTCCAAACAGCACCTCCGTTTTGTACACGATTCCTCCAGAAAGAGGACCCAACTCCCAACCGCCATTCGAGACGTCTGAACCGTAAAACTGAAAAAGAGGAAAAGAAATGAATTTGCGTGTTTTCCCTTTTTACAGGAGGACGGCAGCAGCACCGGCCACGACAGCCAAGAGGGCAGCGGGTACCCTGAGGTCGGCGGCGGCGGACTGACCATCGGTGGGCTGGCCACCGTTGTTGTTGTTGTTCTGTCCGTTGGTGCCGCCGACGCCGGGGGAGGGGAGAGTAGCTTGTTGGACGGCGGCGGCGATGGTGCGGTGGTTCTCGAGAGAGCGGGAGCTGTTGGCGGCGGTGCTAGAGAAAGGAATCTCATGTTAGTATATTCCCACTTGCCCTTCTTTTACCAGCTGCTGGTTCCATGAATTCTACTTACTTCTCGTTGATAACCATGGTCATACCGTTCTGGCAGTGACGACCCTGAGCGCAGTAAAGCCAGATGGGGCGGGTGTCGTTGATCATGATGCTGTAGACGGGGATCTGACCGGACTGCATGGCGTTCATGGCGGGGACGAAATCCGTGTTGATGCCGACGGCGGAGGCGTTGATGGCGGAGATGGGAGTGCAGGGCTGGTCGAAGGTGGACTGGGTGACGGTGTGGTTTCCTCCCATGAACTGGAACTGGACCATGGAGCCGACGGGGGCGGTGACCTTGTCGGGGGAGAAGATGGTGCCGGCGGTTCCGTTGGCGCTCATACCGACGAGGACGGGGATGACCTCAACAGCTAGACAGTTCGTGTTAGTGCCATGTTCCCTTTCGTCCAATCCAATTCTGCTTCCATGTTCTCTCGATCTTCGTGGAGGGCTCGCTACGTACCAGAGGCGGCGCCGAAGAGGGCGGCAGCGGCAAGAGTCTTGAACTGCATTTTTTCGAGAATTTTTTATAAACTGGGTATCTGGAAAATTTGAAAGAATGGACGGTCTTCCTCAAGATGACGAAAAAGATTGTATGTAAAAAGATGTATATAAAAAAGCGTCTAGCGCTGCTTGCAAGAGGACTAGCCTTTTTGTTGGAAGAAGGTTAAGTTGGTGAAGGAAAAAGGAAGACGGAGAAGGAAGAGAAGCAAAAAAACAAGAGAAAGGAACTTTGGTGTGGATGGATTAGAAGAGAAAAGAGAAAAGGAAAAAAACAAAAGAGGCCAACTGGGTCTGGCAGGAGAGAAACGGCATGAATATATGGAAGCTCGGGATCGCCCAGAGCTCAGATCCCACCCCCTGCAATGGATGTTTGAAGTCCATCTCAGCAGGGATGGCTCCGGGCTTGGTACGAGTTACGGGTGGGAGAACGGAGACAGGACATGGAAGACGTGGAAGACATGGGGTAGTCGTGTGCGGGTGAGGTTTTTTGAAACACGTTTTGACCATCTCATCTCGACGTTGCGAGGACACCCATTGCAACGTCTGCTTGGCGGGAAAAGAGGAGACCAGCAGGTCTTCACACTTGCGCGTCCGAGGCCTGGCCAGCCATCATGAAGAATGGACGAACCACACCTTCGGATCCACGATGTTTGCTTGCTTCCCATAGCCTGCGAACAAGTAATTCGATGCATCCTTCACAAGTCAAGTCTCTCGCAGTATCTATCAAGAGTAGAGAATTTCGTTTATACTATCGCCACGGGCGAGTCCTGTGACAGCGGGTCCAAATAGAGTTAACTTCAATCTTCACCCCTTCACCCACTTACAAGATTCAATTCAGCGGAGCCTCAATCTGTCTTGGCTTCCTGCATGCTACCAATTGAGACGCAAGCCGGCCACTCATAGCCGGTAGGTCATCGACAGCAGCCGGCGCTTCCCAGACAAAGACCCCGCAGCAATAAAATCCGATAGGACCCTGTCAGGGGCAAAGAGAGAAAAGGTAGGGGTCACCACCACCAAAGAATTGCCTGCATACATTCTTCTTTTCCAAGGGGAGCCTGGGTTGCCAATGCGGACAAGAAAGAGGCCGAAATAAGGTTGAGGCAAGCGTCAACTGCCTTTTTAGCGTTAGACCAGGGGTTTAAGCTCGGTTGTGTGTCAAGCCGGCCTGGCTGTGACAAGGTCGAGACATCCAAGTGTTTCAGCCTCCAACCCCCCCGGGCCACCGCGCAAGCTCTCTGGGTTTCTTCGGTGGCACCCAGTAATACCGGAGGAAAAAAGGTAAAAAGGTAAAAAGCCAATCGAGGCAATGGAGTTGCAGTGATTCGGGTCCCCGGCACCCAGTCAAGCCGGGACCCGCGATGAGAGGTGAAGCTGATGAAGCGCCGAGGGCGCTATCATGGACACCCTGGAAGCGTAGAACGAATTTTGCTGGATGTGATCAATTCGTGTTATCTATGGGTTATTCGATTTGGGATGCCTTGCGGTATTCCTAGAACGGCGATTCGTATTTTCTAAGCGCCCTTCACCAGCCCGGGCTGGGAATTACTTTTGGGTGCCTGGAGCAAAGCTGGAGCCGGGGGACGAAATTGGGCCCTGCCAATATTTGATGACGTCTTAACGCATCGATGCAGAGTTGAATCGAAGCGTCCCTCTTTTGTCAATATCCTTGATGTCCTCCATTGATCAATGTCATCCTGTCATCCCCATCCAGTTGTTGACGGTGACTTGCTACTTTACTCTGTACCCCAGGAATGAATATTTCGCTCCCTGAAGTCTCGTTTACGGCACTAGAAGTGAAGAAAGACTCAAGGGCATCGCTGACACTAAGAATGTCACCTTCCATAAGATCGAATCTCACGTCTCGACCCCTCGACAGGGGCTAAAAGTCAAAGCACACTTCAGAGTCCGGGCTTTGGCAAAAGTAATTACATCGTGGTAGTGCCCCATTTTGGGTGCCGAGCAACCGCCTTCCAGCCTCCTTCGTAATCCACCAGACTAGACTATATAGCCGAAGGAGAAGACTCGCCAGGCGATGCAACGGTATTCATGTTTCGTGAAAAATCACACCCTGGGACTCAAAGAAACAAACATCCATGCACCTACTCCGTAATCGACTCCTCTTTGCATTCCAGATTACTATTACAGGTCGATGGCTGTGCTATGTAGTAGCTATGATCCCGTGCTCAGTCCTGATCGGCGACGTATTGCCGTGTTCTGTAGCCCTTAAGCTCGACGAGCCTGAGGGAAAGGATAAGCTCAACATCTGACATCAAGGGACACCCTAAAGTAGCATCCGCAAAGACAAGCCAACTCCTTGAATCCACCGAATCGAGTCGTAGGAAAGTATTATCGCCGTATGATAACACGCACTGGTCCTAAGTATAGACTAAGAAGTGTTGCAACCGAACGTCCGTTATCCCCAGGACCACATTCTCCCATGTTTCACACCTCAACCTTGTTCCTCGACCAAAAAAAAATCCCCTTCCCCCGATCCCCTCCTGAAAACGGTATCATGATTTTCCTTTCGCGCCGCATTGATCTACTCCAGTTTTCTGGACGTGTCAGAGGCCGCTATGTCGGCACATCGGTCCAGGAGATCAAGAAATGTGTTTCCTTCCTTCCACCGCCGTGGTTCGTGTGTGGCATCGGAAAAAATTGCAGACCAGAAGATCTTTGGGTGATGAGTGGCGAAGGGGGGACCAAGTCAATGAAACGTCTTCGTTGTCAGGAATATTCCCGAGACGTCCTCACGGACGAACCAATCTTCTCTGAGAAGATTGGCAGTCGTTTTTGGCAGAAACGTAGAAACATTTGACTCCTCAAAAACTCTGTATCCTGGCCCGTCAGACGACGTCAAAGGCCAAAGGGGCATCTTCTACCTCCGGGAGAGGCTCCTCTTTTCGTAGCAAAAATGGAGAAACCAAAACTCCCAATCATCGTCCCATCTGAACTCATCAAACATCCATCAACAACTGCGGCACGATCTTCTCCAAATCCTCAACCTAGCCCAAGAATTAGCATTCCCCATCTATCTTACTCCCGCCACTGAAAAACAAGGGGCTCAAAAGAGAATAAACTCACCTCCAAAAACCGCCCATCGCTCTCCTGCGCCGTCCTAGCAATGGCCTCCTGCACAAAAATCTCAAAATACTTCCCAACAGCGTGATTCGCCGCCTTCGACATCCGCGTATCCTCACGTTGGAAGAAATCGTGCAGAATCCTCGTGAGCAGGTCGTCGGGGATCCTCTTGACCTCGTTCGCGTCTTCACCGGGGCCCGGTGAGTCGTTGTCCATGTCTACATCTCCGGTCCTTGAGGCGCCTGAGGCCTTTTGCCAGCGGTCTGAGGTGTTGTTGGCTCGGGGCTTCGTCGCGTTTGGTCGTGTGCTTGACGATGATGCCTTGCCCCCTCGGGATGTGGATTCTCTGGGCATCGTTACTGTTTTGTTCTCTTAAGTGGGAGATGGTTTAATAATTCCCTCCCATTCGTATTGGGAAACGCAAAGGAAACACTCGTCCGTCTCTAGATCGAGTTGTGTTGCATGTCCTTCTCACAACGCTGGAATAATAAGGAGTCCTTACTGGGAGCCCACTCTGCTGGTGGGGCACAACTCCAGAGAGCAAATCAGGCGCCAAACCACGTGCAACCTACTCTTCTGTGGCAACAAGGTCTTCCTCTACCAAGCCAGGACTTGCAATTATAGTCCCCATCAAAATCATCGAACTACATTTATTGTCACGATTTTGAACACGAATTGCACATTGTTGCTCAACGTCAACTTAGATTTTAGAGAATCAAGGGAACTTCGCCGTTAGGTTATATTACAAGGGTCGTTGGTTGGTTGGTCCATTACTCCAGCACCAGAAGAGTATATGAAACAAGCCGAAAAGAAACCCTAAAAGCAGGCTGCTCAAAATGCCAAAGAGAAGCCTTCCCAGCAGTCTCCCTCATGCAAACTTCCATCTTTCGTCTGATATGAAAATATGAAACGAACCATCATCCATTTTTTGTTACCCCTCTATTGCACAACGTCCAGTCCGACTTACATCATCCACCGCGACGTCCCCTTCCCCGAGTCTAGTAGTGACACGCTTATTTGAAGGCCTTGCCGAAGAGGAGGACCTGGAGCTGATCGTAGATGGAGAGCACACCAGCACCGGCAACACCACGGAGAATGTTGGCACCGGCACCCTTGAAGAGGGAGCGGACACCCTCCTTGGCGATAATCTGGCTGGCGGCATCGAACGAGCTCTTGTACTTGACGGCCTCACCAGAGGTCATCATCATTCGTCGACGAATGGTGTCAAGAGGGTAGGAGGCGATACCGGCACCAGTGGTGACGCACCAACCGAGGAGGAAAGAGGCAAGGAAGTTGTTGGCGAGGGCACCGGTAAGGACGACAGGCTTGATGGAATCGTACATGCCGAAGTAGAGACCACGGTAGACGATGATACCAGCGACGGAGGGCATGAAACCACGGTAGAGACCGGCAATACCGTCAGAGGCGAGGGTCTTGCGGTAGACGTCAACGAGACCGTTGAACTGGCGCTCACCACCGCTCTTGGCGTTCTTGGCATCGTTGGCAAGACGGGTACGGGCGTAGTCAAGGGAGTAGACGAAAAGGAGCGAAGTGGCACCAGCGGCACCACCGGAGGCCAAGTTACCGGCCATCCACCACCAGTAACCATCACGGTCCTTCTTGAAACCGAACATCTTCTTGAACTTGTCGCGGAAAGCGAAGTTCAAGGCCTGGGTGGGGAAGTAACGGATGACGTTGGCAGTGTTACCACGCCAGAGAGACATCACACCCTCGTCGGCCATGGTACGCTTGAAGCAGTCAACGATACCGTTGTACTTGCGGTCAAGACGACCAGTCTTCAACATCTCATCCTGCACTGTTTGTTAGAACGCTTCGTCCAAATAAGAAATGGAAATATCGAGTTGCTCCTCCCCGATCGTGATGGCGTCGTCACACCCAACCATGGTGAGGGAGACAGAGCCAGGTGGATACAGGGTATGCCAAAGAGCAATGAGGAAGGAAAAGAATAAACGACGAAACTGACCTGGTTCTGGATGAGAAGCTTGACACGCTCGATGGGAGCGGCAGCGGTCTTCGAGACGGCAGCGGAGACACCGCCCACTACGATGATAGTTAGTGTTGGTTCATTCAGTATAGTTCCCCGGCATCGGAGTCGACGTGATCGTTCGCTCGTCGTCGCGAATTGACGGCGAGCATCGCGATACAGGTGATATCGATTGATAGAACGTACTCAGGAAGTCGACCATGAAGGGCTAGATGATGAACAATTGTTAGCTCCATGCCTTCCGGAGTATTGATGGATGTCGTTCCAATGGGAAGGGAAAAATTTTCCCTCGCAGAAGCTGCGCGGCCGTCGCCATTACCGAGGCCCTGGACCGAGCTCTGAGCTCGCAACCTCCACTGTCGCGACATCGCACAATCCCAATTGAAGGACGACGATGTGCTCGAGATGGCCGCTTCGAAGCAGAACAGGATCCGATCGGGCCGCGGATGATGGGATGGCCATTGGCATTGGCGACGTGGATGGCGACGTGCAGAAGGAGGACACATGAGAAGAACTTACCGGAAGCCCCAGAATCTTGTTGTCAGACATGGTGATGGCTCAAGAGGTGGATAATGAATCTCGACGAAGGAAAGAAAAAAGGGAGAGAGCGGAGATTGATTCCCGACAGTAAGAAAGGAGGGGAGAGGGTATTTAAAGTGTCGTGGTGAAGCGACAACTCTTTATTTTTTTTGGTTTTGGGGAGATGGACAGGAGGAAAAAAATTTTGGGATACGAACACCTTTCGGACTTTTGGCTCGTTGGCTGGGACTAAAAAGAGCGCAGGGACCAAGACGCGCCCCCACCCTCCTGCCTCCTTTGGTCCACTGGCTGGGAAGTACCTAAGCATTAGACAGGTCCTGTGCGGTCCTTGCTAGCTCCTTCCTGGAGTACTCATACTGAGCACGGTAATTTTAGTGGGAAGGAGCAATTGATTGGCAATTGCCCAGTAACCTCGCTCCCGCTAGCCCAGCCGCCCGGCTACTTCCCTAGCAACGAGGTCCACAGTAATTTTTGAGGTACAGTTGTGCCGACTCCTATCAGAGAAGTCAATTACCACCAAGAGGCTCGAGCCGACTTGCTCCGAGAAATTCTCGGACCAACCGTCCAGGCACTGTACGGGAGTAACATTTTGCTACCGAAACACCGCTATGGTGCCTTGCAACGCCCAGTATGATTTCCGAACCAGCCACTGTTTCGGCATTGATCCAGGAGTGAGAGAAAAAAAAAAAAAAAAAAAAAAAAAAAAAAAAGCCTTTATTTTTGGTTATCACCGTCCATCCGCGGCTATGGGCGGCCTGGCTCCTCAATCTGAACCATCAAATTTTGATGGCGTCAGCTTCGCATTCTGCTGACCGCCTGGAAATACAAGTATAATGCTCAATTACTATTTTCGTCTCTAGACAGATATCTCACGGAGGACAACCTCTGCATATGTCCTCGTGATGCTTTGAATGCTGCAGCTGCATTGGTTTTCCATCTATCCAAGGTGAGATTGCAATATTCACCGAGGTTGCCGATGGACCCGCGCCTTGATACACTTTCACTACGCCATCGACAATAAAAAGTAACGGGGAAGGAGAAAAATTCTTTCTCAATGTTCCCTTTCCCACAGTGTACCCAGGAACACAGTACAAGTAAACAGGCACGGCTACTGCTTCTCCAATCCGGTTGTCCCAAATTTCGCGTATCTCCGCAAGCCGTGAACCATAGCCGTAGGTAGAGACGGAGGTCCTCACTGGGTGGACGGGCGGAGGCTCGGCCAGCCCTTCGCCTCACGAATCCGAGTCGCTGAATTGAAAAAGCTTGGTTGGGCCTGTATTATTAGCGGCGTCTTGCCTTATCGCCTACCTCCTTTGTACCCCTACCCCATCACATTACATCTAGATCGTTTGCCCCTTTTTGGAAATTTGGTCCAGAATCACATGAAGGAAAGGTCGGCGCCACAGGGATTGATCAACATTCTTCAAATTCTTCCTTGCTCTTCGACAAGGTTAATAGCGTTTTTGCCTCCACTTGAAAAGATTGATGGTCGTGGCTGGTTTCGGAGTAACCTCGCAAACCAAGGCTCGGAATTTTGATACCTGAGTCGCTTGGTCCGAGGATACTGTATGGGGTGTACACCTTCTTTGTCCACAGATGCTTGTCCAGGTTGTCTTGGATGTGGATGCCCACATATCGCGCAAATTCAGCTATAATACCGTATATTCCGTACTTCCTACCATCCATCCTCGAAGGTGGCTTTCCCCTTGGCACCAAGACATGTGGCTTCGCCAATGTGTGGCTTTTCTCTCGCTGCTCAGTAACTGCGACACCAAGTAACAACTGTATTAGCTCCCCGAGCACTCATCCTCCTTGCCATCTTCTATACATTTTCCTCCTCTCCATTCGCTAACTCGAAAGAGGGATTGGCCTCCCTCCCTGAACCCCATGGCTGTCCCGTTTCGCGTTTCTCGTTCCTCATCTCCCGTCTCTCGTCTCTCTCCTTACAGGAACCGAAAAAGAAGCCCGCAACCGGAGACTGGGTACAAGTTCTTGGGGGAATGGCAGAGCACGGGATAATCAGGTTCCACGGAGAGGAAGGGGACCGGGGACCACCAGGCTTGAGGTCAATCGAAACGATCCGGTGGTTGTAGGACGTAAGAGATATCCGTGTCCCAGAGGTTCACTGGCAGGCCAATAGCCAAAAGACATAAACTCGTTCAAGGTTTCGGCCAAGCGGTCATATTCACTACCCTATTCTGTAGGAGGGACATCTGCCCAGAAGTAAAAGGGGGGGGGGATAAAGTCCGGCGGTGGTATGGAAGAGTGCGTGCGTTGCCAATTCAAGGATTTTTCATTTCCCTATGCTGGAGCGTATATCCGGGGCCAAAAGAAAAAAACGCCTCGCGGAGAGTGCAAACTCATTGTGGGACGTATGCCCGCCCACTGCCAAAGCCCGCCGTCTAACTACCCTCAGCCTGATGTTTCGTATCAGAGTTTTAACTCCTCCATGAACCCCCCCGAACAAAAAAAGATTCTACATAACCGGCGTGAGAATTTTCCGTTGCAATTTAGTCCGAAGCGCCAACCGCACGAGCTGAGGAAAAGGAGAAAACCGTTAGCTTTTTCTGATTCTGGCAGACGTATAGGGAGGTGGGGTGCCGTAATGGTTCAGGGCCCGATGTTTGAAAGCCAAGCCTCGAGACCAATTCCACAAGCGTGCGTTTGTACGGGTTCACGACATACTGTAAATCTTCATCTTGCTGTGCTCAACAACAGGCTTGATCAGGCCCTTCTCCTCGAGGTCCCTGAGGCACTGCCTGGCGAGAGAGCCGTTGATCTTCATTCGGTCGACGAGGGTAGCGACGGTGACGAGACGGTAAGACTGGACATCCTTGTAGAGCTTCTCGGTGGTGGCCTTGTCGAGGATGACGGCGTGTTGGGCCTTGTCCTTGACCTTGCCCTTGGACCTAGATTCCCGCCCTCCGTCAATATCCTGGTCCTGCGTCGCAAAACAAAATAGCAATGATGGATGAGGGGCACAGGGAAGTCGTCGACGAGCCCCGATCACGATACATACCACTTCTTCTTTTGCTTCTTAGCTCCTGCAGCTGGCGCCTGTCGAGAGCGTTAACATCTTTGCGTTAAAAAATAATCAGGACGGCAAAAGCCCTTCTTCTTCAGAGTAATATTCGTACCATTTTGATATGTGATTTTCCCTTGGTTGACGACTCGACGTTGAAGGTTGGAAAAAAAGGTCAAGAATTCGCAAAGAGGTAATGGAAGAGGGTCACACATCACATCACATCCACAGACAAGAGTTCGTCTTACCCAGAAAGGCGGGAGGGCTTGCCCTACTAGCAATTCTGCGCGGTGGGGCTACACACGCCACTCTGATTGGCCGAGACAGCAACCCCCCAATTTTTTCCCTCCACACAGCAAAAGTTGAGTGAGGGCTTCAATTCCACTTTGGTGGTTCGAAAGTCTGCTACATTTTCCAATTGCTACTGACCGAAACGACCAACCCTTCCCTCGACTCCCAACCGCCCACTGCATCCCCAAAGAGTGAGTCGCGCAGAAACGAGAAACATCACCAAGTAAAATTCTCGTTCAACACGCCGAAATTTTTTATTTCCTACTCTTTCTAACCCGCTCCTTTTAGATAGCCCCCGGATCAGTCAATACCCTCCCCCCAAATCAGCCAACATGTCCGACGCCGGTGATATCGAAGTTGAGAACGTCGAGTCCTACAACATCCTCCCCAAGGAGGTCGCTGAGGACCTCGGCACCGTCAAGCTTTTCGGTCGTTGGGACTACGACGTCGAAGTGCGAGACATCTCTCTCACGTATGCCATTTCGCGAAATCTCGAAAACCTTGGATATATGGTCGGTTGTAGCATCGCTAACCACTTGGGAAATTATGTAGTGATTACATCTCCCTCCGCAACCCCGTCTACGTCTCCCACTCCGCTGGCAAGTATGCCGCCAAGCGATTCCGAAAGGCCAACTGCCCCATCATCGAGCGTCTCACCAACTCGCTCATGATGCACGGCCGCAACAACGGCAAGAAGCTTATGGCCGTGAGGATCGTTGCCCACGCCTTTGAGATTGTGAGCACACCCATCATCACCACCGGCTTAACCAGGGAGGAGCCTAGGAGAAGGATGACGAAGAGAGGAATTAGAATAGACAGGGACACAGATTCTAACACACTATCCCTAGATCCACCTCATGACCGACCAGAACCCCATCCAGGTTGCCGTCGACGCCATCGTCAACTGCGGCCCCCGCGAAGACTCTACCCGTATTGGTTCCGCCGGTACCGTCCGCCGACAAGCCGTCGACGTTTCTCCCCTCCGAAGGGTCAACCAGGCCATCGCCCTCCTCACCACTGGCGCCCGCGAGGCCTCTTTCCGCAACGTCAAGTCTATCGCCGAGTGCCTCGCTGAGGAGCTGATCAACGCGGCGAAGGGAAGCAGCAACTCGTACGCCATCAAGAAGAAGGACGAGCTCGAGCGTGTGGCCAAGAGCAACCGATAAAGGATTTCGGAACCCGGGTTTTATCTGTTTTACTCACACACATCGGGGGAGAACCATTTCGAAACGGTTGGTTGTCGTTGTGTGGTTGTGGCTGGCATCGGCGTAGTTCCTGGCATCTTTCGAATGCTGCTTTTGCATTTCTGCGTTAGGGAGGGTCTTACGAGGAAATGGCATGTTCTTGTCAGATAAGGGCTTATGGGAAATTCCTTTTTCAAAATTTAGGGAGAGGAAGCCCGGACTCGGTAGAGAAAAATGAAATAAAAGTCTCTAATTCAGTGTCCAGCAGTTGATCGTTTTTGTTTCGAACGGGAAAAACAAAAGTTACTTGTATTGTCTTTTATCATGGTACATAGACAGAATGCTGTCCTTCCAGACTGCGTATATACTGTGGTTTTATTGTCTTTCTCATGATCTCATATAACCTGCGTATCTAAACCGTGGTCTTGTAATCGCCATATCATCCTTCGGTAGAATGGTCATGGAAGAACATGAAGAGTCGAGTATTCTTCGAATGCAATATGCATCAACACCATTTTTATGCAGAGGATCATCTCGCATCATGCATGCCTCTAACTCTCTTTACCAAACGCGGTAGGGGTCTGAACGCTCCAAGTCTCTCTAGAACTCAGCGTCAGAATCGGTCTCATTGCTAGACTCAGAATCGGCCCCGTCGTTCTTGGGCTGGCCCTCCTGCCCCTCCTCCTTCTCTTTTTCAGCCTCCGCCTTCTTCTTCGTTTTCTTGCCAAGTTTTTCCAACTTAACAAAAGGGTTACCAGGGAAATCAGGAGGAAGTAGGGGGTTCCTCAATCCAGGAGGGGGCTTCTCGATATCAAGACGAAGAAACATGCCGACGTGAGGAATACCCTCCTCGTCCCAGGTACCCATCTCCTCATCGACTTTGAACCCCCATTTCCCCCAGGCATCGGCAGCCTGCGCCTGCGCATGCGCGCAGACGAGGCCCTTCCATTGTGGGACGGCCGAACGCACGGCATCCAGTGGCGCAAGGCCATGGGCCGCGACGCTCGGGTCGAAGAAATAAGGATTGTCGCTCATCCACTGGACGGCGGACCTGACTAGGAGCGAAGCCATCCCCTGCCCGCGGTACTCCTTGACGACGGCGAGCCTGCCCAGCTTCAAGTACGGTTCCTGGCCGTCGTGGAAAGTGGTAGCTCGGTCGACGAAGTAGCCCAGCTCGGTCTTCTGCACGGAGGGAGGCGGCTGCTTCTTCTCATCAGCCTGGGCGGCAATCTCCTCCTCCGTCTTTCCGCCCCAGTACTTTGCGCCCTTGATAGGGTGCGGATCATGAGGAAATGGAACGATACGAATCGTTCCAATAGGCACGCGGCGCGCCTCACTCTTGCGCGGCACGAGCACCTCCCCCGTCTTCTCGTCGAGGGCCTCCTCGCGAATCGTCTCACGCACGCTAGCGTAGACAACAAAGTGGCACGAGCGACTATCATCGTCGTCGAATTCGTTCTCGGCGGGGACTTTCTGCTCCTCCACGAAGACCTGCTCGCGGACCTCCATGGCGTCGAGGAAGGTGGGCGGCACGGTGTCGCTCTGCTGCGACCTCGGCAGACCCCGCTCGTAGGCCTGGAGGTTGCTAGGCTTGAGGGTCGCCAGAAACGGGGTCGCCATTCTCTTCTTGCGGTCGGCCTCGCTCTCGGCCTTGGGGATTCGCTTGGCTTGATGTTCGGGAGGTGGTTCCCAGCCGATGCCCACGAGGGCGGTGGCTGTCTTGAGCCGCTTGTCAGGTGGACTGGACATTTTGCCAGCTGGCAAGAGGTGTAAATCTGTCACGTGTATTGCCACGTGGGTAAATTGTGTAATTTCTAAATCTAGATTAGCGCCTTGGCGGTGTGCTGTCTCGGTGTGCCTTCCTTTGGTCGAGATCACGGTTTCGGTCAGCTTGAGGGAGCTGAATTGTTGGCTGTTTTGGAGGGCAGGTCTCAACTTACCTTTATGTTGTCTGCAGGATGGCCTTCTTTGTTCTTGGAGATGATGAGGGTTTTTCACAGAGGAGAAGAAAAACAGAGAGCTTCACTGAGGAGCTATTTATTCTCGACATTCTGTCAGCGACAAAGCTGGGCTGTATAAGCATCGTGAATCATTGGTTATTCGGCCATTCACTGGCAGTGCCAGTTGATTATGTTCTTTTCCCAAGTAGTTCCTTCTTCTTCTGCAAACTTATCTTGGAAGATTCTTGTCTGCTCATTATAACTGTTGTGTTGTTGTTTCAAGGGAGACGATATTATCAAAGGCTCCTTTGTTGGAAGTGCCATGGCCTCTCCTCCAGCTTGAGTTTATTCCGCTCAGGATATTGTCAAAGAAGGAAGCAACGCTGTACAGCTAGGCCCTTTGCCAGCTGCGAAGCCCTCTATCAATACCATTGAGATATAAAAGATTGGTTGACAAGAGTAGAGGGCGCCGAAGTCCATAAGCGCCGGGTTCTGTTTTGACTTGAGGAGTATTGCGACGAAGTAAACTGCCTTGAAATTTGCTAATTGGAAATACACGAACTTCCATCCAAGTCTTGATATATCGACCTCCGGGAAACCGTGGATTGATACGTCCTTGGAATCATGTGGCTTGAGCGACTGCGTGTGTCCCGGTCGTTCTCCTTCCACTCTCCTCCTCTCCACCAGCTCTGCGGGCAGCCGAATCACACCAATTGATGTCTTAAAAATGAGATCTAATTGTGTTATTTATTTCGAACCTTCAATATTCCTCGCTGTTTCCACAATGCTTTTTTCCTGGGTTGCAAAGCCGCTTCAAACGTCGCATTAACATAGATCTTCACATCCACACATCATCATCTCCGTTACCGCGTGGTCCTCTCTCCCCTTAGCATTCGAAGAACATGGCGGGCGTCACAACTTCTTCCCGGTGACCTAAACTGGGTTCCCCCGCAAAATTTTAGACCTTTGCCGGGGACTAGGATGTGCCGATATCTTTTGCGATTCAACACACCGGCCGAAATTCCCGGATTCGGGAAAAGCGCCCCGTCAATATTAATACTACTCTTATAGGACCCAAAAAGGGCTCACCTCATTACTACAATACTACCCCATGTGCGGTCACGACTCGTCATCACTAACCTCAAGCGGGCGAAGAAGCAGCTCCGCGCAGGGATGCGTTGAAGATATGTCCGAGAGCCATCCGTCACCTGCGATGTCGTGGTGGCGGAGCGCCTTAACGCTCAAATCTGAACTCCTAATCGCAACCGCGGATTCACATGAGGATTGTTGATGATCGCGGTGAATGTAACGTCCGCTGGTATAAAATGGATGCCATTCGGACATTCCATCCGACTTGGTTCCTTGAAAAGATGAGATATCCAAGGCCATCTGGTTTCTAAATTCAATACGACTTGCCGCCATGCTTCGCCAAGGACTTCTGACTACACTTTCCTGCCTCGCGGCAATCAGTGGCGTAGCTACTGGTAGGCCGGTCGAGAGGCGGAGTGTTATCAACCACGACGCCGTCGTGGGCTTCTCAGAAACCGTCCCCGCTGGGACTATCGGCGAGCTTTACCTCAAGTACAAGCCGTATCTCAAAGTCTTTAACGGTTGCGTGCCATTCCCGGCCGTAGAAGCCGACGGTGACACCAGGTATGTGAAGAAAACACTATCCTCGTTACTAGTTTTACTCAAGATCCGCTCACAATTTGAATATAGCGGCGGTCTCTCCCCCAGCGGCTCCCCCGAAGGCGGCTGCTCCAGCAGCACCGGCCAAGTATACGTCCGTAGTGCACAATACGGCAGCGCCTTCGCCATCATGTACTCCTGGTACATGCCCAAAGACTCGCCGTCCTCCGGCCTCGGCCACCGACACGAGTGGGAAAACATCGTCGTGTGGCTCTCGGGCGCAAGCACGTCGGCGTCCGTCCTCGGCGTGGCCGTCTCCCAGCACGGTGGACACGACAAGAGTACGTCGCCCGACATGTCGGGGACGCATCCTACGGTTGGGTATATTAGCTACTGGCCCGTGAACCACCAGTTGATTTTCACGTCGACAGTGGGTGGGACGCAGCCGTTGGTGGCTTGGGAGAACTTGACGGATGCGGCGAGGAAGGCCTTGACGGAGACGGATTTCGGGGATGCGACTGTGCCGTTTAAGGATTCTACTTTTGGAAACCAGTTGGCGAGTGCGGCGCTTTAGGAAGGGGTGAACGTCGGTGAACGTTGAGGGTGTGTACATAGATGTATATGACTGTGTGTGCAGGTGTCCTGTGTGAAAGATTCAATATGGCCATATAGGAGAGAGGCACTTGCCAAGACATCAACTTTGAGAACAATAATCAATAATCTCTCGGCCACACAGCTTCCCGGGACATGTATGCGCCCTCGCCTTGAGCAGAAGGCACGGTACTATATATTAAGCCAGAGAATTACAAAGCTTGCTTAAGCGACTCGGCCGGGAATGCAGCATTGTCGGCTGTACTGGCCTGACTCGAGATTACGCCGAAGATGTGAGAGGAGAAGAGAGAGGCGGAGATGTGGATCTATCGACGGTTCGGCGTAGTTTCATCGTCGCCTGTGCAACATGGGAAGTTGAAAAAAGGAGCTCAGACATCAGTGATGATGGCTCAGATGTGTGGGCTTGGGGGAGACGTTGGTGTAACCAATTACGACTTGAATGTGTTACTCTTAAAAGATCTCGATAAGTCGGATCTCTGGTCTTCCCAGGAATAAATTTGCAGGTATTTTTCTATTTTATTTTTTCTGAACAATTAGAAAGCAACTTTCCTGGCCGTGACTGCCTGATACATCCAATCCCAAACACGCCGTTCTGTTTTTCTTCAAAGTTAAATTCCTGACCAGATCCGATTCTGGTAATCGTCATTGCTCTCTTTCAGATTAATGGTCCGTTAATTTGACCGACTTGCGACACTTTGGAGGGGGGGAACAAGCAGCACCACAAACCCCACAGGGCCTTCATTATCACTAAATGCTTCGCTGTTTGCCCCGCGACAAGTCATCATCACCCACGAAGTACAGTTGCTTCTCGACAGCTTTGGACTTTCGCGCGGCCGCACAAAATCTTCCCTCGACAACGACCCCCAGCTAGTCCGTTTCGTTCTCCTCGAGTTGATCAATTGCTTTCATTAATTGATCTGCCTAGGTTTCAAACTCCTGGCCGGTTTTTGTTTCTCTGGCCCCCAGAGCGATGGACACATCTCCAGATTTCTCGGGCCACGAGGTCAACGCCCACAACGAAACCACGATATCTCGAATCCCCAAGATCCTTCCACACGAGCGCGTGTTCCCTATACAAATTGGCACCGAGCTATTCAAGCTTTCCGGAGCCTCTCTCTCCTCTGACGGTAGGGCGAGATGACTACCCCGCATTCCATTTGATATTGGAGCCCCCCCTCGGTGATGGCTCTGTTTCGCAAGCCATTCGCTGGGTCGTCCTCCCTCTGTGTGATAAAAAAAAATATAGAAATTTGAGTCGGTGTGCTGACTGCTTCGGATGACAATCACATCCAGCTCCTTCTTACTTTTCGCAATACTTCCTCTGCCAACTCAAGACCGCCGAAAGCAATGGCGAGGACCCCACCACTGCCATCCGCACCCTCTACATCGACCGCGACCCCGAGACATTCCGAGACATTACCCTTCATCTGCAAGGCTACCATGTCCAGCCCCGCGATGGCACGCACTTTGTGAGGCTATTTGCCGATGCGCAATTCTACAATTGTATGGATGCCTAGTCCTAGGGTCTGGTCACACGTGGCCTACATATCTAGATGCGTACCTAACCGTAGATTTCCTCACAGTGCCCAAGTTGATATCACAGCTCTACGAAGAGTCCATCTTTATATGCATTGGCCACCGCGAATTCCAAATCCCCCGCGACATCTTCAGCGACCCCGGCAACTCGCCCAACTTCTTCTCCCTCGGCTTCGGCGCCTTCTTCTCCAACCCCACAGACCTGTTCCCCGGCCTCGACCGCGAAGGCCTAATACGCCCGCCCTCCATCCTCCCGCCCTCCGTACCCCACCGATCCGCCGACACCTTCGCCGAGATCCTCCAGCTTCTCAAGGGTTACCCCGTCCACATCCGTAACGACGCCCACCGCGCCGAGCTGCTCCGCGACTGCCGTTACTTCAACTTTAAGGGCCTCGAGCAGAGGCTCATCCCACACCACATCAGCTTCAACCAAACCCGCCAGAAGAAGGAGATCGTGATACGCGTAGAAGACATCCTCAAGAGCGGCATCAGCATCCTCAAGGAGGGACCCGCGACCCCCGCCGATTCCCCCGTTGCTTGGGTCAACTATGCCCGGCCTTTCGTCGACGACCAGGCTTCCGAGCTGGTCCTCGAGATCGGCGGCGAGACTACGCGGCTCCATTTTATCGCCTCCGTGGCGCGGGCCGAGTTTTTCGGTGAGGTTCGCACGAGGGTGACGCGCCTCTTCGAGGTCATCGCCACGAAGCTGAACCTGCCGCCAACCACGCGTCCGCTGGGCCTCCTCATGGCCACAGGCGGCGCAAACAGCCAGCCGGCGTCGCCCGGGAGCACGCCTCTCAGCGGTGACGACTTCGTCAGCGTGGTGATCGAGCCTGAGACCGCCATCACGCTGGACGGCCAGCCCTACAGCCAAGCAGACCTCGACGCCAACGCTGCTGCCGTACCCTTCGCGGAGTGGATCGTGAGGAGGGGTCAGTGGAGGCTGAGGATACAAGGGTCGACGACGAATCCGAAGAGTTCGTTGGAGTGTGTGCTTTTGGCTGTGAAGCTTGATGCGATGACTTCGGAGAGGGGCAGGAATGATGCGCGGGGGTTCTTGAATTCTTAGGATGGGAGAGGGAGGTTTATTTTTCAGGGGCGCATTGTTTATTCCCGGGGTGTAGTTCGGGTTTTTTTCTTTTTTTCATATGCATTTTTCGATTTACATTTGGATGTCTAAGGCGAGGTGTTTTGGGTGGGGAGTGTAGGGTTAGGCGGGATATAGTTCTGTGTACGGAGGGATTGATATTAACAAGCACGTTTTCAAACATGGAACTGGGCGTGTGTTAGTGGCATTCGTGCGGTTCCCGTGTCGTTGAGGACGTGCTGGCTGAACAGCGTTCCTGCTGACCTCGAAGATATTGAAAGCACACTGAGCAGGTGGTTTAGGAAGTCGGGCGACTACGATTAAGGCTCATCGGTGGGAAGAGCGCAAGACTGCCCCGGGCACGCAAACTACGAAAGAAGCCAACCTCACCACAGGAACGAAGATCATAGGAGCCAAGTTGGGATCAAGAGCAGTCGGCCTTTCTCTCGATCCACCAGGAATTCCCTAGATAAAGGTATGAGTTGCGCTCACCCTTGGGATCCCATGCTCTATAGAGTGTGTGCCTCCTGGCAGCCTGCGAGAGGTTTCAGCATTAATGGGGCTTGGACCGGGCGGGCGGTACTGCTGTGAGCTCCAATTCTCGTGTTTCGCTGTTGAATTTTGAGGAAATTGTTTCAGGTTATAGAAACATAAAAAGGCAGCAATATAATGTGCATTCTCGGATTCAAAGACCATCTCATTTCACAAAGCTCGGGGAGCTGCCTGACTGATGGGGCGACTGGAGATGATTGCGCAATACCATTTGAGGCACCCCGTCCGCTATATCCGAGACCTCGCCCTCTTTGCACCCTTGCTCCGTAGCTTTGTAACCCGCCTCAATCAATTGCAACACTGACCGGTGCTGTTTTCAGAGCTGCCAAAGAGAGCAGAGCAATGTTGAAGCTGACAAGTCGACATTGAGCTCGTTCATCCCTACGCTGCTGTTTATGCCCAGTGGGCTGATTGTTCCCTTCGGGTTCCGACAGCTGCTCCGTTGGGTGGTCGGAATTAGCGGTGGGCTGCTGTTAGATGATGTTAGGGGTGATTGAGGCTGTGGGAGACCGAATATCAAGGTTTCCAACTTTCGATATTCCAGGGTCTCTCAATAAACTTTTCGGTCCCTTTTTCAGGGGGTCTCCCGAGAAAGCCTCCCACTGCTTACAAGATTGATGAAATGAGGCAGCCCGGGGGTGCCGTTTTCCGAGGTGGAACACCGCCGAACGGGCCGTATCCTGGGGATTAATACTATTCTTGTTAAGGAAATGGGGTGCTTTTTCTTCCCGGCTTGAAACGGGGTGGTGGGACAGACAAGATTGTTTTCCAACTCACCTTCAAACAGGGCGGGGAGGGACGCGTTGCTCGACTATGGGTTCTCATGAGGTCCTTGGCCCCTTTACGAAAATCGATGACGTTGGAACTTGACGGGCTACATTCATTCGTTTGACACCCTTTGAGGAAGTTCGCTTTCGCTTCCCGCCCACCATCCAAAAGCCCACATGGTGCTTTTGTCCCGTCAGGTACTGGTGTCGAGCTACATTTCGTTTTCGTATACTGCTTATTAGAGCAATATTCCATAGCTAGGCCTACGACGAGCTCCATCAACAATCAACAGCAATCTCCTCGCAACTTCCACAACAGTGACTACAGAAAAAAAAGTATATAAGCTCCCAAAGAGACTCAAAACTCTCAAGTCCGAGATAGCTTCATAGCTTCCTCTGCAATATTTCCCAATGTCAATCAAGTGTCTCTCGCTCTTTCCTTCAACCCCGATGTTTGCCCCGCTTCCCTGACCAGACCAGCAAGCTCCTTCCGTTGCCACTTGCAGCTTGAACACCAACCAATCCTGGTTCCTGCCTCAAACCCGCCTCCATTCTGCTTCTCTCCTGCCTCTCATTTGGCCCCGTTGTCGTCGCTCCTGCCTCCCTCTTGCTGCAGTGGAACCCACTCTGCTGTCCTTCCGGCTCGCAACTTCCGGAAGCTGAGCTGGATACGTGCCAGAGCTGCAGGAGCTTCCCCGCTATACCTGCTATACCTTCGTACCACAACTCAAGTTAGTGCAAAGAGGATAAGATCATAATACAAGTAACCATGAAGGACATAATGCAGATAATGTATGCCTTACTCGTCTCCCAAAGCCTTTGATGTCTCCATCAATCTCTCCGACTTCCACCTCTCCACCTCCCTCCCCATCTTCCCCGGCCTTCTGATGCCGTCTATTACTTTTCCTCAAACTTCTTGCTATTTCTCGTCTTTTCCCTGACCCGTCTTCATCCCTAGGAAGAGTAGTAGTTCAATTGAAACAGAGGCAATTTCGAACACACCCCTCGAGATATTAATCGACTCTGCCGAAATGGTCCATCTTGCTTCCATTCCAGTGGTTAATGGAGATAAACCTCAAAGCGGGGGCACGCTGAAGATTCCGAGGCCGCGATCTCCACTTTACCTGTCTAACCATTCCGACTGCTATACCACGAGCGTCTATGGCTCACGTTTCGCGGCCGAGCCCCTCCCGAAGCTGGAGATGCCCGAGGGAGAGATGCCTCGGGATGTGGCCTATCGTTTGATCAAGGACGAGCTGAGCTTGGATGGAAACCCGATTCTCAAGTAAGCCAGGCGCCTTTTTATTTTGAGCCAACTTGAAAAAAACCTGTAGATTTGTCTAAACGTGTTATAAAATGTGTGAATTGAAACTGATACCTTGGGTTTGGATAGTCTGGCTTCGTTCGTCACCACCTACATGGTACGTGGAAATCCACTTGACACTTCGTCTCCTTACCTTGCAAGTTGACTAACTCATCGACATAGGAGGAAGAAGCCGAGAAGCTTATGACTGAGTCCTTCTCCAAGAACTTCATCGACTACGAGGAATATCCCCAGAGTGCCGATATTCAAAATCGATGCGTGTCCATGATTGGCCGTCTTTTCAATGCCCCCTCTGCACCTAACCATGTCGGTGCCATCGGAACATCGTGCGTTGGTTCTTCCGAGGCCATCATGCTTGCCGTCTTGGCCATGAAGAAATGCTGGAAGAATAAACGCGTTGCCAAGGGTCTCCCGTGTGATAAGCCGAATATTATCATGTCCTCCGGTGAGTGTTTCGAGCTTGGAGGCCCCTCGGCCTCCTTTGGTCTAACCTCTGTCTTTGGAGATCTCACTGACGCGCAGTTTGACAGCCGTCCAGGTCTGCTGGGAAAAGGCAGCGCGCTATTTCGAGGTCGAGGAGAAACTTGTATACTGTGCTCCTGATCGATATGTTATTGATCCCCAGCAGGCTGCGGATCTGGTCGATGAGAATACCATTGGCATCTGTCTCATTATGGGGACTACGTACACGGGTATGAGGAAAAGACCTACTTACGATGTCTCATCCTAACTCAGGCAATAGGCGAATACGAAGATGTAAAGGCTGTCAACGAGATCTTGATCGAGAGGAACCTGGACGTGCCAATCCATGTTGACGCAGCTAGCGGCGGTTTCGTTGCGCCTTTCATATCGCCCGAACTTGAGTGGGACTTTAGGTGTGAGAAGGTTGTATCGATCAACGTATCGGGCCACAAGGTAAAGATACACACACATACACACACATACACACACATACACACACATACACACACATACACACACATTGTCCTTATCCCATTTGTATCCATGGCAGGCTAACTAGTTTCCCCAACAGTACGGCCTTGTCTATCCTGGTGTTGGTTGGGTTTTGTGGCGTTCGCCCGAGTACCTCCCGCAGGAACTCGTCTTCAACATCAACTACCTCGGCGCCGACCAGGCTTCCTTCACACTCAACTTCTCCAAGGGTGCATCTCAAGTTATTGGTCAATATTATCAACTGATCCGCCTGGGAAAGAAGGGTTATCACGCCATCATGTCCAACCTGACAAGAGTTGCCGACTACTTGACCGAGAGCCTTCGCCAGAGTGGCTTCATCATCATGAGCAAGCCCGCTGGTGAGGGTCTTCCTCTCGTTGCTTTCCGTTTCGCCAAGGACGAGAACCGCGAGTATGACGAATTCGCGCTGGCCCATCAATTGCGGGCCAGGGGATGGGTTGTACCTGCCTACACCATGGCCCCTCATACGAATCGTATGAAGATGCTCAGGGTTGTCGTGAGGGAGGACTTCTCCAAGAGTCGCTGTGACAATTTGATTGCCGACATCAAGCAGTCGGTCGAGTTCCTTAACCAGATGGACCGCGAGAGCGTCAAACGACACGAGGCTTATATTTTGAAGCATCATACTGCTAGTGGCCGGTCTACGCATAGCCCCACGATCTACACGGTAAGTTGACACACCCAAGATATTTTTCCCTCCTTTTTACTTCGCAGAAGAGGGTGCTGACTGACTATGGCCACTCGATATAGAAGGAGGACCACTCGTTGCAGGCCAAGACTGGAAAGACGCATGCCATCTGCTAGCCTACTCGCCATGAGCTTTTCGAACTGAGCACTCAATAGGAGTTATCTGGTGTTGCGCTAGTTGGCAACGGAAACCGATCCCAAAAGTACACGGATAGACAGTCTCTTCGGTATTACTAGCTGTATTTCGTAGCAGAACTCCTTCAAGACTTTATGAATTCCAAAATGATGATCTTTCTCCCGTTTCCCAGCATGGAGGAACCGCCCCGTTAGTCTTGTGTGTGTTCTCTCCAGGCTTGTGTCCCTGACAAGTCATGAGGGGCATTCTCGCCATGAGAGAGACATGGAAAATATGTTCTTAACGCAAAAAAACTCCCTCGGTTCCGGTCTCCGTCGACATCTCGTCATATACAAGTGCTTCGTATATACACTAGACAAGCAAAAAACTATGGTATTCTTCAACGAAAACCATTTTCCAAGTTATTTTTACCTCCTACCGCTCCGCCCCGCCCGCCTAGCCGCCAATATGCTCTTTTTTGGCATTGATATGAAGGTTTCCCCCTTCCATACATATCCCATCGGAGATCTGAAGGAGGGGAAGTAAACCGGAAAAAAACTACGAGAAAAAAAGTTGACAGAAAACAAGAATGGTATCAAATGGAAGACCACGTCCCAAGATTCAGATCACAAAAGAAGACAGGAAAAGAAATCATCATCCCTCGAAAAAGGACAACCTTTAAACAAAAGTGAGAAAAAAAGATCTTCCCTTCCATCCCGCCTATGCCAACTCCGAACATATGCAGAGGTTGAAAACGGCCGTCAAAAATATCGATAATAAAATCCAAAAAATGATCTCGTCGTGACGCAAACAGACTTGTAAATCGGCTCCCCCCGAAATTCATTCGTGATTAGGTTAATAAAAAAAAAAACGTTACATTTTGATTCACTTTGCTTCGGTGACCCCCAGGGTCCCCTGGCAAAGAAAATCGGATATATCCCTCTCCTCTCTAAAAGTTCTTCGACGGCGGAAATTTCTAGGGATTTCCGTCTGATTTTTCCCTTCGGTTTAGATAATGTTCGCGATTGAAATCCTCTCCTGATTTCTCTGTTTCGCTTCCGCCGGGCTTCCTGCCGGATTCGGGCCGCTCGTCGCAGGTGTTGGAGGCGGTCCGAGATTGGTCGGCCTTCCCGTGACGCCCGGTTCCGACTTCACGGCCGTTGAGCCGATGCTACCGCCTGCCATCGGAGTCGTTGACCACGTCGCGCTCGTCGGTGTCGGGATAGCGCCCGCGCCAGAAAGGGACTTGACGCAGGCTTCAAGTCTATCCCAGCCGCCCCAGTCTCTGGCCTCCTCGCTCGAAAGACCGAGTCTATGCTCCGCAGACGTGAGGTAACTCCCGTTGCTTGGGGGCCCTTGCGTTGTCTGTGCCGATGGTGCTGGGTCGTGTTCGACACCCGTCCAGATCCATGATCTTTCGGGTGAGCCTTGCTGGTCGGCTGATACATAAATGAGAACTTCCTCGTCGCGTAGAAGTAGTTCTTGCAGAGGCGAGGGTCCAGGTCGGCTGGGCGGGGGAGCGAACGGCTGAGGAGGCGAAGTCCGGGCCAACATGGCGGCATACTCCGCCCTCTTTGCCGCCAAGGTCGACACGAAGAATGCCAAGTACCTTCCGCATGGGATCGAAACGTCCCGCCTTCCGTTGATGCTTGCCAGAACTCTGACGCACGTTATGGCTCGATCTACATCTCCCAAGAGCAGCAGGAAGAGTGCACAGCGAAATGTATGCATCGTGAAAAACCCCGTCGCCGAGTCAGCTAGATCGGTACTCGTTCTCGAAATCAGGCTCGCCGTCTCCAATGCCGTGTGGTAACACTGCTCCACCGCAGCGAGTCGTACATCGGGCGGGCACGCAGAGTTAAGGTTATGTCGATGCAGAGCAAGCCTAGCATTGAGAAGATAGGTCAGGGGCAGTAAGAAGTGAGGAGCCAACGGCACCGCGTTGGAGGGATCGCAGGCGGGCGGGAACATGCGTAAGCACGAGCCGAAGTGCTGATCGAACGTCGCCAGGCGTGTGGGGGCGATAACAGGGTTCCGGAGCGTCTTGAGAAGGGCGGTGTAAGACCTTGTGACGTGGATTATCGCGTGGAGGAAGTGGGTGAGAGGCTCCTGGCCGTTGGGGACGTGAATACCGCCGTCATGGATGTAATGGTCGTCGACAGGCGCGGGTAGGGGCACGTCGCAGTCGTCGTCGTCAATCGCTACCGGTCGTCCAAGTTCAAGGGCCATGCTCCTGTCCAACGCATACATCGTCCACCATACTCGTTTTCGCATCTCGCCTTCCACAACCGGCCACGGTCCCGAATCGAGATAAAGCCCAAGGTCTTGGCCGATTCTGATAGCGCTTCCCAACCAATTCCACGCCGCTGACTTGAGATTCATTTCGTTCAAGCAAATGGCGATCAGGGTGTAGGTTCTTGCGCATTCCAAGCCGTGATCGTCTGTCCAGGGATCAATCAGTCGTTTCGCCTCTTGGAGGAGTTCGGCTGGCTGACTGAAACGATCGCTGTGCCTGTCGCTGCTAAAGAGGGCACCAGCAGCCAAGACGGCGAAGAAGGTTGAAAGAAACGAGGGCGCGACCGTGTACGCGCCGTTGTTGACCGCGTACATTTCGTCAATAGTGCGCTGAAATGTGGGCCAGTGAATCATCGGGAACATGGTATGTACCGCGGCGTAGTATGAGCGAAGTAGTTGTTCCACAGCTTGTCGCTGGGGCAATGGCGGTCGCGGGCCGTCGTTGGATACTAATGGTCGTGTGGACCGGTGGAATTGGGGTGGCGGCGATTTCCAGATACCCTTGGAGAGGTCTCTCATGTTTGTCCTGGCTCTCGATAGATCGTGCATGGGTTGGTTCGGCCGCTTCCTGCGTTTCGGATCGGAGCCTATTTCCGGAAGATGTATCGTCAATTGCTCGAGACTCTCGAGGTCTAGATCTAACTGGCCATCTCGGTCCTGCAACATGCGTCTTAGGCTGAGGTTCTCTCGTCGCATCCTGTCCATCTGCTTCTCAAGGTCCTGGACTTGCTTGATTGACGACATCCGCCGATTCGTCTCCTTAGTGAACTGACACTTGACATTGCGACTGGAGCATTCGGAACAGCTTGTCGTTTCTGTGGCATCACACTTAACTTTTCTCTCCCTGCACGCATCGCAACTCGGATCCTTCCGCCTTTGCCTATAGGCTCGTTTTTGAGTGCCTGTGCCCCCGTGCCCAGCCGAGCTCAAGGATGCGAGAGACTGGTTTGGCGTGTTAGCTGCAGATTCCCCGGAAGGAAGAGATTCTCGGCCCATCGCGGAGGTCGCAGTGACGGGCGTATACGGCTGGAACGACCCGGCCTGGCTCGCTAGCGGGATCGGTGGCGGTATTCCAATGGACTGAGGCGGCTGCTGCTGCTGCTGCTGCACCACATTCCCTCTGGAAGACGGATTCATCGAATCTATGGGATGGTGGGATGTCAGGGGCCTTGGCGATGTTGCTGAGGAGATGGGTGATGAGTCGTAGGATCGCACGGAAGGATTCGGGGATCGGGAATAAGATAAGTTATGGGACATGGCCGAGTTCACGATGTTCGCTCGCACTTCCTCCCGAAGATCAATGCACTTGGGCACAGGCTCCGTTCCTTGATGAGCAACGGGCGGTTTGATGTCCAGGAACATGCAGGCTCTTGGTCGGGACGGAGTGGAAGCGTTCCACAAAACTGATGGAGTTTAGGATAGAACGAGTGTTAAGGAGAAGACGGCGGTTGAAGAATCAGAGCTAAAGGGTCTCTTTGCAACCCAGGCGAATCGATTTTGCCAACTCCAGGGGTACAGTTTCAAGCGGTCAGAAGATGAGATGCCCAACGGGCGGCTAACGAGGATGGATTCGCGCTACAGTCCAGGGGTTGCCGAGCTATGTATGCCGTTTTCTCCTGGAGCGACAACGCGGATACCGTGAGAATTTGGCAGAAGACTGTTACCGGCCGACGGCCAGGGTCCGCACAGGGCCGTAAATCGAGATTTCTATACCAAGAAAGTCCTCACTTGCAAGAGAGAACTGTTGAAGAAGAGTCCTCGGCTGCCGTTGGAATGCGATCCACACCCTGCGAGAAAACTTTGGTCGATCGTCGCGCAAAGCGTCGGTAAGCACAGGCGCATAGGCAGAGTACCACCCGGAAACTAATCAGCGAACCCTTGCGTACAGCCGAGAGAGTGGCTATTGTCGTATGCCTTCCACAAAACCCGACTCGACGAAACAGGTGATATTATCGGTAGATAGGACAAATCATTAGCAAGTCTCCGTTCTGACTGTGGACTGGTGCCTGTAGCGCATTAGAAGTCGGGCAAGTCGAGGTTCTGGAGGCTTAGATGAAGCGACAACATCGGCAGGAGAGAAAAAAAAAAGCGGAGAGGAAAAAAAAGAAAGAAGAGATCAAAGATAAAACAGAAGAGTGCTGGAAGAAAAAGGAATAGACCTGAAGAAGAAATGGGGCAAGAGCCGTTTGGATGAAAGTAAATGCAGAAGAAAGGGAAAGTGTAGCAGCAAAGTAGAACTGAAGAGAAGAAGAGGATCCAAAGAAACCCCCAAGACGCCAAGTGGGCTGAGGAGTGAAGACACACCCGGAACTGAAGGTGGGAAAAGGGTTCAGAGCGTCGAAGGGAGCAGCGCCATCCAGCAGCATCCCAGGAACGACTCCTCCTACAAGCTACCTCTACGACTCGAATGAAGAGAGGCTTCGAGGACCCAGACCTTGAGAGGTGTAAGTCACCCGCTGGATGGTTTGGAAAAGAGGTGTGAAGGAGATACAAGAACTTCGTAGGGTCAAGTTTGCAAGACGAGGGATAATAACAATAGAGGGGAGGTTCGGTAATGGAAGACCACCTCAGAGAGGGAGAGAGCGAGAGAGAAGAGATCAATCGTTGGCCCCAGAGCGTACGTATGTCTGCGTCTGTACGTGCGTGGTATGGTAGTATTATGAACTGTCACTCGATGGGGAGAGGCCGGGAGGGGGCGCTATTATCACGCCCCGCCAGGCCTTGCTAGGCCTGTGCTGGCAATTGAGGACTGAGGGCGGACGCCTGTGCTGAAATGGAGAAGGGAGTGGCGGCGGTAGTCTGAAGCGATAATCTAGACAATCTGGACCTCTGAAAAGTGGTTCCTCCTTTCCTTCGTATACTTCGCAAGTTCACGGGCTTGACGAAGGAAGGAAAAATCCCGGGTCTGCCATCCGAGAACCGACTAGCCTTCAGTGCTTTTCGGAAACATGACCGGTGCTGCGTTATTACTAGGCAAAGATTGGCAAGATCTCGTGCTCTGTTCAGTAGCCCTTGCCCACATAGATGGGCGAGGAGTCCACAAGAGAGCCACCTCGCACTTGCCTAGCAGCATATCCAACGGTACGAAGTACTTATACAAGGCCTAGATAGTGTACGTGGTGTACTTGCAAGTATTTTACCTGTAGCACAGGTAAGGGACGGGGTTGCAGGGCTGGGAACGGGCAGCGGCTTGGCTTGGGAGCAGAACACTGAACAGGCGAGTGATGCTGTGGACCCTTCGCATGAAGGGGAACTCGGATGGACCAAGCCAGTTCTCGGGTCTTTGACCAACCCTTTTGATGCTAGTGCACATTCCAGGATCCAGGGACTCCCGCGCAGTCGAACCCACGCAGAAAGCAATCCACAGCGATCCTACGAAGTATGGAGTGTAGTGTACACTACTTGTCAAGTGTTACTAAGTAGTAGTGTTCACTACTTCGTACTATGAATTATTAGTGGATATCCTAAAACGGCCGCTATGTAGTATTAATTAGCATCTTGAGGGTATTTCCTGCTCTGGTCTCCTTAGAGAGGAACCCCCTCCTGTATAAGACGCTGGAAGCAGACACCGGAGTGTCACCAGGTTGCAGAATAGTTAGGCTCCTACCAAAGAAAGCTAGCTTCCATATATAGAGGGGGAGCAACTAATGAGAAGGGTCATGGAGGGGGGAGGGGCAGATTGAAGGTCACTGAGGCCTTGCTAGGAGTAACGGGCTAATTAACTGCTTGATCTCTTGCTCTCCCTGCTGTTCTGTTGGAACTAGCAGCCAGGGTAACAGACTCTCCCCGGCTCTTACGGGCCTGGTCCCGACTTGTCAAAATCAACGGTCGTCGATTGATCTCGGTGCTGTGATACTTCGTATTTGGCATGTGATGTTATCTCAACTAGTCAAGTGCGAGGCATCCCCGAAGTACGTTACACACCTTATCACGTCCTTGAGTACCCTTCACTACCAGCTGCTTGAGAGGGAAGGTGCGGAGTGCAAGTGAGCTCCAGCTTTTCAATGCACTGGAAACACGCACTTGCTTCGAGCAGCGAGACGGGCAAATTGTGCATAACCCCTACTATTAGGACCGATACGTCCACTCTGCCGGCTTGTTACCTGGCTCGGCAGTGGCGGTGATCGAATTCATCGATTGATCTGTGTGCCGCATCCAATATTAATACTTCAGTGTTGGTGCGCCTTCGAGGGGCAAGCGCGACCCCTCGTGCCGCTGCATTCGTAATACTTGACGAATATGAATTGGTAGCTTGGAACGTCGAATCCCGGCTCGTACAGGTACACTACACTAAGGTACAGCCAAGCCGGGGGCGTGCTGCGCTTCGCGCCGGTCCCTTTCGTCTGACAATTTTTTTTCTCTCTTCTCTTTTGATCTCGGGACGTTGAAAAAAGGGAGAGGCAGCTAGGCCTCTTTCGGGAAATGATGTGCATACGAGGGTCTTGTTTAATTTTGCAACCGACGCAGCTGCACTTTAGCAGCCCTGGAAAGGGTCTTGGATCTCGTTCCGTTGTCACAAAGGAGCAGAGAGGGTCGAGGTAGCTCCACTGAGCTACGAATTAGAGGGTGGGTATGCATCATGCATGTACGAGTCGATTCGTGCATTCCAGATCATGAAAAATTTGAGAAAAAAAATTGTTATCTGCATTTGATTTGACTTCTCCAATGTTGTATCAATTGTGGTGTTTCGCGCAACTTGGACTATAAGACTACAAAGCAGAATTCGGAATGTCGGAGGATTTGATGTTCGGGCATCCAAGCGAACCAATATTGATCCATTGACCCAAGAATAGTTGCGGGGAGATTTTACTTTGTACCCTTGCTGAGGTATAATACCCCGTGCTATACGGTGCTTCAATGTTGGAGACGATCGTTTCTCCGAGAGGATCATGCAACGGGAGTGCAGCGCTTGGGAACAAACTGGGTTGCAGACCCAGCAGGGTAATATTTGAAGACACACATTGAACAAATTGAAGTACGAGTATAGGTGCAGAGCAATTTGAGTAACGAGGCTGAACTGTAGGTAGTTTGTGAGCCTGGGACGAAACTTAGCAAATCGAACAAACTTCGAAGGTGAGTCCGTCGAAAATTACTTCGTACTTCAATATACAGTAGCACCAGCTGGTTATTACTTACTACAATTTGGCATTCGTCATCGAAGGAAGCACCGGACGTGTTCCATTCACGGTCGGACCTGACATGATCCTACAAATACGACGACAGCGGGGACAATAGAAGACAATAGCTCCCGTCCTTTATTACCAGGCTTCAGGGAATTTACCACTCCAGCTGGTCGATGGTGATATCGAGCTGCCGTCCATAGTACCTTCCCTACATCCGACATGCCAAAAGAAAACCATCTCGTCCCATGCCGACGCCGACATATTTCAATCAACAAGGCAGGTGTCATGGGCACACCCCCCAAATCACAAGCCTGAAGTCCTGTCCGTCGGAACAGGATAAACTTCACAGGCCGCTCCTTCCAACCGGAATCCATCCATTCCCGACAATTATAGTGGCGGAAGGCTCCGAGGATGCGGATGGGGGATGCAATTACGAGGAAGAAGAGCCGGTCGAATTAAGCCAGAATAAATCGGATATAACATACCCCGGATGGAAAGCCAATTCAATCTTGCCATCACATCTCCCGGCGAGAAGCTGCTATTTCACACACCAACAGTAGCGATTCTCGTTGCGGGGTGCAGAAAGCGGGGTTGCCATCGTGATCAATTCATTTAAATGCGTTTTCACGCCCATCTTCCATTTATCAGGGGCCATTTTTCTCCAGGAGCAGCATTCTCGGCGTGCAACACAACAGATGCAGTATTTCTACACATTTCCATACTTATATCCGGGAAAGAGCCTAACCAGTGCGGCGTCAGTGTAGCTTATCCTTATTGCTTGTATCTTTGTATATATGTACACGCCTCACGTGGGCGTATTTGATTTTGACCATGTCTCGAGGCTCGAAACCTCGTCGTACTTCGAAGTTCCGAGTTAAGCGAACCGATTATCCTAGAGTAGGGTTGTACCATTAATCGGGCCAGCGCGGTCAAGTTTGCAAGCATGATTGCTTGCAAGCACAGTCCTCTCTTCCTTTGGACAGATCATTCCATGAAGCCCAGGAAGAGTCAAAGTACGAAATAGTCTAGTACGAAGTAGGAGCCGGTGGGCGAACTGGACTGGACTCGACTCCACGTTTCTGCGGAGCTCTTCTGTGGGGCATCGGGTCCTTCGATGACACGACAGTCGAGCCGATCAGAGTGGTATTTTAATAACTTCCTAACGGTCAGGCAATGGGGCGGACTAGATCAGGAGTGCACAGGAATATCAAGTGGGGACTTATATAAGGAAGCGCCCCCAGAGTGTCGCACCGTCTGCGCAGTACGAAGTACGTCACGATCAGGCTGCAAGGGGCAAGTAATCGGCACGCTTCCGAGATATTAATCAGTTTGATCAATATACCCCCGGATGATATAACAGGTACGGCATCAATTGGTACTTTACTTTGTACGTACCCCCATGTTTTCCAACTCCTAAGGCGACGTGACGGAAAGGGGCAGACGTACGAGAAGAGAGGGGAGTTATTAGTTATGGCTCGGGTTCCTCGACCAGAAAAATCCCCTCTACTGTGTTGTTGTATTGTAACAATTCCTCCCCATGGAGCCGAGGGCCCTGGTAGGAGCCGCGTGATACTTAGAGGACACTACAAGTACTCCGTGCACAATTATTCGCTGCAAATGCGCAACGATGCCATCTTGGCCTTCAAACTCCTCATGCGGAAATTTTCCACGGGAAATTTGTACGTGATAAGAGAGTAACGCATAATGTACTTTCCTCCGTACTAAGATCTTATTAGGTGGTCTGAGAAGGGAGAGGGATAATCAAAAACCTGTTCATATCCTCGCATTATGACCAGTAGCCGGAGGACCACCTCCGCCACCCCGCGGCTCAAAAAGAAATGAAGAAATGCTGAAACAATACACTAGTGCACCGAACCCGGTACATCGATTGATATGTATTATTTCGTCGTCCAGGCCTGGCTAATTCCTTGGATCTGTGGAACTACCGAAAAGTGGAGTCGGAATAGGGGAAAGGACTTGGAACAAGCAAAGCATGTCATCACGGATCTGTTAGTCGATATATAGGACTAGACCTAATGAGTTAAATGAGAGGCGGCAATCACTCCGCAGTCTTGCGAAAGCAATTGACCCTCAATGCCAATGATGCCTCGAGTCGTTTGTACCCAATTACCCATCTACTTCGTAAACTCCGTTCGTTCTTGCTGCCCTCTGCTGATGAAATAGTCGAGCACTCAGAAGCCGCTTCTTAACAACATTGAGGCACCATTTGACGGTCCGAGCGCTTAATCTGCTCCCTCCTCGTATCCGTTCTGGATCAATAAGATATTGATGGGAGATGATGAGAGTGCGTCCCCCACCCTCATTCCCCAGCTCGCTATGCTCTGAGTCGTTGAATGTTTGAGGATACACGTATGCACGAGTAGCGGCCCATGGGGCAGGAACAGCTAGTGCTACAAGTACCAGGGATCAAGGATCAATGATGCATCGCATCATGGCTTTCCAACGCTCGACTATCGCTGGTTTGGACCAGTGCCAGCACAATCTCAGTTCGCGGGCTGGGGAGCCACACCGACCTAAATCTCCGGCATTCTAGCCCGTTTAAGTCCTCAAACTCTAGATATAACGAAGTAAAGAGAGAGAGGGGGGGAAAAGAAAAGAGAAGAATCGTACTCCGTATGTGGTTTAACACTCTGACGAAGTCGTCCGGAAACGAAGGGAGTTCGGACTTTGCTTCTCTCTTGGCAGGAGGACGATAAATACTACTTTGATGCTTCCTTGGTTGGTCGAAAGCCTCAGTCCAGGAGGTAATCATAGTGTGGATACGTCAGTGTTCAAATTGGGGTTGATCCGTGATCCGTAGACCGATCCGAATGTACTGTTGAGCCTCGAAATCGGGAAGTGGGGGTATAAAAGTGTGGGGTGAAGGATTTGGGCCGAGCCTATCAGAGGACTCTCATATACTTGGAGGAATGTGTAAGTACGCAGTATGAACCCATCAATACATCAAATTGAGTATACCTGCACAAACACATAAAACATAAAATATTAGTGCACCCCACCCTCCTAACTGCCAATGTTCATCCACTGAGTGACTACGAAGTAGTGTAGTACGTAGTAAGCCGCGTACATCGCACATGTACCTGCCCCCACACCACCCTCAGGCTCCTAGAATGGGCATCTGGAACTGGACGAAGCGTTACAAGTAGTAGAAGGATAGAAACTGAGAAATAATACTTCATGAAATGTGTTAAAATGGCTCGAGTCCGGATATAAGACTCTAGGATTATTCCACCCTACTAGCTCGGCGATATCTCCCGTCCTTCGCCAGGGATGCGCTCATTACTGCCAAAAGCTGCGCTCATACATATAATCGTTTAACAACCGAGATGATCAGTCATGACCGCACGTATAAACCAGTCAGGGTGTTTCTCGGGGCGACTGGAGCCAGGGTGGTAAATAAGCTTCCACGCAGAAGAGTGCTCCGTCGTGTAAATCCGGCTGGCGATTTGACTTACGATGTATGGTAATACTTGCGAAGGTGGTCTGTGGCTCTCGCTTTCTCAAATGCTTCGTAGTTCGGGCGGAACGAGGCATCGTACAGTTACGAGGGAAACAAACTTCTTCCAAGTCGGGTCATTGCGAACGACTTGTGGGGGTGTTACTCGGATGATGGACATCGGCGACGCACGGCTGGCTAGGCCCAATCGATCTAGGCGGTCAGTAAAATTGACCTTTCTCGTACGAGTGGCTGCTGCCCGACAAAGAAGTTCGCCGAGTATAGTAATTTAGGATCCCTATTTCCGCGCTCCGAAGGGGACCCTTGATGTCGTCCCTGTCACCACAACCAGCAATGGATCTGCTGTGCGACATTCAACTGATGAAACACTTCAGCGTACTCCTGTGCCGTGCGGTGGACGCTTTAATGTGCTGTGACCTGAAGGTCGTGCTCAAGGCACTGCAACGGCATACAATATCAAATGACTTCGTACATTAATATTTGCAAACGGTAGGCAAGCCCCATTACTTCCTCAAATTGTAACATACTACCTCGGCACTGGGCAAGATACTAGAGTTCACTTTGTCTCCATGTAGCCATCAGAACCTGGAGCGTCAGCAGAGACCAGACTTCACTCGCTGTTCGAGGCTTTACGAAGTCGTTAGGTCCAAGGAAATGTAACTGGGTACAAGGATGCGGGAAGAAGAACCCTGGTCGCGGAACCCTCCCAACATGAGGAAGAAATAATCTAGTTGAGAGGTCATCGGGCAGGGTCTCCTCCCAAGGCCCTCGCTCAGATCAATTGATCTTTTACCCCAGAGACTGGGGTGGGCAGGAAACCGGACTAGCTTCGTACCAAAGGGGACTCGTGCAGTTTGAGCAGTGGAACGGCCATGTGCTTGGAGTTAAGATCAGAACCTCCAACCCACTTTGGGATGCCATGTGAAATGATCTTGTCTGATGAGAGGCAAGAACGTTCCCCTAGCACACGGCACGACCAGCCATCGATTGATGCTTGTGGCAGGTGTCACACTCGCTAGGCCAGGCCTATGCAGGTCCAGAGGACTTGACTCAGATGACCTGGTACTCCGTGGTGGATGCTGGTACCGATACCACCAACTTCTGGCGGAAATTGCCAGCGAGCGATTGCGGCATAGTCAAAGCGTCGCAATCAGATTGAATGATGACTTCCATTGTTGGAATGTCGAACGCGGGGTGGGGCTACGCCTATTTCGATCACAAGATGTTAGCTCCGTCGCTCCTGCCTTTGCTTCGATCGAGTATCAAGTATCAAGTATCACCAGGTACGAAGTAAAGATGTGGTCGGGTTGCTCCTGCCTCGAGTTGCCCTTACTCAGAATTACAAGACTGCTACGCTGGCGACTGCTCCATTCACTTAATTCACACACGCTACGAATTACCATCGCCAGATCCTACAGCATCTCATCTCCTACCCTGATAAGGTTGTACTCACCGCATTCTTTGTACATATATTGACACAACGCATCAAGCTCATCCGCTTCGGGTGTGGCGCACACATTGCCAGACGAAAAGAGGACGCCAATCTTCCTTTGATGCATGCAGTCATCATTCGAACCACTAGCGCTAACCGCTAGGTTCCCCTCCTGCACATCTCGTCCGTGGTGTGGCTTAAGCTATGTCCTTGACGTCCCGTCTAGATGGCAAGCCGAGCCCGCTGGTCTTGCCCAAGGGACTTTGGTAAGAAAGAGGCGCCTGCAAATACGAACGTGCAGGCACGGTCGGCGAAGTTTGCCATCCCGATGACCCCAAATAATAAACTAATCCCGAGGAGGCGTCACGGAGCATAGTTACTAACTGGCCGGTCAACCTCCTTCGTTCATCTGGTCTTATCGAAAGTCCAGTCCGAGATTAGCTTTGGCGAGGTAACAGCTGGTGATCAACAGCCCTCTATCTCCCGGATCATCCGGAGTTAGATTTCCTTTTTACTACTCCCGCTAACATGTCAACTTCATGAGAGCCGCGAAAGTAGACATCGAGTTGAGCCGCGCCAGTCCTTTCTAAGCGTTCTCTGGCGCGATAATCTTTCTGGAGTGCGCGAGGTGGGAAGGGAGTTTTGACCACTCAGACGCTCCGAGGTAAGCTACTCCGCACACATTGATCCCCTCCGTCTCGGCACCACACCCCCGATGTCTTACCCCAGCCGGGGTTGACTGCCCAAATCGACTTAGTTGGAAGGATGGATTGGGATGCAACGGTGCGGTGTCATCCCAAAATTGCATAACCTCACGTCACCCCGGCGGAAGCAGGCAGCGTGCCATTCAGGGTGCTCCCGTGGACCGTGGACCCGTTACCACAGAATCATAGAGGCTCTATTATTACTCGGTACCTGACTCTGCTGATGACCCAACTACCGGCTTTTGATGACCACATTCTCCTATAATCCCGCCAATTATTACTGCTCGGCAGCAAAGAGCCACTTTCGCACAGGAAGGGAGGAGGGTCGACAGCTCACTTTCTGTATCGACTCCGCCATGTAGGCACGCAATGGTGCTCGCCATATCCAAGACCGACCTCCCGGTGCTCACGTCCTCCAAGAACTAATATTCTGCCCGCTCGTGCCATCTGCAATTACATCTTGCGCATCTTGCGCGCATATTCCAACCATGCAGGTCATTTGGTTAACACCTGACCGCCAGGCCATAAGGGTCTTGCACAACAGCAAGGGGTACCCCAGGTGCGTCTTCACCCTCTTCTTTCTGGATGATAAGATGAGAACAATATTCCACCACAACCTGGGCCGCCTCGACCCAATGGTCCGAGGATTACTGACGACTGTGGGCGCTAAGGAGGATATTACACTAGGTATTAGGGTTGCACTCACATTTCCCTGGATGCTAGGGACTTAATACAAGGGTAATTTTCCTCAAGCCAGGCCAGGTGATCCAGCGCAATCTACCTGCCAACGCTTTGAACAGGTGGCGGTGATGAGGAATCGAACCGAGCTGTGCAGCTTACGAAGTACACTTCAAATTGATCGGAATTCTTCTTGCATGGTGCTGAACCTTACCGAACGCCAACTGCAGGGTTCTTGCCTCCTGGAGAATAGGTCCCCGCCATCCCGAAACAACTTTAATGCTACCTACTGTACGACGTAAGTATCATTGCAATCTACTGGTAGGGTCTTGATAAAGACAGGTCATTGGTACTTTCTGCATGGACTTACAGAGGATCGTTTCACCAAACTAGTGTACAGTGCCCCAAAGCTAAACTTAGGAGATAGCTCTCTCTCCATTTCTAGTGACTGTTAACATTTGGCCAGTTACGAAATCGAAGGAACATCTTGAACCGTCTCTGTGATGACCTTCGAGAGTCAGACGCACCCTAACCATCCAAGTTAAGGAGCTAATATGTCACCCACGGACGAGCCACTGGGTTTCCCATTTGGGATCGAGCAACGAGAGGAGAGGAGCGATAAGCTTTTCTAACTACCGCCGTCAACTCCCAATTTGGACACTAACTGGAAGATCATGTGAAATAAAACAAAGCCTCTCGTTAAGTATCGCAGATCGGCTTTGAATGAATTGATGGTAACGGTACAGAGCGCAATGCAATGGCTGGCGCCTTGTTCGATGGCACAAGTCGAGATTCGCGAGTTGACCCAAGTATGCCTCGAGGTTGAGCCCGAGAACCCACAGCAAATTTGCCTCGCGCCTCACGTCGATTCAGGACGCCCCCCCCCATATGGAATGATTATATTAATTACCGCGCTGTTCACGAAACGGGTACGGACGCCCTGCTGTCCGGGGAGATCTACCCAGCCGCCTTCATCTCAGGACTCATGTCAGTCATGCCGATCCTCATGACAGAGCCCGCTGGTCTGGTAAAGTACCATTGCTTCACCGCTCACTGAGAACTGGCCTCACGGAGATGTAATACACGAAAATTCATTGGGGTAAATCACAAAATCCCACTTACAATGTGGCATTCGGCATTACTTACTACTTCGGAGTTTATTCCAGGAACTATCTGCTGGGCATTACGGTGAGAATCGGGCCGTGTTGGTTACGATTTCACCATCTCATTCTGCAGAGCGGATAGGGCTAACGGAACCGGAATTTCTGCCAGAGCCCGATTCCGATCAGCGAGAGCAGGCCACGACAGACGCCCGAAGCCTGAGAAGATCCTACGAAGTAAATTCGGCCGATATTGCACAACTGGCCGAGGTAAGCGCGCAGAGACAGTAACACCGTGGCATCAATGATGAAGCTGTGAGGCCGGCCGGCGATCTGCAAAGTAATTTGTACAGCTTGCTGTCAGCTGCAAGACGAGCGCTGCAGGAGGTCCCGAGTTCCGTTACCTTTGCTTTTACGAAGTATCATTTGGTGCCCCCGTCCAAACGAGCTCCGGATCGGCCGAACCCGTCAGACTTCGGCTCGAATAAATGCCGTACGGTGATCGAACCCGGACTCGGTGAAAAAAAAATCGTGTAAGCGAGTGATCCAATGATTGCCGAGCTGGATGGCAGATCGCTATTAGGAGCGGCGCAGCACCTCGGCGGAATATGCGATGCGAGAGGTCTCACCAGCATGCTTGAATTTCATTACACTTATTCCGGTTCACGGCCAATCCGACGCCCTAAACTTTGAGCTAAACTGGAGGCGTTTCTGCTCTACTTCGCAGGTCTCTACAACCAGTGTGAGGCGTCCCGCGAGCCCCAAGCGGCTCGACGGATTAAATTGGTTGCCGGGTCTCCACCTTTTCATCATCATCGGAATGTTCCTCTCCTGCAAAGTGCAGTTATCCGAGGATGCCGGTTTTCCCTGCACAATGTTTATATGATGCGCCAGATCCACAGGGACGTGAATGCAGATCCTCGTCAATCTTGAAGGGTGTGCCTGGACCTTCACGATAGATCCCGATGCTAGGGTGATAAGCCAAGGATACCAACTTTGCCACCAAATTAGTTGACCCACGCCTGTTTGTAGTGTAAGTCCGAAGGGGGCACTCGAGCATATTTTGCATGGATTGTTCCTGGAGTCCTTGGCATGACATCTTGCATCCTTTCGATCTCAGGAAGACGGCACTATCCATAAACTTTTGTACTACTGATTCTCAAACGCTGGGTAAATCTTTGCCCCCCAGGTTCTGGGATGAATAGCATGACACTCATGCTTGAAGACAGGCTCTGTCTCTGCACCTCCGAACTACAAAATGAGGCCGGCTGACTTAAGAAGAAGGGGGGACACGGACGTGTCCAACTGGTGGGGTGGCTAATAAGTCGACGAACTAAAACATGGTAGCGATCGACCCCTTGTCAATCCCTGCCGGCAGTCCTTGAAGGCTTTGACGCGACATGATCCACGCCATGCATCGATGGATTACAAGGATCACATCACAACGGCACACAGAACAAGGGAGACTCAAGGCCTGGTCGGGAAGGCCTGGTCTCTTAGCCTTTCAAGCTCCCTGCACTTCCCAACTGAGCAAGTCCTCGAAGAGATCGATGACGATCATTTCCTCTCGAGGATATCAGAACGCGCTAAAATTCCACCACACTTTGGGCTACAAGTAGGAAGCAAATGACCAAGGACCTTACAAGGACCTTACACGACACTTACAAAGTAAGGACGAAACGTGCCGCTGGTGGCAAGCGAGATCTTTCGTCCGTACGGTTCTGACTGGGATCATGAGAATGATGGGACAGCCAGGCAAGGCGAGCATTTTCTTTGCGTGCATGACACAATGCCGACGCATGTACGCGCACATACACGCACGCACACACGACACGTATACTTGTATCCGTGGCGAACCCACTCAGCTCGAGGCAGTTTTAGCCATTGTGTAGCGCACCCAGCATTCCAAGATCTGGGATGTCCTCTGAACGGAAACCATGGCTGGATTCGGAAGTCCTCCCGGTCCGTCGATCTGCTCTGATCCCGCCATGTCAATTCCTGGCAGGGTTCCCTTGAGTTACTAGTTTAAATTATTCAGATTCTCCTTTGTGCGACGATCAAACACGATCCCTTACCTATCGATAGACGCCAGGGGCCCGGCCAGCCTTCATCGAAGGCATGATACAAGGAAGAAGGAGCCTTCGAGCGGCTGGAAAGATTTGCATTAAGCACCGGCTTCTTCAGGGCGCAATGGAGAGGCTGAGCGCTCTGGAAAATCGAACTAAACGCTCTCCCTCGAGGTTGTATGAGTACCTCGGCAGGTAGCTCTGCATGCCTACATTAGATCTTGGGTTCGTTGCTTCACTTGCCCCATTCTAGGCAGGTCAGAGTTTAGCTGCGTCAAAACGTCTTCCGAGGGAGACTCGCTCGGCACGATACAATTTTGAATGACTGCGAGCTTGTTTTGGCGCCCTCGGCTTCTCGTAAAGGCGTTCAGTTTGAAACTGCCGCGCCATTCATCTCGAGTTGTTCGGCCGCACCCGAGACTGCCGGAGGGGGGAGTCGATGTAAGGAAGGGGTTGGGTTCGTCTCGATATGCATCGCCTGTTCCGTGTACAAGTACGAAGACGGATCGAGCAGGTTTGTCAAGCCACCGGGATTGTTAGCGGCGCACAAGAGGGTGGTAACAAATAACTGCCTCCAAAAGAGCCCACCCACCGCCCCGTCGAAATCCCCGTCTTACTGCAGTGTACATACGCCAAGGACAACGTTGGAGTGTGTGGGACAGGTAAATCTTGCTCGCCCGGGAACGTTTGCCGTTGAGAATTTCACATCCCGACTTGCAGTAGTGTGAGCAACAGCAGGGAGGGAGAGATAATGGGGCCGTAAGAAGGCGAATTCTGGCGCCCCCCTCCTTCTCAGGGGCCGTGACCCGACTGGCTGTTTCCTAATATCACGACTCGCAGCGTAAACGGGATGAGGCCCCTGCAATCACAGCAAATGTGGCCGGCATTGATACCTAAGGCTCTTATGCCGGAGGGATGTCATCATCTGGACCGACTGAGCAGATTGCTCAACGGGATATTGCTGTACGTTTAACATAGCCAGGTCCAAGGTCTACAAGTCAGGTGCCAGATGCAGAGCTTGTTCGCACCTTGACATACCCACTCCCCTGTTATCAGTCTAACGGCAACCCTCCTCGTTTCGCTTTCGCCTGCCCCTTTCTAGATTGCAAGGGGTTATTCCTCCGCTGCCAGTTAGCCGGTTCGTCCTTGTACTAGGTCATCCTCTTGGTTGGCTCTCGGTAAGGTGCCGGGGGTCGTCGTTGCAGTTCCCAATCGTCGCCCTTCCTTCGTCCCTACCCTCCAGGTTTTACTAGGGGAGCAATTCCGCCCTGGATCAGCTTCCTCAACTAATCCCCTTTTTCCCGCTCCTGACCAACTGTATTAGGGAATGTTAAACCTCCTCGGATCGGTATTAGAAAAAGGATAAAACGGGGGAATGTTACGCTAATGTGAGACCCATGCGGTATGGTCGTCGATCCCACTTTCAAAAGCATTCTCGCGGGGCAGAAGGATGGAGAACGAGAATAGGGAGGAAGAGGAGAGAAATTTTTTTTTTCCTTTTGAAACCTCTGCAGGTGAAGAGGGGGGGCCTTTTTCTTGGTCTTCGTAATTTAGTAGGCAGATGGAGATCGGAAGAGAGGAGGGTGCATATGTGCTGTGGATGTTTCAATGTTTGTGAATGCGCTTGTGTGGAGCCTTGATGATCCGCAGGATTTGATGCCAGAGGAGGGACATTCCTCACGGCAGCCTTTGGGAATGTGAGCGATGCCTTATCCCTCCTCGTTCTTGACTCAGTGAGGCATGAAGGGACACCAATGGAGGAACGCCACAGAATCCTTCCATCCCTCGACGCCTCTTGGACTTACCCGTCGTCGGTCTCATCTCGATCTCGGGAAGGAAAAAAAAAGAAAAGCCACTGGTACAAGCCGGATTCTCGCCGAGACTAGATCTAGATCCTGCCTCTCCTACCTGGCTAGCAAAGACGTTTGAACAGGACAAGGTTTGATTTTTCTCCTTTCCTTTTCGCATTCTCTTCTTTCTTTTTTCCTGCGGCTCCCCCGCTCCACGCCGGAACCCGCCGAGTGAGTGGCCGCCTCCGTCCAAAAAACCGCCGTCACACAAGGAGCTTACGCCCGCGAGACGCCCGCTCTACTTGGTTTTTCCTTCTCTTTCCCCCGTACCCGAGCGCTGCTATTTTTATTGATTTTTTCTTAGATCTGCTACTTTATTTTGCTTTTTCTCTTCACGCCGGCTTTAACTGTTCTTTTTCCTTGTTTGCTTTTCTGGGCCAGAACGGCCGTGGATGTTGCTTTTTTTTCGTTTTTTGACTTACACAGGATTCTCTATCGCTTACCGCCCTAGCCGAGACTCGCCGAGATTTATATTTTCCTTTTCTTTTTTCTTCGGCATACGTGTTTATTTTATAAGTGTACACCCCCCCTCTTGGAAGGTGGAAGAAGTAAAGTTAGTGCTGGGGGTTTTGACTCACTCGAGGACAGGTAGTAAGACAGACGGATCTGTAGGTCGAGGTGGCAGTTCTTTTGCTTTTGTTTCAACTCCCCGGACTCCTTACAGTTGGCGGCGGCAAGCGCGGCGGCTTGGAGGAGAGTAGAAACGAGCTTCTCTCCGAGAGAGAGTCCTGAGTCTTTTCTTCTTTTTTTCTCTGGGGGATTTTTGGAGGGACACTGGGTGTAGCATTGTGTTACGTTTAGAGGGACTGTTTGCTCGCTTATTCTTGGGCGTTTGGTGGTTGGGGTTTCCGGCGTATCGAATGTCTGCGTGTTTGTTTGTGTCGTAGACGGTGGAGATGTAGCTGGGGGAAGGAATGGAAGGGAGAGTCTTTGTCGCGGCTCTCCTACAGGACTCGGGATATAGGATAAGGGACGCAGGAGCATAATAAGACCACCATGGAAGCTCTTGTAAGCGGACGGATATTCACGACACGCCAGTTAAGGGGGGGTTCCGGAGGCGACAACGTCGTGTCCGAAACCTATCCCTCTCGGGCGGTATATACCCCAAGACCTCAACACAATGCCATAATGAGGTTTAGTATCCAAGCAACGGAGTATTACTTCGAATTATCGGGTTCTAAGTTTGTCAGTATGAACAGGGAATGGAGCGTCGTGAGACGAGATATGGGAGACAGTAGTTATTAGTTCCAACAGAACTCGTCCTAACGGAGGAGAAAGAGATTCATGCCAAGCTCGGGTCTAGTCGGGCAGCGGAGATGGAAAAAAAAATATCAAGTTTAAGTTCATCTCAAGTTTATCAAAAAATAAGAAATTCATATACAGTCTAGTTTACCGTCTTTGATTCCGCCCATCATATACACCGACCTCATAAACCCTCATCCCAGAAACCATCCATCCAGATCTCCTTTCATAAGAAAAGAACCATTTATTTTCATTCATTCGTCATCATCCTCCCTCCCCGCCAACCCATTCGTAAGCCCCTTCATCCTCCTCCCCAATAAATCCTCCTCACTATTCAACTTCACCAAGCTCTTCGACCCCCTACCGTGACCTCCCCTCCGTCCCGGTTTCTTCCCACGGCCCCGTGCAGGCTCGCCGTCGTCCGCTCCACCGTTGCTGACTTTATTGCCTTTGGGAGGAGACCTGACGCGCATCTTCGTCATCGCCATCTCGAGGAATTTATCCTCGTCGCCGCTCGACTCGGTGCGCGCGTGGTAGTTTGCCCGTTCCTGTTCTTCTTCTTCGGCTGCGGCGGCTGCTTCTCGCTGCTGTTGGCGCTGGAGGATTTGTTGTTCTCGACGTCTGACTCTTTGGGCGTGGATGAAGAGGTCTTGGATCCACCCCGCCGAACGCTCGAGGTGTTTCCATGCGGGCGGATAAACGGTAGGAAACTGGAGGAATCCATGCGAGATCCCCGGGATGAGAATCACCTCAGCAGCGTCCTTCTCATCGAACTTGGGCGGCTTGGACACGTGTAGGCCGCGAGCCTTCTGCTCCGCCACCGCTTCTTTAACCTTCGTGAGACGCCCCGCGAAGATGACGGTATCGTCGACTAAGGGATCGCGTTCGCCCGTGAGGAACCACGTCTTGGGGAAGTGGGCCAGCAGGGCGTCCGGGGCGAGGATGGGCGAGAGGAGGTAGTCGGAGGAGAAGTCTGGGCGGTTGTGGGGGCCGATGTAGAGGATGATCATGGCGCGCATCATCTCGGGGGTGAGGACGCGGTCGTTGAAGTAGGAGATCATGGAGGATACGGCGAGGCGCGTTTGCATGAGTTCCGGGCGGTGGGAGGAGGAGGGGGATTTGGGCTCTTCGCCGGGCTTGGATGACAATGATGACGGCGGTGGTTTCGCGGGTTCCGTGGTGAGGGAGAGGGGACCGCTGTGCGTGTATTCGGGGTGAGTGCTACGGAGAGCCTCGGGGGATGGTGGGGGACCGGCTTCGACCGACTTTTGAGAGGAGGTGTCCTCGGAGGCGTGCTTTGAGGGCTCTTCGTCTTCATTGTCGGAGTGATGGGGGGTCAGGGCGATGTCGGTGTATTGTCTCGCCTTGCGGCGCATGATACTCTTGTTTCGCTTCCTGAACTGGCGGTCGCGGATGAGAGACATTTGCTCCTCCGACATCCAGTTGCCGATGTTCATGTCTAGGGAAGGGTAAAATAGGACCAGCCCATCTGGCATGGGTAGCTCGACGGTCGTCAAGTTGCGGCCCAAGGGATTCTTAGAGCGTTCGATGATCATGAGCGTCGTGGCGGCCGCAAGGTTTCCTCCCGCGCTGTCGCCTGTCATGACGATTCTGGGCACGTTGCGGCCTGACAGCCCGATGCATCTCCCTTTCGTCTTGACTAGGGTGCAGTAGACGTCGAAGCACTCATTGATGGCATAGGGATAGGGGAACTCCGGTGCCTTCTTGTAATCGAGGGCTAACACGGGGAGACCCGTCTTCGCGGCCCAGCAGAAAAGCTTATCGTCGTTACACCTCGGATCCATGGCGACAAATCCACCTCCTGGAATATCCAAGATAACCCTATTATGATGCTCCAGATCCGAAAGAGGCCCATCATAATACAACCAAGCCGACACGGGTTCCTTGTAATCGCTTTCGGCAGGCCTCGGAATGCGAAGCGCACGGGCGGGCCAGCGCGTAAAGCGAGGCCGCATAAGCCCCTGGAAAAAGCTGAGGTACGGCGTCTTGCCCTTGTTCCACGCCACTCTGAGATGGTCGACGGTAATCATGCTCCTGACTTTGCGGACCTTTTCGTCGGCCTTCTCGGCCGCCACGAGGTAGAACACGGAAAACACGATGCTCGCCAGGTCTCGAAGGCGCCTGGAGCGGATCTTCATGGCCGTCCAGAAACCGGCGTCGAGAGCGGTTAGGACCCAGGTGGCGCGGAAGAAGGTAGCGTCGTACATGTTAGACATGGGTTCGGGACTGGCGAGGCCGACGAGGGAGGAGAAGTTGTGGGCGGCATAGATGTACATGAAGGTGGCCACGATCGTCTGCCAGGCGGTGAGGTATTTGGTTAATATCCTGGATATGGTTTGGGCTCCTGGAGGGCCATGCTTGTGTCCTCTACAAGGAAACTTTGTCAGTATCAATCGGGAGCTAGCGAGATTCCAACCTAGGGAATTCCTTACTTGAAGAGGTAGAATGTCCAGAACGAGAGGACTGCGAGGACTTGTAGCCTCCTCGACTTGGCCGATGGGCGGCCAAGAACGTGGTCTATCATTGGGGAGATAGAAAAGACCACACAAGATTGGATGTGTTGTCTTCTTTAGATCATAGGCTCTGTGGGCATTCAGGAAACCTGCATCGAAGTTGGCATATAACGTAAAGGCCGTGAACGGCTGGAATGCTGGAATGCTGACCGGGAATTCCGAGGGGATCCGGTAACCTATCCTACGTCTCGACCACGACGTAGAGGGCGGCCCCAGCTGGTACCTTGGTCGCCTTTGCCCAGACGAGGCGCTATTGATCAAAGAGTCAGGATAGGCGGGGAAGCGCCTCCGAGGCCGTGTTATTTCGATAAGGCCAACTTGGTGAGGTGTAAGTATCGACGCAGGACCGGACAAGCTCGATGGGTCTCGAACGAACTCGGGGAAGATGAACAGCAAGGCCCAAAAGAACCTATAATATGCGACTGGGAATGTAATGTACACGCAGCTTTTGAGCACCCGGATATGCTTAAAGAGCACAAGCCCGAGATCCGTACTTCGACGAGGGTATTGACGGGAGGAAAATATATAAACCAAAATGAGATTGAAGATCAAATAAGGCTAGATACGGCAAATAAGCACATGCAAAGAAACCCTCCAAAAGAGAAGAATTGGATGAAACGACGTGAACGGGGTATTAATGGATGGTGTGGGTGGCACCTGCCCAATTTCTCCAAGTTGTCCGGCCCCCGGTTCCGTCTCTGACATGTGAAAGCTCCGGAGAGGGGCACGAGGGGTGGGGGACAAAACTAAGACGGCAGTGACTTTTGCTTCGGCCGAGTCCTGCACGACGCAATATGCGTGTCTAGTTTACAACTTGTGTTAGAACTGGGATAAATGGAGAGAGCTGAGATTTTTTTTTGTAAACTGAAAAAGGATATGACTCGCTTCGTTTGAATCATTCCCTCCTTTGTCCGGCCGTGGCAGTTTATTTCTTTCCATCCATGCCTTGGTTCCCAGACGAAGTACGTACTTCGTCATGGTCACGGGCAGAAGCGTCTGACCATGACAACTCAGAGCTCACTGCGCAAAGTGCACGTGGATGGCGGATGGAGAAGGTTCCGCCGGCCTGGCCACCCACGCAGCCCCCGCTATTACGTAGCGGGATAGTTTGGGGCAATGAAAGGTAAAAAAATGGCTTGTGACAGAGAGGTGAACAGGCTGAATGAAGTCTGAGTTCTAGCAATTAACTTCAGCTGGTGGAGAATGGACTCATGACAGTGTTGACAAGTGGTGACAACTGTCATGTCAGTTCTGACCCAAGGCGACCCGCATCTGGATGAGAAGTAATCATGCATCAAACGCAGGTCATCGTGAGTAGCTCGCAGGAGCTATCATTGCCCTTTTCAGGAGAAATCGTCCATATAACCAGTGAGTCAATCGACCAGGACGAGGGTCAGATTGCCAGCTATGGGATCTTAGCCGCATCAATTCACAGGAAGGGCGCAAAAATTGTGTCATGGTCTAGCGAAGAAATTGAGTGACTCTTAACTGGAGGGACCGCGCTTGAGAAAGACCACATCTCCTTGACCTTGGTAGACGGTCGAGTCAGAAAAATAAAATAAATCGAGATCAGATCGATAAGAAGGACTGGATACAATTGAACAGCTAAATATATCAATCAATGATAGCTTGGAGCTCCCAAGAGCCCCGAACTTCGGCGTGTCGACAAATTGAGGTGCTCAATTAATTGCCCCGCCATGTCACACGAGAAAGCAGGGGTCTCAGTAGTGGTACCTTCAACTGCCAATTCTTGCTACCAAAATCAAAGTATTCGCTACTGCATCGCTAGTCCTTTGCTAGCCGATCGCCGGCAAAGCTGCTCTGATTGATATTTTTTTCTGTCCACTTTCATCAACACACAGAGTCATACAACAAAACACCCAAGCTTGACCACCCCAGGTTCAAGCTTAAAAACCCGCCCAATCCACCCTTCCCTCCTCACTTGGGAGCCATTCCATATCTTCGATCTCCCTTCCCTGCGTCATTCGCCGTTCCCCGACACCACACAACACAAATGGCTCTCAGGGCTCCCCTCCGATCCCACCTGGCTCGCCGATGCCTGAGCCAGGCCCCAACGACTCCGCGCTTCGTCCTCGCCCGCTACCAATCTACCGCCTCAGTACCGAACCCGGATCCCCTCCCGGGCTCCCCCTCGGCCAAGATCATCGCCGAGAATGAATCCTACATGGTAGCCACCTACTCCCGACCCACACCCGTCTTCGTCCGCGGCGAGGGCTCCTACCTCTGGGATCTCGAGGACAGGAAATACCTCGACTTCACGGCCGGTATCGCCGTGAACTCTCTGGGGCACTGCGATCCCGAGTTTAGCAACATTATCGCCAAGCAGGTAAATGCCAAAAAACCAAATCAACCCAGCAATCTAGACAGTAACTGACCTTCTTCTTCTTTTCAAACAGTCCAAGATCCTCGTCCACGCCTCCAACCTCTACCACAACCCCTGGACCGGCTCCCTCTCCAAGCTCCTCGTCCAAAAAACCCACGAAGCCTCCTGCATGCCCACCCTCTCCTCCGTCTTCATCTGCAACTCCGGAACGGAAGCCAACGAAGCCGCCATCAAATTCGCCCGCAAAGCCGGCAAGGTAACCGATCCCTCGGGCGCCAAATTCGAAATCGTCGCCTTCCGCAACGGGTTCCACGGCCGTACCATGGGTGCGCTGTCTGCCACGTGCAACCCCAAGTATCAGCAGCCTTTTGCGCCCATGGTACCGGGTTTCCGGTACGGCGATCTTAATGATGTGGATGCTATCGAGGGGCTCGTGACGGATGCCACGTGCGGTGTTATTGTTGAGCCTATTCAGGGTGAGGGGGGCGTCAATGTCGCGAGCGAGGAGTTCTTGGTCGCGTTGGCAAAGAGGTGTAGGGAGGTTGGCGCTGTGCTGATTTATGATGAGATTCAGTGCGGATTATCGAGGACGGGTAAGCTCTGGGCCCATGCGGCGCTGCCCGAGGTCGCTCACCCGGATATCTTGACGACGGCCAAGGCACTGGGCAATGGCTTCCCCATTGGCGCCGTGCTCGTCACCAAGGACGTCGCCGATAAGATGAAGGTCGGCGATCACGGTACCACTTTTGGCGGAAACCCCTTGGCTTGCAGGCTCGCTCACTACATCCTCGGTCGTCTGGCCGATCCTGCCCTCCAGCATGGCGTGGTCGCCAAGTCGGCCGTCTTTAAGGAGGGCTTCGAGAAGATCCGCGCCGCGTTCCCCGAACTCGTCACTGAGATCCGCGGCGAGGGTCTCATTCTCGGTCTTCAGCTCACCGAGGATCCTAACCCCATCATCAAGGCTGCTAGGGAGAGGGGTCTCCTCGTCATCTCGGCGGGGCATAACACGCTTAGGTTCGTGCCGAGCCTGTTGATCTCGGAAGAGGAGATTAAGGAGGGCCTGAAGATTCTCGAGAGCGCCATTGTTGCGACTAGGGCATGAGCTTTTATACGACTGGGTAGACTTTTCGTTTTTTAGAGTTCGCGGGTCTCTCGAGCCGGGAAGAGTTCTCCATTGAGGCAAATTGGTTTCTTTTTTCTTTCAAAAGCGGTGGGGATGTTTTGACATTGCTGGATCAAAAAGAGGAGTTGATATCAGCGGATTTCTTGTCTTGTGAGTAAAATGGCGTTGTGGCTCGCTTCTTCTGTTCTTTTTTTTTTTTTTTTTTTCTTTTAGACATGGGTATTTCGTTTCAACAAGAGCAGTTTGGTGTAAAACTTGATATTCAGACAACATGCAAAAACAGTTCAGAGTCAAGAACTGTGGCGCTCGTTATTGACCCTCAAGACCAACTAGAAAGAATCAACAAATCGATGGAAAGGAGAGAATTGGCATTGAAAGGAGTCGTACATAGCTAAATCCTCTACAAAGGACCAAGAAAAAATGCCAACCTAAACGACGCCCAAGGACCTAAGAGAGACATCAACTTTCGGGGACCACCAATCTATAGAGGGAACAAGCTAAAAGAAACAAAAAACGACGCCTTAAACAGGTGTGAATCGAGCCTTTCGAGTGTGAAAAGGGGTTTCATGTCATCAAATTTTGGAGGTCCCTCTCTCGTCATAAACATCAATCCACATGCTCCTTCAACGAAGACCAAGAAAAAGAAGGACGGCAAAAAGAAGGAAAAAGAGAGAAACAAGATCCCCTCCCCTTTCTAACCCTCAGAGGTATCCATCTTTTCCACATCCTCCTTCTGGACATCCCCATCGACTTCCACCTCCTTGGCTAGGGCATCCTCAGCCGCGGCTGCCTCAGCGACAGCTTGAGCCTCCAACTGCTCCTTTGCCTTCGCCTTGGCGGCCGCAATGCGCTCCTCCTTCCAAGCCTCGATCTTGCCTCGCAGCTCATCGTCGGGAATCACTTGCTCAATAGTAAGGGGCTGGCGAGTGAAGGGGTCCGTAGGGTCGGAGAGCAAGTGCTGGATAATCGTCGAGCGATCCACCACCATCTTGGATGGGAGGATAACGGGGTCCTTCATCAGATCGCCGAGGATAGGGTCCTCGAAATCGGAGGGAATTTCTCCAAGATCGAGCTCCGCCTGCTCGGCCTCGAGTTTGGCCTCGACAAACTTCCCGCGCAGCTTGTTCCACTCTTGAATCTCTGCAGGGTTCTTCGTGGTCTTCGCTCGCAGAATGGTTGACGCCCTCTCGAACGTAGCCGGGCGATAGGATCGCCCGTCCGTGGCCACGGCCATGATAAAGTCGGGGGACGAGCCGAGGTTGATGTAAATATCGACGAAATCGGAGAGCAACGTGCCGGGACGGAAGTGGTACTTCTCCGGGTTCTCGACCTTGAGCTCCCGCGCCTTTGGTCCGGCGAGGGTCTCGAGGTTGTAGTTCAACATGCTGGCCAGTCGCTGGACGATCTCGGGCATGGTAAAGGCATCGCGCAGGGCCTTGGTAAACAACTTCATCATTTCAAGCGTCTCGTTGGCGAGCTGCATATATGATGTCGCGGCCCCGGCGAGTTGTTGGATCTCTTCCTCCTTCTTCTGTTGGTCCTCGCGAGAAAGACCACCGGCTCTCAACTCGGCCTCGAGCGTGTGAATCTTGGGGAATTTGCCCATTGCCTCATCAAGCACGTACGTGGCGTCGTTGAGGAGCAAATTGACAAATCGGATGAAGAACGACCGATTCATCTTGCTCTCGTGGGTCAACTGACGGCTGTAGACCGAGTTACCCCGCCAAACACACTTGATGACTTGAAAAATTTCATATCGTATATTAAACTTGTCATAGAATTGGGTGTGGGCGCCGGTCGACTCGCACTCGATGTAAAACTTAATTAAGGCATGGAGCAGGTGGTCGTTGGCGAATTTGGAGTTGATCAGCTGGTCGCCCAGCACACCGTTCCGGTGGCCAGGTGCAGGCCAGGTTCCTGAGAATAGGAGTGAAACGAGGGATGACTTGAGGTAGGGGTTCTTGATGTACTCAGAACACTGCAAGAATGCAATGGAGAGAGCGATGATCTCGTCACCAACAGCCAATGGTAGAATGGTAGGAAGGTATCTTTTTTGGGGAAGTTCATGTCAGCTTAGCTTCAATTCATAGGGTTCCCGCCATCTTCTTTCTTTAATACATACCTGTAGGCGAACTTGAAGTTCTCAACCACGTTCTGGAGAGCGTACTCTGGAAGAGAAGCAAATGCCTCGGGTTCTTTTTCGGGCAGAGGTAGACTAGAAATTTTCAAACCGAATGAGCACAAAAGACGAAAAAAAAAAAAAAAAAAAAAAAAAAAAAAAAACATGGTACATGTGGCATAGTTATACGAATTAGGGATAAGTAGGAGAGAATTGTCACGAACTGCAGAGTCTTGTCGGGTGTGTAGTCTGTCTGACTGGCAACCCTCAACAGCCAAACGGCAACATAGCGCATGAAGCGTAACGACACTTCCTGCATCTTGGTATCCCGCAAGATACCCTCAAGGGAAAATTTAACTCGCATAGCCAGCTCTAGAGCATCCGTGTGCTTTCTTAGGGTGACTTCGAAGAGCTGGAGCTGAACAGCGTTCTAGAATACCAAGTCGGTTAGTTAAATCTGGAGGCTAGATCGAGTAGCATAAAACCCGAGACACCTACATTCCCAATCTTTGGCCTCTCGGCTTCCATGGAGGCGAGGTGACGTTCGTAAATCTTGATATCTCTCTCAAGAGTCTTAACCTTCGATACGCAGCCCTCTAAGCCGTAATGATGGGCGGCCAATGCCAAGAAGAAAACTTCGGAAATAAAGTGAGGAGAGCCTGGGAGAGTGTTTGCGTAGAAGGCATCCGACTTGGCCTGATCTGCGTTGAGCTTCGTCTCGTCCTTGATATCAAGCTTAGGATTTTGACGGAAGTAGTCAACATTTATGCGGTCCATCTTGGAGAAGGAATTGTCCATGAAGGGCTCGCAGAGTTTATCTAGAACTCGGGTGACGTTGAGCATAAAGCCGTCGGAGGAGACCTCATTAGGGTCAACGCGCATGGCCCGGCGTTTGTGGTTGACATTGAGGATATACGCAAACCAGTCAAGAATACGACTACGGGTGTCACGGCTCGCTCGCACAAAGGCGTTCGTGATGGTAAAGAGGTCACTCTGGTGGAGGGCAAGTACCTGCCGCATCGAATCCTGTGAAAGGCCGATCGAACCCCGATCCATAGTCCTAGGTGCTGAGAAGAATGTTTGCATAGATTCCTTATTGACGGGAGAAATCTTGAAGAAGGGACCCAGAATCGTATGCGTCTCGATACCACGTGCGGATTGCGCCATCTGGAAGCTGGGGTGTTGAGCCAAGAGGTTCAGAAGCGTGGGGACTCGGCAATACAAAAGAAGGGCCTAGAGGTTTGAGCGCGTTAGTTAAATGACAGCCAGCACACTGGGGCAGCTCCCTCCCCGCGGTCAACGTACCCTAACATATGGCTGGTAGTTCGTTTCCATGTTCATGGTCGACAGCTTGTTGCTAATGTTTATCATGGCCTGGGTAAAGACATTGGAGAGCGCGTCATCGTCAGGGAAACGGTTCACAGCTTCCTGGAGGAACTCGTCGTCGATTCCCTCGGGATGGGTGGGCTCTTTGAGGAGATGAGGCATGAGACCCTGATTCTGCGGAACGGATTCTCGTCTGGGAGTGGGAGTGGTGTTAGCAGAGTTACAGCAGACTTCGGGGCACAGGGTGGCTCAGAAATGCTGGAAGAAGACACCTACCCAAACAAATCAGGGACCGTCAAGGCGAAGAGACAGTTGCTGATACATAGTCGCTTCGCCTCATTAAGCACTTCCATCTTCTCCTCGGTCGCATCCCTAGGTGGGGCGTTTCTATGCGACTGCGCCCTCGACCAGCACGGGAGCAGGTAGCTCAGTAGGGACTTGCTTTTAGGCCATTGCGACGCAGCTTCCATAATGGCCGAGTCAAAGTTGGCGGCCGAGAGCTTTAGAGGGTCGCCAGCATCGCTGAGCTCCTGGCTTAGGTTCGGTAGGAACATGAGATGGTCAACAGCCTTGCTCGAGTCGACGGTGGCCCGGAGGATATCTGTGAGCACCCTGTCGGAAAAGTCTTCGAGCGAGACCGGAGCCGGAGTATGAGGTTTCCTTTGCTGAGCCATTCGTACCTCTGCGCGCTCGAGATCGGGCGGGACACGTCGCTTTTGGGATGAGGAGGAGGAGGGCGTGGGCGTGGGAGGTTTTGCGCCGCTAACGGAAGCAGGTGTACTTGTGGAGGATTGAGGGGCGGCGGGCGTGCTCGCGGGGCGGGAGGGCGTTGTGGTAGACTTCTCGGATTGGGGCGTCGAGCTACCAGAAGCATCGGCAGGCTTTGAGGACGATCCAAGCTTCGCAAGTCGTCGGAGACGGATCTGCAGCGGGAGGGTTAGCATATGGAGTATACTCTTGGAGGTCCGGAGATCAAAAAAGGAAGAAGGGAAGCAGGCTCATACTTTCTCCATTGCCTCTCTGTCGGGGGCCTCAGGCGGGCCGTCTCCGGGAGGAGGGGCTGGAGGGGGTGTATTATCAGCAGGATCCATAATTGAAACGAGTCTGCAGAGACAAGATGAGTTGTGGAAAAGCCCAAAATAAGATCCCAAACTGGGAAAGAGAGAAGTGATGGGCTGCTGATGAGGGACGAGGAGGGTTGGTTGTGCTATTGGAAGGTAGATGTCGATGGAAACTGTTCGTCACAAGGTGAGATAATCCGGCCGGAGTTAATAACCCACAGTTGCAGCATTACTATTGGGAGCTCCCACACCAAAAGTCCAGGCAGCTTTTAGTGGGGATGGTGTAATGAGAGAGCCTACATAGCCAGGCCAGCAGGCATAAGCTTGGGCCAGGCTCGGGACGGATCTTGGTGGAAGGCCTGATTAATCAGCACCTTTTCTGTTTTTCCCCCATTGTCCTCTCACAAGAGCACCTTCCTCCCACAGGAATCAATGAAGAACTTTGTCTAGGTGTGCACTGTCTACAGTGAGCAGGAGCTTCCACGTTACTAAAATGTTATAAAAACTTCAATGTTGTGTGTCCCAGATTCTAGGGGATGCTTTTCTTGTTTCTTGTTTGTTTGCCATTGTCAATTACTGCCAACACTGAACTTGAAGCATCTCAATGTTTGGCTGCACATCAATTGGATCATATCTGCCTGAGATTGTTGTTCGAGGGAAGCCATACTCTCAAACACTGGCATGATTGGGCCATTGTTGCCACCCAGGCATCTGCATTTTCTCTCGGCTCGCCGACGTTGCCTCTCGCAAACATCAAGAATTGGAAGAAACTTCTCGAATTGTATGACTCCTTGCCCCTTTCATGAGTATGTATAATTCGGCAGGGGACGTTGCCCCCAAGGTGTGGAGGCAAGCAAAGTTCATGCCCAAGGCCAAGTCGATATCGGCGTGTGAGGGGATGATCACGGCCTCAAGTCTGAAGTCGCAAGTGCCTGATAAACCTAGGCAGTTGCCTGCCGTTTTGGAGAGCTCTCGATCAAAAATTACACCCCTCAGGAAGCCCTTGAGCTGAGGCGGAACTCCGCCCCGAGGTAAGGGGTTCTTCAAGTGTTGAACCAATTCGACGCCCATCTAGAGCCTATAGAGCCATGGAGTTTGACAAACATGCGCCGTACATGGTCATTTCCTTGGTCGATCTGGTGATTGCTCCGAATGTTCTGACGCCGAAGGCCTATCGAAGCGCCTCTGCAACGTCGCTATTTGCTAAAAATAAGACAAGGTCAGGAGAAGGATTTCATTGGTGCATGTTGTCTCTCTGCCTTGTCTGAGAGACATTCTGGGAGGCAGCGTCGGGGAGGATTGCCTCGAAGACGAGCCTCTCTGCCATGCGACACATGCGACCTATGGCGAGATGTCCCCAAACTGTTATAATGAAAAAAAAAGAGAAAACTTGTGAAAGGGTACAAAGGTATTATGTTCAATTGATGCTCTTTGAGAAGCCATTAAGAAGTGAACTTCGCAGGGGCTTCCCTGAATTAGCAAACCTTCGATGAGGGGCTGGGAAACGAAGGATTGGGGTGTCAAACAAGGGTCCTTTCGGGCAGCCCTCAAGAAACAGCATAGTGGCCTTCGTCTCTTCCTTTCCTTTCGAGGCGCAGCCCTTCTCTCATCTCGGTCCCAGGCTCACAAGAGGAAGCGATCAATTGATGTCGTGAACGTCCAATTGTCCTTCCACGGCAGGCTGCCATTGTCTTTCGTCAGTGCTCGCCACCCAAGACCAGATCTCGTAGGGCTGAAATTAGTGGAGATGAAGTGGAGAATTGGGGCTCCAGACGGGCTTCTTTTAGTGGATTGTAGTTACCTGAGTAGGGACCAGGCGAGATCGAATCTGATCGATTCTTGTCAACGTCCTCAGGCTGCCAGATCAGATCAACTCAACAGTGGACGCCACCTGAAAGACCCCGTCAAGCCAGAAACCTGCCTGGCAATTTTGAGATCGATCTCTAAATCGTGAATGATGTTTGGATCCTTTACGAAGTAGAGTGCAACCGAGACATTCGATCAATAGTGTGCGCTCTCAGCGCCCAGCACTTTCTCCCAAGTCCCAACCCCAACAACCCCTTCTGCCATTCGAATGATGCCAAGATTCTTCAGGATCGACTTTCCTCCCTCACCCCAGGCTCTATCGACACAACGTTGAACCCTCTCGTGATCCTTCGTAAATCATCCCCTCTAAAGGCCCCAATGCATATCTGAGTTGTCACCCACCCCCATGAACCAAGCCAAAAGGGTAAAAGATGACATTTAATTACGACACCCGCCACCGTCCGGGAGCAGCCTCGGCGTCTTTTCTGGCTATATCCTTGCCCCGTCTCATCTCACAGTGATATCGCATGCTGACATGCATACATTCAAGCGGGGGTGAAGGAGGGAAGCGACAGGCCACAAATCCTATCCGCGCTCTCTGACTTGCTGAAACACGAGCGTGCGGAGCGCTGGATTGGAGAGTGGGTGGTTCGGGGTCCTTGTGTGGAATGACATGCTGGTCCGCCTTCTTGGCTCAGCTCTAGCCCTGTCGGTGGCCTTTCTTGGGGTGGTTGGGTAGATTGATATCAAGCCTACGGCTTCGTGCCGCTCTACGCCGGATTAGCGTCTCATGGTTGCATCCCCCCCCCTTTCCCCCCCCCATGTCCCTAACAGAGCCCTTCGTGTTTTTGCCGAATACAAAGGTACGGGGCTCACATCTGGGGCATTGAGGTCTATGTGACGAGAAAGCAAGTGCATAGCGACGCGGCACTTGGTCGTGTGCTCGACCCAACACGCGTCGCGATCGTTCAGTCTGTCACCATCGGCATCGCCCATCCGAAATCAAGGTCACGCAGGCATGCGATGCTGGACAATCTGAATTTTGTCTGCCACCATGCTTCGTAGTCCCCCATGTACCAAAGCATTCCAAAATCAAATATCTGACCACGCAACAATCTCCTTGGCCAAGTTGGGCCGCTCAAGGTTTTCCATTTTAAGACGGCGCAGGGAGGGTAGCACGTAGTTTCCAGAGGATATCATGGCTCTTGTCTTTGAAAACGGTTGTTTTTTGCAGCTCTGAAGGATCAAATGCTGGGCTGCCAGACCCTCTTTAACGGCCTGCCCGACGTTTTGGTCCTTGGACAACCCCCCTGCAGATCAACCTACGCAGCCCTATGACAGACCGCCACGGCAAACAACATAGACGCCAAGCCCGGCCGGCGCGTAGCTCCGGTCTAGTCCAGAATTAGATCAAGAGAGAGAGCATTTTCGTATCCTGCCTGCACGAGATATTTTGCACGGCGGTTTCGCGCATTCCGTCCTCCCAGTTCGGCCCTGTCGGAAATGAAAATATCCCAGCCACCCCGCATAAGGCGAGACCTTGTCCGCGAACCGAGCCGGGGGTGGTGGAGGGGAGGGGGCATGGCCTTGAAACAAGGGCTCCTGGTGGTTAGGAGCCAGAATGGAGGGGCAGGAAGCTTGCTCTACGGACGAGAGCTAAGACCCCTCCCCGGTTGGAACCACAGGCTGCGTGGCAGGATGCATGTAAGACGAGTAGGAGATGCATCTCTTTGAGTGAGCACCTTTGTCCCGGTCACACCACTTGGGTGAGAAAGGGAATAGCTGTCCCATGCAATGCATATTATTAGTATACAGGTAGGCAGCAGAGAGCAGTGACATTTCGTGCTCACCTTGGCATCAGGTCTCGTAGACCCATGATATATATGAGGGAACTTCTCCCCCCATCTCTAATCGGTTCCCCAGTGAGCCTCTTTGTTTTCCATCTTTCTACCCAGCTGTTTCACAGAGCTCATTATACCTATACCTTAGCTCCTCAAGCTTTTGTTTTTTCTTCCCTTTTCTTCTTCTTGCTGTAATTCAAAACCACATAAAAAAAAAAAAGGCGAAAAAAAAGCCCCCTTCACAATGGCTCCTCCCCGCCGCTCCCACTCGGCGGCCCCCCGATCCCGATCCCGCTCTCGTTCCCGATCTCGCTCCCGCTCCCGCTCCCACCACCGCCACCGATCCAACTCCCCCAACAGCCGGCGCTTCGACCCAACCAAAAACCCGCAAGAGCTCCTCGCCGACTTCTGGACCCGTTTCCACTCCAAAAAGCAAGGCAAAGTCACCTCCATCTTCCCCCGCACGCTCTACGCCTCCCTCCTCCCGGGCACCCACGCCAAGGAGGCCCTCGCAGCGGGAGACGACGTTGTCCCCCCGACTCCTGGCGGCGCGCAGCCTCCCACGCGTAATGCGGCTGAGAGCTATGAGGCCGCGGCGAGGGAATGTCGCGAGAGGGTGAGGAGGGCTGTGGCGGAGTGTAAGCGGACCAATGAGAAGTTTACCGATCCGGACTTTGATATCGAGAGTGATCCGATGGATAATTGCTTGTATGGCTTGTATCGCTGGTGGGAGGAGATTGACTGGTTCATGTGGGCCGGGAAGAACGCCGCCGAGGATAACAATCACTGGCCTCCTTCTTCCGCAGCAGCAGCGGCGGCGGCGGGATTGGCCCGCTTCGGTCGCAATGACGATGAGGCCGGAAACCGTCCTCGCGGTCGTCCTCGCGATCCTCCCCCGCCCAAGGAGAGGAATTCCGGTCCTCCTCAGCGCCTTCATCCTCCCCCCGCCGCACATCGGGACGAATCCCCAAACAAACCGCGCGACAACGACGAAGATGGCGTCCGCTGGGGCTTCATGATCGGCCCTGGCTCCGTCCACCGCGTCTCCTGGATCTTCGAAAAGCCCCAATTCACCGTCAACGGCTACTCCTCTTCGGACATCATGCAGGGCCGCAACGGCGACTGCTGGTGGCTCGCCGCCGTCGCCACAATCGCCCACCGCAAGGACCTCATGGATCGCGTGTGCGTGGCGCGTGATGAGGAGTGCGGTGTCTACGGCTTCTGCTTCTTCCGCGAAGGAGAGTGGGTCTCGACCATTGTCGATGATAACCTATTCCTTACGAAGCCTGACTTCGATTATTATCGCGACATTTATGACCCTGCGGGGAAGAGGGCCTTGAGGCATAGACAGAGGTATCAGACCGGTTCGGAGGCCTTGTACTTTGCTCGTTGCGACGATGAGAATGAGACGTGGCTGCCGCTGCTTGAGAAGGCGTACGCCAAGGTCCATTGCGATTATGCCGCCATCGAAGGAGGTTGGTCGTCTGAGGGCGTAGAGGATATGACGGGCGGAGTTGGCACGACCATCGCTTCGTCCAAGATCTTGTCCAAGGATAATTTGTGGAAGGAGCTCACTAACTCGGAGGGAGAGTTTGTCTTTGCGCTGTCTGCTATGGGCACAGGCTGGGACTCGACGAGGAATGGTCTGGCTCTAGGCCATGCTTACTCTATTCTCCATGCTACTGAGCAAGAGGGCAAGGACGGTACTCGCGTGCGTCTTGTGAAGATCCGGTAAGTTCCCTCTCTCTTCCCAAAGAAGAAGACCCCCCCAAAGAAAACAAGGTTCTAAGTCTTTGAACAGAAACCCCTGGGGCCAACGCGACTCCTACGGTCTCGGCGAATGGACCGGCCGCTGGTCCGACGGCTCCAAAGAATGGACCCCCGAATGGCTCGACAAGCTCCAACACACCTTCGGCGACGACGGCGTCTTCTGGATGTCCTTCGACGACATGCTCGACACATTCAAATGGATCCACCGCACCCGCCTCTTCGACTCCTCCTGGACCGTCGTCCACCGCTGGACCTCCGCCAACATCTCCTGGGTCACGGGCTACCTGCGCACCAAGTTCCGCATCGAGGTCAAGAAATCGGGCCTCGTAGTTGTCGTGCTCACCCAGCTGGATGATCGGTACTTCGTCGGGTTGGAGGGCCCGTATTATTTCGAGCTGCATTTTGTGCTGCAGAAGGTCGGGAGCGAGAAGGGAGAGCATGTTTGTCGCGTTAGGCAGGTTCATAAGTGGGAGAATAGGAGCATTTCTTGCGAGGTGGACCTCGAGGCGGGCGTTTATGAGGTGATTCCGAAGATTACGGCTTCGAGACATGGTGGGAAGGAGACCGTGGAGGAGATGGTCGTCAAGTATGCTGATAAGAATCCGCAGAAAGTGAGGCAGGTGGGTATGCAGTATGATTTGGCCCATGCTAAGCCGGGCGTTGTTGATCACGACCTCGATATCGAGAAGAAGAAGAAGGAAGAAAAGGAATTCGAGGAGAAGAAGAAGGCTCGCGAAAAGGCTAAGAAAGCTAGGGATAAGGCGAAGGCGAAGAAGGAAAAGGCAAAGGAGAAATTGAAGGCCAAGAAGCTAAAGGAGCGCGAGAGGCGCAGGAAGCAGAAGGAAAAGGAAAAGGAGAAGAGGAAGAGGCAGAAGGAGAGGGAGCGTCGCGCGAAGGCCAAGGCTCGTCGGGCCAAGGAGAGGGAGCAGCGAAAGAAGGAGAAGGAGGCCGAGAAGCCCGAAGAGAAGAAGGCCGAGGAGGAGGCCCCCGCTCAGGCTGAAGCCGCCGCCGAAGGTGCCACGGTTCCGGCCGAGCAGCCCGCTACCGAAGTCGTCTCCGTCTCCGAACAGCCCAAGGAGACTACCGAGGCCCCGGCCGCCGCGGATGCCCCCACCGAAACCGCTGAGACCAAGGAAGAAACCTCCGAGCAAGCCACATCCCCCAAGGCCAAAGAATCCGACGCCTCCTGGTCCGAAATCTCCAAGCCCGAAGCCCCCTCTCCACCCCCGGCCATCACCGACGTTTCCGACTCCGACATCTCAGAGTCCGAGTCCGAACCAGAGTCTGAAACCGAAACAGAAGAGGAAGAGGACGACGACGACGATGAGGAATATGAAGCCGCGGAAGAAGCCTACGAAGACGAAGTAGAAGCCGAGAAAGAACGCGAAGAAGAAGAGCGCAAGAAGAAGGAAGAGGAGGAACTGGAGCGGAATAACTTCCAGCTCGATGCCGATAAGCCGCTGCCGTGGAACCCCGTCTGCGTCATGGGGTTGAGGGTGTATGCCAAGGATTCGGAGGTGTCTGTTACGCTTGTTGAGATGAAGGATGATGAGGAAGGGACGGCGTTGACGACTGCTGGGGAGCCTGCTGGTGCCACGTCCTGAGGGGGGATGAAGTAGGAGGATGGTTTGTTTTTGCTTTCTATTCCTTTTATTCTGCTTTTCTTCTTCCTTTTCTACGCCAATGTTTGTCCCATAGGTATGATCTAGTTAAACTCTCCTCAGATATGTCGCATAATGTACGAATTCTCAACTTCACCTTTTCAGTTCTCTTCCCACTTCAACGAGCCAAACCTATCTTGTAGATTCTTCTCCAGCCGCCCTTCGTCCTCGCAATAGTGCGCGAGATTAATCGCCTTGAGTGCCCACTTCTTACATTCCTCATCCTTGCCGACGGAATACAGGTCGACGGCATGGTTCCAAGACATGGTGGCCAGCCATTCCAACTCCTCGTCCGGGAATCTCGAGTCCGTCTTATAGCAGCGTTAGGTTGGAAATGAAAAAGGCTGCCATAGTTTAACAAAAGTGAAGGGAGGAATAAGAACTTACAGTCAGAGCTTCCCTCACAAGCTGTAACGACTCATCTGCTAACTGAAAAGCCATACTCCCCTGGAGCGGAAGCACCATCTGGAAAAGACACCGAATATACTTGGCCACCTTCTCAACCCCCAACCCCTCCAGCGCCCAGAGCTGGTTAATTATAGCCCGCATTGTAGAGAACAGTGCTGCAAAACATCACGCGTCAACCCTTCAAGTGTTCCACACTTGCATCGATGGAAAAGAAGAGGTCACCTCACCTTGCGACGGCACCCCAGATGCCCTCAACAAACAATCCGCCATAGCCTTAAACGCAACCGCATCCCCACACCCTTCCCCGCTCCTCACAACTTCCCTTAAATCATCCCACTGCCCCACCTCCACGGCCCCTTCGAAATCAAACACGAGCAAGGTCGCCAACTTGGCCTTCAAGTCCTCATAAACGGCGCCGTTCATATCCTCCTTGCGCGCCTTCTCGAGCTCGGCCTCGAAGAGAGCGACGTGCTCACGCATGGAAGAGTACAGCCGGCGCTTCTCCTCGAGGACGTCCTCGCGCCGAGCGGTGGAGACGAGCGCCGCCGCCACGACGAAGTGGCAACACATGGCCTCGAGGGCGAGGTCTTTGGCGTTCTCGAGGGGTATGTCGGGCGGGTAGTGTCCCATGATGGAGAGGCAAGCGTTGAAGATCCGGATGGTATGCTTCATCTCCCATGTTTCGCAGTGTTGGATGCCGATGTTGTAAGCGTTCTGGTGGAACCAGTCTAGCTCTTGTACGGTGAAGAGCTTATGATCTTTCTCATCGCGGGGGTCCTTCTTGATCGCTGAAACCGCTATATATATACCTTACCGGTCAGCAGATGCCTTTCGTCTGATTGAAGCTCTTATCTAACTTGCCCGCTTCAAACATTCGACATATTCCATCCGCCGCCTCACCACTCACAACCTCCCTCCCACTCTCAGGATCCAACCCCAAAACCAACAAGCGTATAGTGCACCGAATCAACGCTGGAAGATGCACCGGGCTCGTTGACCCGAAATTATGGTTCTCAACCAGGCTTTTCATCGCCTCTGCAGCAAAGTACCTGCTGCCAACACTTTGCGCGTCGAGGATGCAGGCATACAGAAACTCGTGGCACCTGAGGCCGGGATTGCTCAAGGTCGCGAGGCAGTCTGATGCTAACTCGCGATCGTCGTTCCGGATGGCGACCTTGAACATGAGGTATCTCGTCATGGGCTCCCCTTGGATGGGCTCGGGCATGGCGAGGTATAGCTGCTTGGCATTTTCGAATTGGTTGCGCATCAGAGCGCAGAGTATGCGCTTTCTGGGTTAGGGACTTTAGACAACCTTCATGCCCACTTTCTGGGGAGAAGAAGGAGGAGGATGGACGCACCTTGCAACTTTGGCTAGGTTTTGCGGGCCAGCCGGGTGAAAAACCTCATGCATCGCCAAGCGGCACCACTGATCCACCATCTCCAACTGCTCATCCGCGAACAACGCCTCGACTCGCTTCTAGATGAGCTACATCGCGGGTCAGCAATGAGGGGTTAAAGATCCAATACGGGCATGGAAAAATCCTCGCTAGAACCCACCGATTGCGCCGTCGCCGCAGCAGTCGGCTGTATAGGAACCTCCAACCCCTCTCGCACCCTCTCCAGCAAATCCCCCAGCTCAACAACATCCTCCGAAGCAGCCGCGCGACTCGTCCCCATCCACACCCTCATCACCACAGCCTTATCAACCCACGCCCCCTTCCCCGCCCCCAACACCCTCCCCACAATCAACTCATCAGCAACACTACACCCCAGCACGGCACTCCTCTCATAAAGCCTCCTAACCTGCGCCATCATGAATCGAAAATGCGCCTCCGTAAAGTCAAAACTCTTCACCATCCGCCTCAAGACGTCCGCATACGCCAGCGCATCAAACTCCTCGTCGGGAACGCTCATGAGTAACTCGAGTCTCAGGAGTAGCACGACGAGCTTGTTATCCCCGACCTCAGCCTCTACATACATGACCATGTCTCGCGCCTTGCGTAGGTCTTCGGGCTTGTTCGTGCTCACGAGGGCCTGGACGAGAGCCTGTAGGACGGTTAGGCGCAGCTCGATGCCCGAGCGGGAGAGGTTTTCGAGATCTTGGCCGTCGATGACGTTGTAGGACCGCTCGAGCCACTTGGCTGCTAGTTCGAATTCTTCCTTTTGCAGGAGGGAGCGCCCTATTTCGAAGAGGGCGTCGCAGAGATTCTCGGCGTGGCGGGGGTCGAGGGATTTTAGGGTGTCTCCTGCCTTGCGGTACATGTGCTCGGCAACGTCAAGTCGATCTTCTTTCCAGGACTAACATGAAATAAAGTCAGCATCGAGATCAAGGCGAGAGAGAGAGAGGGAGAGATGGCGAAAGCCCACCAGCACCGTCCTCAACACGAAATACTCAGTCTCCATCCCTCTGAACTCCCCCTCATACTCCCTAGGGCACTTCCCTTCTTTCACCTCCCTAATATAATCCACAGCCTTCTGCAGGCATCCCAAAGCCAACTCCAGCTCCTGCCCCCCACCCTCTATACAACTCCTGGCAGCCTTGAGGGCCAGTCTCAGCAAGTACATCAAGTCCTCCACCGCCACCATGTCAGACCTCTTCTTCTTTTTCTTCTCCCCCTCAACTCCTACAGACCGCCTAGCAACATCAATAAGCAAGAAAGCAAAAACACGACACCGCAGCAGCAGCGACTTCCTCATACCCACAGCACTGTTCGTCGCCGTCGACGCCGCATCGTTGGCCGAGACTTCGCGACGCAGTCTCGTACAGAGATTCCAAAGAGAAATCGCCTCGCACTCTAGCTCATGGAGTGTCTGGGTTTCCCGCACGTCCGGCCGCTGTTGCTGTGATCTCTTCTGCCAAAACACCTTCACCGTGCGTAGGTGGATGGTTACGTCGTCGAAGAGTGCCTCGATGGCTGCGCTGTCGGTTGAAGTAGGGAGGCGGGCTGCGAGGTCAGCGCAGAAGGCGAGGAGGGAAGCAACCTGCGCCATAGTGAGAAGGAGGGGGAAGAGATGTGAAGATTCAAATGTCAGTTTATATTAGATCAGATCCCGACTCCCTTTCACTACTTCTTTTCAATCCACCGACGGCCTCGTCTCCTGCTCGGGAAAGACAGAGAGATGTCAAATATCCCCGGTCTCCTACGGTGGAAGCGCGAATTGTACATTATTAAGTGACACTTGAGTATGTCAGCAGAGGGGCGGATCAAGAAGGGAAAGGGCCTCTCACCCGCTACTCTCCAGGTCATGTCACGAACAAGAGCCGTTGAGACCCGTAAGGCCCGGACTCGAGCCTGCCTAACGAGCATCAACCTGAAGAGCCCAAGATAACGCACTATCAAGAGCGCTCAAGTGGAATATTTTGAAATCCGGAGTTCATTATGGATTCGGAGCGTCACGGTCTCTTCTACTGAAAAGCAGAACCAAGTAACCATGGAAAATCAGAGTTGATAATCGTACCTTCTAACCAAGTTCCCTCTCAGGCATGAGTAGAAATGCACATCCTCATCCTCTCTATCTCTGTTTCTCACTCTCTCTCTCGCACACAATAAGCCACCTTCTATATGCCCAATCCGATCCATTCCCGCTTCGAGACATCCTCCCAAGCCGTTAAAAAAAAAGGCACCAACCGAGAATATCTCGATGCAACTGTATGTTCCCTAAGCACCTAAAGAGGCGAGGAAAATGAGAGGAGAAAAAAGGAAAAAGGAATCAATAAAATAAAACAAGTGGAGTTTAGCGATAAAAAAAGAAGAAAAAAAAAAAACAAAACACCCATCACGCCGATTGTGTTGTGCCCGGATTTTGATCTCCTTTCCTTGGCCCTTCCGAATTCAAGAACCACAAGAAAACCAAAATTAAAAAGACAAGAGAAACTATCCAAGAGCCCATTTCCTACCCATTGTTTTTGTAATGTTTCTGGTTGTTATAATATAGCTTTTGCAATGAGAATAGGAAATCCCAAAGACCTCGCTGGGTCCAGACGTCGTCTTGGCGCTGGAGTGCTGTCCGCCGAATGCGATGCATGTATCGGGTATCGACACAAGCAGTAACGTTGAGTTATAGCAGAAGAGCAAAGAGGTGACCACTTGGTAAAACGTGGTACCGCTTGCTCGAACCTTCAACCGTGGCTGAAGGCACATAACATATATAAATGAGCCCAAGAAGGATCCCTAAGGCTCGGGATCAATGGGCAAAAAGTTGCCAACAATGATGGTAGGTCTAAACAACACGTCAGCAAACTAGAAACCCTGTTTTTCGTCTCAGAGAGAGAAGACTTGCAGTTTATGCTCATCGCGTTTAATCATAAACGAAAATGAGCACTCGACAAGCGTCGGCACATCCGACCTGTCATCCGGAATCTTCAACGTACACGACGTAAGAAGGCTGTCATGGTGCGGGTCGAAAGCGATGGTCTGGAACTCCTCCCAGTACCGAACACACGAGTCCTCGGTCAGAATCTCATGAAGCGCAAGCCGGCCCTACCAGACACAAAAGGTTAGAAAACAGACGAGAGGGGGGGGAAAGTCAAAGAACCACGGTTCCAGGACAACTCACATTTCTAAGGCGCTCGACAGGCACACCAATTAACTCCGCCATCTCCTTATTCCCCCTGAAAATCTCCCCCGTCCTCCTCCACAAGCACGACGGCACCGCCATGCTAGCAAACACGCGATCATACTCCATGAGCTGCTTCTCGAACCACATCTCCACGATGACGAGCTCCATGTCCGTCAGCGCCGACGCCCTCTCGCGGAACTTTGGCCTAAACTGCCCCAGCGTGCGCAGGATCTTCTGCTTCGACGACGCGCTGATGTTGCGGTCGAGATAGGCGCCCAGGCGCGAGTAGCCCTTGATGTAGTTGAAGGGCTTGAGCAGGCCTGCATCGTACTTGGCCTTGAGGAGCCGCTGCATGCGCTCCTCGGGCGTCGCGTTGCCCGACGGGTCCGCCGCTTGGAGGTAGTACTCGCGCCGCGCTCTGTCGTCGCCGGCGGGGGTAGCTCCACCTGCCGTCATGGGCGGTCGGCGACCGGAGGCTTGTTGTTGGTCTGCGGATTGCGGGGGAAGAAGAGCCGCCTGCTGGCGTTGCTGGGGTGAGATTCCGGCCGCACCGGCGAGGCCGGCCGCGCTGTTGTTGCGGAGTCCGGTGATCATGTCCGCGGCCGATTGGCTGAGTCTGGGGTTGTTGTTCGCTGAGGTGCCTGCTAACGCCTCGGCTAGCTGGCCGCCGTCATCGAGCAGGCTGGTGTGGAGGAAGTTGTCAAGTAGATTGAACTCGTCCGTCACCTCGGGCGCAATCATGTAATTGCCGTGATAGGGGAGGCCATTGAGGTGGCTTTGCGCTGCTAGCCACGTGTCTTGGAATCCAGCGACTGTTGCAACGGCAGCAAGAGGAGGAAAGAATGCCTTGTAGGTTAGAGAGTGTTGATTGAATCTTCGAAACTTTTTATTTCTTTCTCCAGAGAGGAAACGGAGCAACAGGTGGTAGGGGAGTGTTGTTTGGAGGGGGGGGTGGGTGGTGTGGTGTGGGTTAAGGCTTCGGAGGAAGGGGTACATAGGAAGGTATTAGTGAAGCTTGGATCAGGCGAGGGAGAGAATACAGCGCAAAACCGTAAGAGGTTACACGCCAAGAGAAACGTGATGCCCAATCGTACAAGAGGAAAATGAGTAAAAGGAAAGAAACGGCATAAGAAAAATAAGAAAAATAAGAAAAAAGGGAGCAAGACCCACACTGTCCTAAATTACCGCCTCCCAGCAGGTTCCCATGCAGTCTCGCATGCGGCGATTGTTGTACAAGATGGTGAAGCGAGGCCCCGCCAAGCACATCATCGCCGAAGGAACCGGAGCCCTGCCTCTGGCGGCCGTCTAAGGACGGCGGACGAGGGGCAGCGGAATCGAATGCGGGCGGCACCGGCACGGTGCCTCTCGCTTGTTGTTGTTGCTGCTGCGGTTGTTGTTGTCCTGTTGGGCCGGACACAGAAGTTCGGCGCTCGGTATCGTCCATGACTGAAGACCCAGCGACGCTTTTCGACTTTCTCGAGTCGGCATCGCGAGGCTCGTCGCGGCAGAGGTGGCTAATATTGCGCTTGATACACCTTGTACAAGGACGTTCCTGGGTTTCCCAACGAAAGTGAGTTAAATGACTCAGTTCTTCTCGAAAATGGCAGCGGGGTTTCAAGGAAGTTAGGGCGTGAGAATGTAGGATGAGACGAGGAAGAAAGGAACACAACGGGAAGGGAAGAGGCGGGGATGATGGAGAGTAGGTAAGGGAGTCTGGAAGCGAGAGGAGACCGTGGAGAAAGGGAGGGGTCTCAATAAGGCAAGTTGAGGCATCTTACATACAAGGTCGCAAGTCATATGCTGAATATAGATCGGAAAGAAACACGAATGCCCAAAGTCAGTCAAAAGAACCAAAACATAGATGGAGAAAATGATGTCCCAGAGCCCAATAGCATATCTGCAGAAGTTGTGTTCCTGGCCCCGGCCGCTTCATTCGCCGTGCAAGGTCAGCAACAGCTGCAGTGCAGGCCGGAGCCGGGGCGACCAAGAGAGCTGATGGTGTCGGTTCTCGGACTCGGATACGAACAGGTGGCTGAACTGATAAGGGGAGAAAACTCACAGAACGGCGGCAGTATATGCAAGCTATAATGTTTTGAACAGTCTAGTGTCAGCGCAGTTCAGCACACACTCACTTGTCGAGAAAGGTGATGAGACGGAGGGTTTATTTCACGAATCAACTTATACAGATCCGCGATCCGCATCCGCAAAACTCACAGGTTTCCCATCAAGTTCACTATTCCTCATGTAGCTGCCCCACTGGGGGCGAGGAGCAAGACGAGAGTAGGTAAAGCAGGTATATCGGTATCCGCCCTAGGCCTTGGGCGCAAAGTCTCACAGGTTGGGCTGCCACGACAAGGGGAATTTTGGAATTGAGAGGGCAGGAAAAGGGCAAAAAAGGGGTAACAGCATGCATTCGTGTAACGGGAAGCAACAGAAAGGTGTGGTCACATCAGGGAGGGAGCCGTATAAAACGCGGCGAACTGCACGAAGGGAGGGAGGGGCGTGAAGAAGAGCAGCAGGAAAGGACAAAAGGAACATAAGGGGGAAAAATTGGGGGCAAAAGTAGACAGCAGGCGCCAAGAGGGAGATCCTTCTTACCATGATTAACCTTCCTCCGCTTCTTTTGTCCGCGCTCAGTGTGAACGGACCCCGCAGCCTTGGACTGCGCATCTCCAGCCTTGGAACCAGCCGTGCTATCCCTGCGCTGTTCCCTACCATCGAGGTCGCGCTGGCGCAGTTTCTCGTCGGGGCTCTTCCCGTGTTGGTGTTGGCGGGCGGCCGCCGTGTCTACCACCGCTTGGCTTCCCATGGAGGCGGCGGCGTTCTGGTGACTCATTGGGCGCTCGTGGCCCCGGTTTCCATTGGGTATATCTCTTTTCGTCGGGGTGGGTTACGCAGGTAAGGGCCGGGATTCGCAGATCATTTGAGGAGGGAGAGCTTCAGATTTTCGCCGGTATCTACAGTTGGAGAGGGGGGGAATGCGCGTGTGGTTGGAAGGGGGGTATATCGGAGCACGGCGAGGGGTTCGATGAGGGAGGGAGAGAGAGAGGCGCCGGGCCAAGAGCGGTAGGTGGAAGGACGAGCTGTTCGGGTGTCTGCAGGAACGGGCAGGAAAGAAAGGCCGGGACCGGGGGGAGGAACCAGTTATCGTCTTGCGAAACGGGGGGTGGGCGACGGGAGTAGAAGAGGCGGCGACGAAGGAGAGATTCGTTCACCGGTGTGCGTGTGCGTGCGTATTCTCGTTCAGCGTGGGCGCAAAAAAAGAGGTCGAAGCTTGCTCTCGGCGTAATGTTGTCCGACACTTTAAATTCCGCTTTCTCTAAGGTCTCAAACTTCTCGTGTGTGCCGGTCGCTACATAAAATATATACAAGGCGCAGGCGCAAAATTTCCGTTGTACGAAGTTGCAGTGTGTCTCTATCCGTTTCTTGTCTCCCTTGCCTTGAAAAAGAAAAAGAAGTTGTGGGTACAGGTACAGAACAATTTGAAGGGACGGAGGATTTCTTTCGTTCAAGTTTCCTCTTTGCTCGCTTGTCTTTTGCGGTTTTGCGGCTCGCGCCGACGCCGAGCATCCAATGATCCGAGGGAAAACAGGACGATCACAAGGCTGCCCTGTGCCCCCCCGTTATCGATAAATGATGGCGGCGGGGATGGGGTGGGTGGTAGGCAGGGGTTCGAAGGGGGGGTTCGAGGGGAAGACTCGTTTCTGGGTAGACTCAATTTGAAAAACGGGGCGATTTCGCGTGGGGAATGTTCTAGTGTAGCGCGGTCGGCGAAGGCAAACTGAGCTGAGAGTTGAAGTAGAGATTCAATGATGGCGATGACGACGGGCTCAACTTCCTCTTGCCTGAGGAAGACAAGGATTTTTTTGCGACTTTTTTGGGGGAAGGTACGAAAGAGGGTACGAAGTACGGAAGGACCCTGAGCTGACTGGAACAGGCGTTGAGATCTAAATGTGGCAATCAATGCAAGGTCGCTCCTGTCCTGCTGCTGCTCACTCTTGCTGCTGCTTCTGCTACTGCCGCTTGTCGTCGGTCGGATCGAACTACTATTTTTATCCCGGTTAATAAAATTTCTCTTTTTTTTGTTCTTCGTCTTTTTTTTTTCTCTCTTGTCCCGCTCCGGTCGGTCTGGTTCGCGCTGAGGGTTATTAGAGGAGAGCGGATTGGATGATCGGACGACTTGGGCCGGCAGGTCGTGGACGTGTGTCGGCGTGGGACAGTGGGCAGTGGGACGTGGACCGAAGGGAAGGGAACCAATGCACTTCAGGATGTGCGCACGAGTTCATTCCCAGTTGGGATTTCAATCGATCGATATTCCTTCCAAGCTATCACCGCCGCAAGGGTTTCCAATCAGAGAAAAATCTGGAAGAACGAGCCGGGCTGGTCCAAGGAGTCGTGAGGAGGGGTACTGAGTACTTTGGGACTGAGGGCGAGATTGTGGCTTTTACCCCGCACCTCGTGTCATGTGCCGCGGTAGATTGTACATAGGAATGGGCTGGATTTGATGTACATCATCGTACTTCTTGCTTCGCACTTCGCAGATTGCTTTCGCACACAGGCCAGCACTAAAATGACATCAATTGAAGGGAGCGAACGATTTGGAAGGATGCTACGAGTATTACGAAGGACTCTCATTTCAAGAAGACGGTCAAGATTGATGCCAGGCTTGGAAGTATGAGGATTTGGTCGTTATCAACAGTATCACCGGTATGCTTATGCAGCCATTGATAGCATCAATCCCGTGTCAAATCACCTCAAGTCGGCCAAAGAAGGGGGAAAAAATGTAAGAGGGATTTGATACACAAGTGGCAACATCAATTGATCGAATTCCACGTCGAAGAAAGAGGTCCAACGGCCCCAGCCATTGACCCATCCCCATTCATCTCAGACCGCCATCTCAAATGTCAACGTCAGCCAGGCAAAAGCATTCGATCATTTGATATCAACCGATCAGCAGACTCGAACCTCAGCCCACACACCTTCTCGGACCCGCATGGGACGAATCCAGTTCAACCTTGATCGAACAGGCAGTTTTAAGAGGTTCCCTTTACTCTTAGATCGCTCCGCTCCGATGCTTCGAATCCTTCGCTCATCGCCAAGCTCCGTTCCCCAAGATCTCTTCCCAACCACCCCCGGGACCATTGCTCAATGCGAGAAAGAGACCCTTACGGCTTTTTATAACATCAAACCGGACGATTTTTTAGAAATCCTACAAAAAGCACGGCGCACCTGCAAGGACGGACCACCTGCATCTCCATCCCTCCCCCCCCCCCTTCAACCCCTATCAATGCTATTAATGCCGAGGATAACAATCCCTCAAGATGCCCCGATTGGACTCGGAGCTTCTCCCTGCCTCCCCCTACGGATCCGATGATGAATGCAATATGCCGCAGGGCCCCTACCCGCAGGGCCCCTACTCGCGTCCCCTCCCTCCCCGGGGATAAAGAGAAAAAAAAAACATCTCGAAGTGAGAGAGGGAAAGAGTGTGTGTGTGTGTAGGTATGCGCCACCTCTGGCCTTGCTAACGGAACGGGTGAAAGGGTGGTTGGGGAGGCTGCGGTAAAGAAATACCTCGGTGTACATTGGATCAATTGCCCGCTCCGCGAACGAGAGATTCCCAATTGCCAATCCCAATTCTAATCACGGATATCCGAGAGCTCTTTGCACTAACCCGAGGCTAAGACCGAAGCGACAGGTGCCATTAATTTTACAAGTCAAGGGAGCCAAAAAAAACAACATGCCATTTGAGATTATGATTCATCTTCCGGCTCTCTCTGTAGCATAACGGGGTTATTCGAAGCTCTTCGGACCGTGCCACAGCCCCGAGCCTGACCGACTCGGCCATCGTCTTCATCTCAGGAGTGGAAACAGGATCAGTGTCAAAACTCATATTATCAACATTGTCTGTAAACCTTTCAATCAACTCCCGTAATATGTTGATGCAATCTTGCGTAAAAGCCATATCCGTAAATCATAAATCAGATTTCCAAATCCAACCGCAGTAAATCCATTTAAATCTCGACAAAAAACGACTTCTCCCCCTCCCTCGGCACAACCCTCGCCCTCCTCATAATCGGATCCTCACATGCCAATCGTATTCTCTCAGGCGTAGCCGGACTCCTCAATCTCAATAGCCCGTCTTCGTCATCCGCACCCTCTCTGATACCCTGCTTTTCTCCGCCCGTCTCCTTACTCCACGTCCCCGCGTCACGCACCGTCCTGGCCGCAACGCCATGCTGCGCCCTCGCCGCCTTAAGCGCATCCCTAATCGCAAAGAACACCGCGCTGCCCATAAAAAGCGGCGGCTCACCCACGCCTCTCGACCGCTGAATCGTCCTGAGCTCCTCCCACTCCACGCCCTTGAGCAAGCTGACGTTGAACTCCTGCGGTATGTCGCGGAACCCGGGAATCTTGTACGTGCCTGGCCCCCTTGTGAAGAGGTTGCCCGCCATCGGGCCCGTGCCGCCCAGCCATAGCGACTCTTCCATTGTAAAGAGCCCCATGCCTTGCACAAAGGCGCCCTGGATCTGACCGTAGTCGATCGAAGGGTTGATCGACCGCCCAACGTCCATCTTGATGTCGGCACGTACGCACGTCCACGTCCCCGTGAGCGTGTCGACCTCGACCTCCGCCGCCGCCACCCCTTGCGTAAAGTAGAAGAACATCTTGCCCCGGTTCTCGCCCCACACGTACCCGATCTCCGGCGTTTTGTAGAACCCTTGCGCCGAGAGGTTCACCCGGTCGAAGTACGCCGCGTGGGCGAGTTGCTTCATCGTGGCGTTCGGGCCGAGCTTCTCGCGGTAGGGGGCGAGCCTCTCGTTGAGCTGCTTGCAGGCGTTGTAAATCGCGTAGCCGTTCATGTCGGAGGACGCCGAGGCTGCCGTCGAAGATGCGTTGGCGACGGTGTTCGTCGCCGTCTCGGAAATGAAAACCGAGTCGAGCGGGACCCCGAGCGCCTGCGCTGCAATTTGAGTCATCTTGGTGTGAAGACCCTGTCCCATCTCGATGCCGCCGTGGGCGACCAGGATCGATCCATCGTGGTAGATGTGCACCAGCGCCCCGGCCTGGTTCAGGAAGAGTGCTGTGAACGAGATGCCAAACTTTGTAGGAATTAGTGAAAGCCCGCGCTTCCGCCACTTCGACTCCTTGTTAAACTTGGCCACGGCCTCCCGCCTGCGCTCGTATTCCGATTCCTCTCGGACCTGCTTGTACATCAGCGGCACATGCCAGTCCTTGATCGTCTGGTTAAAGTGCGTCTGATCATCCCGCCTGTAAAAGTTGATCTCTCGGAACTTTTCGACGGGGATGCCGAGACGGTCAGCAATTTCTTCCATGTACGTCTCGGCGATGAACATGCCCTGGGGCCCGCCGAATCCTCGAAACGCAGTGTTCGACATGGTATTCGTCCGGCAGAGGTGTCCGCGAATATGGACGTTCGGAATGAGATAGCATCCATCCGAGTGCGACATGGCTCTCTCGCAAACGGCCATGCTGAGATCGGATGACCATCCGGCGTTATTGTAAACGTCGGCAACTAGGGCTTGGATCTTGTAATCTTTGTTCACGCCAACCGTCCACCGTCCGTAGAATGGATGCCTCTGGCCTGAGGTAACCATGTCCTCTTCCCGAGTGAGCATGCATCGTACCGGTCGTTTCGTCTTCTTGGCGGCGAGCGCACAAGCCGCGCTCAGCGGCACCGACCTCGTCTCTTTGCCGCCGAAACCACCTCCCAGTCGCTTGACTCGGACGACGACCTTGTTACACTGGACGCCGCACACCTGAGAAACGAAGACTTGTCTGCGTAGAGTGTTAGTTGTTTAGTTAACCAGACCAGAAAGCAGCCAATATCAAAAGGTACTTACGTTTCATTTGCGTTTTGCGTGCTCGAAAATACCTCCAGCTCACCACCCTCAGGCTTCGGCACCACCAAACACGCCTGTGTCTCAAGGTAAAAATGCTCCTGTCCACCCATCCTCGCCGTCCCACTAAAGACGTAGTCGCAGTTCTTGAGCGCCCCTTCAGCGTCCCCCTTCTTGATATACCTATCATAGGGGTAGAGGCTATTCTTTTCGATCGCCTCCTCGATGGACAGGATGGCGGGCAGTTCCTCGTACTCGACTTTCACAGCCCTCGCCGCCTCCTGCGCTTTCAGTGCAGAAGTAGCTAGCACCATCGCGATGGGCTGTCCGGCGGTATAAACGTATTCCTCGGCAAAGAAGACTTCGTCAAAATTGGGCGCACCCCACTTGTTGGCCTTGGGATCCGGAAGGTCGTCCTTATCAACGTAGTCAACGACGCCGGGCATGTCCAAAGCCGGAGAGTAGTCAATAGAGACGATACGCGCGTGTGGCTTCTTTGATAACACGTAGCACCCATAAAGTTCATTCCTGAGCGGTGGCGTATCGTCCGTGTACTGTGCCTCGCCTGTCGTCTGTTTTAACGCCGCGAGGTGAGGGTTCTTTTTACCAACAATCTCTTGTTCGTAAGACGCAGCGGTCGACTCGTCAACCATACCTGTTGATATATCCCGGTCCAGTTCTTCAATGGCTTCTTCGTCGGCTTTGCCTCCGCGCCCCGTAACCTTCGAGTCCATGTCGCTGAGCGTATCGTGATAGAAGCGGTAGAAGAATCCCAAAGCCAAGGCCTTTCGGTAAGAGGCCATACCGCCTGGGACTCCAAAGGGTAGGTTAAAGTCGGTCTCGAGGGCGCTCATGGTACCCTCCAAGGTATCTAGGTCGGCAAGGCGCTTTCCAACGAGATATTCTTGGGCCGCCTTGGCTGCAACGGTCATAGCCGCCATTCCACCATAAATCAAATCGCATTCCTTCACGAAGCCGCTCGGATCGACTAACACTCTAAGTGCTGCCGTAACAATGGCAATGTCGTCATCCTTCCTCTTGGCCTGTTTGTAAGCTCGAAAATACTCACCCTTTTCACGAGTAAGGGGAATGCGTATCGACGTGATGATGGCGTCAGGTGCAAGCGAGGTCTTTCTATACCCAGTAAAGAAGGAGTTCATAGGAATCTCTGTCTCTTTGCCAAGTGACTTGGCCACCAAAACGGCATTCGCTGCGCGCAAGACGGGGTTCAAGTCGGAAATGGGAGAGGCAGTCACCAAGTTCCCTGCCGGGGTACCAACGTTGCGAATCTGCCTCCCAGCAAAGAACTTGAGCTGCTTGTGAATCGCCTCGAAGACTTGGGCTCGCTCTTTCCCATAGTATTTAATCGCTTCCAGTGATATCGCCTCAAGATCCGTCAGAGCAATGTTACCCCCAATCTCGAGATGATCGTCGTTGAAAGCATACTGCCGGAGGTCGGGGATGTCGCCAACGTAGATGGATACGGGGTATTGAAGCGCCTTGAACTTGATTTCGATCTGAGTCTCGGTGCTGCCACCAATGATCTTGGCCGCCGGATATACGGCTTTGATTTGGAGAAGCTGGTCGAGCGTGACAGGCCGACACCAACGTTTTCTCTTATTTCCAAAGGCCAAGGGCTTCATCTGATATTTCTTCAGATGCGGAGGGAAGATGAGTTCGGTGTCCCGGTCGTACTTGATAAAGTCAGGCCGCATGAACTTGCTCTTGACCGGTCCATCATCCGTTAGACTTTTGTCCTTGCAGCAGCCTCCGCCCCCGTTCGGCGTCTTCTCCATACAACACCCACTTCCTCCGTTGGCGGTAGCCTTTCCACAAGGGCTACCTGCTCCCCTAAACGAGTGCGCCGCGTCTAGGATAGGCCTGTATCCTGTACACCGGCACAAGTTCCCGTCAAAGGCTTCTTCTACTTCAACCCCAGATGGATCTGGGTTATTTCGTACCAGAGCGTACAAGCTCATGACAATACCCGGTGTGCAGAAACCGCACTGGCTCCCGTTACCGATGGCGACCCGCTGCTGTACAGCATGAGGGTTCTCGGAAGTGCCCAGGCCTTCGATCGTGATGACATGTTTCCCGTCGACGCTTACGAGGGGTGCGAGGCAGGCATTTACGCTCGCGTGGTAAATTTTTTTCGTCGTGTGGTTATACTGGCTAATGACGACGGTACACGCACCGCATCCTCCTTCGCCGCAGCCCCTAGTTGGGGATAATCAGGTTAGCATTGGCAGGACAGGCTTAATTATCAGTGGCGAGGGCGAGTGGGTGGTTGAAGATGTTAGTCCCTACAGCTTGGTCCCTGTCAGCCCAATTCCTCGCAAATACTCCAAAAGAGTTATCTCCGGATCAACATCTTCCAGGACCACTCGTGTGCCGTTCAGGTAGAAAGTAAGCTTATCATCAAAGTCGGCGGTCAAGGCGGAGAGGCGGCCCAAGTCGGAAACCTCCGAGGTGGCAATAGGAGCCATGTCGACAGCGAGTGAGTGCCGGATAGAGAAATACTAGCTCTAGGTTGGGCCATGCAGGGAGAAGAGAAGAAAAGGTACGAGATTAGAAGAGAAACGATTAAATACGGTGGAAAATATGCAGGGGGGAGAATGAATAGATAGAATGAATGGAATAGATGGAATGGACGAGATAAGTCGGTCCCATCGGAGTTGCTGGAGATGTTCTTATCATTATCAAAAGGGCAGGGGCGGTGGAGCCCGGCGATTGCCGCTAAGGCACGACGGCGTTGAAGCTACGAAGCTGCTAAAGTTGCTAAACAATGACGGAGCGAGCTAAGCAAACACGGCGTTTTTGTGGGGTAGCTGCAGCTGGCCCGGTTGGTCTGGCGGGGAAGCAGCACGTGTCGACGTGCTTGCTGCACTTAAGCAAACAGCATCGAAGCTTTGAATGGTCAGAATTGATCCGTTGATCCCAAATTCTTGGTCAATCTACGAAGCATCCCTGCCAGTCGATGAGTTTGGCAACTGCTTGGATGACCCCCACCAATCAAGGCCTTCCCAGGCCTTTCCATCAATTGATACGTCATCTGCTGAGTGCTGAGTGCTGAGAGCTGAGAGCTGAGAGGACGGGATGCATTGGGAGACAACAGCCAAAATTGGTCCGATCCGTACCAACCAAGGAAGATCCTACACGTATTAGAATTCGGCATGTTCGAGATATACCCAAGGAGTGCGAAGCCCTCGGATTATTGTCTGGGGAAAGACAGCTGGTGGTGGAGGAGAAGATCATCCTTGCTCTGACATTTACAGCCCCTGTCGCCTGTTCGAGCAGTCATATTCCAGCACGCATTGACAGCAGCAGCGAGCGCCTCGGAATGCCACACGATATCTTTCGTAAGTTGCCTGCCATCGATGCAATCATGATGTCAAGCGATCTCCATGGCTTCCCTAGCCAGGCTTTCCGCCTCCACGTCCACGTCTAGCGGACTAGCGGACATAAAATAGCAACAACTCTCCTCGACTATCAACCTCGCCAACAGTTGGCATCCGTATTCCCCAAGCGACAGGAGGAATGGGCAGACACAGGCAGCAAACTGCATTCAGGGCCTACCACTCCTACCGCTCTCACTTCAGTAAACGTTCGAGACGTTCGATGACTGTTGCAAGATCCAGAGTTCCAGCCTTCAACTTTTCCTCCATGCTCTCAACCATCTTTTTCTCATCAAAGAATGGCCTCAATCCATCCAGCTTTTTCGTGACGAATGCTTGAGCTTCTTCACCAGCCACTTCGGCAGCGAGGTTCTCCCAATCGGGAGTGCTAGCTATGAGCTGGTCACAGGGCAAATCCGTGACGTCGATGTAGAAACCCCGGAGCACCATGAGGTACCACATCGTGCCATTTTCTTGGGATCGCTTCACCAGCGAGGATAGTCCCTTGCGCTGGTCCGGCTGTAACTTCTCCTCTTCCGCCTCCAGGATCTGCATGAACTTATTCAAATATTGGAGGTACATGCCCGCGTGCTCATCGCTCGCCGCAAGGGTGTTGGGCCTTGCCTGAAGTATCCACCAGGGTGCGGTCGCGAGTAGTTGAGCCGGTCCGATGTATGACCATTCCAGATCGACGACCCCGACAATATTCAGATCGTCCCTGTTATCGACAATCATGTTGGCTGGGCCGAAATCATCGCAGATGAGCTTAAACGGGCCTCGGTCGAATTCGGGCCAGGTATGCCGTTCAACTAGAGACCCGAGGGCTTTGTGAAAAGCGTAGTTCCGCTTGCCGCGCTCTTCTTCGTAGACTGAGTTCCTCTGCGTTGTGAATTGTTGCCAGTGCTGCTTCACGACGTGGTTGAAGTACTCTCCGGCTGTGGATAATTGCTCCGTTCTCGGGCCTAACGAGCGGCGGTCAGTATTTTAGGGAAAAAAAGGACCAACGTAGGCGGTTGGGTAGGAAATACTCATGACTTTCGCGCCAGAATAGAGATTGATCTCGTTAGCGGTCATGGTAAGTGGCGGCTGCAGAGGTGATGATGCGCCAGGCAGATTGCCGATCTGGTCAAAGTCGAGCGCAAAAAGTTGGAGCATGAATCGAGCAAGCTGCCTATATATTATCTCGAATGTCCTGTCGTCTAGCTTGTCGCTCAAGATGTGGTCGCCGGGGTCGCTAGAACCACTAAGAATCGGCTTAAGCCTCTCACCCTCGATGAACTGCTCCATGATGAACGGCCCCAGCCCGAGTCTATTGTGGTCGGCAGAGCCCCAAGCCTTGACTTCTGGGACTGGGATATCAGTCTTCTCGCTAATCAGCTTCAGTGTCTTTACCTCGTTGATAATCTTCAAGTCCAGATACTCGTCGCTAGTGTGGCCGACCAAGGGAAAGCGAATGAACCACTTCTCGCCATTGGTAAATACTGCAGTTAGGCCTACGTTGTACGAGCCATGAAGTATTCGTTGTTCCAGGGAGCATGGTAACCTCTCCGGGTGGTGCTCCGTCACCCAAGCAGGTATCTCAGGCCATTTGGATTGAACGACGACAAGCCACTGGCTGGCCTTGTGGTTGCCGAGGCTCTCTAATTGTATGTCAATGTCCATGACATGACTAGTAGTACTGCTGAGTTGAGTGATGTGATAGAGGAGCTGAGTATAAACGATGAAAAAGTACAATACACAGATGAGGATGGATAGGTAAGAGAATAGGCACTCAAAAAGAAGAAGAAGAAGAAAAGAAGAAAAGATAGAACTGGTTCAGGTCAAATTTGGTACTAATACTTGGCCCCTGGTTCTGTCTCGAACAGACTATTACAGCATTGCTGTAAGCCTTGGATTGGTCTGCTGCCTGGCGGTCGGACACCTCAATGGCAGCCACCAGACCTAAATATCCACTTTCTTGTTGTGTAGCCTGTCTTACAAAGTAATTATTCTTCTTCCTCATTCACAAGGTAATTCTCCAAGCTAAAGTCCCTATATTTCTTTCCGGTATGCCTGCCGGCTTAAAAAATAGTAATTTCTAAACGATTTATAAAGGCTTTAGACAGGACATAACTACATGGAAAGACCTAAATTACTATTAGCAAGCATTAAGGCTTGAAGTATGGAATAGCTCTTTATTTTGCTACTGCTGTAGATATTGTTGTGCTCCCCAGATCCTCTGGCTAGCTCTATGACTTGAAAGAAGTCGCAGTTAGACACTCCCCTTGACCCGAAAACGAGCAGAACACCATTCTAAAGTTTCATGGCTGGTGGACCAACCGAAGAGAAAATAGCCCAAAATAACTCTATCCTTGCCCTATTAGTCTGTCACCCATCTCTCCACCTTGCTGGAGTAGTCGCCGTTCCTGCCGAAAGGACGCCGCCGTGGTTAAGAGTCACCGCTCTGGCATGATCTTTAGCATTTCAAGAAATTATCGGGATTGCGCAGGCTTTTTTTACCTTCGATGCGCCACCTTTATTCTTCTCCGCTTCGGCCTTCTCTCGCGCCCTCTGTGCGTCCAAGCGTCTCTTCTGGGACGATCTTCCAGTCTCCTGTATGATGGTCACGAAGCCTGACGGGGTGTTGGACACTTTGTCGTTGACCGCCTTCCTGGCTTCGTCTGAAACTTGGTTTTTGTCCGACATGGTAGTAGGTTTGGGGGGATGTGGTAACTTATATCCTTATTGGAGAGTGGTGATGATTTGGTTTGATCGAAGGTGTTTGTGAGTTTGGTCATGTTGATTTGGAACAAAGGCTCTGGCCCTATTTATGTGCTTTCATGTCCACCCCTTCTCGTCTCTCTAAGCGACGACGTGGTACTTCTTGCCGCCGTTTTCGAAATCCCCTCTCATCCACACCTCCTTCGCAACTCACATCGGCAGGTCGACAGAGACGGAAGCCTATGAGGTTGGGGATAACGAAGCATCCACGAATAGAAGGTGCCCGGAGCGGCTTGGAGGGTAGGACGACATGTCCTCAGAGGGCAATGCAGTGGCCGCCTCCATCACCACTCAAGCGAGAATAACACGTCGATGACGTGCTCACACGAGGTGCGCATGAGGTTCGCCTCGAATCTACTTCCGAGTTCACATCAATAACGCATTTAATGCGCAAGACGAGTGAATTGGTACCTGGTGTGCCAGTGGGAGAGACGGGCGCTCTCAGAGGCTCCATCAACCAGTCAGAGTTTACAATCATGCCTCTTCACGCCTGCCGCAACATCAATGCCCCGGCCAGCCACGCCACCTTGGGCATCACCCATTACCATGTCATCGGCCTCCTCCAGATCGGTGGGAAGGTCGACCGAACAGCTCTCTACCTTATTGTGAGCGCGACATGTACTTGGATCGTCCTGGGGTTCAAGAGACCCAAGACTAGGCAGCAACGCGCTCAGTCTTGGAAAGTGTGGGGAAATAGGTAGGACAAGGCGAGCGTGGCGTAGAACCCGCCTGAACCTGTGCCACCCGTGAAGGAGAGCAAGAATATCCCAACCTCCTCGAGGATGTCTGAAAGTGGGTCAAGTGATCAGTGTGATGTGTGATGTGACGGACTCCAATGCGGCATCACAGATGAGGGTCCAGAGCTCGGGTTGAATGGGGGGATGAGAACCTCATCCCGATCCTCTTCCCTTGGAGGAAACGTGTATGTCTGGTGCAACATGAGTCCAAGTCCAGCCCATCGCTTCTCAGAATACGAATAGTTTGTGTTACGCTAGCCAGGTCAGCGTTGTGATGCCAACGATAGCCTCATCGCCCAGAAGAAAGACATCTGTGGTCTCAGCTAGTTTCCTCATTGAGCTCCCCCATCCGTGTCGTCTTGGGCCTCCTGGTTGATTGTCTTGGCCGCCAAATCAGGAGACCATACGAGAATTGTGCTTTAAAGTTAAAATCCGATCGATGGTGGATATGCTTTCATCAAGAGAATGTATTGACCTGGTCGAGTCTGAACCATCCCCCCCTCATCACCACTGTGTATATCTAGAGATATGTGCCCATTATTGCTTCGTCCCGTACCACCAACTGCCGTTGAAGCGCATGGGCCTTAATATTTTTGCCAGCCTCTCGGCTGATCCTCTGAGCGCTTGTGTCTCGAATGCAACTTCAACAGCCGCTGAAGCGACCCCTCAATCTTGGCTTCGCAGCTTTTAAGCGGCACAGAAAACGAGACTGCGTACGGGCTAAATACGTATAAGAAGCGAGCTGCCCGTGTCGCATCTTGGGAAATAAATACTCCGCATACGTATTTTTTCCAGATTTTCTCTAACCTTTCCAAGTTTCTATCCAACACTCTCTCTCACTATTTCACAATCCGTGTTGCTTAAGAGGAAAGACTCTTCGAAGCTATATTCGAGACGAGGGCTGATTTTCGACACCATGACTTACACCTTCTACAACACCATCAACGGCGAGAACCGCATCAGAGCCAACGTCCACCGAGGCGTCGACCCCCGCACCGAAAAGGAACTCTGGGATGCCCCCATTGCCAGTGTCGAGGACCTTGACGAGGCTGTTGCCGCGGCCGAGAAGGCTTTGAAGACATGGTCGCGATCGACGATAGAGGAGCGGAAGGAGGTTCTTACAAATATGGCGGAGAAACTGAAGGAGCATGCTGCCGAGATTGAGGAAATCGTCAAGCTCGAGACGGGGAAATCTGTCAGTTACACGCCGGGTGCAAATTTGTCTTCTAGTTTGGGTGGGAATAGAATGAATAGCAGATCTAACAAGGAGTTGACATCTAGGCACTCATGGCCCATATCGAGGTTGCCAACAGCGCAGGCCAGTGCCTCTACTACGGTAAAGAAGAGCTCATTCTCAATTCCCAGCACTTTCACATCTCGAGCCTCCGCACTAAATGATCCGTATTCAATTCTTAGCCGAAAACTACCTCGAGGACGAAGTAGTCCACGAAGACGATACCGTCAAAATCGTCCAAACCCACGTCCCCCTCGGCATCGTCGGCGCCATCTCCCCCTGGAACTTCCCCCTAATCCTCAGCAGCCTCAAAGTAATCTCGTCCCTCATCACCGGCAACTGCGTCATCGTCAAGCCCTCCCCCTTCACGCCCTACTCCACCATGAAGGCCGCCGAGCTCTGGCAACCCCTCCTGCCACCGGGCGTCCTCCAATGCCTCAACGGCGGGGCGGACCTCGGGGCCGCCATGACGTCGCACCCGGGTATCGCCAAGATTACCTTTACCGGCACCATCGCGACGGGAAAGCGCGTCATGGCGAGCTGTGCTAAGACGCTCAAGCGCCTCACGCTCGAGTTGGCGGGGAACGACGCGGCCATCGTGTGCGAGGACGTGGATGTTGCCAAGGTCGCAGGGTTGACGGCCGCAGGGGCTTTTTTTAATGGTGGGCAGGTGTGCGTGGCGACGAAGAGGGTGTATGTGCATGAGTCGATTTATGATGAGTTTTTGCAAGAGTATGTGGAGTATGTTAAGGGCAATATTCTGATTGCTGAGGATGCGACCATGACGACCTTTGTGCCCATGTCGAACAAGGCGCAGTTTGATATTGTGAAGAATATCATCGACGACTGCAAGAAGAATAACTACAACATTGTCGAGGGAGGGAATGTTCGTGACAAGGGATTCTGGATCGAACCGACCGTCGTCGCCAAGCCGCCCGAGGATTCACTCCTTGTGCAAGAGGAGCAGTTTGGTACGATAGCCCAGACACTTACCTGCCAGTATTACGAACCCTTAGATTTACTAACATGGCGTTTCTGTTCCCCTTCCAGGCCCTATCATCCCCATCCTCTCGTACAGCGATATTGACGACGCGCTGAAGCGAGCCAACCTCGCCAACGCCGGTCTCGGCGCCACGGTCTACTCCAAGGATCTCAAGCGAGCCGAGGACATCGCTCGTAGACTCGAGGCCGGGTCCGTATGGATTAACGGTCATGAGAGACCACACCCGGCGGGTTACTTCTCGGGCCTCAAGGATAGTGGATACGGAGGAGAGATGGGCAAGCAGGGACTGCTATCGTACTCGTACACCAAGACGCTTCACTTCAACAAGGATTGAATGAGGGAGACGGTCTTGGAATTCATAGTGCAGAAGGAAATTGAGTCACAGTGACCACCTATTGTACCTGCTAAAGGCCGAATACCGCGGTGTAAAGTTGAGTTGAGTTGCCAAAGTCAAAAGGGTCACGTCTGACTCCTCTTGATGAGTGATAACGTCCAACACCTGTCCCACCCTATACTCTACGCATGTCGGCTGTTAGCAACTGCTGCACCCACCACCGAAACCGGCAAGTCGCAATTACGCCATCGCGAGACTTGGATAGAATCGGCCATTTCGGGTAGTTCATGTCTATGAGTCTTTCACCCACCCTCACAAGCTTCCCCATCCTCTGCATTTACCGACCAGTAACGCTCTCCTATCGTTTCGTTCTTGGTTAAGTGAGAGGGGAAAGGGACGCAAAAAATAAGTGGATCAATTGGATCGATTCAATTACAAAAGAGGCGGCCCTCCCGCTTTACTTTACCATTGCCAATCGCAAAGAGACCCGAAACCCCATGTCTTCGCGACTCCGGCCAATCTCAGTCCTCCAGTTCACTTCCAAACCTATACACGCAGTCTTCGGCAGACCGTTCTCAACGACCATGGCGACGACTGAGAAGCTAAAGCCCGCGAAGAGGGTGACTGGTCAGAGGCAGGATGTATGGTGAGTTTGGCTTATTTTTCCAGACTTCTCCATGAGCAATTCGATTTTATTGTTATATCTCCCTCATCTCTTCTTGCTTGTTCCCCGGCGCGTTACTTATTCCCCCCCTCACGCAGGTCCTTCATCAATGAAGCCGCCGCCGCCTCACCCAAGCAACCCATCATAAACATGGGCCAGGGTTTCTTCGGCTACAACCCGCCGGACTTCATTCTCGACGCCGCTCGAGAGGCCCTCTCGCGCGTCGAGTGCAACCAGTACAGCCCCACCAAGGGTCGGCCCAGGCTAAAGAAGGCCATTGCCGATGCGTACTCGCCGTTTTGGGGCAGGAAGATTAATCCCGACACGGAGGTGACGATTACGACGGGGGCGAACGAGGGCATGCTGAGTGCTTTCATGGCGTTTATTGAGGAGGGGGATGAGGTTATTATCTTTGAGCCCTTCTTCGATCAGTGAGTTTTGTGCCCTGATGAGTGAGCCGGGGGAGGGTTCTGTGAGTGAGGGGTAGGAAGTGAGATCAATGCTAACTTTCGCGATAGGTATATCAGCAACATCGAGATGCCGGGCGGCAAGATCGTCTATGTTCCCATGAGCCCTCCCAAGGACGGTGCTACCGTGACCTCCTCAGCGGCGAACTGGACCATTGACTTCGATGCGCTTGAGCGTGCCATCACTCCTAGGACTAAGATGATTGTTCTCAACACGCCTCGTAAGCGACAAAGTCCCTTTGTCTAGCAAACGTCTCATTTCGCGTAACTGACCTGTTGGTTTTTTTTTAAAAGACAACCCTGTTGGCAAGATTTACTCTCGAGAAGAGCTAGAGCGTATCGGCGACCTCTGCGTCAAGAACCAGATCATCATCCTCTCCGATGAAGTCTACGACCGGCTCTTCTACGTCCCCTTCACGCGCATCGCGACCCTCTCGCCCGAGATCGAGAAGCTCACCCTCACAGTCGGCTCCGCGGGCAAGAACTTTTACGCCACCGGCTGGCGAGTAGGCTGGCTCATCGGCCCCGCCGACCTCCTCCAATACGTCTCCGCCGCCCACACCCGAATCTGCTACTCCTCCGTCTCCCCCCTCCAAGAAGCCTGCGCCGTCGGCTTCGAACAAGCCGACGCGCACAACTTCTGGGCCGAGTCCATCGACGAAATGAAGGGCAAGATGGACCGCTTCAACGAAATCTTCAAGGAACTCGACCTCCCTTACTCCGAGCCTGAGGGCGGCTACTTCGTGCTCGTCAACATGAGTAAGGTGAAGCTGCCGAAGGACTACCCTTTCCCGCCGCATGTGGCGAGCCGGCCGAGGGATTTCAAGCTGGCGTGGTTCTTGATTCAGGAGTTGGGGGTGGCGGCGATTCCGCCGACGGAGTTTTATACGGATGAGAATGCGTGGATTGCGGAGGATTATATTCGGTTTGCGGTTTGTAAGCCGGATGAAGTTTTGGAGCAGGCGAAGGAGAGGTTACGGGGTTTGAAGAAGTTTATGGAGTGAGGAGGAGGATCTGAATGTAAATGAGAGGGTAGAAGGTAGAGGCGTCGCAACGGCAGGGACGGCCGGTTTATAGACAAAAGAGATGTTGGATCTCCCACTGGTACATGGGTTAGTCTCTTGTCATACCTGTGTATGGTATAAAAAAAAATGGTTAAGAGTATGAGGGTCTAAGAGTAAGAGGCACGTATTGCCCGGTATGCTTCCCACAATTCTCCTCTTGCCTCTGTGTCTATCTGAGAGTCAGTTAACCCCCATCCAAGCAGAGGGAATGCGAGATTTTATGAGTAGACAATCAAGCCTGACCAATTCAACACGTCCAACATACTTCTCCACAAGAACAAGCTATCCCATCCATAACCCCTCCACACCGTTCCTCACGATAGTGCTCCGCCCACTAACTGCAAGCTCGAATCTCGCTCAAGGTCTCAATCCAATCTCTCTCACTTTGGCTCGAGCATGGGACCGCTTTCGATTTAGACCCACCTCGGATTGAGCCGTTCAAGCAACTAAAAGTCCTCATTGGTCTAGTGGTAAGGATACCTGCTTGTCAAACGACAGTTCGCAGGTGGCCAGGGTTCGATTCCCTGATGGGGAGCTTCAAGTTTCTTTTTTGCTCTTATCATCTTTTTTCTTCTTTTTTTTTCCCTCATAGGCTCGCTTGTGAAGACTTTATAAACCGTCCGATTTCATCTTATCGCCGGAGTCTGCGCTACCTTATCGAGGATGTCCTCACCAACGGTCGAGAGCGGATCAATCTCACTCCCGATCTCTCCTCGAACCCCGGCGATATGGGTATCAGATCTCTACAATATGAGACTTGGAACAAAGAGCAGTGTCGCTTGCATTCAGAGTCATGACGTAACCTGATTCTGCATTGAGGTTACTATTACCTTCCACCTCTCTACCAGATCATACGTAGAGTCTCCCTCGTCGTTGATAGAACCACGTAGATGCCCCCCCTCTACACCTCTCATCAAGCAAAATAGCATTATTATTTCCTACCAAACATCCTCATCCTCTCCCTCTCCTTTCAGTAAATCCCCGGCAAAACAGCCCACTTCTTCCCAACCTTCTCCTCCCCAAACCTCTCCACATACCACCACTTCCCCTTCACAGCCCTCGGAAACATGGTCGCAACCTCATTCACCAAGAACGCCCTGGCAGGAACGCACCCCCACCCCGCCGCGATCCAAAACCCTAGCCACTCGATCCACTCGCACAGATAGTGCGGATACAACATGTACTTGAACAAACCCGCCTGAGGGATCCTATAATGCTTTGCCACGGCGTTCTCCTTTTTCTCCTTCCCTTGTTCCTTAGCCAGCTTGTCCTGCCGCCGCTGTTCAGCCCTTCGGATCTCGCGCAGCTCCTCGTCGTGGAAAAAGTTACCCGCGAGCCCGAAATAGAAGATGCCGATGCCGATGACGAAACGAGCCGTGGCGAAGGGGCCGGTGGAGAGCCAGGCTTCTTCGGTCGTGGGGCCGTAGGCGGCGAGCCAGCAGCCTAGGGAGGTGGCGTTGCAGATTTGGAAGGTGATGGCTGCGGCCCAGACGAGGACGTGGATGGGCGACATGGAGGGTTGGAGGTAAGGGAAGAGGACGGCGCGGTAGCTGTAGTGGATGACCTGTTGTAGAGACGACTGTTAGAAAGGTGAGGAATAAGTACAGGAGGGGGGAGCGGGGGGGCGTACGAAGAGACCAGCGAGAACTCTATTCTGCCAAGGAAGATCGGTGATGCCGTGTTGGGCTGGCAGTGTCTTCATTATGTAGAGGAGGGTGAGGAAGCCGGGCGATTCCATGGTGAACCAGGCGATGCGGCCGGGGATGTTGAAGCGGCTCGCTACGGAGGTCTTGCCCATGCCGTACCAGTTGACGAGCCATTGGAGGTTGCCGAGCTGCGAGGGTCTGAGTGTCAGTTACACAGGATGAGAAGGTCTAGGGCGTAGGTTTGCCGGGGAGGGAAATCATCGCGTACGACGGGGTAGAAGAGCTGCCAGGCTCCGACGAGAGTCTCCCACCTCTCTCGCGTCGGCGGCATCCATCCTTGAATAAGCGACATTGTCCTGGTAGGTGTCGACTGCTTGTAGGACAGAAGGAGAATGGAGACGGCGAAAGAGCTTCCTTGCGCTGCTGTCGATTCTTCTCCTGGTCCAGCTATGCCTCGTGCTCGGATCCGTAATCGCCGAAGAGGGTCTTAACAACAGGATTATTTTCGCGGGGTGCAGGACGGAATTGAAGAAGGGGAAAAACGAGAATGAAAAAATACAACGTTACGAAACACAATTTACAAAAAAAATCCGTCGCAGGAGTTACAGCAAAAGGAGGAAATGGCACCACCCTGACAGAACCAGGAAATCCCCCAATTGCGACGCGGGCGGGAACTCGTGATGTCAGTCCCCCGGAGTTCGCAAGCGATGTTGTTCGAGCTGCGACAACGGAACGAGGGAAAAACGGCAGAGTGACCTCAATGTCTCGCTCGTCATTCGTCGGGGAATATTTATTATGTCCTCGATTGGGAAGGCGGTGGAAGATGTCGATGCAAGTTTAATTTGCTTCCCGCCGCCAATCACGACCTTGGAGACACTCTGGAGCTGGATGGTTCTTGTTAAGCTTATTGTTCGAGACGACGAGTTGCTGTCAAGGAAATTGCTTCATCTGGCGCAAACTTTGAACGTATGTGTGTGGGGAGAGAGTATCTCAAAAAGTATCGCTGATCGAGTCGCAGCTATATTGCACCGCTTCGCACCGCTTCGACTCCAAAACGTAATTATATTCATCTCAATAACATATCCATATCCTTGCCCATGTCCTGCGTTCCCTCTCCAAAGCAAACCCGAACCTAAATTCCCCAAAACCAGAAAAAAAGACAAAAATAACTTAAGCTTACTATGAACGAGAAGAGAAGATAAAAAGGAAGGACAGAGAATGGGAAAGCAAAAAGAAGCTAGAGAAACCTTGATGCAATTCATGAATTCATACCGCTCATCCTCCTTCCACCCGCTTCACAAACCCAACACCCTCCAACCAACCCACACAACTCCCTATGCAATCTCTTCCTTCCCTCATGCCCACTCCCTTCGCCCCTCGGCCCGTCCCGCCTCAACAACCTCTTCCAAAGGCGCCTGATCCGCTCACGTATCCTGTTCTACATGACCACGCAATCACGGTCCCTCGTTGACCCGCTCGAGCTGCCGGCGATAGCCGATGGCGGTACGGGTCGTCTCTGAATCGGCGGTTGCAGGGGGCGGGGAGAAGAGGAAGAGGCCACCATGGCGGCGCTGGAGCGGCGCGGGCCCGCATAAGACTCTTGCTGCTGCGAGACGCCGCCAGGGACGCTGCTAGGGTGGCTGGGGTGCCCGACCGGCGGGCGAAACGGCGTGTCGTTGGCCGACTCATCGTATGAAGGCGGCGCGTCGTCGGCGCTGGCGTCTCCCGGTCGGTGGACGGCAGGTCTGCCGACGGGGGTTCCTGGGGGAGGGACCAGAGGTCGTACCACTTGCTGAGAAGGTGTCGTCGTCGTGGTAGCGCCGCTGGGTCGTCGGAGGCCGCTAGTTCGGTTAGGGATAGCTGGTAGACTGCTTCGGTTAGAGAACGGTTCCGGCCTGTGTCTTCCCTGCTGCTCCATGACACGCTCGGAGAACCTCCGCTCCTGCTGCCGCCGAGCTTCCTGCTCTTGGCGGTGCCTCTCGTCCTCTTCCTCCTGCAACTGCAAAGCCATAGCATAATCCTGATCCTCCTGCTCGAGGTTCAGGGACCGCTGTGGTTCGTCGTGCCGCCCACCGTTACCACGACCGCGTACTGTCGTCCAACCTTCCTGATTGTCTGACGACGCGCCGGGAGTGGGCCAGTCGCCCTCACCTGTGCTGCCGGGGAAAGCTCCAGGCACGTTCTGACCACCCCTACCGGTCTCGGCGCCGCTGACGATACGGAAGTCGCCCGAGTAAAACTCGACGTCTCCGTTGACGTTGCGCAGAGATTCCCACACAACCTCTTGGTGGCCAGCATACCCTGCGTCTGTCACCAGAGTGAGGAGCCCCAGCGTCTTCGGGTGCTTGTAGAGGGTAGAGAAATGGTCGTTCCGGAACAAGATGGCCACCATACCGGGCTCCATCGCCTTTCTAAGGACTTCGAGGCCCCACGGCGTGAGCTGCGTTGCTGAGCCATGTAGGAACGTCTTGATGATCAATAGGTCTTGGTAGAGTACCTGTTCCTCCGGCGTGAGACCTGAAGAATTTGGATTTTCTAGTTTTTCGTTGAGCTCCTCCTCTAGGAACAGGAGATGCTGCGCCTCCTCGTACGACGTGGCGCGTCGTTTTAGCGAGTCGTACACGAGCTCGCTCGAGCTGGGAAGCCATCCGTGAACCAGGGGGATAGCGAAGGTGGCGTACAACTCCATTTCCTTCGTCGCCTCGAACACTCCAGGTATACACTGATCCCTCTCGTATGCGGGTACATGTGATAGGTACGTGGCTTTTATACGTTCGGCAACGTCTTCGGATGGGATGAAGCGAGGATTCACATTCATGCCTGTATCGAGCCCCTTCAAAAAGTTATAGAGGTCCGTCATGTCGGGGAGCTCGCCACTCCCTTGCCGGGGTATAGATATGAGCTCGTCAACGACCGCGTCAAGTAGTAGTGATATACTAATTTGTTCGCGAGATTTGAGGACCTGGATGATGGGGGTATCTTCATTTTCAGGCGGGTGAGTTAAAACGAGAGCGTTGACCAGCGCGACCAAAGGACAGGGGCCGTTGGCGTTCTGGACTAATATGGGAGACGTTCTGGGGTTCCGACTCGCTCTGTGGTCGTACCAGTTTATCGACTTAATGTGATACATCTCCGTCACTTCCCTTCCCGTAGTCCTCGGAGGGGGTCTAGGTGGTGGCACATATGCCTGTGTCTGGCTCGTTGTCGGCTCTGGAGATGGAGCTACTGATTTGCCTGAGGTAGTTTCCCTCAACGGTGTTGTGCTCGAAGTTAACAGGTCTTGGGGTGTGCTGTTGTCTCTGGCACTTGAGTCATTAAAGATCATATCCCACTCCTCAGACGGCTCTTCTGTCCTAATTTCCGGCACAGCAGGCGCCTTGCCAGTATCGGCCGGAGTGCGTTTGAGACCATCATCCCAAACATTCTTCTCTGAATCTACCTTGTCGTCGTCGATCTTGCTCGGCGTGGAAATGGGCTGCTTGGGCGGACGCGTAGGTTCATCAGCCCATATCAAAAGATCCTCGCCATCGTTCGCAGGAGCCGTGAGAGTGGGCTGACTGGACAAAGAAACTGCAGCGGGTTGTCGCGCGGGGTCGTCCATTGCCCAAGGGTCCTTAGTGCCATCTAGGCCATGGCCTATGACCACGCTAGACCCAGTGTTTGTAGACGGTAAAGTGTCCCACGGGTTGTTGCTGGGCTCGTTGAGTGACAACCTGTCGAACGCACCACTCGGCGCCGACGTGTTTGTGCTGCTACCTGTCTTTTCCTCCGCCATCTTTCTCAGAAAGGGATTAGTCTCGCTCCCGTGCGAGCTTGAGGGTGCGAACGTTTGCGGTGCATCGAGGTGGCTTGACCCACCCTGTGGTTGCCTTAGATCGGCATCCTCCCATATATTCGGGTCTTGCACAATACCCGGCCCGCCAGGCCGGAGGGATGCAGGCGTATTTCCGGTCGTATCACTCTGCAAAGGAGCTCGTGGGGGTAGAGGCAAATTTGAGTCGAAGGTCGCCCAAGGATCTATTTCCGTACCTGGTTGTTGTTGCCGGCGCTGATCATCAGGCCTGGGATGGGGCCCTTCCCCGGCGGTATCCCTTTCCCCACCCATCCCAGGTCAAACAAGGGGAAAGAATGTCAATGTTGAAGAAGGTCGATATTATGAATCAGGTACTGCAAAGACCTTCGCATAAATATTGTCGTATAGTATAATTGTGAGTTCGTGGTGGTGGCAGCGGGGAGAAGGGGGTGGATCGCGTGAAGGAGGGGTAAACAAAGGTCGACGTTGAGAGGGCAGTAAAGGTCTGTTCAAAATCCTAGCTCACACAAGTTAGAAATATTGAGGCAAAGGGGGCCAAACAAGAGGCTGAGGAAAGTCCATCCAAACCTTTTCTCTCCAAGGTGCTCTTCCTCGACAACACAGCTTTCACCAAGCAGAGTGGCAATGGGGGGCTGAGCTCCCTTCGGCCAGGAGGACGGCAAATTCCGTCTCTTTCAGAGCAATTCTAAGCTTCTCCGAGCTGCGCTCCCACTAAATGAGTACCAGGAAACTGTCCACACTTGCATGTTCAGCCTCGCCCGAGCCGCGTTTCGAGTGGATCTGCCTTGAGGAGGCAAAGGTGGCGGGTGTTGAGGAATACGCTTGCGCCGAAATGAGTGGATAGCAGGGAAGAGGAGTTATACGTTCGTTTTCAATTTTGAGGCCAATGTGTGTAAAGCTTAGGAACAATATTCGAACAGGGAGGCGAATTATCTAGGTCTTTGTTGCCTGGCGTTGCGTGTCCCCGGTTGAGCGGACAAGCTAGGCTGCGTGGAAGGATCCGGTCGTCGTTGCTCTCTTAGCCGCCTGTTGCTGGTAGATCAGTGGTGCCGCGAGGATCCGTGTCGTATTCCTCAGAGCTGTCGTCATCAATTAAGACTGCTGAGTCAGCGGCTGGAACCTCAAACGAGGTCGCCCACTTGTCGTCACTGTGAGTGGCCCTGGTGGCGGGATGTGGCAACATCTGTGCCACAGAACAACGGCGGCAACCACAACTAAGATATCAATGGAGCAGGCAGTATCATAGGAGACGCTATAACACTGAGTTTGCGTTTACAGAAGACGGTCGACATTAATGTTCCCAGACCCAGGACAAGAAACAACACGAGGAAACAACGGAAACCTCAGACTATATACAAATGCCATGCAATGCCAGTGTCGTTAGGGCTTGTAGGGCGGCTGCCCTGCAGGCGTGAAGGAAAAGACTCTAAGACGCTAGGAAGAAAATAAATTACACATTTCATCTCTCCTGTTATTACTCCCCTCTCCTCTCCACTCCTCGGCCCATAAAGGAAAAGAACGACTTCCAGTACTACCTCCTCACACCTAGCTTCTCCAACCGCTTACATCCCGGCATCTCATAAGCCTTCGCCCTCTCCATCTTCTCCTCATCCTGGAAAAGCCACCCATTCGCCTCGTCAACAAGTCTCTGCTTCGTCCTCAGCTCCGTATCGCACTCCGTCCTCAACACCCTAAGAAGATTCGACTCCGCGGTCTTGTCTAGTTGCGAGAGCTTGCTGTTCGAATACGAGTCGATGTCGGCCGGGTTCACAAAGTAGTTGACCTTGAAGTTGGGCGTCTGTCGCTTCTGGGTGTACGGTGGCATGGGGTTGTCGAAGACCATCCGAGGGCCAGCGGGTTGTTTTGTCGCCGCACTGTTGCCGGAGATGAGGGATGAGATGAGCGGAATGACGAAGAAGAAGAGGATGGGTAGAAGACCGAGGAGGGTTTGGAGCATGCTGCCGCCGTCGTCTTGGTCGTTGGCTTCACGCGGTCGCCGCCGGGGGCGAGCTCCGCCGAACTGATGGACTCGGATACCAGGACCGCCGCCGAAGTTGAACACAAATTGAGGACCCGTATCGAACGCTACGGGGGTCGGTTAGCAAAACCACATCATGATATTCGTATTCCTGTAGTCTCTCCCCAGTAAAACTCACCTCCAAAAGGTCCACCACCGAACCCACCACCACCAAAGAACCTCTGAAACATCTCCTCTGGCGTCATCTCTTCCTGCCACCCGCCGCCACCGCCCGGGAACCCACCACCACCCGGCCCCGCCGCCCCCGAAGGATGCCTCCTCGCAAACCCAGCAAAAGGATTCTGTTGCTGCTGCTGCGCGCTCGCGAACCGACTATCGGGATCTGTCCCGAACTTGTCATACTTTTCCCTCTTCTCCTTATCGCCCAGGACGCCAAAGGCCCTGCTGACCATCTTGAACGCCTCGTCGGCGTGCTCGTGGCAGTTTTTGTCCGGGTGCGTCAGCAGCGACAGTCTCCTGTAGGCCTTTTTGATGTCGGAGTCCGTCGCCGTCGTCCGGACGGTTTCGAGCTCGAGGATGTCGTAGAAGGCCGTGGGGCTGCAGCGGCGGATGCGTAGCACGGCGGCTTTTTGTTCGGGGGTGCATCGTCGCTGGGCTCCACCACCTGTGTCGGCGCCGGATGCGGTCGCGCTCATTGTGGGTTGGTTTTTAAGAGGTTGAGAGCTTCTGTTGAGCTCGATGTAGATGGGTTCCGGATTGGGGGTTTGCTTGAGATGCTCTGTGTAACGCAATCATGTACTTTTCGTAATCGAAATAACCGGCTATGCTTGGATGTTGACCGTTTGATGGCGCGGATGGCGGGTGTTGGCTTCGACGTGGTGTGGGATATATTTGAGTCCCCCCAGAATTGCTTGTGGTTATCTGGCGAGATCAAATGTTCGAGGGGAAATCTCCGAGGGATTTGTAAGGGGGACCTGGTAGCACGAATCCAGCACAAGGTTAAAAAAAAGACAGCGTGGGAAATTCGTCAGGACGCGAAAGAAAGGACTTCGAATGCCAAAGAGAGAAAGAAGAAATAGAGAGGGCTTGGGAATTAACCTCAAAATACCCGCGATAGTTGCACGTCAGAAAAAGTGCCGTGTACGTGGCGGCGGCGACGAGGTGTTCAAAATTGTAATGTACAGGCGGCCATTGCTGGAATTGCTGCGACTCTCTGGGACGAACCACGAAGTAGATTTTGCAACTGCAACTGCGCACGGGCAAGACATGGGCACGCAACACCCCGTCAATTGCTTAGTCAGAGCTGCTCTTCAAGCTCATGCAGGTAGACATCATATCACCAAATGGAGAAAAAGCTTCACTTGAGCTCTCAACTTTGCGGAATTTTATGAAAACCAATTGCTGTTCATTCCACACAGAAATCTTTTTCAAAACTCATACACTCTCACAATGGCGTCTAAAGAGCCTACGGAGGTTCAGCAGACCCCCCAAGAAAAGATTACGTCCACCCTCCAAAACTGGGGCAGTAAGTCACCTCATACGATCAAGCTCTCTCATCAACATATCCAGATCAAGAAGCTCACCCAAAAATACTAACTTTCTTCCCCTCTTCCTCCCCCTCCTTCAAAGCCTCTTCCCTCCCTCCAACAGGCCTAGCAACCCTCGTCGTCGCCCTCCACGGGCGTCCCCTCCAACCCCTACCTCTTCTCTTCGCTCCCGTCCTTCTCTTCTCTAGTTACGTCAACCTCGCCGGCTTCCCCACCGATAGTGCGGGTATTACGGCAGCCTGGAGCGGTCTCTACGTCCTTCTAGCGCTACGCAGGCGCCAGTCACTGCGTAACAAGTTCTCCCTGAGAGGGGTGGTACGCGGGTGTGCCATTGGCTTGGGGACTATGAACTTTGCGTCGGGGGCGTGGGTGTATGCGCATGGGGATAGGAAGGCGGATAAGGAGGAGAGGATACGGAGGAATAGGTGGGGTGAGAACTAAGATTTTGAGATAAAACAGGGGTTTGGGTGAAAGAAAACACCCAATCGTCTCCGTGATGTGTGTGCTATATGTATCAAAAGGTGTATATCAAAAGGACTTGTATAATAGGGCGGCAGGATAGAAAGCAGATTCCACGGGAATGTATATATATGCATGGCTGATTTCAGTTAAGAGACCAGTGCATCGGTGCCATAAATTCAGTGCTCTAGGCTAGCAACGACACTTAATCTACGCACCGTGGAAGTGGCATCATGATAGGGAAGGGTGCGAGAAAATAAAAACCTGCAGGTGCGGAAGGCTCACGTCCGCTACGTCGATAGTATTTAAGGGTCATCTCTCGTCTCTGTTGTATAGTACAGGAAAATGCAAACTCCCAAAACGCCTTGGTCACGCCATCGCCGAGCTGACCATCTCCTCTAAGATGCCTCAACACTTGAGTACACCCTTTTAAAAACCAATTGATGCCCTTTTCTGCGGAACTTTTTGGACGACTATAACATCGAGGCGACTAGAAGGGAAGAAGAAAATAATGTAGGAGAAGGGTAGGAAAAAAAAAAGGTAGGAAAGAGAACAAGATGACGAAAGAAATCGATCGCAGCCCTCATCGTGGGCAATGCGTAATCCTTGGCCGTAAAGGCCTCGTCAACTTCTCGAGTCTGGGTCTCCGCGTGTGTGTCCGCTCTATCGTTGAAAAATAAACCGTTTGCCGCCGATGCTTTTGTTTTTGTGGTTCGCAGATACGCCACAATGCTCTTCTCCTCTATTTCAAAACGCCCCAGATGCGGAATGAAAATGCGAAATCCGACGAAAAGTCGCGGGTATCATGGCTTCAGTTCAGGAAGCCTCAATCCTCTCGGAGAAGGAAAAAATTCATGACATGACAAAAAAGGAAAAAGAAGAGGAAAAAAGATGAAAACAAAAAGAAACAGAGAACATGGATGCTGGGAAGTTGTCGGTTAGTTACCCATCATGACGTTCGGCCCATAGCGTTTCCAAACTCGTACCCAGTGAGCAGCCAGATGAGTGTGCCAAGGAAGGCGAAGATGAGGGTTCGAAAAAAAGTCTTGGGGCGAGGTAAATGGTCGGAAGTAGGCTCCTTGAAAAAAGAGGTCGGCTCGGTGTCGGTAAGGTAGGCGATATCCGCCCCCCGCGGCTTTGGATCCGCGTACAAGTGGTACTCGGCGAGGATGGTAGGGGTGTCCCAGCCGTACAGTCTTCGAATGACACCAACAACACAGCCGGTACGATGCTGCAGCGGATGTTAGCCTCGGAAACGACCAGCCAATGCCAGGTGAATGGAGAATACGCACCCTGCCGTGATTACAATGAACCAAAACTGGGTGATTGCTCTCATCGAGGACAAGTCGAAGGACATTCATCATCATCTCTGCCGGGATGGCCTGCTTCTTGGTACCCTTCATATCGATGACATACTGCTTGATACCATTGGTCCTCAAGAAGGTCGTGTAGGTGGTATCTTCAACCTCTCGTTGAACAAGAGTCCTACAAAACCAGTTAGTCCCCCGTTTCCCCCAATGAAAAATTGAAGCAAAATCAGCGTCAGAGGCGTTTGGAATTAATATACGTACACTACCGTTTTCAATTTCAGATCCTTGATGAAGCCGTACGAGTCGGGAGCGGGCCAAGCACTCCTGTAAATACCTGTGCTGACAATTCCGAAGTTGGCGAGTTGCCCTTCCACTTCAGGAACGGGCGTAGTGGATTCCGACAGGCTGGGAGTGGCGGAGCTCTCGGCCTTCTTCAGGTAATCCCAGTCATCGGAGCCAAGGGCAGCTTCATCGGAGGCAACGGAAACTTCATCGGAGCCGAACTGTTCGGAGACGTGAGAGGTATTGGCGGTAGGGTGGGCGGCCGTGGTCTTGTTGTCGAAATGGGCGTCGAGTTTCTTTAGCTCCACAGGAGTGTCCACGTCACCTATCTTTGAGCTTCGCCTTGAACGCAGCTCGTTCTGGTCAAGTGTATGATTTGACATTGTCGTTTCGACAGCCACCTCCATATTCTGCTTTTTCGTACAGGGTTCGCAGTTGGATTTGCGTGGGAGGATGATGGGTGGGAATCTCCAAAGGTGTGGTTGGAGGAAGGGAGAGAGAAGTTCGTAGACCTGATCTTTGAACATGGGTGAGATAAAATCAGGTGGAAGAAGATAGCTTTTGTGATTGAGTAAATAGAGAAGGTGGTTAAAGGATTGGCAAGGAGATCCAGGAAGCTCTTTCCTAGGCCAGTAGTAACCAAGTAAAGCTCCAGTTCACGAGTGAATCTTGAAGCTAGCAGGACATATAGCCAGGTGATCAGATAAGAAGAAGGAGCGAAGCGGGAGTGTAATAATGGGAAGGTAAAGGCCAACGTTGAAGTTGAGGCTTTGGATGGAAATGATGGTTGGTGGTGGTGCAGCTGTTGAAACAGCAGCAGCGACAAAGGCAGGTTGTAAATGTCTGTGACCCGAGGGAAAGGTGCACACAATGGGATATTTAGATTGATATTCCAGTGACCAGAAACCGGCCTGTTAAGCGACCTGGATCCAGGACGAAACTAGTCACTTTGAATTGGCCATTTTGGGAGACGAACAGGCGTGTTGTTTTGTAGTTTGGGACTGCTCGGTGAAGAAAATGGAAGGCGTTCGCGTGTAAGTCGTAAGTCGCACAGGTTGCAGTGATATCCTCGAAAGGAAACCCTGCTTCTCCGTGGGGGGATTTCGTGGGAGAAGCGAGGTCTGGAGAGTTGATGGACTCTGACGGAGGGGGCCAGGACTCTAATAGCCCAAAGGCACAAGGGATCAATTGAGTAGGATCAGGGTGTGTCTGGCTACTTGTAGGATGATTTTAGGGGTTTTGGCTCCCCGGCTTTTTTTTGTGGTGCCTCAACCAAGCTCGATCACACTTTTGCTGCGGTCCCGCTTTCGCCTCATTCTGCACCAGCTGGCAGAACGATGCCCTGTCCCAAGTGTCCCAATTACTATTGCTGGCAATTCTGTAGCGTACGAAATGCACGTCTTAGTGTAGAGAAGTACATGAGAGTTTCTTGAGGGTGGCGTCAGGGATTCGGTCGACCAAGAAAGTGGACTTGTCAAAAGCGAAAGTACGAAGTACTTCGTACACTAACCACAGGACATCAGTATCCTCAGTACATTACATTTGATCCCTACTGATTCGCCTTAAGCCGACCTGGCTGTTCGACTTGGTAGTCTAAGCTCCACTAGTCCGAAGAGTGCCCATTGATACTTCATCGATGCCCATTTATAATATAGTGCCAGAGAGTGAGCATGAACTCATTTGAAAGCCACACCAACAGCCCTAGTTCAAGGCGGCTCTTGATTTCCCACCCCGACCAAGTCTACAGAGTATGAAGGAGTACCAGATAGTAGTTACTGACACATGTCGCTTCATGTGCAAGTACATTAAGGATAACTCGGAATCGACGAAACCTGTTGAGATGAGGGCATGAAAGTTGCTGGGTAGCGAGTCGTTGAAAAAATGCCCGTGATGTCAGAAGTAATAATACAGGGCGGATCAGATGTGGGATAGACAAGTATTTGGCTTGATACGATTCGCCCCCCGCCTTGGCCAGGTCTCAAGTCTGGCCTAGCTCTGATGGCCCTGGCAAAGTATAGTCAGTGATTGCCCTCAGGCTGCTGGCAGTATGTATTGGTGACTACTGAGCTGTCGGAAATAGAGGATGCGAGAGCACATGCCTCGTGTCCATCATACCTGACTTTAACCGATTGATGTTGACTCGATGAGGTACATCGTGCATCAATCACGGGTCATTTGGGCAGCATGTACAAGTGAAAAATGACAATTGTACCTCATCGACATTCGAGCCAACGACTGAATGATGGAAATAAGCCCTTCAATCCAGCGAGCTGGAAATCCTAGTCGATCACAACCATCACACACAACATTAAGCAAGAGGACACGAGAGTCGGATGAAGACGGGGATCAGACCTCTCTCAACCCACCCCAACACACGCGCAGATGCATGCAGCAACCTGCAGGAAGGGACAGCTCCAGATGGAGCGAAACCTTTTTCAGCGACAGCACAGATCTGAAAAGGGAACAAAAATGCGTGAGCTCATTCGCTACAACTAGAAAAGTTTACATCGAACTGGAATGGGGGGAGGACGAGACTAGCAACGTGTATCTGTAGGACTCAGACCATAGTCCATGATAGCTCCAGCCAAGAACCCGGCAAAACTCGAGCTTGTTGAGCAGAGTTTACTTTCAGGGCCCTCGTTCACGACTTGGAAGGCTGTACGAAAGCAATAGAAGCTTCACAAGCTGGAACACAAAGCCTCAGCGGGAATGCCTCGCTCTCGGACCTCAGAAAAGCCGGGCCGAGTTTTTGGGAAGCTGGCAAATGTATCGATCTATTGATGCCCGGAAACCATTTAAGCCATCCCACGCGGAGCTGAAGTTTCATGACTGAGGCCCCACAATTTATTCTTGACGCCTGTTGCTATTACGAAGTATCAATGCTCGACTGGAACTAGCCGACGATACTTCGTACCCCTTCCTACTCCTTCCTAGAGTGAGGTGTACAGAGGGAATGTGGTTTACAAATTACACTAGATGGACTGACATTGTGGGTTCCTGTGGAATGAAAGCCGCCTGTTTATCCTCTCGGATTTGCGATCCACACTAGAACATTGGCTCGTTCACAGGATCACTGATCGATAAAATTCCGCCCAAAAGTCATAATGCACTAAAACATTGAAACTTTCCGAGCAGCGGAAAACGGGGGTCCCTGAAGTCCGGACCCTTTCGTGCGACGGATTGTGCGGGATGTGCTCCATGCAGACCTGCATGGAACGGTTATTGGAACCGCAACGCCAAATTTCGTTTGAATCCATGTCAAGTCTCATGTTTCCAGCAGGAGACCTGGAGATTGGGCCTGGCCTGGCTGGGGGGGACGGCAAATGCTCCCAACCCATGTTCCCGTTTTACGCTGTCCAGCGGTTCGTGTCGTGCGAGCTCTTTCCTTCCCAGATGTATAGAGGTACGTACCTGGTTTGCCCGTGTTTTTCTTTCTTCGCTCTTTTGCTATCGCCATTCGGAGTGGGCATTCGGCGATAATTCCTGGGGAATCCGATGCTGCCGAGCTCCTCCACTCCGTCCGATTCTCTCCCGTGGTCCAAAAATCGATCTCTCCTATTTTCCTTCTTTTCTGGTTTCTTTTTTTCCCTGCACACTAAAGAGAATTACTCATCTTTCGCTACTCCCATGCATCCACGTGTACCACCAAACGCGAGAGGATCTACGAAGTAAACAAGTTGAAGCAAGTAACATTGTTGACGCATAGCGTACTCCGTAAGCTCTCCATTGAGTGCGTGTAATAGGTGTGATCCCCCCATCATGCAATGTAGTACGTATGCGTAGCTCACCACAAATCCGGACGTCTTCGGACATGGATCCTCGCAATTGGAGGATGTGCGATGGCGAACTCGGCGCCTTCATTGCATTCGACCCACGAATAAACACAAGGCGATCGTCTCCTCCATACGTAGCCGCCGTTGCCGTAGAGTTGTCTATCACCCTGATGAGCACGGGGTGTGGCGAGAAACTTCCAAGATGTTCGCCCTGGCTCAGAATTCCCATTTCCCACTGTGATCCAAGGCTGTGGGAATGTCTACTCTTAGCCTAGAACCTTAAGGGATATTGGCGCGTTTACTTGCGCTTTGAACCCTTTGAAGATTCAGCCTCCAAATTTGTCAAGGGTCACGTCGTCCCGTTTTCCTGTCAATCACCGGTTGGGAATCGAGCACACGACTAGGTAGACCCTCACATTGGACAATTTGCGTAAAGTCAAAATCCCCTGCAAATACTCTTTAAGTCTAATTACTAAACTCCATAGAAACTGGCGGGAGTTAACTTACGTCCGCTGTTGTCTCTTGATCCCCCGGGGTTTCTGCTCCGGATCCGAAGGGAACCAAACCTATCTTCCATCTTGGACTCGATCACTGGGGCGGATATAAGAACGAATGACGTCAAAATATCGCATTATGTTGCGCACAACTCAAAATGGGTGAGCAAAGTCCCGAGACATCAGCGAGTTGACGCGGTCGCGTTGCGGGCTTCTCCGATTGGGTTCGATAATGACCCCTTTGGGAAATCGGGGTGGCAAAGAGAAGACGAAAGACATGCCGCTTACCCTATATTCTTCCACATTACTCTCCTGTGCTCCTTCCAGCCTGGTGCCTCCTAGATTAGAAGTAATGACGACTCGCGTCGCGTTGGCAGCTTCCTGGGGTGATCCTTCGATGCGGATCATCTAAACTAAGTGAGTCACGAGCAGTGAGGAAGGTTGCTACTGAGTACTCCGTAGTTTACAGCCCGGTAAATGATGTCGTAGTGTGATGTCGGTTATGCAATGTACTATAAGTAATCCAGGAGGAGACAAGGACCCCAGAGGTGGACAGACAGCTCCATCCTCCCACTGACTAGGGGGACTCGTCCGCCCCAATGATCAATAATCCAGCCCCCAGACAAAAGAACATTGAAGGCGCCTGCCACTGAGGGTCCCTGCAGCTCAGGTACCGTATCGTATCTAGGGCTGCATCCGAATGTGCTCACTTTCATGTTGTACCACACCAAGAACAACCAACACCTTTCATGGGTCATGATGTTGACATGTTTTTCTGCGCACCAATACTGCAACCTTGGCGAGGAACGCCCCATTGTCGACAATATTGGACTCGGGTGTTTAAAACCCACACCTCGCCCGCTTAATTTCGATCTATCGATGAGGGGATTTAATGCAAAATTACATGTGATACCGCTTGCTGCAGATGATGCCGCCCCCAAGAAAAAACAAAAAGAACGCCTGTCTCCATTCCGTCCCAAAACATCATTCAAACAATGCAGTCTATGTGCCTGTTAGTAATACAAAAAGAGAGAAAGCAAAAGCCTGCCGAATCCGTTGCCATTGATGTCTTATTTCACGCCAACGCATCCCACAGGCGATGACCAAGCATCACGACAATAGTCCACAGCCCTTCCTCGAAGCATCCCGCACATAGTACCGAACTCGTCCACAGCTTCAGCGAGAGGTGCCCCACGGCGCCAATCTCTGCGATGCAGAGCAGCAGCCCCACGATATTGCCAAAGGACACACCCCCAGAAAGGCGGAGGATGGCGTCCTTCGACAAGAGCAAGGTAAGCAAGGCACCCATGCCGACACTGGCCCGCATAATCTGCATACTATGCTCGTTCGGGTTTTGCGCAGCGAATAGCCAAAGTCCGATGAGGACCACAAGGAACGCCGCATCGGTCCCTCGCGAACCTCGCCGAGGAGGTGAATCTCCGGATGCGGGGGCACCTTTCCCGCCACTTTTCCGACTCGCGCTGTTCGGGGAGGACCCCGCCTTCGCCGCATCCTCCTCCTCTTGGCTGAGAGTAAAACTACTACTCAACATATCCGCGAGGGAACTCCGCGGGTCCGCGCTGGCGTTTTCATAAGAAAAGAAGGACGGCGGCGCAAAGTTGACGTAGTTGCCGCTGCTGCTCGACTTTTTCTTACTGCCGAACATGCTGCTCCCGCCGAAGCGCGCCGTGAAAATTTCCCTGTCTTGTTTGATTGTCTGCGTGGCTGGTGGGGCGGGGTTAACCAGTCGTTGGGCTGGGGCCTTGGGCGCTGGGGGGACCTTGGCCCAGAATGGTCTTTGTGGTTTATCTGCTTGGCTTGGGGGCGCGCCGAAGGGCTGGGCTTTGGTGATGCCAGGACCTCGAAGCGCCGGCGCGGGTAAGCTGGTGGGTGTCCAATCCATTTCTTCGGAGTAAGTCGGCTGGGTAGGCTTTCGGGGAGGCGTACGAGGTGAGAAGGGGCTTAGTTGTGGCGAAGGTGGGAGCTCGGTGTTGCTGCTCGGACTGTCGAGTCCGGTGATCTTCCCGGTTACACGACTCGGGGTGTTAAGGATGTCGTCAAGGACGTCCGAAAGGTTTTGTGTCGTCGTAGAAGACTTTTCCTTGTTCGCCCTGGTCCGAGTAATCTTTGGCCGTAGTGTGGTCATTTCGGCCGATGCAAATAAGGGGGTAGTATCTAGCCTTACGCTCTTTCGAGCAAGTACGTAGACCTAAGAACAAACAGGGGTTAGATCTAGACACCGGCCCAATACTTTCCATGGAGGAAGGATAATAAAAACTCACATAGGAAATCAGACCTGCTACAAAGGCATGGATGGCAAGTTGGGCGGTCGCCTGCTCGGCGCGCTCAACATCAAGTTGTACAATCTTGGGAAACAAGTACCTTGCCACGGCCAAAATCGCCTGGAAAGCATACCACTTAGGCAATCCGAGGATAGGCCTAGAGAATCCCCTCACGATCTCGGGGAACTTGGGATTCCACCAGATTCCGAGCACCGTCATTTGAAGGGATAGACGGATCAGGCTTTCAGTAGACGGGAGAAATCGGCTCGTAAAGTTCCATGCTCGCACCAAATATCTTCCCTGCGCCTCTGCGGGGAGATCACTCGTCAGGAGATCCGCCGTAGCCGAGAGGTGCCACAGGAGTTGGCACGCGAACGCGCCATACCATAGCCACCTGCCCAAGGAATCGGTCAGGAACATCATCGTCCTCCGCCTCGGCGACGTCCTATTCGCTCTGCTCCGCTCCATAGCCGTGCGCAGAAAGTCCGTCTTGGCGATGTACCCGGCGGCGTTCAGTTTAGCGAGGACTTTTGGTTCGCAATCGGCGCACATCTGGGGATACCGGTCCTCGAGATCCTGTCGGAACTTGTAGTATTTCTTCTCGAGCGCAGCATAGTCCGGGTGGTCGGGATCATCGGGCAGGTATTGCGCAAGGGATGCTGTGTAGAGGTGTTGGTTCTTTAGGCATTTTGCGCAAAAGATGTCTTGGGCGGATTCGGGAGACTGGGGTGTTCCTGATCGTTGAAATGCGTAAGCGTGAGATTGCGATGCGGTGGTCGTCGCGACGGGCGGATCTGTAATCTCGCCGTTCTAGAAGACGAAAAGTTAGCATCTATCTTGGGCGCAAGGCCTGAGGCATCTACATTAACGCGGACTATGGCGTCCATACCTCGTCTAAATAGTTTGTCGCATCGCAGTGCGGGCAGAGAAACTCTTCTTGTCGGGTGTACTGGATGCCTGAGAGTCGGTTGCAGTAGAAGCAGCGCAAGTTGTGCAACCTTCTAAATCGAGCCATATTATTTTAGCTGTCATAACCGGGGGAGTCTCAGGTTGTTCCATGGGTTGATGGAGGTGCTTTATAGCTCTGCTTCGTTAGGCTGCAGAAGCAGGGACCTTTCTTGATGGTTCTTGAGGGTGATGGGTCGTTAGGATCGGGGCTTCGGTAAAAAAAAAGTTGGAGCCAAATCCAAATATGGTTGCTGGGGTGCCTGGGAGGTACAATTGAAGTCAATATTGGTGAAGAAGTGCCAAAGGAAAGGTGCAGAGGAGTAAACTGTGGGGCAGGAACCAAAACTGTCCTGGTACATATCTTGTCTACTGCCAGTTGCCCGTCAGTGTTGAATTCAATGGCAACCTTAGGCACTTGCCAGCATTGGCCACATCAAATCAGTGCACACACCCACGCCCAGCACTGGAGTGAGCTGTGCGGATCTTCACAGCTGACACGGTAGCTTCTGGCATAAAGCGATCCAGGACCACCAGCAAAGTATCCAGAGTCTTCAACAGCCATTCTTCTTTGTTTCTTCAAGGAGACATACAGAGATGGCTCCTTGAGAAGGGTCAATTAGTTTCCAGGCTAAGACTCAGCAAAAATCACAGAATTTGCCATTGTCAAGGTCCTGAGATTTCACTGCACATTGTGTTCATCGAGAGATCGCCAACCATCTCACTCTTACTGAAAATGGCAATCTCATTTTCAACAGGCATCCTCGCCCTCGTTGGAACCATTACAATAGCAGCAACCTTTCTCAACCATCCTGGCCTCACACCGGGTGTATGTGCCTTGGTCCTGCTCCTATTTATCCAAGCGCTCCAACTCCCGGTCAGCATTGGTGTCTTGAGCGCTGTTGGTGGTCTCCTATCAGCCTCCTTCCTCACGGCTTTTAGAGCTCATCCTCTAGAGACAGCTCTCGTTTCAGCAGGCCTCACCATCCTGGCACTTATACTATTCATCGAGGTATGTTTCGTGTCAGCCGCCTCTCTCATTGTATTTTCCCTCTTCTCGGATCTCTAATATAACCTGAAATAGGTTCGTCATGTGCAACTTAGGAGGAAGAGGGTGGGGAATCCTCAGTCTGTCGCCCGGGTTCTAAGCAAGGCCAAAAAGTTCGGCCTGCAGGCACCGCCTCTATATATCCTTGCGGTCCTCGGCTCCGGAGGCCACACTAAGGAGATGCTTCTCATGATGGAACACAGCTTTCCAACATCCAGGACTATGCACCGCCGTTACCTGGTGACAAGTGGAGATCACATCTCTTTGAAGCACCTCGGGGCTTTTGAGGAGAAAATTAAGAGTGAAGTAGAGTCGCAGGGCACCTACGACACATCCATCGTCACGAGAGCCCGTCGTGTTCACCAACCTCTCTATACGGTTCCATGGTCTGCACTGCACTCCATCCTCGACATATTCCCAGTATTGCTTTCGCGGCCAGAGATAGCTACTGCTGATAAGCATATGAGATATCCCGATGTAATTGTTACAAATGGACCAGCAACCGGATTCTTCGTCGCTTTGCTCGCCCACCTTCTCAAGATGTTCTATCTTGTGCCAGAAGACAAGATGCAGGTCCTTTTTATCGAGTCTTGGGCTCGCATCGAATCCCTGAGCCTGACGGGAAAGCTATTGCACTACACTGGGATTCCGGACTTGACTTTGGTCCAGCATGAGGCTGTAGCGAACAAGTACGGTTTATTGAACGCGGGATGGTTGGTACTGCCGCAGTCGCGGCGTCATCGGGTAGTACAGCAGATTTGCATGAGTTCTATATGAGTTACACTGAGATTAGGCGTAATTGTACATGTTAGCGCGGAGCTTCCCACACTCCATCGCAACGTGACTTGATCCAACAGTTTCAAAGGTCCTCGGCTGCATCAAGTATCGGCCCGGACTCGCCTGTCTCGGACTGGACTTCTGCAGTCGGCGCGGCCTCGGGGCCCGCCCGCAGGGCGCGGAATCTCTCAGCCTCTGCCGCAGCCCATGTCTTCCACCTCTCAAACTCCTTGCCCTCGAGCTCGTGCCCAATTTCCAGCCTAGTCTTGCCGAAGTAGGCACCGACGTATTGGGCCTCCTCCTTGGCTATCCTCTTCTCAATTTCTTCTTCTTGTCGGAGCTCGTAGAATTCCTTTCGGGCCTTGTCGTAGGCCTCTTCCTTGGACATTCCGCTGTCCATGAGCCAGAGTTGACGTTGGACGACGCTATCATCACGTATTAGCACATCATCGCATGACTCCTGTAGTAGGGCTAAAAAATCGACTTAAGACATACCACTCGCCGCTCAAGGCCATTCCCGGTTGCCTAACCCCCTTGCTCCAGTCCAACAAACGCGAATCCTTGCCGTCCAATTCGAGAATAATGCGAGGGCGCGCAAGTTCCCACGGGTGGTCCTTGTAGAAGGCCTGTCGCAGGCGGTCCTCGGGGAACTCGATCCGCTGCGGTCGGTAAACGTTCTTCGGGCGCCTCTGCTTCTTATTGGGGGTCCGGAGCTGCACGGCGGCGGGCCTCGTTATTGTCTCGGCTGGGGGGATGTTGTAGAGCACAGGATACCAGGGAGGCTCTTGGACTTGGTACTTTGGCATGACCCTCGACTGGAGTTCTGCCGTCACCATCTGGTAGACCTTGGCAGGTCTTATTTGGCGACCCATTGTGGGCAAAGGCGTGCTGGATACAACTAAATTGAGCTCGGCGACACGAATTGGAGGGAATTCCAGGGAATTTCGTGCCGATCCAGTTGGGTTCTGGACCTTTTCGTGGTTGGTGGTGAGCTCGTTCGAGAAGTTGCGTGCAATGTCAAAAACTTGAAGATGCGTCGGGTAGTTTTCCGAAGTATAGCCGGAAACAATCCAGCAGGAACTCTATTATGCTGCAACCACCCCCACCGTCCATTATTTGTACTTACTTGTACTCGGTACTGCGAAAAAAGATTCTTTGCAATCCGAACCTCGTCGCTTTCTTGCAACCGGGCTTCGCAAGAACCACAACCAACCCGTCAAATTCGAGCCTGCAGCTTCCTTTTCTTTCCATACGTGGCTAGCCCGTTCACACAAACATGTTGCTGAGCTCATGAGAGTCCCTAGCCGTTTAGATGGGCCGATATGCGTCGCCATCCTTTCCGCTCGACCCGCGGTCTCGTCTCCTTCATCCAGCAGACATGTTCGGCAATGTCGCGACAATTCCTCCCCCCGAAGCTACCAGACAGCACACAATGCAACTCCATCTAGAGCCGTGCAGCCGCCGAAGCGGAACACTTGTGCCAAGACAACCACATGGCTTCGATCGACCTTTCTGTCACCACTATCTCCATCGGCCTCCTCCAGAACCCCTTCGACCGAGCGAGGAATTTCCAGCTCAACTCGCTATCACGCCCCGGCGAGTGCTGCTGCTATCCGATCCCCTCCCCCCTCGCCGCCAGTAGACATGAGCTCCGCTCGTCAATTCAGCAAGGATGAGCTTCTCTCGCTCGTCAGCCAGCAGGACGTCGGTCCCGTTCAAGAATACCTCGACTTCCATCAGGATCCGTATCTCAGACGCTATGCTCAATCAGATGGGCCGTATCTAAGAGTGTCGACTCGAGACGAAGACTCGCAGTACCCAAGTCGAGACCAAGCCACTCACGGAAACAAAGAAATTGAACATGCTTCTGATCAGCTTCTATGGGTCGTCCGCAATCGACTACGTCACCCATCCCGAGTCAGTCTCGACACTGTGTATAGACATTATATGAAGGTGCCAGAACCGAGGATGCTGCACATCTCGGCGCCTCTACGACGGCTTTTACTGCGCGCTCTTGGAACACCCGAGCGGAGGGATTCAAAATCTATGCTGAGGTATTTTGCGGCCATCTCGGATGTGAAGAATTGCGGTCTTACGTTAAGACTTCCCGAGTGGAATTACGCGCTGGCTTTTGCAAGTAAATATGTCCGGAGGATAACAGAGGCCGAGGCGGAAACGACACTCAAGCTATGGAGCGAGATGGAACGGCAGGGCGGCGTCAAAGGCAACGAAGTCACCTTCAACATCCTCTTTGACGTCGCCTCCAAGTCTGGGAATTTCGCCCTCGCCGATATGGTCTACAAAGAGATGGAGGCGCGGCAGATCACGTTCAACCGCTACCACCACGTCAGCTTGATTCATTACTTCGGCCTCAAGATGGACGGCGACGGGGTCCGCGCAGCGTATCGGGAGATGGTGAATGCAGGCGAGGTTATCGATACGGTTGTGCTCAACTGCGTCATATCCGGTCTGCTCAAGGCGGGGGAAGAGTCGGCAGCGGAGGAGGTTTACCAGCGGATGAAGACCGACGGCATGGAGGGTCTCCCAGGACCACCTTACCGGGATTACATCCCCAACAAGATGGTGACGAAGGTCCTAATGCTGCTCGGCAAGGTCGGTAAGGAGCACCCTCCCCTGCGGCTCAGATTCCAGCAACTCGCACCGCTCGCGCCCGACCTCCAGACGTACCGCATACTCGTTAACCATTTCGCCCTCAAGACGGGCGACCTCGCCAAGGTGGCCCAGTACCTCGACGAGATGAAGTGGTTCCAGGTGCCTCTCCACGCCTCCATCTTCCTCGCCCTCTTCAAGGGCTTCGCCATGCATGGGGGTTTCGCCGGGGCGACGTGGAGCGACAAGCGCCTCCGCAGCGTATTCTCTGCGCTACTCGATGCTCTGGACCAAGAAGTCGCGGACCTCCACATCGAGATGTGGTTGGCTATGTGGATTCTGCGGGCGTTTAAGAAATGCACGACGCCGGATGAGACGAGCGAGACGTACAATGTTCTGCTGGAGCGTATGACTCTTAGCGAGTCACAGGAAGGGTTTATGGAAGACTTTCTTTGCGATTTATTGAGCGATAAGGATTTATCGGTGTACAAAAGGTCGATGCCGTAGGATAGCGGCTGGCAGAAAAAAAATGGATTTAGAGGCTGTTATATATATAGGGATGTGTTAGTAACTTTGGTGTATAGACTATAATTTACAATACCCAGGTTTCTCCTGTCTGTAAAACCTTTTCGTTCAGTCACTTGTGGAAGATCATCATCCTTGCAAATGTTGCTGCGGATAGCTTCGTAGTGCCCACTTATATCATACCACGGGATGTCACGAGATATTCATTTTCCTCTCCGGAGCCAACGAACATCATCGCAAAGGTGCAAAAGCAAGAATGAGACAAAAGAGAAAACGGAGTCTATTCAGTTATGTACACGTTTTCCACCATCGATGCGCAAGCACTCTATCCCACATCTAAATAGCGCTCATCCGAGTTCCCGATTCGATCCAACGAGAGCTCAGATCAAGCCATTGGAGCCCAATTCGACAGCGAAGAAAGCTTAAGCCTTGGGCTTGTAGGTTTGCCAGACTAAACAGTCAGGATTAGTTACCGTTTCCTTCTCGTAGCCCGGTGGTCGTCGTAGAAAAACTCAATGGATGAGGAGGGATAAAAACTCGATCACGTACCAGCGATGCCGAAGGGAGCGGCGAAGCCGACAGCACAGATGCCCCAGAAGGTGAAGGGGAAGCTCTTGGACTTGGGGTTGAAGGGGAGGTTGCCTCGGGGACCTTCGGGGTAGTGGTAGGGCGAGGAGAGGCGGGCGCGGGTGGTGGAAAAGGCCCTGCGGGCGACGACGCGGCTGGCGTTGGCGTACATTGTGTCCGGTTTTTGCGAAAAGGAAAAAAAGCTATGGATAGATTCTCCGCGTCAGATATGTCTTCCTCTTGAGAGATTGGATCGATTGAGGGCGTGCGAGATCGAGTGTTTGGATCGTACCTTGAGGCTTCGTTGAAGGGAAGGGAGTGGAGATGATCGATGGTTTTGCTGATTCTGAATGAGTGGTCTGAGGTTTGCCAATTCGGAAATGTCTGGATTTCGGTAAAGCCTCGGTTTAGCTTGGCTGTTCACCGCCTTTAAATGGGGTGAGCTTGGGATTTTCTGCCGCGCTTCTAAAGCTTGTCGCTTCAGTGGAGCTATCACCCGTTGCGGATTACTCAGCTCCCTGAAATGCCCGACTTCTTGTTCAAAACGATAACCTCATTGTTCAAGCATCCTACTGCCACACTTCAAGATGCGAAATCTCCAGCTCAGAATATCACAACCGTCGAAGACTTCAGTCTAGACCGGTAGTATAACATTATAGGCGCTTAGGATCCTGGTCACTGATCTCTATTAAAATTTATATCTTACATCCACCAATTAGCAGCTATTGCAAGCGAGGAGGCAGTTTGTATACCTTTGTATTGTTGCCTTACACCCCACTACGGCCTATTTTCACACATAGAGGAAGGAAGTAAAAGAGGAGGAGAACGCGGGCAAAAACGAGAAATAAGAAAGTGAAAAGAAGTAATTGGAGAGGAAAGATATTGTACAAAGTCAGGGTACAAAGTCAGGGCAGTTCATCTCGAGGCCGTCCGCTCTTTGCGCTCACTCAGGTGTGTTTTTCCCCAGTCCCATGATTGTGTCCGAGACATCCATTTAAACACGAGGGATCGGGGTCGGGATATGCTTTGGCGACACCAACATGGATTCATTGGTGAACTTCGGTGAGAGAACCTATCAGTGATGCTTTAGCCTATGCTATTGCAGGATGAAGGAAGGCGCGAGGGCCAGTTCTTCTTAAATGTTGCTCCTTCCCTTCGATGTTGCGATTCGAGGGAGGACGCCAATATCAGTCGCTCTTGCTATCACAATTATACCTGTCAATTACCACATGTCTCCATTTTCTCTCTGACTTCAGGTTCAAATTTTGTCTATTTTTTTTTTATTTTTCTCTCTCCTCCTCTCGCATACACATAATCAACTCTCAAAAAACCTTCCTCATCTCCTCATCCGGCCTCTGCTCTACATCTGTCAGTAGAGGTGTAGTGAGTTGATATCACTATCTTTCTTTGGTCTGTTGAGGCATATTGCCTGCATGCTTTCTGCTACTCTCTGCGCACGCACACAACAGCACGCAGATCCACTGTGCCATCCACAGCCTTATGGTTGACCACCGCCACGAGTTGGCTCGGGTGGCCCTTCTGAAGGGCACCCTCGGTCTGTTTTCCCCTGGAGGCAGTCTGCCTCTAGGTGTTGACCCGGCATGGTTCTCATCAGGGATCAAAGACCTGCTCCTCGTCAGTGTGGACATCGAGGCAAAGCCGGATCAGGCTACGTCTCGAAGCGAACTTGGATATACGTTCCATTGCGGCGTGTCGGTCCTCGACCTACGCTCCGTATGCGAATACGCCCAATCTCTATCCAGCACTCGCTTCACCCCTAGCAGGTCGAAGCCAAAACCTCCTCAAATTGACTCGCACCATTTTACGGTTGGAGAGGCCAATAAATGGAACAGGAAGTATCTGAACCGGGCGAATCGTTTCGCCAACGGGCGAGAGGACCATGTGCTAGCCTCCTTTACTAACCGTATTCATGGCATCCTGGGCGGCAGGGCCTTCATTCTCGTCACACACGCTGGATTCAGCGGCGACTATAAACACTGGAATTCTTACAATATCAAGATCCGTCCGCTCTGGACTGTTGACACGAGCCATCTCGCCCAACTCCTATACCCGCAGGACTTCACTCGTGAACCGTCATTGGGATTGCTCCTGTATTTTTTTCGAATTCACCATAGGCCCTCGGATTTACATATCGCTGGATATGATGCACTCTATACCCTGAAGGTTCTCCTCAGGATGATCTCCGTCATCGTCGGTCACAGCCCGTTCTCAGCAGACCAATCAGGCTCCGACTGGGCTGCCGTTCAGCAAGCGGTGTGTGATATCCGCGGCTTTGATCTTAATGCCAACTCCGAGGCGGGGACTTCTCATCCAGTGCCATCGGATGAAAACCAAATTTCTCAGTTTCGGCGTGGAGGGGAGATAAGGGGAGGAGCCACGCCTTTGAAACTCAAACAGCAGGATACTAACCCTCGATTTAAAGCGAGTGCATCACTGTCCACGGATGTGGGAAGGAAGATACGGCCTCCTCCAACCCAGGTGAGGAGGAGCATCCGACTAGCGATGCAGAAAGCAGTTCACTCTTCGTCTCAAGCCCTGAAGTCACCAGCTGGTCGCTACCACGCTCGACTGCTAAGGGGGGAGACGGGAAGCCTTTGGGTTGATATACGCCCCACTGCCGTCGAGCAGGAACCTATTGCGGGTGGTAACGCAAGCGCGGCCCAAGCCCATGGCCCTGATGACCTCGGTGGAGTAAGTTCCCAAAATGAGACCATGGCGACGTGTCCCATCGCAGACAAGGAGGGAACAAACGCGGCGCCGGCGGCTGTCGTCCCTGAGTCGGACCAAGATGCCACAGAGGAGTGTGGCGGGCTCGCATCCAATGGCATAGATGATCAGTGGGAGGATTTGTCTATGGCTTCGGGGTCAGCAGCACCTTCAGGGGTCCATGCCCAAACCTTGAAAACCGCAGGTGCCTTCCCCAGAGCACTACGGCTCACGCTACGACCCAAGAGGAGCCTGACGCAGGCGGGGACTCCTCGTCCGACATACGATTCACGTGAAATTCAGCTTTATGATGCCAATCAAGCTGCGCAGAGCTCCGGCACAGTAACAACTGCATGTAGTGGACATCCTGTTATGAAGGACACTGCGGTCCCCGGGTCGGGGGCGGTTCAGCGACACCGATACCGTCTCACCTATAATGATTTACCTAGTCTTGATGACCGCGATTCTGACCAAGCTCCTTCTGCCGAGACTCTGACTAGACCTACGACTGATATCCATGGGCAGAGTGGACCTAATGCACCCGGTCATGTTTGGCTCGCCCCTCCTGGAGCTGCAGTGCCTTACCTCAATGCATTGCCCAAGGTTGGAAGTGTTCACAAGACCAAAACCCCAGAGATGGGGCTAATCAGCAGGCTTCGAAGGCAGAACAAGTTACAGAAGAGAGCTGCTACTGCCGCCGCTCCAGCGATGTCCGTTCCAACCACGGATCAAGAAGAACCTGCTCTAGTTAGCAGCCGTCTTTTAGGTCCTCAAGCTGAGACAGAACTCAGAGGCGAAGGAGATCCTCCGACTCGTCAGTGATTGTGTCATGACATTCTTTTCGGGATGTTGACACGCGGTACGGAACGATGACCGCTTAACTTAGGACTATTAAACTTCAATCCCAGCTCCTCCTACTTGCAATATCCACTCGGAGAGATACGCGGGTTTTAGCCATTCCAAGTTGAGACATGTAGGAGTGAACCTCCTCGTGGCGGAAAAGACGGATCAAACGGAACAAACTTAAGAGCTCTTTAGGACCGACTTGCAGAAGCTTTGGACCTTTACTGCCCGGGCTTGGTGTCCATAGGATTGATGTCATGGCTGTTCAATGTATGTCAAACAACCCCCACACTATTTCTTTCATGGGCCAGAGAGCTTTTATGTCTTGGCCTATTCAGGACTATTCACAATGCCGAACCTAATTTTCTACTATCACTTAGGGTATAGCGACTGAAGAGAAGAATGAGAAATGCCTTTTGATTATGAGATCTGCTCAATCGAAACCATGCTACCAGGAAATTCTTAAATGAAGATGCTTGGAAAATGGTGAATATCTCGAGATAATTCAACATTGATTCACCAAGGTATATTCACTGACAACAGGCATATATATGTTACCTTATACTCGGGAATAACTAACACAGAAATTACAGCTACGGTTAAGCATCTTGGGTGATCTTTGAAGGAGTTTGATTGACTGGACACATATCTGCAAAGCATCGACCTAGCTCAGGTTCTTCCGTGAGGATCATACAGGAAACACAGTCCTATATGATTTATTGGCTGCATTATGCCGACTGACTCTTTGATGTATGTGTTGTTGTCTAAGAAGTGTTGTTTATTAAGGGATGCTTTCGAAATGTGAGGGAAGTTTGGCCATGAAGCAGAGCTGGATTTAGCTCAATGCAATGGCTTTTGGTTTCTCATTATCATACAAGGCGCTTTGTGAGCTCGTCTCGACGCCGTTCTCTATCCCATGTTTATATGAATACATCTCCACTCCTACCCACCCCAACTCCCCTAGATTCGTGAGCGTTTGAGCGGACAGCTTACTCGCCGAAGTGAGCAACAGGAGCGTCGAGATCCACTCCGGTCTCTTCCACGAGAAGGTCATGCAGTGAAGATAGGTCCCTCAGGTAGATCCAGTTGGCGACCTTGGTCCCTTGCTTCTTATCCTCGACGTAGACGTAATCGTAACGCTTGGGGCCTGAAATGGGTGAGGAGAGCCATATCTGCTTGTTTGGGGGCTGTTTGTTTATCACATAAGTTCCGTGGGAGGGGAACGCGATTGTAAGAACGCCGGCCTTGGAATAGGTTAATTACAGACAGTTAGAGGAAGAGGCAACCGGAGAAGGGTTGGGGGGGAGGTTAGCTACACACAGCGAACTCGACATCGACATCCTCCCTCTCCTCCTGAAGGTCCTCGTACTTGGCGCAAATACGGTCCAGGTATTCGTCTGACAGCTCATGGTACTTGTTTTCCGAGAGCTCGACAATCTGGTAGGTTAAGGAAGGCGGAGGAGGTGTCTTGTTGGCGGGGGAAAGGGCCGGCGCGCGGTGGGAGAAGGATCTGCGGAGAATTGGGGACGGAGACCGGGTTATGCCGGAAGTGTGGGAGGCGGAGAGGAGGGCGACGGGGGTTTGGCGGAGGGAGGGGGATGGGCGGGCTCGGAGGAGGAGACGGCCGGAGGTGAGCCGGAGGGCTGTCGAGGGGGGCATGTTTGTTGTGTCTTCGATCGCGCTCAATTCGGAGGAGAGATCGTCGGTGGAGGTATTATAGAGGAAGCATAGTTCGGAGAGAGACGTATGAGAAGGTCGGACAGAGAAGATTGAGCAGTGAGCAAGTTACGGGCGCGGGATTGAAGATGGCAATCACGTCACAAAGCAATGGTTTAGATGCATCGAATTGCAAGAAAGCGTTACTTTTTTTGAAGTACCGAAGGAGCAAGCGTCGAATCTCTGGAATAGTCTTCAGAGGGACGGGTGGGTCCGTCCATAATGGTCCGAGCGTCGGCCCATCAAGACGACTTCGCAGCAAAGTATCCATAAGAAGGTAACCAGTCATGATATTAGTTTATTGTAGGTTGCACCTGCCTGGCTTTAGTTGATCTGTGTTATAGGAGAATGAGGGGTGCTCTTTCCTAAGTTGATACTTGAAATATCCCTCTGTGGAAGACTTCCATGTTATTGTATTAGGGAAGAAATTCCCCGAAGGGGAAATTCTTCCCGTGGAAGCTAAGAACTATGGAGGCTGGATTTTGGCATCTGGCTACAGTTGGCTTGGACTGCCAACCTGCCAACACCCTCTTTTTTTTGTATATTAAAATCATGTCCCACGCATGAATTGATCCTTCTTTTTCATATTCGATTACTTCAATTTTGGGGACTTCTCGGTTTAAGACTGAAAAAACAGAAATTTACAATAGGCGAAAAGAGCATGGGTGAGATAACAGTATCTGAAACCAAGAAGTCATCCAAGATCAATCTGGTCTCTGGGATTCTGTATGTGGCACACCATTCAGATTCCAATATAGGTGTTGGAGGAAGTCTCCGGAAGCGGATTCTGCAACGGGGCTTGCCATTCAAGATCAAGCTGGAGAGGAGGCCTCTCGGCCCACTCATCGATATCGAAGTTCATGGTTTCGATGCCACGATATCGCGGTATGATTTCACGCGAGCTGATGTCTTTGGGAAGGTGACTAGACTGGCTCTTTTTCGAAAAGAGAGCCGTCGCACCTACCCGTCCGGATGGATCCTAGGGCCGTGGCTAAGTGTCGAGGCTCGCTGCTCAGGTTCAAGTTGTTGATTTGTTCTCATTGGACTGCTGTATCTTGGGCACTAAAGTTTCCAAGGTCGGTATTGGATATTCCAGCTGCAGCTTCATGCAAGAGTCTGATACGGCGGGTCGTGACTGCAGGTTTCACGCTTATTGGAAGAGCATCTACACGTTGATCCCTACCATGAACGTGAAAACTTTAGAGAGAGCCAATGGAAGGCAGGCTGAAATGGCAGGGAAGGGATTGTCTGTAAGCCTTCTATCATTTTGCATTGCAGACTTTAGGAAGACCAAATGAAAAGCCAACGTCTCTGTCACTAATTCTACAGTTTTTTTTGGAGGTGAAGCCGTGAATGGCTAGGTGGATAAGTCGTCATCCAGACAGAGCCTGTAAGGTGTAATCGGAGGTGTGATAGCACAGGCAAAACGGAGTCTGGAACCTCAGACTAGAACAGACTGTAAGTGATACTCGAGGAATAAGCAGAAATCTAAAGATGAGACCTCTCCAAAGATCACAAGTATAAATAGGACCCATTTCCTCCCCTTCCTTCATCCTTTCTCGCTGTCAACTCTCTCTACAAGTCCCACATTCTACACAGCCCAGAAGACAACTTCCCTTCAGCAAACATACTTTCCTTCATACCAGACCTTGAGGGTTCTAAGGAAACCTCTTCTTCCCGTTCATATTCCCAAAACATTGATCCACTTCCCTCATCAACATGGCCAACGGTGTCCAAGAGCATAAGTCCCAGAATGACATTGAGGTCACAGCCGATGTTAGTCCAGGGCTACCTAGCCAGGAGCTAGAATCTCTTCTCAACCTCAATGCCCATGATGAAGAACATGGGAAGCCGGAGAAGTCGGGCAATAGGGCTGCTCAATGGTTCAGCCAAGCCTGCCGTCTTGTTTCCGAAGCAAGGGGCATGATATCCGAGGAGCTCGTTAACTTCCTCAAGGCCAAGTCCGTTTTCCCACTCCACCCCTTTACATGAGAATCGACTACTAATGGCATTGTATTTTACAGCCTGGGCGACACGAAGCTGTACCTTGTCGTTGGAAAGGCGGGGACAGGCAAGAGCACGATTCTCAGCGAGCTTACCGGACTGGATTTGAATATTGGACATACCATGAAATCAGGTAATCGGAATAACCTCACAAGCTGACATCACCTCTCCGCGGCCGAATGCTGATGGGCTAATAAAATGATGGTCTCATAGGTACTCTCCGCTTCGAGGTATGCCCAGGCATCATCGATGGCGAGCAGTATCTCTTCGTTGATACAGCCGGGTTCGGAGCGGCCGATGTCGATGACCTCGAGAACTTCAAGGACATCATGAGCTGTCTGTTTAGTCTCGGGTTCCTAGTCACCTTGATGGGCGTCATATTCGTCTACGGTGGCACGAGTGAGCGCTTCAAGAGGGAGGATGTTAAAACCTTGCGCTGGCTGCAATGCTTTTGTGGCCCTGAGTTCATGCCGAACGTTACAATCGCCTTCACCAAGTGGGATTCCTACAGCGCGGATGACTTCGAGATAAACTGGCTCAAGGTCCCCGGTCTTCTTGACGAGCCCGTAATTGCCACTATTCTCAAGCATGGAGGCTCCTTGTACCATCACGGCATCCCGGGCGGCCAGGGCTCTCACCATCTCGCGGAAATGCCCGAGAGGACTCTCTCCAACAGGCGGCACAAGGTCGAGAGACGTACCGAGCTCCAGAAACTGATTCGACGGCGAAACACCGGGAAGAAGCCGCCGAAGCTTCAAGTTCTGCGAGAGGCCAAGACGCTGGCCGCGTGGAAGCAGACAGAGGCGGCCAAGGTTTTAATGGCAGATGTGAACGAAACCGAAGTTGTCATACGAGGTAACCGAGCCGTTGTGGTACCGAAGAGAGACCTTGTCGAACCGGCTATCGTTGGTGGACCTCTTCCACCAGGTGAGGGGAGCGAGACTGATAAGAAGAAAGGGGATAGCCCGAAGAAATCGGAGGAAACTGCCAAGAAGAGCGACAGCGAAACTCCCGCAGCCCGTTCGGAGAAAAACAAGACTCGAAACCAGGCGCCGAAACCAGAGGAGCAGACAGGCTGGGGGACTAGGATCATCGGGTGGCTCGAGGTTGCCAGAGAAGTAGCGAAGTTCTTTAAGGAGGCTCGTTCTGCCGCCGCTGCTGGAAGGGGGGAAGAAGTTCCAAAATGGAGCATCTTTGGCACGCTGAAGAAGTGGTTCTTCGCCTGATGGATGCGAACACTTATATGGTTAGGTTGACTTTGGGCCGGTGAAATTGGGTTCCTCAAGGTGAGCCATGCAAGGTGAGATTGTTAAGTGGGAGATAACCCAAGGTGACTTGGTCAAGATACACAGATTGTTTTGATGCTGGGGATTTATGCTTCACGGGATGGGCAGACTGATTAACGCTAGGACTTCTTTCCTTTCTTTTGTCCTCTCATGTTCCTTCGATATATTCTTCTATTTCTCTTTTAGTTTTGTCACAACACATCGCCGTCACCCAGAATGAAACCATGATCACTTGTTCATTAACATCAATAAGTTCCAAGAATGAAATCTGATCGCTAGAATCGAAGTCTTCTGTCTTGCGAATCTAAACGATATGCAACTAAACGAATGATCGGCTTAGTGGGGTATCGCCTCTGGCCACTGCCAGATGGTACCACGCGTCAACACGTGAGAGCAATTTTCCCTGTCTGGAGAGAGAGTGATCTAGACTTTTTGAAGTTGATCTCGAAAGTGCCCATCATCAGCCTTCACAATTGAGTGCAACCACGACCTCTCTCCCAGTCTCGTGGTTATTTCCCTTCTAGGCTCGCCCTAGAAACACGACAATGTTACGGACACTCGTAAGGCGGAGTGCCGCCGCTGCCGAAAGGCCGCCGTTGACTATCCACAACAACCCTTATCAGACAAAGAAGGTCTGGCCGCCGGATTACAAGCAGCTCTCGTGGCAGGAACAGTTGAGGTTCGAGAAGAAGTATAAGCGCAGGGTTATATTGGCGTCTAGGAGGCCGAAGTGGGATAAGGGGGTTAAATTGGTGCAATTGGCGACGACAGTCGGTAGGTTTCCACTTGGGCTTTTACTCAGCGGCATGATTTCGGCTCTCCTGGAGACATGCGCTGACAAGAGGGTTTCCTTCCTTTCCCCCTTTCTTCTTAGGTGTTCTTTCTTGGCTATTCTTCTTCGCGGAGCTAGAGTTCCACGGGAAGAAGTACGTCCCGAACGAAGAGGTGAGTGCCTGATGTGATCCTGCGCCTTGGCTCTATGAGAGGGAATTGGCTGATGTTAGGCGACGAAAACAGATTCGCAAGGGTGTTGGCACTCTTTGGGGTATCTTCGACGAGGCGAATAGGTACGGCGACGCTTCGAGCGCGAATCTCCCCGAGTTGGTGAACCAGAGATCGGACAAAACAAGATGATTGGGGATATGGCGAGATAGCGTGCTTGAGGAAGCGCATTGTTACGATAGGGACGTCAGAATTTTGCATCATCCGGAGTTGAGGGTTTGGTATACCAGGTTCTCTCCGGAAAAGGGCGGTATAATCTACAAAGCATATTGTATAAACGAAAATCCGGAGAAAATCTCATCTCATTTCAAGATTCCATCCTCATTATATTGAAGCGTTAAGAAATTCTTTTCGAATCGCTACCTTGTAGCCCAGCTGAAGTTGCCACCCATGCCCAACCCAGCACCTAAACCCGTACTCCGGCTCTCGTTGACCGGCCTCTTAGCGACGGTACCTTGCGCCCTTACACCGGCGACGATGCGATCCAGATTCGTCTCTACCACTACACCGCCCACTATCATCTCGCTTAGCGTCGAATGAAGGGTCTCGAAGTTAAAGATGAGGTCGAGCTCGCACACGTTCTCGAAGAGTCGGTCGAGGGCCTCGACGTAGACTTGTATGAGGTCGATGAGCGCTAGCGGGGACTCGGTTGACGTCGATATTATGATGAAGAAGAGGGTTGCGTAGTTTCGGTAGGTCACGAGGGAGGGGACATCGTTCTGCTCCTCGGACGAGGTTTGGGAGGTGCCGGATGCGGCGAGGAGAGGGGGGAGCGGGAGGAAGTTGCAGGAGCCGACGGGACGGTTTGATACGAGGGTGAAGATTTCGGATATTAAGCGTTGCTGGATGCTAGTATCCTGTTCAGGTCGTTAGCAATTGGGGGATTCCCTTTGCGACGAGGAGCAGTCGCTGTTGAGCATTGTGGGGAGCTGGGACACATGCGAGCTGGGTGTAGAACTTGGTAAGGCGGGGTTGGCCGGAGCCGTTGAAGACTAGGAATGCGTTGATCATTGCGGTAGGGAATAGGCACTGCGCCTAGAAGCCGTCTGGCGGGTTTGGGACCATCTACTTGAGACTGCGGATAGATGGTCTTCATCGGTACAATTCTGATATCAGAGGTGCCGATGCCCTGTCGAGGGTCGCATGCGATTACCTAGCCAAGATCGGAGCAAAGACGTAATCAGCCGCTAGCATCAACATGTATGAAGTAGCAGCAACATTTGGTTAGCCACAAACAGTGTGTGGCACAGCAACCTCAACTCAATTGAAAGTGATTTTAAGTATATGGGTACCGACAGTCCCGGTGTATTATCAGTAGTATTTGATTCAGCTCTTCAAACCCCTCGGCTGGGCTGTGAACAAAGTACTGAGTGCGCTGCCAAAAGGGTACACGCATAGGTACCTCTTCCGGACTTCGTTCGGATACAATTGTACTGTTGACCCACAGGCCTACTCCTGACTCATCCAGGTACCCCTCCAACACCAGGAAACAGGCACCCCGCGAAGTGTGGCGTTCCCGCTAGAAAATCTCCAAAAGTAGCCTCTTGGGCGACAAGTTTCATCCTATCCGCCCCAATCAATAACACAAAATTTCCCTTCCTTCTGGCAATACCCTCAGTAAGCTTGAGTTTTACAAAATGGAAGGCCAGAGTTCGAAGGTCAAGGAGCTCAAGGGCGTAAGGACTCCCAATCGCGAAATTTCCACTCTTTAAACCCTTGCTTGTACCACCCCTGCTGACTTGCCCCGCCATAGACCGAGAAGCGTGACGCTCTCACCGCATGGGAGCGCGAGTGCCAAGCTGTAAGTGAACTCCAATTCAGGACCGGAAGTTCGATGTTGCGCTGGTATTTTGCAATAGGACTGACAGATTTTGCAGAAATGGGAACAGGACGGCGTATTCGAGGCAAACCCCCCTTCGATCGACGATATTCCCCTCGATTCCATCTCCGCCGCCGATCTCCGCGAGAAATACCCACGATGGCACGGAAACATCGCCTATCCTTACATGGTATGGTACTTTCTGAGTGATACGTAAAAGGAAATGTTGAGTGGAAAGTTGCTGACGAATATCCCCTCTTACAGAACGGTGCTCTCCATGCCGGTCACTCGTTCTCCATCTCCAAGGTCGAGTTCCAGGCCGGTGTTGCCCGCCTCCAGGGCAAGAACGCTATGTTCCCCATGGGTTTTCACTGCACCGGAATGCCCATCAAGGCGTGCGCCGACAAGCTCACCAAGGAAATCGAGATGTTCGGCCGAGACTTCGAGGGCTACAAGGAGGAGTTTGAGGAGCCCGAGGCCCCCAAGGCCGCCCCAGCTGCCAAGGAGGATCCGACGAAATTCAAGGCCCAGAAGAGCAAGGTTGCCGCGAAGAGCGTCAAGGCCAAGTACCAGTTCCAGATCATGAAGGCCATTGGTATCCCAACCGAAGAGATCCACCACTTTGCTGATGCGCACCACTGGATCACCTTCTTCAGCCCTCTTGCCGAGCGAGATCTCAAGAGCTTCGGTGCTAGGATCGACTGGAGGCGAAGCTTTGTCACGACCGACATTAACCCCTACTACGATCAGTTCGTGCGCTGGCACATGAAACGATTGAAGGAGGCGGGAAAGATGAAGTTCGGCAAGCGTTATACCATTTACTGTATCAAGGATGGCCAGCCCTGCATGGACCACGATAGGTCTCAGGGTGAAGCCCTCAACCCCCAGGAGGTTCGTTCGACTCCACATCCATTTCAGGTTCGATCGGAATCTTTTTTGATGTGTTAATATTTTCGTGTTGTAGTATACTGCTTTGAAGCTCAAGGTCCTTGAGTGGTCGCCCAAGGCGGCCGAGATTATCAAGGGCAAGCTCCCCGAGGGCGCGAACGTTTTCTTAGTCCCTGCCACTCTGAGGCCCGAAACTATGTACGGCCAGACGTGTTGTTTCGTCGGACCCAAGCTCCAATATGGCGTCTACCAAGCTTCCGATAACGAGTACTTCGTCATCACGGAACGCGCCGCTAGGAATATGGCGTATCAGGGTATTTTCCAGGAGAACGGCGTCATCAAGAAGGTTGCCGACCTCGAGGGCTCCGATATGATCGGCACCCTCATCAACGCTCCTCTCTCTTGCCACACGGAAGGCGTCCGCGTCTTGCCCATGGAGACGGTCCTTGCCTCCAAGGGTACCGGTGTCGTTACCTCCGTTCCCTCCGACAGCCCCGACGACTACGCGACTGTTACGGACCTTGCGAAGAAACCCGAGTACTACGGCATCGAGAAGGAGTGGGCCGAGAAGGAAATTATTCCCATTATCGATACCCCGACATACGGCGACAAGTGCGCCGAGTACCTTGTCAAGCAGCTCAAGATCTCTTCTCCAAAGGACTCGGTACAGCTCGCAAAGGCCAAAGAGCTTGCCTACAAGGAGGGCTTCTACCAGGGTGTGATGAAGGTCGGCGACTTCAAGGGCGAGAAGGTCGAGGTCGCCAAGCCCAAGGTCCGACAACAGCTCATTGACAACAATGAGGCGTTTGCCTACTCCGAGCCCGAAGGTCTCGTCATCTCCCGCTCTGGCGACGAGTGTATCGTTGCCCTCATGGACCAGTGGTTCATCGAGTATGGCGAGGAGTCGTGGAAGAAGGTCGCCCTCGATTATGTCGAGAATGGCCTCAATACCTACTCGGCTGAGACTAAGCACGCTTTCGAGGGCGTCTTGAACTGGCTCAAGGACTGGGCCGTCAGCCGAAACTACGGCCTTGGAAGCAGACTGCCTTGGGATGAGAATGTCTTGGTTGAATCTCTCTCCGACAGTACCATCTACATGGCGTACTACACTATCTGCCACGTAAGTTACAAGAACAGGAGCCCCTCCTTTCATGGCAAGTTATCAAGGTACTAATACGTCATTTCTAGCTCCTCCACACCGATATCTATGGTCGCGTGAAGGGAGCGGCGAACGTTGAGGCTAGCCAAATGGTTGATCAGGTCTGGGATTACGTCTTTGCCCGCCGTGACTTCGACGAGTCCATTGTCGAAGTCTCCAAGATTCCCAAGAAGACTCTCCAGTTGCTGCGCAGGTCCTTCGAATACTTTTACCCCATCGACGTTCGCGTGTCCGGCCGTGATTTGATTCCCAACCACTTGACTGTAAGTCGACCCCCAATCTCTTTATTTACTAATGGACTTTGGCTCTAATCCTCATTTTAGTTCTGTATCTACAACCATATCGCCATGTTCTCCCGGGAATACTGGCCAAGGTCCATCCGTGCCAACGGCCACTTGCTCTTGAACGGCGAGAAGATGTCCAAGTCCACAGGAACTTTCTTAACCCTCCACGACCTTGTTGCCAAGTACGGTGCTGACGGCGCGCGTATCGCCCTTGCCGATGCCGGCGACTCCATCTCCGATGCCAACTTCGAGGAAGACGTCGCCGACAACAGCATTCTCCGAATGTACACTCTCCGAGAATGGTGCGAGGAGGTAACCCGCGACAAGGCCAACCTCAGGACGGGCGAGTTGAACTCGTACCAGGACCGCTTCTTCGAGAACGAGATGAACGCCGCAGCCACCGAGGCCATCTCGCAATACAACCAGACCAACTACAAGCTCGCCCTCAAGGCGGCCCTCTACGACCTCTCCGCGGCGCGTGACTTCTACCGAGAGGCTTGTATCGCCGGTGGCATCGCCCTCCACGCCGACCTCGTCGACAAGTGGATCAGGCTGCTCGCCATTCTCCTGTCGCCCATCACCCCCCACTTCTCCGAGTACATCTGGCTCAAGGTCCTCAAGGAGAAGGACACGATCCACCGCGCCAGGTTCCCCACGGTTCCCGCCGTCGACCCCGTCCTTACGGCGGCCCGCGAATACATCAAGGACACGGCCTCCAACGTCAACTCAGCCGAGAGCGCCCAGCTCAAGAAGAAGGCCAAGGGCAAAGCCACGACCTTTGACCCCAAGAAGCCCAAGAAGCTCACCATCCTCGTTAGCACCACCTTCCCTGCCTGGCAGGAGAAGTACATTGAGCTCCTCCGCGAGATGTGGGATCCCGCCACCAAGACCGTCGACGACAAGGCGCTCAACGGCAAGATCGGCAAGATGGGCGAGATGAAGAAGGCTATGCCGTTCGTGCAGGCCCTCAAGAAGCGCCTCGTCTCGGGCGAGTCCGTGCACGTCGTGCTCGACCGCAAGCTCGCCTTCGACGAGACGGCGATCCTTAAGCAGATGGTTCCCGGGCTTAAGCGCTCAGCGAACTTGAAGGAGGTGGATATCCTCGTGCTTAAGGATGAGGGGAAGAAGGCGGTGGATTTGGACGGGAAGGAGGTGCCGTTGACGATACCGGCGGAGAATGCTGTGCCAGGATCGCCGGTTTTCCATTTTGAGAATGTGGAGGAGGGAGCGGGGGAGAAGACTCTTGAGATTAGGTAGAGGAGATTTTTAGATGGTTGATGTTTTGGGATGATTTGGGTTTTTATCAATGTCAGAGCATCAGCAAATAGTGGAATGGAAAAAGAATTCATATCACTGTAGACAGCGATTGAATTAGATGTGATGCTTATAGTTTCAATTTTACGAGATATTTTCGGCCAGGGTACTTGCGAGGATATGACAACATATATTATCGATTTACATAGAGAGGCATGGTTTCCCGACGACGCGCTCACAGCGATTGGAGTGGTTCCCATGATGCTTGAGAGCCTCAACAGCCGAGGTCTCACACCAACTCGTAAGTGAAAATGGTTCTACTCATCCTCTAGTAACAGTTCCAGTAGGGTGCCTCTAATAGACCATATTCGCTACTGCTGTATGGCTTCCCGATTTTCTCAATTAAGTCGTTTAAGAAGATCAGTTAACAACCGCTCCGAGAGACCATCGGCGGCACTATCTTGTGGAATTGTGTCTAAGCTGTGGCTCGGCACGCCGCTTTATTGCTCTGATAGGTGAGTGTAAGACATAGAGCCTTACAGGACTTAAATTTGTGTAGTTAGTGAGAATCCTGTGAGGTTGTCTTTTCCATCCGGAGAACACGGAGTCGTCACCTTCGTGTTCTGGTGAATGGCGGTGGCGCTTCGTTCACGCTAGGGATGCTGAGCAGACAGGCGTCTTGGTTCTCGGACGCCGAGATTTGCAGGCCTGGCCGCGTGCTTTAGACGGAACCGTAGCCTGGCGGATACTGGGGACCGCGAGATGTGATCCCGGCGTCTCAGGCACAATGCGGCCGAGCACAAATCATCGACTACCATAGGGCTCATGGCGTTTCTCGCAACGAGGGCGTGCAAAGGCGAGATGGTTTCACCTATTGCTACGCCAATTACTTTGGAAAATAATCTATCTTTCCATTGTTTCAAGCAGCGACGGCGGTGGCGGTGGTTGAGTCGACGGTGGATGGCTCCGGCGGTAAATCCTCCTTAAAGCGGAACAAGTTAGTCTTATACGAACACTTAGCCCAAACATGCCCCGCGCCCAGGGAAGGAGAACATACAAGAGCGTATATGACGCGAATCATGAGGCTACAGCTCGGACAGACGGCAATGTCAGACTCGTCGCGGAGGTCGTAGAGGGAAATCTCGAAGCGATCACCGCATGGGCAGGGATAATGGTAGATTTGGCGATCGGCATCGAAGGTCATGTCTTCGATTTCGATCTCGTCGTAGACGGAGATTTCTTCGTCGTCAGACATTTTTGGCGCTGAGAGGGGGATTTTCGTCTCTTTCTCGGTTGGAGGGGGAGATGGGTGGCGAGGATAGAAAATACTTCGTTGATGACTCGATGTGAGGGACAAACGAGATGGTTGAAAACGCTGCGCGAAGTGGGGGGAGGTTTTGGAGGGGTTTGCCTGAAAAAAAGAAAAGAAAAAGTTGTTTGTAAAAGGAGGTGCAAAACCAGAACTGACACTGTGCTACCCCGCGTTCGTGGCTTCGACTTGAGGCGTCGGACGCAGTCACCGCCACAATAGAACAAGGATATCATCGGCTTGTTAATAAGCAGCCCTCATTGGCCGGTTAAACCACGGGCGGGTCGGTCAGATTCCAAGCTTGGAAGGTGGTGTGAACCTTGGTATACGCTGAATCACATGCTGGAAGAATGGATAGAATCTGGGGTGGCTCGGTTCCCCGTTTGCTTAGATCGCCCGAGGACAGTGGCGGGTCGAGCCAAGACGCAAATTCAACGTGATCGTTCCTGGGGTTGACGGCGAAACTGACGAATGAGAACCTGTGACTTGACTTCCATTTGCTTGTGAAGGCGACATTGCAATGGGAACCTGAAGCTTCGACAAGCTGACCTGTTCCGTCTCTTCCCTCCGTGAATCAGAAAGTCAGAGGCTGTCTTTCTCCTACATCCATCTGCCCACTCTCGAGCTTGGAGATGAATAGGTTCGACCGAATGCCTTCAACCCCAATGGTCTAATCTAATTCTAATCCACAAGGACGCCGCTTCTATACGAAATAATCTAGCTTTCGCTGGCGGACTAGAGCACCCTCGTGAAACCCGCCAGCGTCACACTCAGACGACTCAAATTGGCAACCTCGGGTCTGCCGCTCCCACGCATGCCGAATCGTGATCGCGCAAAAATTCGCATCAAGTAAAACCTTCGACTTCTTCCCGCACATAACATCACAGTTCCTTTACGCCCCCCTGCCAGCGCGGCAGCCATGGCGGTACAATCCAAACTCTCGGGCCACGCCCGCACGATCCGCGGCCTAATAACCACGCTCACGAAGCTCTACCTCGCCAACCGAAGCCGCATCTCCAAAGCCGTATGGATCACGCTCTTCGTCGCACTCGTCAATCGCGTGCGCAATGCGATATCTGAGCAGAAAGCAGCCTCTCAGCGCGAAGCCTCGCAGCGAACAGCTCGCCGGGGGACCGTCTCCATCAGCGATGATGCCGGTGAGGCTGCTGCTGAGGGCGCGCATGGCGGCAAGAAGCGCAAGAAGGTGGAGCTGAACCGCGAGTTTTTCCGGTCGTTGCTGAGGCTGTTGAGGATTGTTGTTCCTGGGTGGAGGAGCAAGGAGGCGAGGCTGTTGATTAGCCATTCGTTTTTCTTGGTGGTTAGGACGCTGATTAGTGTCAAGGTGGCGGCTATGGATGGTGCGATTGTGAAGAGTTTGGTGAAGGGGAATGGGAGGGAGTTTTTGATGAGGATTGTGTGGTGGATGCTTATTGCGGTGCCCGCCACGTTTACGAATTCCATGGTGAGCAAGCCTTCCGAAGCGTCCTTCCCTCTGGCGTGAGGTTTCGGTTTAAAACGATGGCTGGCTAACATTTGTGGTCGCAGCTCTCCTATCACCAAGCCGAGTTGTCGCTGAAGTACAGGGCGAGACTCACGCAGTTTATCCACGACAAGTACTTGTCCCAGCTCACCTTCTACGGACTGTCGGCGCTGGATGACCGGATAAAGAATCCCGATCAGCTTATTGCTGTCGATGTCGCCAAGTTCTCTAACAGCTTGGCTGAGCTGTACAGCAATCTGGCCAAGCCTCTCTTGGATATGGTATGAAAGAAGCCTCCCTCCCGTACTTTCCGGTCCCGATGAGACGTTCACCTGCTAACCCTCCCATTGCGTAGACCATCTACACGTACTCGCTCTCTCGCAGCGTAGGGGGAGAGGGCGTCGTCTTCATGTCACTCCTCGTCCAGCTCTCCGCCAACGTCATGCGGGCACTAACACCGCCCTTCGGCAAATACGTTGCCGACGAGGCCAGGCTCGAGGGAGAATTCCGCTTCCAGCACTCCCGACTAATCGACTACAGCGAAGAAGTAGCCCTGTATGCCGGCCACGAAGCCGAGAAGGACACGCTCGACAAGGGCTACTTCACCCTCATCAAGCATGTAAACTACATCCTCCGCCGGCGCTTCTACCACGGATTCATGGAAGACTTTGTCATCAAGTACTTCTGGGGCGCGCTGGGCCTCATCCTCTGCAGTATGCCCGTCTTCATCAAGCTTCCCGGCCAGGTTGCCATGAACATGGGAGACAGGACCGAGAGCTTCGTTACGAACCGGCGCATGTTGCTGTCGGCGTCGGATGCGTTTGGCCGCATCATGTTCTCCTATAGGGAGATTATGGAGCTAGCGGGCTATACCTCTCGTGTTGCGTCTCTTCTCGAGGTCATGGATGACATCCAGGCCGGTCACTTTGAGAAGAAGCTTGTCTCTAGCTCTGGTACTGAGAATAACGAGGCGGTGCTCAAGGGGCGAGGCACCGTCGTTGAAAGCAAGGACATTCGGTTTATCGATGTGTAAGTTGCGGTTTCTCTCTTTTGAGCGGGCATGTTCTCGATGCTAACTTTGGTATTTTCTAGCCCTATTATCTCTCCCAACGGCGACGTCCTCGTCAAGGCCCTCTCCTTTTCCCTCAAGCAAGGCGACCACCTTCTCGTAGTCGGCCCCAACGGATGCGGCAAGTCGTCCCTCTTCCGCATCCTCGGCGGCCTATGGCCCGTCTACGGCGGCACGGTATACAAACCCCCCTTCACGGACATCTTCTACATCCCGCAGCGACCGTACCTCAGCCGCGGATCCCTCCGACAGCAAATCATCTACCCGGACAGCCTGCGCGCCATGCGAGCCAAGGGCGTCACGGACGCCGACCTCTACAAGATCCTCGCGTCGCTGGGCCTCGAGCATCTCGTGGGCCTCTACGAGGAAGGGTGGGACGCCGAGGCCGAGTGGCGCGACGTGCTCTCGGGCGGTCTGCAGCAGCGAGTGGCCATGGCGCGGCTCTTCTACCATAAGCCGCGATATGCCATCCTCGATGAGTGCACGAGTAGCGTGACGCTCGAGATCGAGAAGGCCATGTATGATGGGGCCAAGGCGCTTAACATTACGCTCATGACGGTCAGCCACCGCCGGAGCTTGTGGAAGTACCATAGTTGGATCCTGCAGTTTGACGGGCAGGGGAACTATGTTTTTACGAAGCTGGATGCGGATAGGAGGTTGAAGCTGGAGGATGAGAAGGAAGAGTTGGAGGTTTTGTTGAGGCAGGTACCGGAGTTGGAGAGGAGGATGGAGGAGTTGACTTCGGCGTGAGGGCGGTTTGATTGATGCTATTGTTATTTTGTGGGGGTTTTGGATTCTTGTTCTTCTTTTCTCTTTTGCCCGCCTGTATGCTATCCATGACTTATCCCCTGGGGGAGTTCATTCTGTATATGGAAGGTCGTTGATGTAGAGGATGTCCCTCGTTGTATGTAGACTCATTAGAGAGGTATTATGGATACAGGAATACATGGAGAACGAGTTGAATCTGTCTCTGCTTCTTCTGCAGATGGTCCCCATATCTATCTGCAGGAAGCACAGCTAGTCCAATCGGTAGGTTCAGAGAGTTTCCAGCATCTCCACCCTGAACCAAGAGGTGAGAACTGACAAGGATACACGTGTACAGGCTTGCAGAGGATGTCAGGAGGCCCATTCTGCCCCATCAAGGCGGCCTGCCGCCCAATCCTAAGATGGGTTCGCCTGTCAGTCCTCGGGCGGATAGCCAACAATGATAGAAGGTCGAGGTCTATCGATTTGACCAACTAGGCCTTTATCTTGCCCCTATGCTGTGGCAGCGTGGCACCACCGTGGCGGTGATTCACTATGACTTCGTGTTAATGGGCATCTAAGGTCAAGTTGCCTGATGAGGGGAAGAGCAAGCTCAAAGCTCTAACGCAGGCACCATCCACCCTCTTTCCTCAGCTAAATGAAGAAAATTACTGGATTGAAGTGATTCATTGTATGCTGGATATTGTTACTATAGCTAATTCATTGCAGTTTCCTTTGTTCCAGTGGAGATCACTTATACAACTCTTTGGTGAACTTCTCACCGTGGCCTTGATCACATCACGACTCCGACTCCAACCCTCACAAAGCAACTTTACATCTTAACATCTTTCAAGCATCCTTCTATAGCAACATCGACAGTTCTATTTCTAACAAGCATAACGACTAATCAAAAAAGGAAAAAAAGGTTTGAGTCCCATCCCTTCCACTCAGAAAAGTCTTTTCTTTTTCTTTCCTGCCCTTTCTCTCCTTCTTTTCTTCTTCACCCTCTCTACTCGATCCGCATCCCGTTTCGAGCGTCGACCGCGGCAGCTTGAGCTCCCAAAGGCTTTCAAGTCTGGTTTTCCCTTCTTGGCGGCGAGGCTTTCTCTCAAGACCCAGATTGGTCAATCGAACGCGAGAGAGTGGTGAGTTTGAGTAAAAGGACGGCGTCAAGGCTTGGGCCCTCCTTCTGGAGTCGAAAAAGTGAGTTTCGTTTTTTTCTTGCTGGAAGCAGGTCACATTCATTTCTCTATTGCTGCTATCGAGTTTTACGATACTTGAAGTCTGAATTGGTTCTAACTTGTTCTTCGACAGGCAATCCCCCTAGTCGGTATTTAAAGGACGTTTCTGTACAAAGAGAGCCAAAGGCGAGTGCCTCAAAGGTATGTTTTCACTTCTATCCACTGCAGCGCTCGCATCATCAAATCCATCTGCTGGAATCTCCTAAGCTCTCCTTGGGCGTTATAGCCATACGAGAAAGAGAAACTAACTCAGTTTAGCTTAGGATTTCTTACCTTTCCCCCCTATCCCTTCTTTTGCCTTTTTTTTCCCGCCATGGCGTCCCCATCCGTCAAAGCTAAGGCTCCCCCTCCGCCTCTCACCATCACGAGAGTCGACAGCGCGGATGCGTCCATCTCCATCGTCAAGGCCGGCGAGGCCAACGTTACCGCCAGTGCCAACAAAGGTAAAGGCCCATCTACCACCCGCCCCGTCAGTGCCCCGGAGCCATCACCAGCCACCACAGTCAGCACGACGGGTTCGGCGTACAAGGCTCCTAACAAGAGCATTTGGGACGTGGATCCACTGATGGCGAGGACCGAGACTCCCTTGACCGGTGATTTTTCTTCTGCTATGCCCCCTTTCCCCAATACCTCCGAGAGAACCAAGACTGGAGAGTCGTCCACCGCTGTGGCGACGACGACGAGAGCGTCCAGCATTATTGTTGAGGGCCAGGACCTCGAGGATCAAAGCGCGACCAGTGAGACGTCCAGTATGGTCCCGCCTTCTCTTATCTTTTCCGATGACACACACCGATCTCGCGAGGATGGTGTTCTGGAGGGTACCACGGTTGTGGGGGACGATGACCACAGTGCGCCCATGACGGAGGGTGGTCCGAGAAGAATCTTTAACGAGCAGGGTCAGAGGATGAACCCGTTCCGCGTCGAATTTCGTCCTCCTGGCGGTAACCGTGTGTTGGGGTTGAGGGATGACACCAGCGATCAGTTCCTAACCAACAGCGACGCCCGTGCCCGTGGCAGTGATAACGTGCCATCGGGAAATGCTCCAGAGAATCCGTTTCGGATTAGGCGCGATGTTCGCGGCGGTGCTCTCGGTGATCCCTCACCATCTCGAGATGGTATGGTCTGGGCCAGAACCGATGTTCGGGGTCGCGATGCCGATCGCATGCCATCGGGTGATGGTACGGAGAATCCGTTCCGTGTACCGCTTGTCAGGACGCCCAAGAGCGAGTTTGCTCGTGCTTTAGCGGACCTCGATACCCGGGCTGATTTGGAGGCAATGTCTATTGGCCGTACGATGCCAAAGGTTCGAGCCGAAGTCGATCCTGAGGAATACAGGTAAGTCGTTGGACTCTCTACTCTTTTTACTCTCTTTTGTTGTTAACGTATTTTTCTCACTTCCCTCATGTAGTTTTGGCCAACGCTACACGAAGCCCGTCAATGGCAGTGTAATTATTTCCAACTCTCGAACGATTGCTCCGGAACGCAGCGACGAGCAGGAGTGCATCGTTTGCGCGGAAGTCAAAGGTCCTGACCAGTTCCCCAACACTTCCATCACGACCACCTGCAAGCACGCGCCCACCACTTGCCTCGAGTGCGTCCAGACGGCTATCCGCATCGACTTGAACAATAAGCTGTGGACGGAGATTAACTGTCCCGAGTGCGGTGAGCATCTCGAGTATGTTGATATTCAGAAGTATGCTGATGAGCGCACGTTCTCGCGGTACGTTTTTTTTTTATATCTCTCTTCCCCATTATCTTCTTCTTCTTTCTGTTGCCTCTAGTCTTCACACCTACTGACTCCACGTCTCCCAGATACGAAGAACTCGCCCTCCGCTCGGCCATGTCCGAAGCCACCAACTTCATCTGGTGCACCTCCGGCTGCGGCTCGGGCCAAATCCACGAATCCAGCACCCACCACCCCATCGTAACCTGCCTGCACTGCGGCCACCGCTCCTGCTTCCAGCACAACGTAACCTGGCACGAGAACCTAACGTGCGAAGAGTACGACCGGCTCCTCGCCGACCCGGAGAACTTCAAGTCGCGGCTCGAGAGCGACGCGCCCCTCGACGTTCGCCGACGAAGGCAGATCGACGCCGACCGCGCCGTGGCGCAGGGCCTCGTGGCTGGGGAGCAGGCGGCGTCGCGAATGAGGAGGATGATGAGGGACGGGAGGGAGAGGGAGAGGGAGCAGAGGAAGAGGGCGGAGAAGGCGGTGGAGGTGGCGAGGCGGGTTGCGGCGAGGAGGAAGAGGGAGGAGGAGAGGAGTAAGGTTACGATTCGGAATACGACGAAGCCTTGCCCTGGGTGTGGATGGGCGATTGAGAAGAACCGCGGCTGGTAAGTTTCCGTTTATCTCATCTTTTCTTCTATGGGTTGGTGCTGACTTGGAGGTGTAGCTCTCATATGAAGTGTGAGTAAACATCTTTTTCTTCGGGGCTCGTCTGAGCCGTTTCTTCCCCCTTCTCCTTCGGGTCTCACTATCACACATCCCCTTTCAACTTTCCTTTGTGTGCTCTTGTGGTTTTCTTTGGAGTCTGTGGATGAAACGAAGATTCGACAGATGTGAGACGACACACGAGAGGTGGATTTCCTTCTTCCCCTTCTACAAAAAGGTTTATACTGACGGATTTGTTTGGGGCAGGCATCAAGTGTGCCTACGAGTTCTGCTGGGGCTGCGCAGTCCCATGGCGTAAAGGCCACAGCTACAAGTGTAAAGGGCTGGAAGAAGAGGACGAGGCGTAGTTTTCCTTCGTTTCGAAAACGACGCTCACTCGTCTATCCCTCCCCGGCGATATCCATTCGACACCCGTTCCATTGGACTGACGAAGTCCTTCATTCACATTCATTTGTTATTTCCCACGTCCTGATGGCCTTTTGCCTGTTCGATTCCACCACCGGTTACGGAGTGGAACGTTCACGAACTACATTTTCCCTCACTCTTTCTTTTTCTTTCTTTTGTTTTCTTTTCTTTTTATCTTTTACTCTTTCTACTTCGGGATGCCTTCCTCTCTTTCCCCCGGAACATATTTCACACCAGAGACCGAAAAGCACCAGCTGAAACATTCATTATCTTTCGACGACAACAGGCACCAAATGCAAGTTTGAGTTCTGCTACGAATGCGGCGCCGACCACCGCGAGATTCTAGCAAAGGACAATAGTGTCCACCGGGGCTTTTGTCCGTGGCATCCCGACAATATGAAGAAGTGAGAGAGTGAAGTATTTTTTTTATTTTGTTGTTGGCAGAGAACAGTATTTTTAAGCTCCCGATTGATATTTCCGGGACCCCACGAGAGATTGGAGTGAGGGTGAGGTTGTTTATAGACTCGGCATTGTGTTATTGTCTTTTGTTTGTTCGGATCAAGTTGTGATAGAAGGAGTTCTGGGGATGGTTTCTCTGTTATTATCGCTGTCGAGGCGTCTTGGTTGGTTCACTGTTCCATTCGAGTGAAAAAGGAAGAAGCAGGAGAGGAGTTCATTGTTGTTTCTATTATTTCTAGGCACGCCAGGACTGATTGTACTTGTTGATGGAATCGGTCAAGATATTCTTATCCCCCTGAGATGTTGTGTTCAATCCGGTTCGACGTCTTCCCGCCAACTCGGTGCACCCGCTTGAGGAAGCAGTCGATGGATTTCCATGAACGATGAATGAATGGCATAGAGCGAATCAATCGGACCCTGGCAAGTCCCCAGGCTCATTACCATGGCCCATTTATACCCAAGACTCGAGAGGACCAGCCACGCATTTCATACGACCAGACAGACGCATAGCATCTCCACTCCGCCGCTGCCAACGTGGCCGCCCTGCATCTGGACCTATCCAGATCCGTCCGCTTGTCTCCACGATGTCTATTAACGTGGCTTAGCTGCCCGACACCCAAAAGACCGCCTCGGTCCCACGAACCACAACACACCGCCTGTTTTTGAACGCTGGCCGGGAAGCATCTACGCCTGCCAGATAAACAGGGCCTGGCCAATATGTTTTTTCTTTTTTTTTTTTTTTTTGCCCGCTGTCGACTCTTGAGACTTCTGTGATGCCGTCTTAATCCTAATTCTGAGGCCGTCGCCGCCTTACACGCCACCGCATGCATCTAGTATTTTCGCCTCCAAGCCCGCATCTCTTTTCTCTCTCGGTTTCTGCCCTTGATCTCACCTATATAATTTTCACACGCCGACATCCAACTTGAGACCCTCATACCAAACTCTCACCAAAAAGAGACCTGAAAGACCGATGCTTTCCCAGCCTCTACTCCCTCCACTATATTGGTATCAGCCTTCTTGATCTCTCTCCTCACCCTCAAAACCACTTAATATAAATATGAAGACAAACAAATACTCCAATTACCTTTCTACATATGGCGGATCTTCATCCAACTAACCAGCCTCTAAGAGATATAGATCCCCTTTCCCCATGTACGTCCGCTCTGGGCACCTGCATGCCTAGATGCATCCCCCATCTCATCAATCACCTCCTGCACTTCCTGCATGCATCGATCGGGCCCTTGCCGAGTGCGCTGGGAAGCGCCCTTGCTGCTGCGATGTGACCTGGATTGTGATACAGAAGCCGCCTCCACCTGGTTCATTCCTGTTCCTTTCTTTCCTCTCCCCAAATAAACTAACTTTAAATGATCGTTCAGCTCATAAAATATGCCCTCCGCCATTACGAAAAACATAATCGTCGGAGTCGACTTCGGCACAACTTTCTCCGGCCTCGCTTGGGCCGAAACACCCCATCGGGCCCGGCCCACGGACCCGGAGCGCATTTCAACGCTCACGGCCTGGCCAACCGGCGACGGGCTCGGGCTCGGGCGCGGAATCACTTCGGCCAAGGTCCCAACGCGCCTGAGATACGAAGGAAGCCAGACGCAATGGGGGTTTAATATCCCGCTGGATGCTCCGCAGCACGAAATCCTCGAATGGTTCAAACTGTATGTATCTCTCCTCCAAGTTTCAGTATTCTATTTCATTATTATTATTTTTTATATTCACCGGCTCATTCACCACACCACATAAGAGACCTTGATCCCAACCTCCCAACCATCGGCCAACCCACAGGCGCCGAAATCACTGGCGGCCGCTCCGCCGACGTCCTAGTAAAAGACTACCTCACCTCCCTCCTCAACCACCTCGCCTCTACCCTCGGTCTCCAAACCCTCTCCACCTCCCGGTTCTCCTTCGTCGTCACCGTGCCGGCAATATGGAGCGAAGAAGCCAAAACCGCCATAACGACCGCCTTCCGCTCCGTCCTCTCCTCGCCACCCTGGCCCTCTTCCTCCTCCACATCCTCCGGGCCCACCAGCGCGATCCACATCATCTCCGAACCCGAGGCCGCCGCCCTCGCCTCCCTCAGCAACAACAAGAAACCACCCACGCTGAAGAAAAACGACACGGTCGTGGTCGTAGACGCAGGAGGCGGCACCGTCGACGCAATAAGCTACACGATAGCGAACCTCCACCCCCTCGAACTCGTCGAGGCAGCGCCGGGGTGCGGAGCGATCTGCGGCTCGGCGTTCGTGAACATGCGTTTCGGGAAGTACGCGAAGCTCAAGTTCGGGGAACACCCGGGGTTCACAGACGGCGTGTTCGCAGAGGCGATGGATTATTTCGAGAGGGTGGCCAAGAGGGGGTTGGAGGTGAACACGCCGCCCGCGACGACGTATCCAGTGCCCATGCCCTTGGGCGACGACGAGGAGGCGCGAAGACTGGGCGTCGTGGATGGGGTCTATTCGCTAGGCGTCTCGGAGCTCAAGACGCTTTTCGAACCGGTCGTGTTGGAGACTATAAAGCTAGTCAAGGAACAGGTGGCGGCTACGAAGAGCGGGCCCGTGAGCGCCGTGTTGCTGGTGGGTGGCTTCGCTGCTTCGACGTATTTGTTTGAGAGGGTGAAGATTGCGCTTGGGGATGGTGTGGAGGTGCTTAGGCCAGAGGATGGGTGGTCTGCTGTTGCTCGAGGAGCTGTTATGAGGGGTTTGGAGATTGCAAAGAAGGAACAGCTCGGCGGAGACGAAGAAGAGGAAGAAGAAGAGGAGGAGGGGGTTAGAGCGAGGGTTAGCTACGGAGTGGAGAGCGAGGTCGTTTTTGACGAGAAGATGCATGGGGATGTGCGGGAGAGACGATATTGGTGTGCGAGGGAAGGCCGATACAAGATTCGCGTCATGAACTGGTTCCTTAAACGTGTAAGTTCTTCCTTTCTACCACTTGTTTACCCTCGTCTTCTCTACTGACGATCACCAGGGCCAACTCCTCCCCGAATCTCCCCAAATCATCCCCTTCACGACAAGCCTTCCCTACTCCCTCATCCGGCCCCCGATCCTCTCGACAACGATCTACGTAGACGTGAGATCCTCCTCCCCGCCGCCCCTCCTCCGCGACGCTAAAACTAGGCGCCTCTGCTGCCTCGCTGCTCCTCTCGCCAGCTCCCCTCCTCCTCCCGCCGAACTCCCGCGCCGTATCGGCCTCGATGGAAAGTGGTATTACTCCAATGTTGCTTTTTCTCTCGAGGTTTCCGCTCGAGAGGATATGACGGCTTTTTCTTTGATGTATAAGGGTGAGTCGAGGCCCCTTCTCCTTTTTCATGCTTTTCACCTTTACTGATCTTGGTACAGGCAAGAAATACCAAACTGCCACCCTCGAGAAGAAATAGATGTTCCTTTTCTTTCTTTCTTTTTTTTTTTTTTTTCCCTTTCTTTTCTTTCCACTTTACTTCGGAGATATAGAGGACTTGATGATGGGTTTTTGCATAGTAACGGAGCTGAGAGGACCTTTCTTTTCTTTCCTTTTGTTCTTTCTTCTTTTTCTGCATAATAGTAGCGCAGTTTTGGGCGGGCGGATAAGGCATTTAAATTCAAGATTGATATTTCGGTTTGCTTTATTTCCTCTCACTTGTACAAAAGACCAGTTAGAATGGATCTCAATACCAATATCATAACACATCAGACATGTTCCTTCAGTTAAGTAGAGGCAGAAGAGACACTCCATCAAAACAGCTCGGGATAGAAAGACACGAGTCACAAAATACGCAACGGAAAACGATAATATAATTCCACAAATCCCTTTCCTCCCTGTTGGTATACTGATACATGATATCCCTCATTAATAATGCTATTCCACTGGATCCCTTCCCTCCCGGAATCCCCTAAACGCCATGCAACCTCCAAGTTCACTTCTTCTTTTTCTCGTTTCTCTTCGTTTGTTTTACAGCCCCCCTCTCCCTTTCCCTGCCCTTTCGAACAGAACGAGACTAGTAAAAAGGCTATACATATAAAAATGTACACAACTAGTGGTGTTGGAAGATGGGAGAGAGACTGGGAGGGGGTTTGATTATAGGCAATGCAGCAGACGAGGGAACTAAGCAGACGATTCACCCGAGCCCTTTCTACTAGCCGAATGTAGATTCACCATCATCTTCTCGACAAAAGACGACGAGTCCGCCGGAACATCTGCCAGTTCTGGGCTCGTGCCACTGTTACATTTCACCTCCTGTGTTGGCGCTGGCCCAGGCGGCAGGTTCGACGACGCAGGTGGCTCTGCCGGCAGGCTCGGGATGCCAAAGGCACCAGCAGGGACAGGAGGCAGAGCAACCTTCGGGTCACCGCTCGATCCCACCGCAGGAGAAGCCGAGAAGCTCGGCCGAGAAATGGAAGGAATTGGCGGAAGAGGAACCGGCGTTGTCGAAACCAGAGGCGCAGCTGCTTGTGTCTGAGGCTCTACCTGCTGCTGCTGCTGTACATGCGGCTTCCGCTGACTGGCGTTCATCTCAGGCACGCTAGGCATTGCAGATGCAGCTGGTCCGGGCTGCACTGGTTGCGCAGCGGGATTTGGCTGCTTAGGTGGTGGTGGCGTCGGTGTCGCCGTCGTCCCCTGTCCCCCTTGCCGAGGCGATTGCGACGCTCCAATAGCCGCCAAATACTTAGCAGGCAGGGGCACGGGCGTCTGCTTTGCAGGAACCGCATGAGCCACTGGCTGCTTCTCAGGCGCCTTCACCTTTGCCTGCGCGGTCCCAGGCTTGGGCGGTTTCGCTTGGGCAGCAGACCCTGGCTTACCGCCCACAGAGGTTGGCGTCGATGGCAGCGACGATGCGGCTGGCCTAGCATTCGGTGTCGCGGTATTACTCTTCATGACTGGCGGGTTGCTGTATTGTTGCGCGAGAAGCCTAGCTGCTTGAGCTCGCTGGAGTTGAAGATGCGCCTCCCTACCAGGGTCATAGCCTGGAGGAAACCACTGGGAGATTTGGAAGTACCCTCGGCCGCCCCCGGGGGATGGTGGCACACCACCGTGGTTGCCGTAATAAGGATTAGGGGGCTGAGCCGACGGAGTTTGATACTGAGGCCGGTATATGTGTTGAGGAGGTTGGCTGGTGGCAGGACTGCTGTAAGCTCCACCTGCAGCCACGTGGTTGGGAGCACTAGCTAGCTGCGGTGCTTGATGTGCGCTGAAAACATGTTGAGGCTGATATCCAGACACCCGGAATCGGGGATCCGTGCCAAACGGTAGCACCGATCCAAGCCCAACACCACCGCTGGATGTCGCGGTGGGTCCGCGGGGATGTGTATTGGGAGCCACGCCGCTATGCATCGCGGCCCCGGACGGAGGTCTCGGTTTATAAGTATATGGTCGTGGCACAGATGCCCCTCCTGCCTGTCCAACCATATTTGCGGCCGGTGCCGGCCTCGGCGGCTTCGGCGGCTTGGGAATAGTGTCCAGGAAATTGCTCTTGGGGTTGTGCTGGCGCCGGGTCAGGTCGTCAGTATATTGGGCTTTGGCATCGGTGGAATTTTCGCCCAGGTAGTGCCACAGTGTGTCCATCTTAGATATGTAGACCTTGGCCTGAACAGGGTTGACGGGATCGTGAGAACTGAATTCGGCCCATGTGTAGCCGGGAGCGAACGGAGCGTCCTTGCGGGGCGTCTCATCGGCGGCACGCTTTGCGTTGAGTTCCTTCTTAGCTTTCTGAGAAGCCGGTAGAGGAAGCGCATTAGCCGATGCCTTGGGAAGCCGGTAATCTCCGGGGTCAGGCAGCAGCAGCCACTTCCATTCGGATTCAACACGGTCGCTACATCGTCAATGCGTTAGAAGACCGAGCAATACAGCGGAGGGGAGTCCGGAAAAAATACATACCCTTTAGGAATGACATCAAGCAAGAGCATCTCTTCTTCCTGACGATTCTCAACCACCACACCAGCGAAAATATCTCCCTTGAAGTACTGAATTTGGCAAATATCTCCAGCTTTGAGCGCCTTAGCCGCCTTGCGAACGCGCTCATCCTTCTCAAGCTGGTCACCGTCCAGCCGCCTATCGCGCTTCGTCCTGTGGAACCGACAGCTAAACTCAAATGCCTCCTCCTTATACTCGGTGCCATCCTCACCAAAGACCGGCACCTCGCCCTCCTCGACGAAGACGCCAGCCGCAGCGGCGCAGGTCGCGTGATACGACCTCGTGCACATATTGTGCGAACATTTCACGCATCCGCCCCTCTTCGATCGACAGAAGAGACACCTGAGATCCTTGCGCTCCTTGGTTACGATACCGGCTATGTTCATCACGGTTTCTGTGCCGTCCACTGTCTCGATGTACGGCTCTGGCAGGTAAAGCGCACACATACGATGTGCCTTTTGGCCATCTTCCGTTGGCAGAGTTTCCGCTCCAGGAATATTGTTGGGGCAGAGACAGCAAGGAGGCTCCTCCTTGGTAGACTTGGGCCGTAGGCGGATCTTCTTGGGCTTCGGCTCTCGTACCTTGCCGTCCGCGGCTCGCTTTCGCTTCCGGCCAGGCGCCTTGCCAACGGGGGAAGTGGTGTCAGGCGGCGTCGGGAGAGTCGAAGGGTCTTCCCCGTCCGATTCTTCACCATATTCATCCTCGGTCTCTTCGTATTCCGTCGATTCGCCCCTCAGCTTCCTTTCAATCTCGTACACGTCGACCCAGACACTGTCTTGCGCGAGGGCGCACTCGCACTTCTTGGCAATCTTTCCCATGGGGAGCCACGAGTCCAGCGCAAAGTTGACGGCCTCGGCGCAGTTGTAGCCAAGGTTGTATCCGGAATGATAACCGTAGGGATATGTAACGACGAATTCGCCAGGGTACGAAACGCATTTGTTGACCGTAATGTTGAAGTCTTTGAGGAGGTGTGAGGGCGAGATCAAGAAAGACTTGTGTCTTAGGAACTGGTTGCATGACTTGGCTTCGGTGGGCCAAAGGCTCTTCATCGCAGCCTCGAAGCGCCGAGCATCAGCCTGGGAAATGCTATACCATTGCTTCGGAGCACCGAAATGGAGATAGTTGATGCTGTAGAGATCAACATCCTCAAGATGCCAGGCAAAGGTGGCCTTCCACATGCCCAAGTAGAGATAGGCCGTGTTAACACCGGGGACCTTGGTGCCCATGACATCCAGCAGATTTGGGAGTTTATTGAGATTCCAGATATCGGTCTTCTCGTCGAACAGAGTGCCCATCAAGTCTGCGCCGTAAAGGGGAGGGGCATAGGTAAGTGTCTTCCAGTAGATCTTTTCAAGCTCTTCGCACCGCTCGGGAGTAAACTCGGAAACGTCCATCCAGTAGTCGAAATCCTTAAAGTGCTCCTCGTCAATCATGACAGAGCCCTCACGACGGCTGTACTTGCGGCGAGCCGAAGTAGATTGGATTTTCGACTTGTTCTTTTGATCCCCACGGCTCGTTCGTCGAATAGGCGTAGATTGGTGGTCCTCTTCGGTCTCTATAGAACACATGGCCGTGTCGGCGTTTGCGCCCTCTAGAGGGCCTTCGGTCTTTACTGGTGTTGGCGGTGCCTCTTTCGGTATCTCGCTCCCAGCAACATTCTCTTTATCTGAAACTGGGGTCATGGGTCGGTCCTCGATCGGGGTCTCTTTCTGCGTCGCTTTTTGCTTATTGGCGGCACCTTTCTTCCTCTTCGGTGGCCTGCCGGGGCCGCGCTTCTTTGGTGTAGACGAGCCAGTATTATCCTCCTTCTCTTTGGGCGCCGGCTTGGGGCGAGGTGCGGCTTTGGGGCGCTCACGGTTCATTCGTCGCTCACCCCGGCGGGCGGGTGGTTGATGCTCGCTCTGCTCGCAGAGTTCCCTCCACTGTCGCAAGGTATATGTTCGGCCATGGATAAAGTTAACTTGGCGATAGGCACCGTTCGAGCCCATAATCTCCTGCTTGATGGGGTCTCGGACTCGGATCTGCTTTATAAGTTCGTCGAGCCTGGGTTGCGCGTCCTTCCATTCTTGGGGGGGAATGATCTTAATGATGCCGTATTTCATGCCGTAAGAGTCGACCTTGGTCATCTAGTGTCATAAAAAGTGTTAGCGACTTCTACGCATCCTTCGGCGGGCAGCGGTACGTTGGGGTGGAGGGGGCGGGGCGTCGTACGAAGAGCTTGAAGTCCTTGAACTGGTGCATGGTCGGCTTGAATACAGGGACAGTCCCCGACCAATGGTCCGGTACGATTTCGCCGATATCATCAACAGGTGGAGGTGGAAGTGCATTCTCGGCAGGAGGAGCGTCGGACATGGGGACGTCGAGGACATCGTCGTCAAGGTCGCTCAATTCCGAATCCTCAACGTCAATCTTGATCGCATCATTCGGCTTTGGCGAGGAGGGCAGCTGAGCCGGCTCAGGCTTAGCGCATTGGATTTCAGGGAGTTCTTCGGGGTCCGCATCGTGGTTCATTGGATCTGTCTTATCGCCGACGAGCTGCGGGTCAACGTCGAATCGAACATGGGGGGCAGCGGCAGTCGTCGCCGAGTCGGATCCGACGACACCGCCGGCAGGTGGAGACGCCAAATCTGCTTCGGGCGACATCTCTAGAAAAGAGGCCGATGGGATGGACTCCGGCGCTGCATGTGACGGTTGTCGGGGGGGAGAGTGGTGAGAGGTGGACGGGGGTTGTGGTTCGATATTCGTCGCCTTTTACTCCAGTAAATGATGGGAAGCAGGAGCCAAGACGAGGGCGGAATTGTAAAACGAGGAACGTAAGGCAGTGTTAGACTGTGAGGTTAGCTGAACTTGAATCTCCAGTCCATCTGTGCACAATCCTCAGCCTTCTGTATTCCCGTTCCTCGGAGTTTTTTTTGTTGGCAGGAATTAATTGGAACGATCAAATGGAACTTGAGATGAAGTCTAGGTGGAGTGAAGTAAAATGGAGTTGCAGGAGTCAAATACAGAATGCAGCAGTGGAATATAGCGGCAGGCTTCAACGTCGGGTGCAGTGTACGAAGTCCACTAATTGATATGTCTGGGGAATATTGCCGGAGAAATCAAGTTGCCAAGGATGGGGTATGGGGAAGAAATCGGCACTGTATAATACTCTAACAGTACTCCCTTCCCAGCAAATTGTTGCCTATTTTGTAAGGTTTCGGAGAGTATAATATACAGTGCTATAATTTAAAAACACGGTATACGGAGCCGACTGAACCGCCACCAGGACGAGAACAGCGAAGTAGTGAAGTAGTGACGTTAGTCTTCAATAAGTCTTTTCGAATATCATTGCTCAAATCTGTGCATCGCTCCTGTCAAAAAGGAACCCTATTTTACTGCGTATTTTCCTGGCTTTATGCTGAGTCAACAATTGTCCGTGTTTATTTGATGTTTAATCGTTGGGATTCGGGTTGTTCAATTGTTCCTTCATTCATCATTTTGCGGAGAACGGATTTATGTTGGTTGCTGTTCTTTACCCTGTTTGGAGGGGTGGGATCAAAAAATGGTCCGATCATGGGCAGATGCTGACGCACGCTAAGACCCTTTGGAGTTCTCGACTCAAGCACGAGGAAAAGGGGAGAAAATAGGGATAGAGCAGGCTGGACTTTATGGTGGAGTTGATCGATTGATGGGTTGCCGTTCGTTCCTTCGTACTTCGCAGGGAGACCTTTGATCAACCGTGGAAGAAGAAGCGCCTCTCAAGGCTAACACGCCTGGAGAGGGACACCACACGGGCGGTTGTTGGAACCGGTTCCGAAGAGGCATAGCTGTTGTTCTCAAAGGCATTGCCTTCATTGTTGCGACTGTCTCCTCTCTTCGCTAGAGACAAACACCCGAGTCTACTTCCTTTGAAAATAGTTACTATGAAGTGGATAAACCGCATCCTAAGAGGAGTCAAGTCGACAATAATAGCCGACGACGACCCCTGTAAAACGGCGACAACAGCAAAGATCGAACTGATTGATAAGATCTTGCTGCCACCTTATCTCCCACCCCCTTTCATCCTCCCCCGCACGCAAGTCTCTCACCGACAATGGGCCATCCAGTCGGATCGCGTGGCATCGCTGATCCGCCGCGGAACCTGAGCCGCAGCCAGGGAAAAACATGCATTGTGCTACTGACTCCTTGCCACTCGCTTGGTCTTCGGACGGTGGTCGCTAGTACTCATGTACACTCATATGCATATCATATCGTAGACGAATAATCGTGGAAGAGTTCTCAACGGCGTCTTCAACGTCACAAGCAGGTCGAATTTTTAGTTTTGTTTTCATATCTGCCAGGGAGGAACGAGATAGAACTTCCCACTTGTCCTACGATCACCGAGTAATGTCGCCTTGACAAAGAGCACCATACTATTAGAGCACTCCCCTTCCCTGAGGAGCGATTGTGAATGGTCGGTCAGTCTGTAGCTAGCCTATGTCCTTCCTTGCCTAGCTCGTAAGCCCCTTGTTTCCTGTGATGATAATCGCGAGTGCTGAAGCTGAAGTCGTCGTTATGAAAGAGAGGTACCTTCTTGATGCATTAATCACATCACTGTCGAGGAAAAGCCTGTCGTCGCTATAATATCGATGATGATGCTTGAATCGTGTTGTTTTCCTTTGTACCATCCGGGTTGTCGAATCCCGCTTAGGTCATCCTGCTCCATCACCTGCCAATGATCAAGATCGTGCAGGGAACCTCAAGTGATGGACAGAACAGCCCGGCCACGGTCCAGCTAGGTCCTTTGACATTCACATCGATCGGAAAAGCCCCGTACCCAAGCAAGATGTCATGTAGATTTCGATTATCATATCAAGTTCCAGAGTATCCAGTTTCATCCCACCCCCAACCCCCACAGCAGCAAAACGTAGCGTCTCAGGAACATCGTCTATCTCATCACAGATAAAAAAGCTGTATGAATCAACGTTTTGAAAGAAAAAAGGCCGAGATTAAAAAGTCGTCTCCATATATACCCCTTGCAAATCCTGGTCATTACTAGACGACAGAGAAGAAGAAGAAAACGAAGAAGAAGTAGAAGAAGGGAAATAAATGTGCGCCGAAAAGGAAATAGCGAGAAGAAAGGCGGCTAGGAGCGGTAGAGAAGAGAGTTGACGAAGGATTGGGGCCTTTAGCGAAGGTGGCTCTCGCCCAAGCCTATGAGCTCTAGGATCACAGGTATAATCGACGTGCTTAACCAACCGATGCCTAGGGGCGGTCACTGTTAGCTTCAATCTCCCACAATGCAGGTCAGAGAAGTCTTTCTTACCTGCGTAGACCACCAACTTGGTCACAACTTCCACGTCGTACCTCACCCGCGGCCTCACTAGCCTCGAGAACATCTCCGTCTCATCAAGGCCGTCCCCTCTGGCCGCATACACATCCACCTTCCCATTCTCGCCCGTCCGCGAAACGAGCACCTCGCCCTCACCCATCATGCTCTCGTACTGCTTCAGCAGACTCTGCCTCGTCTCGTGCACCTTATTTACCTCCTCGTGGCCGCCGCTCTTCTCCTTCAAGTCCGTAAGACTCGACTTGCTCCTCAAGCTCCCATTGCTTCCGATGCTCTCCCTCCTCCTCCGCTCACGGTAGGCGAGCGTCTCGTACGCATCAGCGGCGCTCTGCGGACCGACAGACACGGATCTGCCGCGGCTGTTGGGGTGGCGCATACTCTCCACCACGCGCGGCAGGTCTGAAACAGCAGGGAAAACGTTATCGAGCCGTAGCTTCGGCGAGACCGTCTGGTACTGCGAGGCGGGCTTGAAGAAGCGTCTCGGCAGGATCCAGCCGGCGCGCGTGATGACGCGGAATATGTGCGGCAGGAACTTGAGCAGCGCCGGCTTCGTGACTTCCCTCCAGACGAAGATGATGGCGACGCCGATGACGAGCCGCGCGAGGAGGATGTACCAGGAGAGCTTCGTGACGTCCATGGATTGGAGGCCGTGAGCGTGGCCGATGAAAGGGTCCCAGGCCGTTCGGCCATAGGTCCACGTGCCGCACTCGAGACCGATGACGACGCCGGCGAAGGCGACGCTGTCGTCGAAGCAGGGGCAGTCGTCAGCAGGCTCGGGATGTATGCGGACCAGGGCAATGATAATGAGAGTGGCGATGAGTGGCGCGAACCACGAACTATTGTACATGTACAGATCTAATTCAGGGCCGTAGTAGAACTCGACGACGCCTATGAAAAGGCCGAGAATTGAACCGAATATTACGTCTAGGAACCCATGCATGCCGCAGTAAAGTCGGCCAATGACAATGGAAAATGCGTAAAAGTAGGCGAGGTATTCGAGGCCCGTCTTCGTGCCTTCGGAGAGAGTGTTTTCGGGGTCTCGGAGGAGGAGGAGCGCATACGCTGCTACGGAGACGGCATTGGCGCTATGGGTTGACGGGAAGCCGTATTCTAAGGCGGCATATCCGGTCATGGTAATTCGGTGTAGGGGAGGAGACAAGGGTCGGGGAAGCGAGAGCATGTCTTTTATAAAACCGGTGAAGAAGACGCCGGATGCGAGGACATGGACAAGTCTAAAAGAATGTTAGAGCAGACAAGTATTAACAGCATGCGGACCAACATCTACTCACGCCTTTCCGTACGACGAATAACCGCACCAGAATAGTAGAGGAAGGCCAACCATGTAGAACGTATGGGTACCAAGGTTTGCGGTGATGGCAAAGTAACTATCGAGAAGCGGCGTTCGAACCGCGCCCTGGAAATAGGCCAGGTACGGCGTCTCCCACCGGATAATGGGGAGGAGGAACTGTCGAACGGCATACCGCCAGGTCGGAAGCGCTCTTTTGTCTGCGCGATTCTTGTTAGCCAAAGAACCCTCGGAAAAGACGCAGTGCCTTAGACGAGGACTCCTTCGAGCGCCTTCCTGCTTGTCACACGTGAATTCTCGCCGTGTAAGAAAGGTCTCGCGAAGACCTTCAACAAAGACGTACAGTGGTCCAAACTCCTCAATCCCGCATCCGGCGCCGTGCGCACGTCGCCATCCTTCTTCGACGCAGCGGCAACATCCTCAATTGTCGCGATCTTGTCGAGCGCTCCCGGCGCTGAATGCGGGACGGGGACGGCGAGAGTCATGAGTGGATAGCCGATAACATTCACGGTTCGTTGTCGGAAGAGCTAGCGGTTCGAGACAGAAGAAGAAAGGGGGGTCGCATTCGAGGAGGTCGAGGGCGCGGAGGGAGTCGAAACGAGGGGGAATTGGGGAGAGGGGGTGGTGCGGAATCGTTCTATGAAGTAATATCAATTGTGCAGGTCGAGATTGAGAGGGTTCTGCATGTACAATTGTACGGTTGAGATCGTATTGTTGCGTAATAATCGATGTTTTCCGCGTGTTTCTCGCTTCGCTCCTCGCTCCCACCAAGGAAACAGAGAACAGAGTTCCCTCGGCTTGGCACCGAGGCTTCATTTGATCTTGGGCCAATTCTTAGTGGCCAAGTACCAGTTTGCGGCCCACGCCCAGCGTTCCCACAGTGTGTTGCAGTGTCTTGTCAAGTGCTGAACCCCTGAAAAACGGCCCCGCCAGGTGGATTGGCCCACTCAACGCCGCCCTGTGACGCCACCAATCGAGCTCATTCGAGCTTGCACCCACCCGAATCAAATTGGAATGGAGCGAATGGGTTGATTGATCCATCAATCCATCGATCCTCCCACAAAGTAAGTTCATAGCATCGAAGCTTGTGAAAGTTCAACAGTTCGCTTCCTTACAAAACTCCAGCTCATCACAGCACCGCACGTCATATGAAAACGACCCGGAATAACCGCCAACATACTTTCATTCATTCAATTAGCTCACGCCTCAATACCGTCATAATCTCACCACGTACCCCTTTCCATTTGCTCATCACAAGTTAATCCTCTCACCCAATCCCAGTCCGCCCAATTACCCTCACGCTCATGGCCTCCGTCCGTGCCGCCGCTTCCTTAGCGTCAAAGCCCTTCCGGCCCACAGTCTCTCTCCATGGCCGCCACTGCCTAATCACCGGAGGTTCCGGAGCACTCGGCGCCTCCATAGCCGCCGACATGGCTCGCGCCGGAGCCCGCGTCACGCTACTCGGCCGGAACGAGGACAAGCTCCGGGCGGCCTTGCAAGCCGTGGTCTCAAGTGCCTCCGAAAATCTAGAAGCGGACTCGGCTGGAAACCGTAAGAGCGTAGATCAGACGGCCACCGGTGAGAGTAGCCATAGATACCTTGTCGTAGGTCGTGAGGGAGGCGAGGTTAAGGATATCATTGCTGTAGGTTAGCTCCGTCCTTCTCGTAGATGTGCCCGCCCAAGTTGGGAGCAAGTATAACCGTTCTTGAGCCACTCTAATAATGTTGCATAGGCTGAACGAAAGATCGATGTCCTCGTAAACGCCGCCGGAATACCTCAGTCCAGCCTCCTCTTCAAAACAGACTACGATGAAATCGAGAGGCTCCTCGAATCTAACCTCTCACTATCCATCAAAGCCTGCAAGGCCGCGACTCGGCCCTTGATGCGAGCCGCACCCGATTGTAAGTCAAGAACCGGAGAGGGAAAAAATCAACACAATTTAAATACATTGTAGGAAAAAAAACTAAACTCAATCTCAAACAACAGCTTGCATCATCAACATGGCGAGTGTCCTCGGCACTCACGGCGGTCGTGGTTCCTCCGTCTACGCCGCTTCCAAAGCCGGCATCATAGGCAAGTTCCGTGAAGACCTCGAGATCAACACGCCGCAGCCCGTCAAGACTCACACTAATCATGCCCTCTGACTTTCCAGGTCTAACTAGATCTCTGGCCGCAGAGCTAGGCCCCCTCGGCATCCGGGTCAACTGCCTAGTGCCCGGTTACATCCAAGCCGGAATGACTGAATGTAAGTGGAACCAATTTCTTCTTCTCACACATCAGCCCCCCTTTGCCTCTTGCCGTATGCATCCCCCATAGAAAAACAAAACCGATGCCGTACCCATTTCCCTTTCTCGCCCTTCTTAATGCCCTTCTCCTCCTTGTTGTACAGGTCTATTAATATACACATGATTCCACAAAAAAATCCAGCCGTAGGAAACATCCCCATCAAGCCAGAGCAGATTCCTCTCGGTAGATATGGCCACCCCAGCGAGGTATCGCACGCCGCCCTATTCCTGGCGACGAACCGCTATGCAAACAACTGTATCCTCAACATTGACGGCGGATTGAGCGTTGGTCTCGTGTGAGCCCAGCCTCAAGGCCGTTCTTTTGAAAATGACAAATTTTGCGCGTCTCTTTCCAATCAATCGTCGATCAAGATCGCGCCCTCGTCCTCGATAATGACGACATCGTCGTCCGGTACGTCCACTTGCGACGTCTTGGCCTTTTTAACCTCTAGCACATCGTCATCATCGTCAGAACGGGCGCGCTTGAGCGACTTCGCGGCATCGAGCTCGGTCGCATGGACTCCATTGGCGCCGGACTTTCCGTTAGTTATTACGGCTTCTGGAGGCGGCTCTGCCTTGGGTTTCCTGGGAATAGATGGAGCTTGGTCCGTGGCGATACCCTTGATTGGCTTTTCATCGGGTTCTTTCCTGTTATAAGAGAGTCGGTTATTAGCTTGTGGGCCAAGAGGGATCGTGCCTTGATAAGAGTGGGAGGACGTACAAATCTTGGATATTGACCAGGACATTTACGAAGGGGTCATCGTCGTCCTCGTCAACAATGGTCAAAAATGAGTCCTTGTGGATACCTGTTTAAGAGTTAGAACGAGTAGGTCACGCCAAAGAGGATAAAAAGGGGAGAAAAAGAAGTACATACCAAGCTCAGTCAGCTTCTTATTGAGGTTTTCCGTTTCATCAACATCGTAGAGGATGCCAACTTCGTTGCTGACAATAAACTCCTTGTCACCATAACCCAACCCGAGCCTCACAAAGTCCTCAACAAGATCGTTGAGAGTCGCCCGCGTCATGTCGACGTAGGCGCTCGTCTGATAGGTGCCGCATACCGGGCAATTGGGGTTTGGCGCGCGAGATCTGTCACTCGCAAGGAGTCGGGCGGAAGCGAAAGGCGTTAAGAAGACCTGAAAGGCGGCTAGTTAGTGGGAGGAATAAGGAAAATAGCAACGGTGCTGGTACTACTAACCTCCTTGACCTGGTCATACTCTCCCTTGAGAACCTTGAACGCCTGTAGTACACATAATCCAGCAACGATGGCATTCGTCGTCGCAATAGCAGGAATAATATTTCCAGCCATCTGCTTAATATCGAACCGCGATTTCCGGTCAATACCAAAGAGAGTTGACCGGATATTGGCACTCGCCGCTACGAAATCAAGCGTGTCCACATCATCCTTATCAAAGGCGATGATGGGCTCGGGGTCCTCGGGCTTTTTGTTCTTCTTCATCTCCAGAACTCGCTTGCTGAGCCGGTCCAAACTATCCCGGAATACCACCAAGCTCTCCTCTAGAGTCCACACCCTTTGGCCATCGTGGAGAAGCGAGTCCTTCGCGGCGAGCGCCTCTGAGGCCTTGCTCAGAAGATCGTCGTGCTTGACCGCGTCCGGGGCTTTTCGTGACTTCCACATGTCCTCCATGGAGCGTAGCCTTTCGATGTCTGTGTAGAAAACCTTGTCGAAGAGCATCTGGGGGAATTCCGGGGTGCCGACAGAATTTCGGATCTTTCGAAGAGCCGCCGACTCCCTCCTCAACTCTTCGATTTCTTGCGCTAGACGGTTCTGTTAGGTACAACGCATGTATGCAGCGACAAGGCTTACAAACGTACCATTATCGGCGTCCACGGAGTGGTCGAATGCGGATTCATCCTCGCTAGTGCCGAATATCTCACTATATAGGCGAGAAGCGTTAATAGAAATTTCCGCAAAAATTTCTGGTTACCGCCGCCGGCGAAAAACTTACTTTAGAAGATAGCTCTTGCCCCACACGATGCAGTGGATGGGCTGGCTAGGTGTGCTGCGAATGGTGCAGACAGGAAAAGACTTTGGAGTATCCTTGGGGCTACAGTCATAGCAAGCAGTCACGCCCTTCTTGATGACCTGAACCTGCCCGTTGAAGCCCGTCGTGCCGCTCTCGATTAGCGGTACGTCCGCAGCGAGGCACATCTTGTTGACGTGGCGTCGCGCATCGAGGTTGTCGAGCGCATTGAACACCAGGTTGAATCCCCGAAACCATTCGACTCCGAATTGGCTGTCTTTGATATTTGCGTGATATGCGATGATCTGGGCGTCGGGGTTGAACTTTTGTGCAACTTCCTTCGCAACCTACGTAAAATGAACCAAGTCAATATTCCGAGACGGTTAGGGGCCATTACGGATCGCATGGAGGCGTACCAGAGACTTCGACTTCTTGATGTGTTCGTGTCGGAAGAGGAATTGTCGGTTAAGGTTCGAGAGATCAATCGTGTCGAGGTCAACGATGTGGACGTCGCGGAAGCCGCTGAGGACTAGGTTCTTCAAGAGCTCGCATCCGATTCCTCCCGCTCCAACCATGAGAATCTTGGACTGTTCACCACCAAGTTAGCACTCTCCGAGGTCTACGACGGCTGCGCGACCAGGCACGAGGGTTCGCTGGTGACGAGCGGTAGTATGCTCGGCGAGGCGCGAGCGAGTGAGAATGAGGGCGTGTCACGGTCAACTCCACGGGTGTGGCCGCCCTCGTGTCTGGAGTCCAGGCGGAAATGGTATCGATCAAACGCAGACGTGCATACCTGATTGAGCTTATCGTTAAGGTTTGCGCCCAGCGTTTGCTGGTTGTAAGTATCACGAGTGACAGCCATCTCGATCGCGATTTGGCGCGAGCCGATCGATGCCAACGTTAGGAGAAGAGGACCATCCGGTGGTGAAGGGCGCCCTAACAAGATGTGGGGGTTGGTCGTGTGCAGGCGAAAAAGTTGAGGGGGAAAGGGCGGAAAGAGGTGAACGAGAATGTTTGCAGTTGGACGTGCGACGCGGCGAGGCTACAGTCAGGATGGGCAGGCAAGATTCAAAAGTCGATCGATGGATTGGATTCCGACATTCAAGCGTGACCTCAGAGTGACTTTGGTGGGGCGCTGTTGGTTCCGTATTAAAGCGGGAATTTTAGGACGGACAATGTACTGGTCTTGTCGCAGTCTGCCATCCACTCACTCAGTGCATTTAGGAGGCAGTCCCTGAAGAAGGTTCAAGTTTCCAACACTGGTATACACCAATAATTCAAGGAATCAAAGTGCAAAATGCAACCGGCGTTGGTCTGCCATGCCAGGCGGCTCAATCCAATCAATTTGGTAACACCCTCCATCTTCTCCCCAAGCTGCATCAATCCTGAACGACGACTCGGGTGCGAAGCCGTGGTCTCATGTCAAGAATGGTTTTTCATCAGCCCATCCCCGTCCACGGCAACAATTAAACCAGCAAATATTGATAATATGCCATTAAAAGGATCGCTCGCAATATCATTCCCTCTTATCCATCATTCTACCCTTGTTTGCTCAGTCCAATTCAATCATGAAACAGACTTGTACCGCAAGATGGAGGCTTACGTAAAGACGAGATTGCGCTCTGGGGGAAGGAGGCGGTAGACTTGTTTGCCATTCCAGCGAACTAATGAGATATTGACCGACTATCTACACAATCGAGGAAAAAAGTTTGTCTCTGAGTCTCCTGTTTGCCTTTTCCGTGCTCGATAGACCCGTACAAGGGGGAGGAGTCGGCCTGTAAAACTTCCATACGACTCTCTTCTGTTTCGGTTCTTTCGTGGTGCCCCTGCAAGCCAACCATGTCTGACGACGAGGCCGATCCCGAACTCCTGGAACTTCTCCGCCAGCATATCCAGGGGAAATTAAAAGTTGATGATGAACCGGATACCGGCGTTCTGGAGGGTGCCGAATATGTCTATGACAACTCAATTGATGTTGCCATCGATATGAGAGCGAGCAAGGCAGCGGCCGTCACCATTTACAACTTGATGAAGCAAAAGGGGTACTCAACGTCGACATGGTCAGAGCATGAACTTCATCCAAAAACCAAGGATGAAAGTACCCTAGCTTTCATATTTACTATGGATCTCCTAAATTTCTCGTTCTGGTCTGAGCTACCTGCAGAGGAGAGGTTCGCAGTTGAGTATCGCGGCCAGACTTGGACAGGATATTGGAGTCTTGTCGCTTCATTGCAGAGGGCTCTTGAAGAAGGTTGGCCTTTCATAGATTAATACGGATCGCTATCTCACGTATCTTGGAGAAACATCCTAACCTTTTTCTTTAGGGATTCCCATCACGAGCTCGGACTTTTGGCAAAGTGAAGATGAGTGCACTCTCGAGGTTCTGAAGCACGTCTTTAGATCGACCACCGAAGAAGAGATGCCGATGATTGAGGAACGCCTTGCTTGTCTGCGTGAGGCCGGAAAGGTGCTCTATGAGGTACAATAGAATCTCCACTTACTTGCGCTCCTCTTTTGTCTAGAAAAGCCCAAAATCGGGGTCACTAGCCCAACGCGAGTCACTAATTTTGTTATTTGGCAGAATTACGGATGCAGCTTGGAAGAGCTCATCTGGTCCGCCAACGGCTCTGCTGCTGCCCTCGTGAACATCCTCGCCCGTGACTTCTCTTCCTTCCGTGACGAGTTCACTTTCGAGGGGCGACGGCGTCCGGTCCGCTTTCTCAAGCGCGCCCAAATCTTCGTTGCCGATGTGTGGGCTTGCTTCGACGGCCAGGATTACGGCGACTTTTATGACATTGACAAGATCACAATGTTTGCCGATTATCGAGTGCCGCAGATCCTAAACGCCATGGGTTGCTTATACTACAGTCCCTCTCTTGTCTCGTCCATCAAGCAGGGCAAGCTGATTGGCTCTGGAACTTATTGGGAGCTGCAAATTCGGGGTACGTTTAGAAAGACCCTCTCCCAAGGCGCATTTGCGAAATAACCTGTGTTGTATTAACTCTCTTTTAGGATGCAGTATATGGTGTGTTGAGCTGATTAGGAGAGAAATATTGAGGAACCATCCCGACGCCCAGGTCAATGCAATTCTGATCGACTTTTTCTTATATGATACCATCAAAGAGCGGGAAGAGAAGGGAGAAGAGGGGCTTTTGACACATCACAGGACTAGAAGCATCTGGTATTAGAGTGCATACGGAAAATTCGGTGTAGAGATAGACAGCACTAGAGGCGAACCGATTTTTTTTTCTTTATTTCAAGTATTACATCCCGAATGGATTCAAAAGCAAACGCTCTGCAAGAACGCAAACACAGACAAGTACAAGGAGTTCAAAAGTGACACCCCGTCTGAAACAGAGAATCCCTAAGCCAGACGCCGTAACACCGTTTCCACCTATCATCACAAAATCAGGACTGCCGTAAAGCAGAGTAAAGCAGCTCACGCCCCAGCGGCAATGTGGCTCATGATTTCATCCATCGACGACACCTCTGTGTTAGCCTTGGGATGCTTCTTGTGTTCTTTCATAAGAACAGCGAGGACCTCGATCGGAGGGTTAAGACCAAGCCTTTCCGCCCGCTTCCAGCGCTTGGTGCGGTCGATGCCAATGCTCGGCTAGAGAAAGTCAGCCCCTGGAATGCGATGTCGACTTGCGCATTACCCAACAAACCACAACACAGAAAACGAATGAACGGAAATATTACTTACTCCATACTGTGATGAAACGTCAAAATATCGCAAAATCTTCTCGTGAACAGTCAAGTCCTCCTGATGCACCGGCATCGCGAGCCTAGCACTCATAATTCCAGACCAATACTTTTTAATCTCAGCATCCGTCATCTTCTCCGCCAACGCCTCGAACTCGTCACTCTCCGCTTCCGCCGGTTCGGGAGCAGCACTAACTTGTTCAACGACATGTTCGCCTTCCTTGGGGGTCTCCTCTTCCCCCTCTTCGACGGGAGTCTCTTCGACCTCCTCTTCTTCTTCCTCCTCTTTGGAGGGGGTTCTCACCTCCGCCTTCTTGGGGGTGGTGGGTTCGGCGAGTGCGGCTTTCTTCACATCCTTGGGGACGGCCTTCGTTACGCGACTGGCAAAGCTAATGGTCGATTGACCCTTTTCGGGGCCGGGTCTGGCTCGACTGCCGCCTGTTGATCGTCGGGTGACTGGCATTGTGAATTGATGTGAATGATGTCAAGGAAGAGGGGTAGCGAAAATCGGCTGAGTGAAGGAGTATTAATGATTTGAGAATAAGAGCGTGTGATGCCACAATATTCTAGGTCGGGAAGTGCTCCGTAAGTATGGAATCTGCTCAATTCTTAGAGTATATCCCAGATATTTCGATAAGGTTGAGGTTTCAATTCATTTCATTCACCTCGATTCGGAGATGGTCGTAAGACGGACAAATGAGATCAAGGCAATTTTGGCGGGGCAACGCGAGCCTGGAGCGAGGTCACGTGAATTCCATCATCTCACTGATCTTGACGAGGCAGTGTTCAGCTTCCTTCAAGACTGGATGGATGAAATGTGCAGAATTTTGTCTATTCCGAACGAATTAAACCCAGGATATCTCATTCCAGCGTCTTCACCTAAATTCCTGTAGCCTCCCTGTAGAACGAAAGGCTCCGGTTGGACCCCGCCGTACAAAAGAACTCACTCCTACCCGTTTTTGGCAACCACTTCACAGACCACAGCGGCTTATCCGTCTCACTATGGGTGGCGACGCAGACCTTCCGTTCAACAGACCAGACCTTGGCCTTGCCATCCATGGCGCCACTGAGAAGAAACTCGCCGCTGTCATTCCAGTCGACGGACGTTACCCACGCGGAATGGCCCGTGAGGTTGCCAACATGTTCGCCGTGTTGCATGTCGTAGAGGGCTATGACGGCGGAATCTCCCGCAGCTGCGAGTCTTGTAGAGCCAGGCGAGAAGGCGACGGTCCGGATCGCGTTCGCTAGACCTAGGCTAAGTTAGCCAATCTGCACACACCCCGCCGAAAGCAGAGCTCTCTATTCGAAGAGGGATAGGAGACGTACCTGTTAATGAATATACAAGTCTTCCTGTATCGTTGTTGAAAACGTAGACGGTGCCATTCTGATGTCCACTGGCAGTGTACTTGCCATTACCGCTCAAATCCACACACATTCCAAAGCTACCCGAGTTCCCACTGCCCGTCTCGTACTCTCGAATAATCTTGGGGCTATTCTTATCAAATACGTCCCAGACTATGACCTTGCCATCCCTGGTCGTGGTAGCCAGGTACTGGCCGTTCTCGTTGAGAGCGATAGCCCATATCGATGCGTCCTTCACGGCGCCCTTCGGGATCTCGGAGTGTGTGGTCCACTCACTAGAGTCGGGGTCGAGACTCCATACTTTAATCTCACCACCAAACCCGGCGCTCGCGGCCACTTTGCCGTTGCGGGATGTGCAGAGGTGATGACAGCCTAATGGGTGGGCGGCGCTGATGGTTTGGGTGAGTGAGAAGGTAGGTGTGGTGGTTTCGTGGACGTTGATGCTGGAGGAGCCGCTTGCTGAGAGGATGGCCTTGGGAGTTGCCGCAAGGGCGAATATGTCGGTAAGGTGTGCTGGGAATGGTCAGCGATGCGATGAAGAGCAGGGTACGCTTCGCTTCAGGTAGTGGAGTGGGGAGTTAGGCTGATCATTGATGCTTACCATTGTCCACAGTATGGACGGTGAGATATTGTTTTGACTGAATATAAATTAGCGACGATTAATTCTGAAATTTTTGGTAAGATCAGGGGATAAATACCATGACTGCACGTATTCGCCTGGGTGCGTCGAAGGTGATGAGCACAGGATGAAGTTGGCGATGTGTGAGAGTGTTCAGATGAATGGACGTTGAAATGTCAATTCATGGTGGGGTTAATATTGATCTGGCTCCCCCAAAGCTTACCCCGACACCTCAATTGTTCTGGCGCGTTTCCCCAACCGCCGTACCTCTACGGACACACACCTGATTTGCATTATTCTCTTCTTTCTAGGCCTTTATCAATTAATGTAATTATTCAGCGCAACAGGCGAGGAAGCCTTCTGTTGCGACCCTCTTGCCGGATCAAATCACAAGCAGCGGAGAAGCCCATCAAGGACTGGAGAAGGATCCGACTCATACGGCTCCTATCGCACAAGTCATCAATCTCAGAGAAGACGCCTGTTGCGGAGTCCGAGGGGATGGACCTACGAGCAAAAACAGCCCACGCATCGGAGCAGTGCGGACTCTTCGCCGTGGCTCTTGTGTCTCTTGACGACGCCCAAACTTATAGGATGATAATGGAGAATGGACGTTCAAGTTAGGCATGATATCAACATATCAACACCATCCTTCACATCATTCCCACTTATAACTTCCAAATTCCTTAAAATCATTTCCAACAACCGCGTACTGTGTATGGCTCTCTTGTCAATATGGTGCGCAACCGGACGAACTGCTCTTACACCATCAATATCATCCACGCCTGGAAAAGCACCGATGTATGACACAATAGAGCAGTATACTGAGAGGCAAAAGAGATAGTGTTACATTGATTATATGCCCAAAACGCCAATGATGTACACCAGTGTCTACAATGGGGAAGTGATGCGGGATCAACATCTATACACAAGAGCTTCGGCGGGCTCTGATCCTCCACATAACACCCTCAAACAAACTTCCCAGACGAGTTATCTTCCTTCCATACTTGATGTATCCCTGGGAGATGTTAGTTGGCTGTTCTACGCAAAGATTCCAAGGGATATTCACATACTCTCCATGCAATGAGGGCACAGTCGGTGCATGCGCTTCGTCTGACCACACCCCGGACACCTGCACAGCGAATTGACGTCCTTCAACGCCTTGCCGGCCATCTGCCGGTGTCTCTTCTTCGAGTGGGATGTCTTCTTCTTGGGGACGGCACGAAGGATGGACTCCCATATGTCGCCGAGTAACGAGGGTAGGCTGAGCTGGATGCCAGGAATACCCATGGAGAGGGAAGGGAGGAGAGGGTGGGTGACCTCGTGGGAGTAGACGGTGGCCCATCGGGACGAGGCGAGTATTATCGGGGCCGAGACTCGAGGGAGAAGCATGGACGCGAGGCCCGGGGCCATACGCAGTTGATGCGCCGCTGCGACAGCCATGGTTGTGTAGATATACCCTTGATGACGTTCGAAATGGCGATGGAAGGCGAAGAATTGCAGCGGACCGGAGGGTCGTGTTCCTTGCACCGCCTGATTAAACTTCGAATGAGCTTGGCTTTCGACTTCGGCGATGGTTTGGTAGGAAGGGTTTCGCTACGACGCTCGTATCCTCGAGGATACTGGCTTTGATGGCAAGCTTGATACTGCTCGATCATAGCATCCTCACTTTTCACGCCATGGGCTCAAAATTATTTCCACACCCGAACTTCATCCGACGGTACCTGGGTACTTGATACTTAGTACTTCTCTGGGGTACCTCAATACTTTCCGTAGAATTGCGATCCAGGAGAAGGAGCCAATCATTGAGCAACATGCGCACAGACCAGAGGCAGACCAATTGGCAGTTGCGACTGGGTCCATTTCCCCCTTTCCCTTTCCCTAGCCCCCCTGGCTCTGGGCTGCCAATCCCCAGCCCAAATAACAGGCTGGAAAATTATTGCAGGTGGCAGGTGCGCTCTACTAAATGAATCTCCTAATCGTACGGACCAGCAGTAAAAAGTATCATTTTCTAACCGTTGAAACAAACTCTCTCGGCCCCCCGTCCATCTGATCTACCTCTTTTTGCTGTCCTCACGGTATCTGCCCATCTCCAGCTCATACTGCTGTAACACTTGTTTGGCAATTGCAGCCTTTCCCCATAAGATAACTTCATCGTCAGCTTCCTGTAATATCGAGCCCGCGTCTCTCTGAACCTGTTAACCTTATCTCCCCTGACCGACAAACACGCCCCCTTCTCTCAATTCGTTTCGCACCGGGACGGACTCCGAATAGCAACAATGGCCTCCACAACCATCTACCCCAAGAGCCATGTCGGTTTTGACAGCATCACATCCCAGATCGAGCGCAAGCTCTTGAAACGTGGTTTCCAGTTCAACGTCATCTGCGTTGGTATGGCTTCATTCCCTTGGTCCCTGACTGGTGTCGTGTACTAGCCACGTTCGCGTTGCCATCGATCATCGACCTACCTCAAGCTACCATCATCCTGCCCTCATCGATCAGGTTACTAACTACTTCGTTCTACGTTTAGGCCAGACTGGTCTCGGAAAGTCCACTCTCATCAACACCATGTTCGCGTCTCACCTCATTGACTCCAAGGGACGCATGCTCCCCGACGAGCCCGTCCGAACCACCACCGAGATCCACTCCGTGTCCCACATTATTGAGGAGAACGGTGTGCGCCTCCGACTTAACATTGTTGACACTCCCGGATACGGCGATCTCGTTAACAACGACCGCTGCTGGGATCCCATCGTCAAGTATATCAAGGACCAGCACTCCGCCTACCTCCGCAAGGAGCTCACCGCCCAGCGTGAACGATACATCCAGGACACCCGTATCCACTGCTGTCTTTTCTTCATTCAGCCCTCTGGCCACTCGCTCAAGCCTATTGATATCGTTGTCTTGAAGAAGCTTTCCGATGTCGTCAACGTTGTCCCCGTCATTGCCAAGTCCGACAGCTTGACACTCGAGGAGCGCCAGGAGTTCAAGGAGCGCATCAAGGAGGAGTTTGCCTTCCACAACCTGAAGATGTACCCCTATGACAACGAGGAGTTTGATGATGAGGAGCGTGCCATGAACGCCCAGATCAAGGTAGGTTAAAACATTGTCGGCGCAAACGAGCCCATCGAATGAGGAGTTGGAAGAGGTCAATTTCTAACTCGAACCTTTGCAGAGCCTTATCCCCTTCGCCGTTGTCGGTTCCGAGAAGTCCATTATTGTCAACGGCAAGCAGGTTAGGGGCCGACAGAACCGATGGGGCGTTATCAATGTCGAGGATGAGAACCACTGCGAATTCGTCTACCTCCGCAACTTCCTCCTCCGCACGCACCTCCAGGATCTCATCGAGACCACTTCTCAGATCCACTACGAGACCTTCCGTGCCAAGCAGCTGCTTGCCCTCAAGGAGAACTCGGCGCATAGCGCTGGTAGCCGGCCAATCAGCCCGGCGGCTGATCGTGAGCTCAGCCGGAACTCACAACGGATGACAATGAACGGGTACTAAGTTCGACGCACAGTTTGATTTTCACCAACTCCTTCCCGGCCTTGAAAGGTCACCGGAGTTGAGGGTTACATTGATGTCGGCCATCTGCCCTTATGAACCCTTGATTCAGCTGTCATGGTTTTTATAGCGAAGCGAACCCTTCCCGAGAACAAAAATTTCATCGATTCTACGATATACCTGCCGCCTTATTTCACGCTAACCCGTGGAAGAGACTTTGGGAAACGGCAAAAAAAAAATCCAGGATGATCACCGGTGTCTTATGTCCTGGCGCTGGTGAGGTATCGAATGGGTATAGAGTCTAATTGGAGGAGCTAGTTGTGGCCTCGATCATTCTTGTTGGGCGTCTGAAGGTTTTCTTTTTGGATTCGCACTTCGAATGAAACGAGGTGCCTCTCTCCCATGCGCCCTCTCTTGTTTTGTTACTTTGTTATCCCCCCGAGTCCCAAGGTTCTTCTGCGTTTCTTCTTTTTTTTTTTCTTTATTTGGTTTTCCTGTCCCTTATTACGAAGGAGAGGCTGCTCGCTATTTTTCTTATGTTTTAATTATTTCGGTTACCCCCCCGTGCTCTAATCCAGAGTCCGCTTCGATACCTAGTCAACGCAGTAACTTTTTTTCCTTGTTTTTATTAAAAAGAATATGCAAGCGCTCTCTAGTATAAAGTGACTGTCTATCTGCTTTGAACCGAAGGAGTCTTGACAATGTAAGCATTTGTTCTCGTGTTATCCCTTGTAGATTCCCACGTCGCCTCGCTTTTTCCCGGTGTATAATCGAACCAGGTGTAATATCGAAAACCCAAAATGCGGCCACCATTTTGTCTATATTTTTATATACCCTTCTACGCCGACTTGTAGATGAAGTCATCGAGCTGCTTGTAAGCTGTCTCGAGATCGTCGTTGACGATGATAATGTCATGTACGCCGGGAGTCTTGGAGTACTCGAGCTCGCGCTTCGCCTGGGTGAGGCGCTTCTGCACGCTCTCCTCGGTCTCGGTGCCGCGGCCGCGGAGGCGCTTCTCGAGGATTTCTTCGGAGGGGGGCGCGACGAAGACGTAGCGGGCGGGAATGTCGGAGTTTTTGATTTGCTTGACGCCCTGTTGCGTGGAGTGGCCATTAGCTTTTTTTCTCTTCGACGGACCATGTCGTAGTCGTAGATGGTAGCTGAAAAAAAAAAAAGGGGGGGGGAGAGAGAGAGGAGAAGAGGAAGAAGAAAAGAAGCTATAATAACATACCTCCATCTCAATATCCAAAACCACAACCTTACCCTTCGCGCTCTGCTCCTCAATGGTCATCTTACTCGTCCCATACCGGTTCCCACTAAACTTGGCATGCTCGACGAAGCCGTTGGCGTCGATGAGGTCCTCAAAGTCCTTCATGGGGACGAAGTGGTAGTGGACGCCATGGACCTCGCCGGAGCGGGGATCCCGCGTGGTGTGGGAGACGGAGAAGGCGAAGACGTCCGGGTGGCGGGAGAAGAGGAGCTGGAGGAGGGTGCCTTTGCCGACGCCCGAGGGGCCGGAGACGACGATGGGGCGGGTGTCGGTGGGGAGTTCTGAGGTTGTCGGTTTTTGTGGTTAGCATTGAAGTCGGCGGGGAACGGTATGGTCTTCCTTTGGCGGCTTGATTGAGGTGGTTGGCGGTTTCGCGGGATCATGGTTGGGGGTTTCGAAAAGCTTACTAGACATGTTGGAGAAGGGACGGGTTAAACCTTTGGGGATCGTCTGCAAGCCGGCGCGGGAGAGGGCGGTGAAGAAAAGGCGAGAGGAGCGGAGGGGCATAAAGGATGGGTTGGGGGTTTTGAGATTTGATGTTGCGCGGGTGGGATTTGCGATTTGCGAGCGGTTTGGACCGATGATGTAAAGAGTTCTGAGGTAACACCAGCAGTTTGAACCTTCAGGCAGAACTTCAGAAGTGAGTGAATTGGCGTTTGGTGGGGAAGGCGGCTGCTGATGTGGTTCAATCAAGGTTCTCTCGACGACAGACGTCAAGTCTTGGTGCCTGCCAGCGTTTCTCAGGGCCAATTGGCAGCTGAAGTGCTCTTAGTGGCATGGCAAATGCAGACTAAACTTTAGCCATCAATGATCCCACTCCGCGTTCATATTTTCCGCCATCTGATTCTCGGCTCCTGATCCTGATTTCAACATACCCATAAGGGGGCATGTGAATGTGTCTACTTTGTATCCTGTCGACTCAAGACTGCCGTTTATAGGTTGTGTACTATAATAAACTTTACCTTTGCAATGGTGATTGACCGGTAGGGGCTTCCAACTTCTTCCCCATCTTCGTTGCTCCTTCCACATTTGATATCTCCGGTCCTCCACTGCTCTCCATTGCTTGCTCCTCCAACTCGGTGTAGGCAACCGTTCAACCCTTTTAGAGTCATTATATAATTATGCAGACTTGGCATACGCCAATCATGCGGCGCGAGAACAGTACCCAGCGGAGTGATGAGGGAAAGTCCCACAATACTGGACCGGGAAGGGCCCTCGACACCAGCGCCAGCTCGACCACGCAGCAAACTCCAGCAAACATGCATTCTTCGCAACCCCGGAAAACTCCGAATGAACCATCTAATTCCACTGGAAATATGATGAGTTCGGATGATCCCAGTTCTATACTAGATGTAATGGCTAGCATGTTCGGGCAAAACCCCGATGCATCTCCAGCCCAGCCGCGAGCACCCAATAGCAATAGTGTTTTGCAGACATCAGGTATACCAGGGCTTTCACAAATGATCTTTGATGAGAATTTCAGAGAGGCTGCGTCGAGGATCGAATGATTTGGGCTTTCGTTACTGCGATCGATAAGATCGAAAAAGGAGAGAGATAAGTATGCAAAGAATGGGGGGGAGGGAAGTGGACAAATTGTGCCTGTAAACTCCTTGGAGAGCTGGAATATCGGCGAGGCCGCTTCCGAACCGATGGCGTCGACCGGCCGCTTCGTATCACGCTTGTCAGGTGTCGCGATGGGCTTCGAATAAGAAAAGCATTGCTAATGAGTATCTATGGGCAATGGTCCTCCTGCCAGAGCGAAGGGTTCTTCTCTACTAAGAGTCGTCTGATGTAAAGGTTATGAAATATGTCAGGAGAAAGCAATGAACCATTCTATCCATTTCTCTAGATCTCAGGAAGTCCTTCCTCTCAAATCCCGTCTCACGGCATCACCATCACCATCACAGGCGCCCATTCCCAAGGAGGCACGGACCTTGATCCTGATCCATTTCCCAGTCAAGTCTTCAAAAGGTCTACTATAATATTCCTGGGTCCATGATCACAGTGGTAACAGAGAAACCTAGAACAATCCAGGTTGGACTAGCCAGACTCGATGACGGACTCGAGAACAGCCGGGGCGCGGAGCTGAAACTCCTCACCTCCAGTCAACACGACGGACAATACTCACCGTTCATAAGAGCCATCGGATACGGAATCGAGTACATGCGGCCATACCCGTAGGAAAACTCGGAACCCGTCCGCTCTTCCCTAGATAAGCCTTGCGAGTGCCAGATTAGTAGTTTGGCCGGCGACGACAAGCGAATCCCTGGTGTTGCATGCCTCTATTCTTGGTTCTTTGGGAGAAGCTTCTGAGGACTTGGGTCCTCGTTAAAGTGGAGAGAAGTGATGTAGAGATCAGAGATATTCTGGCCAACGATGCTAGAGATATACTGCTGCCACACCATACTGCTAGTTCCGCAAATATCTGCAATCCGAAAAGCATGGTACTCTTTCGGATCTTAGTCCGTTCCATGCTCCTAAGAGATCACTTGCGTCATAACCGTTCTAAGTTTGGCTCTCAGACGATACCGCTCGGGCTGGTGCCGGGTCAGACGCGGCTCGGAATCAGCGTACGGTAACGTCCTCCCAAGACGGTTGTTGTCGAGGATAGGTTTTCGGGAGATGAGGCTTTGGTCACCGAAAAGCTAAGAGTCATCATTGATCGGTTGAAACACTTTGTTGGCGGGGCGGCTTCTTAAAACTATTGTTTTATCCATGAGGATGTGAGGCAACTGGTTAATGAGGCGAAGGAGACGGCCGTTCAGGGACGGGCCCGAGGCCAAAGACTGTTTGTTTGTGAGGAGGAGAGTAATATACCATTGTTAGGACCTGCTTGCCCATTTGGCGTTGGTGACAAGCGATTGCTCGGTGAATCGGGTGGCAGCAACCGATATCCTGTTCAACGTGATTCCCGGAAAGGCATTTGTATCCCAGCTTATCCTCCTTCCTTTCTGGCCGGATGATGAATATATCCAACGCTCGAGTTCCTACGAGTTCCTATTAAGCATTCTTGTCGTTTCTGCGGTGAAATTGCGAGCCTTCCGGGTTGACTAACTACGAGAGACAAACGTCTAGATGCGACAGCACACGAGCATGAGCGTGTGATTGTTCTCTGGGATATGATCTTACAAAAGGTTGATTACCACGGCCAAGACACCAACGGGGCGACCTAGGCAGCCTGGGTTGTCGCAACTGTGATCCCACGGATTAGAGCTAGATGAATGTCTTCTCTTTGTGACAACTCTTGTTGTCTTCAGCCGAGGAAGTGCATTCTTAAATGAAATTATATGCAGTTTACTACAAAGTTTTAGGTATCAGCCACTCGTTCAATTCAGCCGACGTCAGCACCGTCGAAACGTTTTTGGAAGTTTGGAACCCGGATTGCTGGAAATGGAATAAAACTGTCTGCCAGCCGTTGAAAGTTCCCCAGACAGTTCGAGGAGACACTCAACGGTTGCACCGCCACTGCTGCCATACTGCAGCTAATTTGGCGTGTAATTTAAAATGATGACGGGTACCTTGCCTGGCTCTAAGCTTAGCGGCACATCCATATGCAAAGTAACTGTGTCTTGAGGCACAGAAATCTCGTATTATCTGACGACCGGAGCACGGCCGAGGATGGTATCGAATATCGAAATCTCGTGTTCTCAGTTTTCCAAATCGAATGCCAGTTTTGGCGTGGTTGAGGGAAAATCCCATCCACGTGGTGGACCCGAGATCTTCCCCATGACCATGCTTTGTGTGCATCGGAGAATGTGTCTTGGTCTTGGTGTTCGGCCTATTATTTCCTCTGATGCGGGTTGAAACATGAAAATAATAGGAGGTTCCGCAGCAAATGTCGCATCAAGTCCGCTAAAACCCATTTGCGAGACTGCAATTGGCGACCGAAACAGCGCTCCTCTCCTGAACGGTAGCTCTCGTGCTTGGTTGAACTGGGGTGCCGGCACTGCCCAGGGGTCTTGCATGCCCCTTGGCGTTCCAACTGCCTAATTGCGCTCTGGGCGAGAGTAACCAAAAAGCGCATGATCGAATATTATAGGCCTCTCCCGTACTATGACGGTGAAGAGAGCAGAGGGGCAGGCTCCGTTCCTGGCTCCATTGACCACTCTGCTGGCTTGGCTGCCCCCCCGTTTCCCCTTTCCGGGCTTTTTCCCCTTGGCCTTGATTTTTCCCGTCCTGTCGTGTCTTTTTGTCCATTATCACATCGTGCCTTCCGTCCGTTCTGTGTAACGACTTCGTGTTTTTCCCTCCCTCGCCCACTCTAGACGCTCCTTCCTTTTAATATTCGAGTCGCTCCTTACTCTTTGTCTGTCATTTCGAAATTCCCCTCATTCTTTGTGATTACCCGCGTAGTCCGTCCCTTCCTTCATTATTCCTTCTCTGTCACTCCCTCGAGATTTTTGAGACATCACCCAACTCTCGCCTTTTTCGCGGTAGATCCCGTCGGTGAGATCGGTCAACAAACGGCACACGCAGACCAACGAAACATTGAAACGCCGGTGCGAGAGATATTATAGCAATGCATGTAAGTCGATCAGGATCGAAATTATCACGGTGGTTAAAAAATCCCCCGGGTGGAAGTTTCATCTAAGTCAAATTGTCGCGCCACGACGGATCGCGCATACGGAGAGAGCCTTTCCTACTCTTCCGAGGCACTTGTGGCTTGCATGATCTCCCGCGAACGAGTTCCTTTCCCTCGACGCCGCAGAGATTGCTAACAATTCTTTCCGGCGCGGGACACCGACCTCCAAATTCACTTCCATCGCTCGTCTCGATCTTATGCCCCATCGCTAACCATGCGTCTTTCGCTCTGAATCTAGCTCCCTAGCACCCTCGGCTTCCTCGCCGCCATCGCGGCCCCCTTGGCAGCTGCCGTCGATCCCCTCGAGGTCCAAGGCCGGTACTTCGTCAACCCCAAGAGCGGCAACCGATTCCAGATCATTGGTATTGACTACCAGCCCGGTGGTGCTGCTGGCTATGACCCGTCCAAAGGCAAGGACCCCCTCAGCGACAAGGACCACTGTCTTCGCGATGCCGCCCTCATGCAGGTCCTTGGTGTCAACACTATCCGAGTCTACAACCTTGACCCCAACTTGAACCACGACGACTGCGCTAGCATCTTCAATGCTGTAAGTGTCTAAGCACCATGACTCCGAGCGTCCCGGCTCTCGCCCTGGGTCTCGCCAGAACAATTGACAGCGTTGCTAACCCTCGACTTAACCTGTAGGCGGGTATGTACATGATCATCGACGTCAACTCGCCCCTCCCCGGCGAAGCCCTGACCTCGTACAACCCCTGGGAGAGCTACCACGAGGGCTACCTCAACCGCACCTTCGCCATCGTCGAGGCCTTCAAGAGCTACCCCAACACCCTGCTCTTCTTCTCCGGCAACGAAGTCATCGACCGCCCCGAGTCCGCCGAGTTCGGTCCCCGCTACATCCGCGCCGTCACCCGCGACCTGAAGAACTACATCAAGAAGCACTCGCAGCGCTACATCCCCGTCGGCTACTCCGCCGCCGACGTCCGCGACATCCTCTGGGATTCGTGGAACTACTTCACCTGCCGCATCAAGGGCGAGAAGGACGACGAGTCGCGCGCCGACGTCTTCGGTCTCAACTCGTACAGCTGGTGCGGTGATGCCACCTTCGAGTCGTCCACCTTCAAGGACCTCGTCGACGGCTTCAAGGACACCTCCGTCCCCATCTTCTTCTCCGAGTTCGGCTGCAACGAGGTCACCCCTCGTCTCTTCACCGAGATCGCCGCCATCTACGGCGACAAGATGACGGGCGTCTTCTCGGGTGGTATGGTTTACGAGTACACCCAGGAGGAGAACAACTACGGCCTCGTCGAGCTCGACAGCGATGGCAACGCCAAGCTCCTCCAGGACTACAACACCCTCGCCAAGCAGTACGCCGCTCTCGACTTCGACGCCCTCTACTCCCAGAAGCCCGGGAGCGACACCCCCGACCCGGTCACCTGCGACGCCAAGCTCATCACCCAGAAGGGCTTCGACAAGAACTTCACCATCCCCGAGATGCCCCACGATAACTCCGCGAAGATCCTCAGCGCTGGCGTCAAGCCCGCTCCCTCCGGCAAGATCGTCCCCGTCACCGACCTTGCTACCCCTCACAAAGTTGTTGATGTCGACGGCAAAGAGCTCTCTGGCGTCGCTATCAAGGCCGTTGCCGATAATGGCTGGAACCGCCCTGGTGTCAACACTGCTTTCGAGATCGGTGCCGCCGCTGCTGGTGGTAACAGCACTAGTAAGGAGGATGCTGGTGCTTTCCTTCGACCTACCGTCCTTGCTCTTGCTCTTCCTCTCTTTGCTTACCTCGTGTAAGTTTTGAAGGGGGATGGTTTTTTTTCGGGGGCGAAATTGGAAAGCTGTTAGTGAGGATGATGGTTTTTTTCGTTTAATACTTCCCGCTTGTTCCGTTTTGTCTTCTCATTGGATCGTGTTTTGCCGTTATGTCAAAGGTTTTTTCTGTAAAAAGAAAAAGCCAAGAGGAGATGGATGATTTCCGCATCATGAAACTCTAGACTTCCGAGAACCTTCTGTGGACAAGAGAGAAGAGGGAGGAGGAATAATCCTGATGAAGAAGAGTTTGGGGGGTTGCAGTGTCAATATATCCTGTTAATCTTTCATCCCGTGAATTAAGTTTTACCTCTTACTACAAATCGGTGTTAGTTCGATGGTGGTACGTGGACCATGGAACCATGTGGAGTGTTTACAAAAGGAAAGAATCGTTGGCTTACGACGCTTTAACGATGCTAGGGGAGATGTTGCTCAGCGAGACCATGTTGGATGACGCGTCGGGAGGGTTGCCGGGGCCAGAGTCAAGGGGTTTCCTACCCAGACTTACAGAAATAACTAAGGCTTTCCAGTTCAAAGCATCCCCATCTACCCTCTTCAAACATCACTGGAACAAACACTTTAGCTTTGCAAAGTTTTCTTCTTCAAATGCGTAGCCCGATTCCTCTATAACCTATACCTAGAGAATAATTACAGGCACACCAAGTCCGATTGCCATCGTTTCCTTACGTAGTCGTACCAGCCCGCGCCTTCGTTTCCATTGCTGCCTCCTAGCCGTGTCTCCAAAATCAATAAATCTTCTCCGTTCCCCTTTCCCCATTCCCTGTGCGGGAGGATTCTTTAATGTATAAAAAAATAAGTTTTCTTTAAGCCTGGAACTCGGGAATCTTGTTCTCCTCCCACCTGCCGGGGACGAGCGCAAGAGGGACGATACCAGAGACGTGCATCTCGGGTCCGAAAACCCTCGCGTTGAGGCGAAGCTCTTGGGTCGCCGCCTTGAGGTTCTTGAGACCCTCCTGGTAGTTGGGACCGGCACGGCGGACCCAGATCTGGACGTTGTGCTCAATGAGCTGGGGAGCAAAGTCCCTGAGGGCACGGATAAGACCCTTGAATGTGCTGGCGACGTTAGTGAAGTTGGCAATACCACCTCCAATGAAGAGGACCTTGCCCTTGTCCGATAGGGGAGCGCGGAGCATGAGGTCGAGTACGGTACGGGCGTAGTGATAGGTCTGGGATTCGGTGGGCGCTCCAGAGTATTCACCATAGTTGGCCAACTCATCAGCGAAGCCAGCCGACGCAATGGCGTCGGCGTAGACGACGGAAGCACCACCACCAGCGACAAGGGTCCAGATGCGACCGTTGGGGTTCAGAACAGTCAGTTTGAGAGAAGCACCAGTCTTGGCATCGAGCTCAGCGATGTACGCCTCCTCCTTGGAAAGTTCACGACCGAAGGGAGCGGGGAACTCCATGGGGGGGCCGGCATCAATGTTCACCTTGTCGCCGGTGGAAGGAGCGACGTTGGTGAGGCCGAGGGCAGCGGGTGACCGCGCAATAGCCCACTTGACACCACATTCGAAATCGGCAGTCTGATCGAGCTTCGCGGCAAGATCAAGGAAATGAACGGCCGCAGAGGTTCCCTCGGCGTTGGGGATCACCACAAGAGGGTTAATCTCGAGATATGTGAATTGGCAGTCAACGTACACCGCGTAGAGACGGGTGATGAAGTCAACCAACACCTTGTGCACACCCTCGGGCACGTTGCTGAGGAGGGCCTCAGCAATCTCCCTGTTGGAAGGATATTGCGAGAGATCGACGGGGATGAGAAGTTTCTCAGCCTTCTCATCGACGTCACCAACATCGACACCACCCTCGTGAGTGAAAAGAATCCAGTCGCCCTAACGGAAGGAAAGCCGAGTTAGCAACAATGATTGACACAAGTTATACGATTGCGAATAGACACTAAAGGGAAAATGGTGGGGCACTGGGCGGACCAGCACGGCAGGTGTCTGCAAGGTGGCATCCGTTCGTCCGTGAGCGAGTCAGCGGACTTCCAGAAACAACGCATGGAGCCGCCGAATAACAGAAAATCTGCCTATTTAAAAAGGACTTGATTTCCGAAATTCACAGATCTTCAGTTGCAACTGATTCGCCCACCAGTGAAGAAATTCTTCACCTGATAATCATGGGACCATCTCATTCCATTTTCCCTTTCCTTCTTCACTTCATCACCTCATGATGCCGATGTTCCTTTTTTTTCGTGTTCCTGCAAATAGGCTGGGTTGTCTGAGAGAGAGATGACAACTTACATCGCGAACGGAGTTGATGCAAATGTAGTACTCCTGGTCCTGGCTGTGCTTCACGAAGGGCTCAACTGGAAGACTTGTGTGTCAGCATTTGATCTCATACTCTCGTTTTGACCTCGGGGGACTTACCCAAAAAGTTCCTCAAGATACCGCTGACATGCTCAACCTTCTGCTCCTTTCCAGCACGCTCGGCAACCCAGGCCCTCGCCTCAGCCCATGTCTTGTTGAGAGCGAGAAGACCGCTCTTTCCTCGTCGCTTGATCCTGAAGGTGAGTTAGCAAACTGAGAACCTCTGACCACTCCTGTCATGCGGACAGATCATCTTCCGCGCGGTACGAGGAGACGGTCCGAGTCTCTGCATGTCCGAATGCCTCCAGTGTGCTCGGCATCGCGGGGAGGTGCTCTACTCACAGCATGTCGGGCTTGGCTACAAATCGGGCACCGGGTTGGAGCAACCACGGGTAGGTGACCTCGGCCTGGTCGAGAACGCCCTCGACATCGGCATCTTCGGGGAAATTCAGAGTCGCCAACCTGGGAGGAGGGTTGTGCTTGCTCGGGGGAGGAAGAGGGCTCGGCTTGATGACTGGGGCGCGCGTGAGGTGGTAGTTGAGGATGGCCTTGCCATCGGCCTCAAGAATGGACTTTGCGGACATTATGGATTTATTATGAGAGATCTGCTCAGAAAATCCGATTTTGTCAGTACTGTTCTTTGAAGCTGTGGCGGCTTGGTCTGGTGGTTTCAATTGGGAAGCCTCGGTCAAGTGCGACTTGTGTGTGAGCAAGTGCTGCGATATCGCAAATACATCCACCACCACGCAATCCTCGCACAGCGGGGTTGAGAATTCTGAAGCAAGACCTACAAAGGAGAATGCAGCGGCGCGATATTTTTCAAGTCTAGGAGTTGCAAATTCAAACTTGGAAACTACAAGTCTTTTGATTTGCACACGGAGTCTTGAGGATGGGAGCAAAAATGGTGTCGTGGGAGGGAAGATTGAGAATGTTGGACAACGGAGCTCGAGGTGGGAGAGAGGAATTGCCAGGTCAACCTCCAAAAGGGCGACTTGGGGGAAAAAATGGCGGGAGGTACGAAGGTACCGAAAAGGAGCTACAACCAGGGGAGAAGGGCGGGAACCTGAAGGCGGTGGGAACTTGGGAAGCAAGCAAGAGTCGGAAGTTGAGGGGACTTGCGCAAGTCAATAACACTCAAAAAGAGTACGCCAGCGTGGTACTCGCAGAGGTCAATTGGTGAGTTGGGGCTCCCTTTCCCTTTTTCGTTTCCCATTGATAACAACAGTGACTCGGCCCTTTGCTGTTTCCCCAATATTTTTTGCCATGTTGGACCAGTCATACGCTGCTAGTGCAGCTTCGGGCTTCTTCGTGAGAGTCCCTGCCATTCATTCTCATCAACAAATGGCAAAATTCAACGGCGAATGGCGCTCAGTTCACCAGTTCACCCCTCAAGTCACCAAGTCTCCAATGCCCCTCTTCAGGCTAGCAATGTCGGGGTTGCACCTGAAAATTTTGGGGCGGTCTAGTCCTTGGGTGTGGTGGGGTAGCTACGGTACGACAGTGCGGCATGGAAATCATTTGACACTAGCGGTGTCAGGTACCAGTACATACGATCGAGGAAAGTTGTGCCCAAACGTTTGTTGAGAAATTAAATCTGGCTGCCTATTCTTAGTGGAATAATGACCGAGTCCGTCGTGAGGGGAATCGAGGAGAATTCGGCACACGACACCCACCCAGTCAGACACCTGGCTGAGTGAGATGGCCGAGGGAATCCTGACCATCCTGCCGCGGGTATTTTGGTCCACTGTATGGCCAGCAAGCTGCACGCCGGACCGAGGCCATGTTTCCAATCCTGCCCTACCATCTTACGCCAGTCATCGAAATGGATGGAGGTCAGCTCAGAGGCTGAGCGAGGCTGAGAGGTTTACTGGCAGGATGAAACCCGGGGGTTCGAATCGATTCGGATATGATCAAAAATACGAGATGACAACATTGATGGTCCGGGGCACCCCACGGACATGGCAATACCCTTATGGATGGGGGAATTTTAACGTTGATCGTACGGGTTCCGGGCTCCGGACATTACACAATCAACTTTTTCGAGCTGAAGTCGGCTGAAACCTCACCCCATTGCCCGTCTGCTTTATGGCCTCCTTACAACTATGCGCTTATTATCAAGTGATTAATGAAGTTATCGTCAAGTTGTTGGTGTCCTTTTCACGTCGCATGTGAACAAGGCCGACAATCTTCAATCGCATGTCGATGATTGAAAACTGGAGAACAGGACAGTGACCATTTTGGTTCGAGTCTAGACGTTAATGGGGTTTGGCGATTTCGAAAGTATCTGTACATGGCATGAGCTAGGTACAACCTCATCCCCTGTCGACACATCATCCCGGTACCCAAACTGCTGGGCAATTCAACAGGTCTCAAAAAAGTTGAGAAGGACGGCTGGGCACGGTACGGTGGGGAGCTTGAGTTGACACCTACCTCGACCGGGAATTCACACCCCCCTAAGTGCGGTTGACCTGTGCCTGGGCCGCCAATGCATCCGCTGCTGCGCTGCACCTTCCGCAGCCCGCCAGCTGTGTACCTCAACAGCCGCTAAGGTTCAGGGTCCAAGACACTTACGGACTCAAGCTTACTTCGTACTTCGTCCACACTACGCACCAAGCTCCTGAGTACTTGCGCCGTACTGCGAATTCGAGCCAGTGGTCTCAGGTCCCTGGGGCCGGTCGACGAATGCTCTACGATGTCGAATCTTCAATCGAGTCTTCATTAATCGCAGGACTCGTCATTCACTCTGTTTCAATCAATTTTTGATTTTCGACTTATTTATCTGGAGCTGCACACGCGTTCTAGATTTATTCCAGACCGCAATTTGGTCCCAGGGCTGACGTGTGCCGCTGCCAGCAGAGGGAGGAGCGGAATGTGAAGCACCTCGACTGATTGAGAAGGTTGCTCCCTGTCCCTGCCCAGTGTACCAGGTGTGAATCCTGTGATACTTCATAAATTCACACCCACCGAACCTGATCTTGGCTTCCATGTCCACACCCAAAATACGGAGCAATATTCGTTCAATGGTTGTACCTGAGTGTCCACTAGCCGTTCTAACCCAGCCAACGATTCCTTGACATTTGATCCATTCAATTGTTGTGTGTCAACTCATCGAGGTCCAACCTCCACTCACCCAAATCGTTCCCCCCTTCGACTCCGATCTCAAGAAGCTCTTTTGGATTCTCCTTTCTCCTTCCCACCTTCGAAGAGAGAACCAAGATTTCCTTTCTCATCCTCAAATTTGCTCTTCGCTTTTCTCTATTCCTATAATCTCCAGACGGGAGCCGAATCACCTCTTTCCGACGGATCGATCGTCTTCGAGCTCAAAACAGCTTCATTAGGTATGCTCCCTATTTCCCCCCTTCCTCCCATGTGCTCTTCCGAGTACACTACGACCAATCTCCACCCGGCTTTGGTCATTGCGATAGCGGCCTCGTTGATCTATGCAACCAAAAAAAAATTTGTTGGATGACTGAATCGACGAGGCGCTTGATTCAATAGACCCATCAGTCCCAGAGTCCCTGGCAACATATTTCCCTCTCCAGATTTCGCCATTTTTCCCTCCCCCCACCAATTCCTGAAGCATAACCTCCCACGCCGAGTTTCTTACTCAAACCCCACAATACGCCGGAACCTTCCACACATCAGCTAACTTGCCGTGGTTTGTTTCATTTTTCAATAGACAGGATACACATTCTCTACGCTTTTCTCGAAGCACCTTGTATCGTCGGCCTCTCCCTCCAGAAATCATGACGACCGCTTCCACACCTAATGGCGCCAACGGCAAGCAGGCGACGTTGTCTGCTAACGACAACATCCGCCGCTTCGCTGCTCCTAGCCGACCTCTGAGCCCCCTCCCTTCCCACGCCCTCTTCCACAACAAGACCCGATGCTTCGTCTACGGTCTCCAACCACGTGCCGTCCAGGGCATGCTCGATTTCGACTTCATTTGCAAGCGATCGACTCCCTCGGTAGCGGGCATCATCTACACCTTCGGCGGTCAATTCGTTAGCAAGATGTACTGGGGAACGAGCGAAACTCTGCTTCCCGTCTACCAGGAGGTCTCTAAGGCCATGGCTAAGCACCCCGAGGTCGATGTCGTAGTCAACTTCGCCTCCTCTAGGAGTGTGTACAGCTCCACCATGGAGCTTATGGAATACCCCCAGATTAAGACTATCGCCATTATTGCAGAGGGTGTGCCTGAGCGCGTAAGTGATTTTACAGCCTCGGATCTTCCGGGCATGCATCGCCTACGCTGAACGAACAAAGTTACTAATTTGGGTGATCTAGCGTGCCCGTGAGATTGCTCATGTTGCGCAACAGAAGGGTGTCACCATTATTGGTCCTGCCACCGTCGGTGGTATCAAGCCTGGCTGCTTCAAGATCGGAAACACTGGTGGTATGATGGACAATATTGTTGCCTCCAAACTTTACCGGAGGGGCTCCGTCGGCTACGTCTCCAAGTCCGGTGGTATGTCGAACGAGCTGAACAACATCATCTCCCAGAACACCGACGGTGTCTACGAGGGTGTTGCCATCGGTGGCGATCGGTACCCCGGTACCACTTTTATCGATCATATGCTCCGCTACCAAGCTGACCCCGATTGCAAGATCCTCCTGCTTCTCGGTGAGGTTGGTGGTGTAGAGGAGTACAAGGTCATTGATGCCGTTGAGCAGGGTATCATCACCAAGCCCATTGTCGCCTGGGCTATTGGTACCTGCGCGAGCATGTTCAAGACTGAGGTTCAGTTCGGTCACGCTGGTGCCTTTGCCAACTCCCAGCTCGAGACTGCCGCCACGAAGAACAAAATGATGAAGGAAGCTGGATTTTACGTGCCCAAGACCTTCGAGGACCTTCCCGACCTCCTCAAGTCCGTGTACGACAAGCTCGTCAAGGACAAGGTCATCATTCCTCAGCCCGAACCCGCTGTGCCCAAGATCCCCATTGACTACTCGTGGGCTCAGGAGCTCGGCCTTGTCAGGAAGCCCGCCGCTTTCATCTCCACTATTTCCGATGACCGTGGCCAGGAGCTCCTGTATGCCGGCATGCCCATCTCGGATGTTTTCAGGGAGGATATTGGTATCGGAGGTGTCATGTCGCTCCTCTGGTTCAGGCGTCGCCTCCCCGACTACGCCTCTAAGTTCCTTGAGATGGTTCTCATGCTTACCGCTGATCACGGTCCCGCCGTGTCCGGCGCTATGAATACCATCATCACCACTCGTGCCGGCAAGGACCTTATCAGCGCCCTCGTCAGCGGTCTCTTGACCATTGGCTCCCGCTTCGGTGGTGCGCTGGACGGTGCCGCCGAAGAGTTCACCAAGGCCTTCGACAAGGGTCTCAGCCCCCGTGAGTTCGTCGACAGCATGAGGAAGCAGAACAAGCTCATCCCTGGTATTGGCCACCGTGTCAAGTCTCGAAACAACCCCGATCTCCGCGTGGAGCTCGTCAAGGAGTACGTCAAGGCGAAGTTCCCTTCGCACAAGATGCTCGAGTACGCTCTTGCTGTAGAGACGGTGACGACATCTAAGAAGGACAACCTCATTCTCAACGTCGACGGCTGCATTGCCGTGTGCTTCGTTGACCTACTCAGGAACTGCGGTGCCTTCTCCGCCGAGGAGGCCGAGGACTACCTCCGCATGGGTGTCCTTAACGGTCTCTTCGTTCTCGGTCGCAGCATTGGTCTCATTGCCCACTACCTCGACCAGAAGAGGCTGCGCACTGGCCTCTACCGTCATCCTTGGGATGACATCACCTACCTCCTCCCCAACCTCAAGTCTGGTCCTCCTGGAAATGAGGGTAGGGTCGAAGTCCAGATGTAGACTAGAAATTGATGTCCGGAACGGTGGAATAAAAGGAAACGGATGGGTTAGAGCCGGGACTCGGCGTCGCTGTTTCTGCCCGGAGTTGCTGTTAAGGGATTCGCAGCGGCCGGGCAGCTCTCTTTGGTTTTCTGATTTGAAGAAAGAGGCCGGGGCTTTGCAATGATTTTGGGCAAGCTGTATGACGACTATAGTTTTAGGGAGCGTACATCAGAATCCCAGTAATATGAAGTTATCAAATTCCAACGTGCTGAATGTTCTGGACTCTGTGAAAGTGTATATCAATAGCGAGCATGACCCAACAACTGGACTGTCGAGGAATAGTTGATTTGAAGCAATCCAGCGACCAATTGTGATTACATAATTTATATGTGCCATATCACGTGATTGACAATTTCTCTATCTCGAACCGACGATGGCTTCGAGAGGATTGAATCTTCAACTTTTTGATAGGGAACTAGAATTTCGCGACATTGGGAAGGCAAAATCTCTCAATCAACCGCGAAGAAAACTTATCGTGGCCGATCCCAACGTGCGCCCGACCCCATGCCCCCAAACGCCTTCTCAGCTCACGATTATTCTACTCACATGTTTCCAGTCGCTTTGCCAGATCACGCGAGACATCCAAGTCGAGGTCGATTCCCGACGATTTTCTACTCTCCGACACTCATTTTAACACCTCAGTCCTACCCTCGCGCCAATAAAGCGTTCGATCTCTTCTTCTCGGTGGAACCAGTTCCCTTCAAATAAGCCAAACCCAAAAAAACCGACTTCACAAACAGCAAAAGCCCCGAACAAAAAATGTCCTTCTTCCGCATAACCCTCCACCGCTCGGCCATCGGCCTCCCCAAACGCACGCGCGGCGTTCTCGCGGCCCTGGGCCTCCGACGCCGCAGCCAGGTGGTGTTCCACCCCGTGAGCGCGCAGTTCGCGGGTATGATTATGAAGGTGAAGGAGTTGGTGAGGGTGGAGGAGGTGGAGAAGGCGCTGAGTAAGAAGGAGGTGAGGGAGGAGAGGAGGCCTGATAGGGGGTTTGTGGTTGAGGGGAATGTGAGGAGGGGGGAGGTTGTGTAAAGGGGGTTGAGGGAGAGGGGTGTATGATATGTGTGTATATTGTCCTGAGAAAAAGGGGGATATATGCTTGATGATTATAGACTGGTATAATATTCCCGACTTGGATTACATGGTCTTCGATCAATTCGTGTTTCTAGTGGGATTGATCTGGTTTCGAGGCCGAGGTGAGGGTCTTTGCTGTTGCTTTAGATCAAACCGTGATACCTTCATGAGAGAGGAGGTGTACAAGTTCCAAGACTACAACTGAGTTTCCATCATTTGAACAGTTGAATTCTGCGATGACGATGTCGTTAAGTGGATGTGCTCCATCAATTCATATTTTATTCTGCCTGTTGGAGCGACCACCCACCCCAAACCTTGGGATCTCTGTGATTCTTTCACTATCACAAAGAATCAACCATACCCAAGACTGACTGAATACTGCCCTGACTAAAAGTCATACTCAGTTCAGGGAACACCTAACTAGGAGGACTTTTTGAGACCTGCAAAAAAGATGAATGGATAAACAAAGTAAAAGAAAACCCTATTCACCCTTCCCTTCCTTCCCCTACGCCATAACTAAAGTAAACATGAAATGTAAAAGAAAAAAAAAAATGTAAGGAGATAAGGCCTAGAACTTGGTCTTCTCAATGTATTCCTGAGAAGGAGTCTCATACTCGGGGACAAAGTATTTAGAAGCATTCTTTCCAAGCCAAGTGGTGAACTTGACAAGTTCGTCACGGAGACGGGAAACGGACTGGTGGTCCATGTTGGTTTGCGCGACTAGCTCCTCCAGGGATACTGCATGAAGTGGCGTGTTAATCGAAGCGGCGGGGCATTGTGTGGAGGTGGACGTTGGGGAAACATACCGAGTAGGCGGCAGAGATGCTCAGCGCCATAGACATCACAGACGGTCTTAGCTTCTGCGTCCTTGGTCTTTTGCATCATTTCACGGGTTTCGTGATATTGAACTCGCTCGAACCTATAAAAAAAAAAAAGGAGGCGAGATATTTAGAGGGAGTTCGACATGTCAGGGATGACCATGTGAACAACTCACCTGTAGAGGAGGATCCTGGGGAGAGACCTCTCAAAGTACTCTCTAAGACCAGCAAAAGTCTCCTCAAGAATATCCGCAAGCGCGGAGCCCTCCTCGCGATGGGGCCTCTCGTAAGCGAGGTAATCGTCAATGATCTGGTTGACGGGGTGAGGATGGGGGACGGGAACTAGTTGGTTGTTCCTGGTGATGTTCTCCCAGTCGTCTACGAGAATGGCCTTGATGTGGTCGGGGATAGGGAGTTTGATAGAGGGCCTTGAATGGAATGCCTCTTCCTATCAGATTGTTAGTGAAAAGATCTCGAGTTCATCAGGATCATAAAGAATACTCTTTCGGCGCGCGATGGGAGAATGGGAAGTGTGAAAAAACTTGGAGCAACAGAGTCCGTAGAAGAATCGTGATACTTATCCAGAAAGAAGAACAGGGGGAGTACAGGCGGGGGCGTCGATGAAAACAGTAAAAAAAAAAAAAAAAAAAAAAAAAAAAAAGGAAGAATAAGAGAAGAAGAAAGGGGGAATGGGAGCAAACATACATGCTCAAGCTCATAATCTCGCGCGCGCCTAGGACCCCTACCTCCCAGAGTAGTCGTCCCAGCACCGCCCCTCTCCTCACTACCCCTCGCAGACTCGGCGGCAGCAACAGCCTTGGCGCCTCCCTTCTTTACCTGCTTCGTAGATTTTTGGGTGAGGTTCTTCATCTGGGCGGTTAGCTGGTTGGCGAGCTCGACGTTCTCCGGGTTGAGCTTCCGGATGCGGTCGACGGGGACCCAGTCATCCCAGGTGCTCTTCCAGCCCTTGTAGTGGATCTTGTACTGGAAGCCGTCGCCGGAGTCGGTGGGGGCGACGTCGAGGATCTTGGCCTCGTAGAGCATCTCATGATGGAAGCAGAGGACCTTTTCATCCTTGGCGAAGGGCTGGGGGGGTTGTTTTGAGGGAGCCATAGGGTTGGGTTTATGTTGGTGTGTGGCGAATGGGGGAGGAGTGTGTGATGGGAATAGGATGAATGAGAGAAAGTTTGGTTCTTGAGGGGGATTAGAAGATAAAGGATAGAGGCAAGCAGGGTGGTTCAAGTATTGTACAGAGGATATCACGGGGATGGAATGGACTCTTGGTGTGAGATGTGGGCAGAAACTGCGGTGGACATGTTAGCATTGCGAGCAATATTGAGATATTGAGATGGGTCGGGGAATTCCGCACTGTGTATAGTGTGTGGTTTTCCACTCTAGTAACAGTGCATTCGGCTCAATCCGCACTTCAGACCTCTTTTTCAGATGAGCTTCAAGTATTGGCCAAAATCTTTGAGCGAGTTGATCTGTTCAATATTGTCAATATTTGCTTCAAAACATAAAACAATTAAGAGATTCCGTATGTGTATTTAGAGAACTTACGAATTCGGGTTTTTTGACTCTCAAAAAAAAATCAATGGGCTGGTGAAGGGACGAGGGAGGATGAGTGGGAGAACTAATTGGGAGGACCTTGCGAGAGGCAGGCTCTTTACGCGTCGGCGCGTCCAGTTATTTTCTGGACAATTTCCACCATAAACTACGCTAGATGGAGGTGTCGAGGGTGCCATTTTTGGCACACAACTAAACTACCCTGCTTGGTTCTACTAAAGCCCCGATACCATTCAATCTGAGAAGGTCATGGTGGGACGTGGCAAACAGTAGCTGTACGAAGTAATCTAGATTTAGGCATTTGGCCTCCGCCGTTGCGCGTCGTGGAACACTCTCAATGCGCGGCCCACCGTCATCGATAAACGCATCAGATTTAGTGACTTGCTCGTAAGGCTTCGCGATCTGGTCCTGCCTGTGGAAGGAACCTCAACAGATGTCAACAACTGCATGAGATTCATATCAAACGCCATTTGACTGTGCATGTCCTTTTCCAAACTTTGTTCTCCCTGTCTATACTTTATAGCTATTTTTGGCGCGTGGCGATATGAAGATGAATTCGAGACCCAGCCACGTGATGAGCGGGATTTCCCGAACGGGGAATGCGAAGGTGAGTGAGGCTCCTAAGAAGTTTATGATCCTGGACCAGGATCTTAAACGTTTGTGTGAGGGATCAGATCCACCACCTAACATATCTCAGGAGAGGTACTAAATAGGTATTTATAAATATAAAGTGTTAGATTATATACCCGTCTATCACTTGAATTAGGATATGTTAGATAGTGGCGAAGATCTCTCAAGCTAACGTTGAGGATCCCAGCATAAACTTATGAAGAAGATTAGGATTATTATAGCCAAGATCATGTTTCACGGAGCCGGTGACGGATCGACAGCCCAAAATAGCATTTCATACGGCCAGCGAATTCCATTCCTTCTCTGACTTGCTCAGCCCTGGAAAAAAACATGAAGAAAAAAAATGGGGCGGGTTATCACCGTGGCGGCACTCCTCGCACGCGAGAAAGTAGTCGAGCCCCCCATCACATTTTTGAGCATGGTCCCAACAGTTGTCCAATCATTCATCCATCTCGTTGCAGACTGGCGTGGTTGGAGAGCATATATCCTCAAATGGGAAGCCGGGGTAGTGTGCGGGGGTTATCACAACCACCGGAGTGGCCTGTTCTCGAGGTCGGAGCAAACTACTTAGAAGAGCCCCGAGGACCTCACAGGTTCCATATGGTATTTCTTGACAATCCTTTCTTGACAATCCTCTCGGTCCGAGTTTGAGAACACGGAGCCACTATGAGCAGCCCCAAGTCTAAACAGACCTCTCCGGCCTCCAGTCCCAGGTCAGCCGCGCCGGTGTCGTCAGTTCCAATAATCGCAGTACGTTTTCCCCGCTAACCCCGAGAAGCGGGATTTTCAAGAGTACACGCCCTAGTTATGGTGTAGTGTTGAGCTCTGGTCGCGTCTCGGCTAACCACTTTTTGATCGCGAGCGCAGGATCCTCAATTTGAGAATGAAGGCGAACTCGATGATGCCGCCTCGGAATTGACGTAGCGTACTCCCGCGAACCTCCCATCTTCTTTCGCCCTGAGTGTATGCTGATATGCTGCCCGGGCCTCACCAGCGAGGCACCCTCCTCGACGGCTTCTCTAACCGACAGCGTCCGAGACTTCCGTAGAATACACGGCCGTACTTACGGGAATTCCAAGACTACAGAGTACTGGTGGGACACGACCCCCGATTACACGGACTGAAGCCGATGGCTTGGTGTTAGCGGTATATTAGCAGAACTGATATTCGAACATCTGTTCTAGGGCCCCTAACGACGACCAGCAAAATGAAGGTCTAGATATAACGTGAGCTTCATCAATAGTCTGCAATCCGCTAGTGTTTCGTTCTCGATGGCTGGCAATCTGCCTCAGCATGACACATCCCGCTCAACGACCTTTATAGGCATCACTACCTGCTTCTACTCTTCGATAATAAGCTTTTCCATGCACCTATTGGCGATAATCCACAGGTACGCCGCCAGCCTATTGATGCCCGTTTTCGTCCCTCCCGCCCAGCTTCGTGGATCTAAACGCTTCTTACCATCAGAGAGTTTTGGACTTGGGAACCGGCACTGGCTTATGGGCAATGTGAGTTGCTGATAGAGTCCGACTGGAATCCTTTATTACGCGCTGACACCGTCCCTCTATCCACCAGAGACTTCGCCGACCAGTTCCCCTCCGCCCAAGTCATCGGCACGGACATCTCTCCCATCCAGCCAGCGTGGGTGCCGCCCAACTGCGAGTTCTACATAGACGACGCACAGCTCGAGTGGACCTGGGCCCCCGACTACTTCGACTACATCCACATCCGCGACCTCTATGGCAGCATCAGTGATTGGTCTGCCCTCTATAAGAGGGTTTACCGCCACCTCAAGCCTGGCGGCTGGTTTGAGGACGTCGAGCTCGATATCCGTGTCCACTCCGACGTCGTCACCGACCCCGAGCACATCTTCTACCGATGGAACCGTGTCTTCCAAGATGCTGGCGAGAAGATGGGCAAGACATTCAAAATTGCCATTGGCTCGCGCATGTCGGATCTCATGAACGAGGCGGGCTTCGTCGACGTTACTGAACGCAGGTTCAGGCTCCCCATGAGCCCCTGGTGCCTCGACCCCAAGTTGAAGGAGGTCGGGCAGTTTGTGCAGATGTTCATAGACGGCGGTATAGAGGGGTTTTCGCTATACCTCTTGACGCAGGTTGTGGGCTGGAAATACGAGGAGTGCCAGGTCTTCATTGCCAAGATGAGGCAGGCACTGAAGAATAAGAAGCTCAACCCTTATTATGAGCTGTAAGTCCCATGCGCGACATTGTCTACCTCTCAGATTGTTGATTTATACGTGCTAACTATCTCTGAAACAGGACCTTGGTGTACGGGCGGAAACCCGAGGACGCAACTGCTGCTGCTTAAATGACAACGAAAACGCATTGGATCAACAGCAATTTCTCGCCCCGAGACACTCTCATCCCAACCGACCCCTCCAAATAGCGACCAATATCCCGACGGCTAGGCTCTAAGATATCGACTATGATGTTTTACGTCTGCCACTCAAATCTCTGACCGATAGCTGGCAACAATCATTTTTTGCCTTTCCTTGATCGTTGTTCCTTGTCGGCAATGATTATTTACATTTGAAACAGCCAACCATATTTTGTTGCACTTTTTTCGTCTGCGTCCTACTTAAATCCGCAGCCTCGACTAAAATCTGAACTGACTGCCCCAACAAACTTGCCCATTCTTCGACTTGTCCTTCATGGCATTCGTCACGGTTGTGCTCCTTCCTGCAGTCCAACCTTCCACCATCCCAGTGGCTAAATAATGTGTCCGCAATTCTATGAGAGTTGACTGATTTTTTAAGTTCGATCCTTCATATCGCCTAATGCTAAGATAATCGATTAACTGACCTTGTGAGTGGCGATTGCAACCGTAATATGTCCAGTCATCACCCATGAAGCGCACTGGTCATCGGTCTCCGACCGCCGGGAACTGGAGTCCGTGATCTACGGCGTCCCGAGCTAGTCCCGTGAGAGTATGCTCGTCCCGATGTGCCTAGGCGAAGGTCGTGGGAGTATGAGATAATAAAAGAAGTTTGACCAGAGAATCAATTAACTGGCGATGGATGTTGTTGGTGCAGAGTAAGCACGTCTAGATGTCGCTTGATACTTATTAAAGATTTCAGATTGCCGTGAGTCGTTTTGATCGGGCAGAGGAGACATCGCGTGGGGAGGATAGCCTAGCAAAGCGCTCCTCTGGCTCGGATGGCGATTGCGTTCCAGATGGGGGCTTGGGCGCAGCGCAGTCTCCGCATCCCTGCATGTAGTACTGGTCGTGATATCAGGCGTAGGATCGAACGAACCGCTAAGCGTCGACCCGTGTGTCAATTCGACGAGCTTGTTGAGGATGCTAAACTCCACCTTTAGCTTGACACTATAAACAAGTGCCTTGTACGATGTCTGCAGGCCATATCGCCCCGCGTACTCCATGGCGAGGATTGCTATGTCTAGCAAGACGACGACGATGTTGACGATGATCAGGTGTATCATGAGATTCCGCCTGCTGACGTTGCTGCGGATTTCCCTCTGTGCACGCATGAGCTTAGTTGTCTCGATGATATAAAAACTGGATATGATGACCTCCTGGGCGAAGAAGACGGAGACCTGGACTTTTTCGTAGATCGAATACGGTGTGACAAAGGGCCCCGGGTTGGACGAGTTTGCACCATATACCATTACGATGATAGGTACATGGAGAATGACGGCGTTAAAGATGATCATATATAGTACAGCGCGTAGATGCTTCGTATTATATAGGACCAGGTGAAGCCTCGAGTAAAGAACGAGGGATTGTCCTGTAACCATCATACACCAGCCCACCGCAATCAAGGTAACGAACAGCCAGTTAACGGAGTTGAGTTTCAAGGTTTTGAGTATGAATCCAATGGCGTATAGAGCGATACCGCAGTTGGCGACAAGAAAGCTCACAAAGTACAGACCATGGCGTGTCTTGAAGGTCATGAAGATGATGAAATTGAGCTCGACGAAGTTGTACAGTGATATGCTGAGGAAGACGAGGATGACCATAAGCGTTCCGCCGGTAGCCGGGGGACCTTGTATAGATATGCCCGTGTCGCTGATCGCCATGACTGCACAGGCTGTCCTTCACTTGCCATCAAAGAAGTTAAGAAGAGCCCGGGGGGCTGAGGGCATTTAAATGGCCTGGGAACATCATAATAAAAACCTCAGCATCAGAAGTAAACTTTAAAATCCACTGCGCCAGGGCCACGCCACATGCCCAGTCTCTGGGGAAGTTGAGCAGCGGTAGTGTTAGGTCGGCAGCTTGAAGTTCCAGAGACTGTTTTAAGCTTCAACACCACCTCAAAACTCAAAAGCTACCAGGGTTGGTGGAGCTCTGTAAAGTGCTGGCTGCGGAGTGCTGGGATTACACTAGCTTCTGCTCTAGCTCCTGCGCTCCAATAAGCCGCTGGCAGTTTGTCGCCGTTATCCCCAAATTAGCTAGACCAACACGTCGATGGCCAACATACTTTACGGAGTACATTTCTCGTGGCGGACGAGGTACCTGAGAGTGTGCCATTAGTGAGGGCGGGGGAGAAGAGATTGGAGTGATCTTTGCGACCTTTGCGACCTTTGCGGGGATGGCAGCCTAAGCCAAACCACCCGTTGGCCGGTTTGCAAGGGTCTTGACTTATGGTGGGGCGAGAAAATGGCATGCGACATGCTCGACACCTCCCATCGAAATTCCCAATTGTAAACTACTCCGTATTTTGTGCTAAGAGTCAGTCTCCGACAGGTCGAGGTCTGGTATCCAGTAACCCACTACTTCGTACACCACAATGCAGTGCCTAATAGCTGATGATGCGGCTGGAGTCTTCAATTGATTCGCCTCGGGCTTTGCTGTGATGGGAAAATACCTGAACAACTTCGAGAACGAACTACTTTATATCTACCATCGACGCGCTCCGAGTCTTCCTCGCCCCGGCCGGCTTGTCTAGTCCCATCTCCTCCCTCTGACGCCACACCCTCCTCGACCTCAACAAGGATCATCACACCTTTCCTTGGAGTCAATCCTCTCTCATCCACCTCCTCCAACCCCCAGTTCCTCCACCCGAAAAAAAATGTCTACCCCAACCGAATCCCAGATCCTCACAAACTACCTCCTCCTCCCCGCCGACCTTCGCACCATCATAACCCCAAACCAATTCGCCGCCCTCTTCCCCCGCCCCCACCAATCCTCCCCCAACATCCAGACCCTGTACCGCGACCTCGAACACCAGCGCTCCACAGCCGTCGACGCCGTGCGCAAAAACATCGCCGTCGAAACAAAGAGGGGATACCGCCTGCGCGACGAAGTGGCCAAGGCGCGCAGGGAGGAGGAGCAAGGGGAGGAAGACGACGAGATTGAGATTGAGAGGGCCGTAAGTTTTGCCCACGCACCTCCTCCCGTTTGAAGAGACCCTCTTTTTTTTTTTTTTTTTTCGGGCGGGGAGGAAAAACGGCTTATCTTTCATGCTCTTCTTTATGCTAACTTCTTGTCTTTCCCCGTGAAAGCTCTTCGGATCGTCGACTGATGCAAAGAATACGAAACACACCCTCTCGTCCATCATCCCCGAACTGGACGGCGCCGTAGAAGACTTGGAAGCCGAGATTAAGGCTCTGGAAGACGAGGAAAAGACCATCATCGCATCGCTCAAGAAGACCGTGGGGACGATGAGCGATCTGCGCTACGGGGAGCTGGATAATAAGGAGCTGCCACAGGATACCCTCGAGGCTTTAAAAGCTCTTACAGCGAGGTGTAACGACATGGAGTGAGGCTGTCACTTTTTTTTCTTCTTTCTTTTTTGGTTCTTGAATTTTTGGTCTGCTGATACGATTCCTGGCGAGATACCTTGTTTCCTTTATCTGTTTGATACCCGATACCCTCCCTAGCCTTTTCCCGCCCCGAATTAAAAGAAGAAAAAAAAGTCCCAAAGTAGAATAACAGACACGTCCCAAGTGAGAAGGGTTCCACGCATAATAGAAGTGACCTGAACGATTTACAAACAGAACCTTCCTAGTACAGGTGCCCGGCCATGGTCTCGTCTTTCAAAAAGAAACGATTGCCTTCCTCTTTACTGACCAGCGCCGGCGGCAGGTGCGGCACCGGCAGCAGCAGCAGCACGCTGGGCTGCCCGACGCTCCTCCGTGTTTCGCATGCGGTTGGTCCTAGATAATGTTAGCAAGTGACTATCCATAGGGACAGAGACAGGGAGAAGAGGGCAAAAGACCTACATCATAGTCCTGCTGATGGCAGAAACGGCAAACATAAACAGCCAATTGGGAATGAACGAAAACACCCAAGCAACGTAGCCCAATGGGATGAGAACGCCGTACTTGGCCAGAGGGCCGTCGAAGGGGTGGAAGTACGAGATGAACGGGCGGAACCCGGCCTCCTTCCTGCCCTCGCGCGGAAGGTAGCCGATGATGTCCTTGGCCTCGACGGTCGTGAGGTTGAGGCGCTTGATGTTGATGTCGACGTTGAGGGGCGGCGGGAGAACGTCGAGGATCCAGAGGCTGCCGGGACCGCAGCTGATGGCGTTGCAGAGGACGGGTTCGTTGTCGCAGTTGATGAGGCCCATATGGGGGGCTTCGGGCAGGGTTGCGAAGTGGTCTGCCGTTTCGTTGAAGGCTGCCTCAGCCCTGACACAGTGTCTTCCTGTTGATTGAGCGCGCATACATTAGAATCGCGAAGGAGACCGAGAACAACCAGGAAAGGCGACACCAATAGAAATTGATAATCGCGACGGCTCGGAGCAGAACGCGCCCATGCTGGCACGCGGGGACCACGGCGATGAATATCAAAAGGGAACAACTTGGGCCCAACTTACCACCGCAGGTCTTGTTCCGACCCGTAATGAGAACCCACCACTCCTCAGGAGTAGTCGCACCCTCCTGGACCGGCGCAAATAGAGTATCCTTCCAGTTGTTAATAGTCAAGACGGACAAAGTCGACCCCGACACCCGCGGCTCCTCGCCCTCGGCAGCGAAGGTCGCGTCCGCAAAGTCATCAACAACCTCAGCCTTGGCCTCGGGGGCTGCGTCAGAGCCAGCGCCCGCGGCCGAGTCGGCCGAGCCGCCCGAGGAGTAGCCCCAGTTTCCGAGTATGTTTTGGAACTGCGCCTTGTATTGGTCGAAGAGGGAGTCGGCGGCCGAGGCCGCGAGAGGCATCGCCAGGAGGATGGTGGATGAGATGCGCATTGTCGCGTTAGTCGACTAATTGGGCGATGTGAGGGAAACCTGGGATGAAGCTGTCGATGAATGGGGAGCTTCGGTGATGATGCAGCTCGGCCAAGGGCGTTAGATGGGAAAGGGAAGCGGGAAGAAGAAAGAGGGTCCTCGGAGCTGCCTGGACGGGGAGAAGTTATTGTCCGGGCTAATTATAATACTACAAAGTAATAATAAGCGTAAATGAAGGTCGGAATTAGCAGCACAGCTCTGGCGGTTGATCGAGCCTGGATAAGCAGCTGGTTGAAATTGATCTAGACGAGAATTAATACAGGACGATAGGCAACTATTATTATAACTTCTCCTCTCAACGCGAAAGAATCGAAGTGTCTCAGAAGAACGGCAGCAAGGAGGTGGACGAGGGTGAGTACACGTAGCTTTTCGCGGTTTCCTCCCCTCCATCAAGCTCCGCTGCAGCAAATGAGGGTGGATCATTTTGATCTCGTCTAGTCCCCATCGAGCGCTCTGTTAACCCTTTTCGTGGCGGTGCTCAGTGCTGTTCCGGACCGCTGGGCCGCTGACGCCACCGCCTGGGGAACTCTCAACTCAGGCGCCTTTCCCACTGGACCATTTTCCGGACAGGCCTGCAGCTTATGCAAGCTCTACTTCGTCTGTCCACGAAGTTGCAGGCAAATGTAGCCACCTGGCAGCCAGTTACCATTAATTGCCAGGTGCAAGCCACCCGTGGCGCGTCGGAGCACTCTCTCAGCTTCACCTTGATAGAATCGATGCAACAACCCATCGCAGAAAGCATCACAATACTCTGTAACTACCGATGGATGCCTCTATCTCAAAATGGTAATAAATATCAATTCATCTCCCCGATTCCGTTCCTTTTTCTCACCATCATTCTAACTCGTCCGTCCTCAGCCCCCAAGAACCAAAGGCCTAAAGCGCAAGCGCGCCGCGCCCCCAACCGCGACACCTCCCAACGACGCGTCAGATCCCCTCCAACCCTCTCCTCACCAGCCTGACACCGATGAAGACGAAATCTCCGGCAACCCTCCAGTCGACGAATTAAACGAAGACGCGGCCGAAGAGCGCCCTAGGAAACGCGGTCTTCCGGCCAAAGTGGTAGCTTCTACGTTTAGCCCCGCGCAGAAGCCGAAGAGGAAGCGCGGACGACCGTCGAAGGATGCGCGCGAAGCGGAGGGTACCGGCGATGATCATGACGAGCTGGAAGGGGACCCGGCCCCTGAGAAGAAGAGGAGGAGGGGGGGACGACCTTCTCTGGGCGAAGTACCTATTGAAGAGGCGCAGAACAAGACCATAGAGGAGGCCTCGGAAGCCTCTCGAGGCAAGAAAGAGAAGAAGAAACAGGGTCGGCCATCATTGTCTAAGCAGGTGGAGGAGGAAACCCAGACCGAAGCGCCGAGGACGCAAGAACCTAAGAAGAGGGGAAGGCCGTCGTTGTCGAGGCGGACGGAGGAGGGAACACCAGCGGAAGCCTCGAGAGCGCAAGAGCCCAGACGGAGAGGGAGGCCATCCTTGCCAAAACGGACGGAAGGTGAGGACGAGAATGAGTATGAGGAACCTCAATTGGATCAGCCGCAGAAGCGGGGAAGACCATCCCGATCGAAGCAAGCGCAGGACGAAGTGCGTCCTGCCAAGGAGCCCAGGAAGCGAGGACGACCGTCTCTATCGAAAGAAGCTCCCGCGGACGACATCCCCCCCGCGGATGAACCCAAGAAGCGTGGTCGGCCCCGCCGATCCGACGTTAACGAGGCCACCCCAACACAACAGCCCCCCGACACTGCGGCCCCAACCGACAACGAGCCCCCCAAACGTCGCGGCCGGAAATCCACTACCTCAGCACAGCAACAACAAGAAGCAGATACCCAACCATCCCCAGTCTCACCCTCACCCGAGCGCAAAGCCCCCCGCCCCAAACGCAAACCCTACCTCTACATCGCGCCCAAACAGCGCGAAATCCCCGTGTCGGTAATCTCCTCCAAATGGTCGCCCCTCAACCCCTCCTCCGTCGAACTCGCCCGCCAAACCCTCCAGCTCGCCGAACGTCCCGTCCTGCAGACCTACGCTCCGGGGCCGCGCCGCGACGCCGCGACGGCAGCTATCCGCATTGCGACGAAGCGCGTCGTGAACAGTATCTCGCTAGGCTTACCTTTTCCGCCGGCCTCTAGATACTCGGTCCAACTCGCGACTCGGAAAAAGAAATCTTACAACGGCAAAAACAAAAACAAGCGGAAATCTGCTGCTGCCGATGACGGCGACGGCCCGGATGGCAGAGAGGTAGAACTCGACCTAGAAGCTGTAATCTCCGAAACCGAGGCCCTCGAGAAAAGGTTAGAGCCCCTCCTCCACTCGATAGAGATCCTCAGAGCCGAGGAGAAGAGGATGGATGCCGTCATCGAGAGGGACACGGCTGAGCTGTCTACGCTTTCGCAGAACTCGAGGAGGGAGTTGAATCTATGGAGGGAGAGCTTGAGGAAGTCGGCGCATCCTTTGCTCCCGGAGCGGTGGGATCCCGATGCGGATGGGAGGGAGAAGTTGGTTTTAGCTAGGGATGGGGAGGGGCCGTTGGGCGAGTGGGTGTTTGCGGTATGTTTTGTCCCCTCATGTTGAGTTTTCTTCTTCTACTTTATACTCCGCAAAATATCCCAGGTTTGCTACGAGAACAACCAAGTAACTGACATGAATAACAGAACTTTCCCGATAGCGAAGTCACGGCGCTCGCAGCGCAGCTCAACAACCACCTCTCTTCCATCCGGGAAAACATCCGCTCGGTCGATAAGCTCGACGGCTCTATCGACGAGTCGTGGGGCGCTCTGCGGCGTGCGTTGGCGGGGTTGTTGCCTCCAGAGAGGTACGAGGCTGTGTTACATGGGGATGGAAGAGAGAAGTGAGTGGCTTGGGGCACTTTGAAGGGTTGTATGTCCCCCTTGAGGCTTTTTTTCTTGATTTTATTTCAAGGGTTTAATGAGGAATGGGAAGCTTAGGATGTTTAGCTTTGGGTTCGGCGCTTAGTAGGCTGGTTTTGTATGATTACGAGTAGCATCTGCGGATTCGGACAGGACAATAATACCAATGGGTTGAAGATATTGGAGACTTTACTCTTGAAATCACCTACTTTCGAGTTACCGGACTCTCGCCAGTACGCCTTAATGCCTCGAGGGTAGAAAAGGAATTGACCACGAAGCACTGAACAGTCATCTTATTTAATGGCATCACTAACAGAACAAAGCAAAGCGCCGAAGGCCGAATCTGATAAAAAAACAAAATCATACACATATCATTGAACTCTAGAAGATTCGTCATATTGCAATGTGATGCCAGATTGAAGCTAGCAACCCCTCAAAGAAAATCAAAGTAGAAAAAGGGCAGGCATCAAGAACAAAGAGGTGGGCAATGACATTTATTCTTGACACATGAAAAGAAAATATTTATGACATCCGAAGAAACAACACCCCAAATCCACTTAACTTCCTAAACTACCTGAAGCTATATTCTACATCCCCTTTTTGCTTTGCGTTACCCGACGACTTTAGTTCTTCTTGGGAGCGACGGGGACGACATCAACGTACTCGTCGACGTAGACAGTGTCAGGGTCCTCGACCTCAGTCTCGGGGGAAGGGGTCTCGGCGTTGTGGACGGGCTCGGGAGTAGACTCATCGACGGGGAGCTCAGGGACAGAGGTGTCCTCAACAGGGGTCTCAGTGACCTCAGGAGCGGCGGACTCAACGGGAGCCTCGACCTCAGGAGCAGGGGTAGTCTCGGTGGCAGGGACCTCCTCCTCGGGATAGCCCTCCTCGCTGTTGTCTACGGGAGTCTCCTCGGCTGTCGTCTCTTCGGGAGCCGCAGCAGACTCGGTGGCGCTGGGGGCCTCAGTAGCGGCGGCAGACTCCTCGGCAGCAGTGGTGGCGGGAGCCTCAGTGGCAGCAGCGGACTCCTCAGCGGAGGTAGCAGCAGGTGCCTCAGAAGCCTCAGCGGAAACCTCGGCAGTAGCAGTAGCGGAAGCCTCAACAGACTCCTCGGCAGTGGCAGTAGCGGAAGCCTCAGACTCCTCAGCGGTGGCGGAGGCAGAGCCAGTGGCTTCGACAGTCTCCTCAGCGGAGGCAGGGACGGTGACGGTGCTTTGGATGGTGGTGGTCAACTCGATCTCGTCGCACTCATCGAGGTCCTCCTCACCATCATCAACGTCCTCGCCGCTGTTGTTGCCATTGTTACCATTGCCATTGTTGTTACCGTTGCCGTTGTTGTTGTTGCCATTGTTTCCAGAGTTGGTGTCCTCATCATCCTCGCCATCAGAGCCACCAATGGGAGAGTTCTTGCCAGTGGAAACAGGAGTCTTACCACCGGCGGTGGGAGAGCCGTTGCTGCCAATGGTGACGTAGACGGTGGAGGCAGGGATGGTGACGGTGACGGCCTCGGGGCAGACACACTCGCCAACGGGGCTGCTGGAGTCAGAGCTGCCGGGGACGGTGGAGCCGTTTCCAGTGGAGCCATTGTTGCCACCATTGTTACCGTTGTTGTTGCCGCCATTGCCGCCATTGTTGCCACCGTTGTTGCCAGGGACGGTGCTGCCGTTGCCGTCGCCGGTGGGCTTGGGCCTCTGGATGGTGATGGTGTTGGTGGTGGTCGAGGTGGCCTGGACGGTGGTGGTGGGCTCAGGAGTCAGGGTAACACCAGTGATTCCACCAGTAATGGCCTGAGAGATGACAGAGCTGGAGATAGCAGGAACCTCGGAGACGGGGCAGACAACCTCGGTGAGGGCGATGGTGTTGGTGACAACAACTACCTCAAGCTGATCGGGAGAAAGGCTAGCGATGTCAGACTGCTTGGCGGGGCAGTCGGTGACGGTGGGGGCGCAAGAAGTGATGGTCTTGACCTCGGTAGTGATGACAGTGAGGGTGGTGAGGGAAGCGCCGTCAACGGTGGAGCTAGAGTTGGTGAAGCCAGTGGCGGTAGAGTTGGCGAAGGGGGGAGGAGTGACGGTAGCGCTGGCATCGGTGACGGTGGCGGAGACGGTCTCCTCGACAGTTGAGCTTCCCTCGGTAGCATCAGCGGCGACGGTGGTAGCGTCGGTGGCAGACTCAACAGCAGAGTCAGTGGCGGACTCGGAAGCAGACTCAACGGCAGACTCGGTGGCCTCAGGAGTCTCCGCATCGGCGGTCTCGGTGGCGGCGGTCTCAGAAGCCGCAGGCTCAGAAGCAGCGGGCTCAGTCACCTCGGGAACTTCGGCATCAGCAGTCTCAGTCGAGCCGGTAGCGGCGGGCTCCGAGGTGGCGGGCTCCTCGGGATAACCCTCAACAGGAGTCTCGACAGGAGACTCCTCAACGGGGGTCTCCTCTACAGGGGTTTCCTCGACGGGAGTTTCGACGGGGACCTCGGGGACAGGAGTCTCCTCACCACCCTCAACAGGGACCTCGGGAACGACGGTCTCGACAGGGGCGACATCAACAGTGGTGTCGACGTAGACGATAGACTCGGCAGGGGTCTCGTCGACGGGACCCTCGGTGGGAACGGGAGCGGGGGTCTCGATCTCGCTGGAGCGGCCGGGCTTACCAGGCTTTCCCGGGTGGTGGCGGGGGACCACACCGGCGTTCGCAACAGCGAACAGAGCAAGAGCAGCAGCGAACTTCATGTTGGCGGTTGTGCGTTGGCTTGTCTTCTGTCTTGCAATATCTCAATTCGAGTTCGTTTTTATGTTTATTTTGGTGTCGGAGTGTTGGATGCTCTTGGGGACGCGATGTCGATACCGATATCTGGAAAAAACTTCAGGTTGGGAAATCGATTCCACGAAAGGCGGCAGACACAGTTTGCCCCGAATGAAAGAAAGTAAAAGGTTGGTTTCGAAGGAGTGGCAGCGTCAATGAATGACAGCAGAAAAATGAGAGACTGTTGGTCAGAGGTGAAGCGAGCAAAGACCTCAAGAGCAGGTTAGGGAAGGAAAAGAGAGGAGGAGAGGTAAGGATCGTGCGAAAGAAGGAAGCCATCTCGGCTTATATTCGAAATGAAGGGTTGCCCTAGCTGGCTGTCACTGCTGCTTCTTTGCACCCACACGTTAAAGGGGCCGCATTTGATGAGAGGAGGGTAGCGTCGTAGTGGTCCGTAAGGATGCATGTTATTCCAGATGTTCCTGAAATCTGCCTCCACCAACCCCTACAGGCGACAGGTACTTGCTCATAGACCTCCCATCCACATTCGCCCCAATGCGACGGCTACATGGCGGCAACTGGCACAAAATCGTGAGCCAGGGCATCTCGATCCCCACCCACGCCGCAGATTTCCACCAGGGTCCCTTGCGTTATGCGACGAATGCCATGGAGACGTCAAGTGGCGGTACAAGATTGGAACCAAGGTACCTTGCTTGATGTGAGTCGACAGGACCGTTTCCAAGCAAGCATGAGCTGTTCCGGGTCCTGGGCTTCTGGGCAGCGCAGTTTTTTTGTTAGTGGAAACTGGAAACACACACAGCCACCAACTTACACGCAAGGGTCAGCTGGGGTCTTAATGCGAAGTACTCCATACTTCGAGCTAACGACCGCACCATCCATTGTGCGGTGGAAGCGCCAGGTCCTCGTTTTGATTTCTTGGATTGACCGTGGCACATTTGGGGTGTCCGGGCGGCCCCAGTCGCAGAACAAAGTACAGTGTACCTCGCTCACCCAAGTATTGGGCTGCACTGCTGACGTGCCAGAGGTACCTGTCCGACTGAATTATTTCACTGGGTGCTGGCAGCCCATGTCAAGACCCATAACAACCTGGCATCGTGGAATTAAGGAGCAACGACAATCTTCCTCTTCCGACTTGGAGGCGGGTCGATTCGTCATAAAGCCCTGCGTTTGCACGAGATCGTGTTCGGCTTGTACTTGCGATGTACTTCGTATAATCCAAGAGATTTCTTCATATGGGTTATCCGCACGAAGTAAAAGAAGGGAATACGAAAAATAAAGCCCTTCTGCTGTGCTACTACCAATGTTGTCTACTTCGTACGAATAATTGGAGACACCAATTCTGCGGATGAAAGTCGGCTTGCACTAGAAACTTGGAAGAACGGGAGTCCCCAGTGTCCAAGCGAGGATAGACCAGAGATTAGAGACACCGACGTAGATGGCGGCGCAATTTCCCGTGCCTCTTCGCAACTTCCAACTTCCAACTTTGCTCCTTTTTCAGGGGCTAAACAGCAGAGCCCCGCTCCATAACCAAGGAAGGAGAGACCGACTCTTCCATCCCAGGTACGAAAAGCAATGAGCTGCTAAAATAAAAACAAGGGAGCTGCGACCCCCTCTCGTTGGTCAGGTTCCCCTTCCCTGTCATCTGGATGGCCCACTTCATGCAGGTACAAGTGTACAACAAGAAAATCTGAGACAAATGGTCCAGCCAATGACAGCGTGGTTGGACCAAACTCCAGCCAACCAAATCCCGGTAAACGACCAATTGAGGGAACAGGGATCTCCGCTCCTTCCCATGCAGATCGACCGGGGTCACCCTGCAGTCCGGACCTCCCTTAATCTCGTAGCCGCTCTTTTGATCTTTTGCCAAGTGGGAAAGAGCTGGTCAAGTCCAGGAACAGGAATCGGTCGACGACGAACCAGCAAGGTCTTGGGATGAAAAAGGATCATTGCGCTGGTACCTTCGTACCTTGGAAGGCGGCCTCAGACCAAGAGTTTGGGGCCAAACATCTCGGGTCATCAAGTAAAATGAAGTGTAATTACACCATCCTGACCTTTTTTTTGGCCACGGTGATGTCGCCAGCAAGCCCCTTATTTTCCATCCTGGGGCTCTGTATTACTGGCAGGCAGGAGGACGCCCTCTTATATTAATAGGCGACATTGTGATCTGTTGAAACCAGGGCGCCAGCTCTGACAATCCTGCTACTCGTCATCTTGGGTTCCTGGCAATGTCCCCTTCTCGGACATTGCTTAATATCGTCACCGCCACTAGGGTCCATCCTTCACGATCAGATGTATTGGGGGAAGAGTCGTCTCATCTCGCGCCCAAATCCCACCATGCCCGAACGACCCGGGAAAGATGGGGGAGATTGAACTAAACTAGGACACTCCATCGAAAGTACAAAGTATGCACGCACTACTGACATATGACTTCATAGACAGGCCTGCTTGAATGTTGTAACAGAGAGAGGACAAAAGAAAAGAAAAAACAAGCTTTGATCATTGATGTGGATCGTCATGCAGGCGGGGTCACCCTCTTCACTGCCTCACCTCCTCCAATCCCAATCCCAAACTCACTAACAAAGTAAACACTCATCGTGATCAATGCATCCAGTTTAATGTTTGGCACCTCCAACCCACTCTCCGTCTGGATATCGGCGGAGTTCAAGATCGACAGCGCTTTAAGATCGCCACAAGGCGCAGGGCTAACCAAGAAAGTGAATCCCCCCTTCGCGATCTCGGAGGATCTGACTCGGCGTACCAAAGAAGAAGAGAAAAAAATCCTCCCCGTTCCCGATCGATCATGCTGGTTATTTCGGCACACTCTTTTATGCAAGGTTCAACAACGTGTGCCCTTACTTTGCACTTGTTCCGGGCACGACGTACTGCGTGCTCCGTACAATCATAACTTGGACGCAGTGACCTCCCATCATCTTGTGTTGATCGAACATCGTGAGGTTCTGTATGTATGTACTTCGTTCTTGTGTTACCCTACCCGATGTCGTCGTAAGCACGGCCGCACGACGAATGCGATGGTCCGGATATCCATTCCGGGACCTCACTCCCACGTTGCGGTCCCCTGCGGAACCAAGCAGCATCTAGAGCGTGAGATCCTTCTCTTTTTCTCTCCATATCTCTACCAGAAAACCAAGTCGTGTCGTAGCCTGATTCACATAGGTGCCGGGAAAAGCACACGCAATCTTCTGCCTCCCAATCACGCCCACGTTTCATCTAGCGGAAAGTGAGGAGATTACTCTCATTACACACAATAAGATGAGCTCCTCCCCCAATTTCGGTCTCGACATTGTGCGACCCATTAGCCTGGCAAAAAAGACCAGGATTGGCGGCCCATTGTTTAAAGTACTTTGTAATAAAACTTGAAGACAAGCCTTGAGTCGTGAAACCTCCATCGTCGAGACAGAACAAGGCTTCCCGAAGACTCCTCCATTGTCTAACTGGCATTGACTATCCGAACGGCGTTGTAAAATGGGTCCTCGACTCTGGAACTTCGGTGAGTGATAAATTACCGAACGCACGTCCTTTACGCGGATATTGCCCATCACCCATTTACCAGGTAAATCCCCCATCATCGTCCCGAAATCCCAATATCAACCCATACCAATATAACCCGAGGTAACACATCATCAACACTCAAGCCGCCCAGATTATCCAGACGCGGGCAAAATATCCAACCGCAGGCGAGAAGCGAGGCGGAGCAAAGAAGATCAACAGATCCCAAAAAGCCAGGAAATGCCGCAATAATATAAACGTTCGTGGGAAAAAGATCCGATTCTTCTTGTTTGTGCAGCTCCACCTCCTTTCTTGAGCCCTGCCACAATCGGTGCAGATTGTCCAAAAAAGAAAAAAAAAAAAAAAAAAAAAACCGTCCCCTCGTACTTCGTACTTTAGTAGAATATGAATTTTATATGTAGTGATTGAAACGTAGGGACGTTGTTGCTTCTGGCTTTCATGCAAGTCTCATCATCCCTCGATACAGGAGACGGTTGCCATCAAAAGGGGCATATATATGCGGTTGATGTGACAGGTGGAGTGGGCGTCTCATGTCTCTCATGACAGGTGAGATGTTCCCCTCCCCCACGTTTTGTTTCGGAAAGAAACAGGCCCTGCCAGGCGAAGGGAGATCGAAGCAAAAGGGAATACTGAGTAGGGCAGAAATGGAAGGATAAGGAAAAGTAACTTGACACACAGTCTCATCATCCTGGGGAAACAACTGAATCAAGTGGCATCACTTAGGATCGTCAGAGGTTGATCTATTCGACATCTACTTCTCATCGATGCATGCATGCCCTGATTGCCAGCGAGTACAATTGTGATGTATTCTTGCAAGATCATTCCCATAAACTGCCTCATTTCTTGCTCAGGCCATCGAGCCCCATCCAGCCTTACCTAGAAACCTCCCATCGACGTCCTCCCAGGGACGAGACAGACCGGTCAAGTCTTATCATGCAGAAGACACTCTCACAAGAAACACCACAGAAGAAGAAATATTTATCCCCGGTTGAAGCGGGGTTTCATGTTATTAATAGTATACCTATCTAGGTCTTCAAAGCATTCTGCCAAGTCCTAGTAGTAAGGGAACAGAGACGGACGGCCAGAGACACCGGAAGATTCTCTGATAAGAAACCCCCAGAGCTCCAATCCAGCCTGAATCCACCCTTTCCTTCTCCAGTTGCCATATGCCGCGCCACCTTTCCATTCGCATCCGATATGAGGTCCCGGTTGATGGGATGCCTCTCATGAGCTGGTGTTTTTCTCCGTAAGGAGTCATGTGTACATATGCATCTATGTTGAATTCCTGCCAGACCATTTTTTTTTTTTCATTTTACCAATATCCCAGCTCCAGATCCGTGCAAACAAAGGGGGGTGTATCATAAAAACAAAGAAAAATCCCACAACCAAAAAGAGAAGCAAAGCAAAAAAAATGGGAAACATGCAAACCTCAACCTTGATATAGTAAACGCCGATGTTGAAATCGTGACCTCCGTTATCTCAATGCATTGTGGCTACCCTGCCACTACCGAAGCAACAAACATGATAGATGCCAAAGAATCATGAAAAAGACGAGACTTTTTGTTCTTTTCACACACACCAAAGGAGGTTCAATTGGAACCTGAAGGAAAGAAAAAAAATTGGAAGAAACAAGAAGAGAAAGGCGAAGGGAGGAGCAGACCGTGATGAGTGTGGTATTTGTGTCTGTAAACTCCTCCTTGACATCTCGCCCAACGCTTATTTGGCGTACTTGGCGCGGAAGAACTTGGCAGCATTGACCATGTTGGCAAGGGCCGCCTTGGTCTCCTCCCAGTGACGAGTCTTCAAGCCGCAGTCAGGATCAATCCAGAGCTGCTCGGGCTTGAGGTACTGAAGCATCTCCTCGATGCGGTGCTTGATCTCCTCCTCGCTGGGGACACGGGGGGAGTGGATGTCGTAGACACCAGGGCCAATGTGCCTGGGGTAGGCAGAGTCGACGAAGACGCGGAGGAGCTTGGCATCAGACTTGCTGTTCTCGATGGAGAGGACATCAGCATCGAGCGCGGCAATGGCATGGAAGAAGTCCTGGAACTCCGAGTAGCAGAAGTGGGAGTGGATCTGGGTCGAGTCCTCGACGCCAGAGGTCGAGAGCCTGAAGGCCTTGACGGCCCAGTCAAGGTAGGCATCACGCTCCTTGCCGGATCGGAGAGGGAGACCCTCACGGAGAGCGGGCTCGTCGACCTGGATGACGTCGACACCGGCCTTCTCAAGGTCAACGACCTCGTCGCGGAGGGCAAGAGCAAGCTGCTCAGCCTGGACGGACTGGTGGACGTCATCACGGGGAAACGACCATCGGAGGCAGGTGACAGGACCAGTCAACATGCCCTTCATGGGCTTCTTGGAGATGGAGACGGCGAACTTGGACTCCTTGACGGTCATGGGGGCGGGACGAGAAATGTCACCGACAATGATGGGAGGACGCACGCATCGAGAGCCGTAGCTCTGGACCCAGGCGTGGGTGGTGAAGGCATAGCCGCTGAGCCTCTCACCGAAGAACTGAACCATGTCGTTACGCTCGGGCTCACCGTGGACGAAGACGTCGAGGTCAAGCTCCTCCTGGATCTTGACGTTGTTCCTGATCTCCTCCTCAATGAACTTGTCGTACTGCTGCTCATCGATCTCCTTCTTGGTGAACTTGCTTCGCTGGAGACGGATTTCCTTGGTCTGGGGGAAGGAGCCAATGGTGGTGGTGGGGAAGAGGGGAAGGTTGAGCTTCTTCTGCTGCTGGTCAATTCGGATGGGGAACTCGGACTTGCGCTTGTAGTCCTCGGGGGTAATGTTGGCCTGTCGCTCCTTGACCTTGGGGTCGTTGGTGCGGGTAGAGGTGGCACGCGAGTGCATAGACTTGGCGTTGGCCTCAAGCTGCTCACGGACGGCGGCGGGGCCCTCAGTGATGGCCTTGGCAATGACGACAACCTCAACAGCCTTCTCGGAGGCGAAAGAGAACCAGTCGGCAATCTCGGGGTCGAGCTTCTTCTCGCTGGCAAGAGTGTGGGGAGTGTGGAGCAGGGAGCTGGAGGTCGAGATGATGACCCTGTCCTTACCAAGCTTCTGGATAGCGCTCTCGGCAGTCTCAATGGCGCGCTTCAGGTTGGTCTTCCAGATGTTTCGGCCATCAACGAGACCGAGAGAGAGAACGGTGTTGGCATCAAGAGATCCGATAACGGTCTCGAGCTGCTCGGGGTTGCGGACAAGGTCAATGTGGAGGGCATAGACGTTCTTGGGGACAACGTCAAGGTTGTGGACAATGTCACCGAAGTAGGTGGCGAGGACAAGCTTGGGGATCTTGTCGCCGAGGCCAGCGAACTTCTCATAGGCAGTCTTGAAGGCAGCCTTGGCCTTCTCAGGGAGGTCGAAGACGAGGACGGGCTCGTCAATCTGGACGGTCTCAGCACCAGCCTCCTTGAGCTGGACGAGGAGCTGCTCGTAGATGGGGAGAAGCTTCTCGAGGAGGTCGATGGGCTCGATGGACTGGTCTCGGTCAGCCTTTCCGAGGTGGAGGAAGGTGACGGGGCCAACAAGGACGGGGCGGGTAGAGATGCCGGCATCCTTGGCCTCCTTGAACTCGACAACGGCCTTGGGGGCATCGACAAGCTTGAAGGTCTGGTTGTCCTGGAAAGTGGGCTTCACGTAGTGGTAGTTCGAGTCGAACCACTTGACCATCTCCAAACTGGGGACGTCAATGCCGTCCTTCTGGTGGCCACGGCCCATGGCAAAGTATTGGTCAACAACATCGAGGTTGTTCTGGGTATACCTCTCGGGGACAGCCTAGAGACAGAAAATAGGTTAGCTGCACGCTCCCTCCGGTTCAAAACTTGGTGCCAATGTGTTCTGGCTGGAGAGGAAGAACTTACACCGAAGTCCTGGATGTGGGATAGGACCTGGTCGTAGAGGGCAAAGTCGTTGCTGGGAATGACATCGACACCGGCATCCTTCTGGATCTGCCAGTGAGCGAGACGAAGCCTCTTGGCCTCGGCGAGGAGGTCGGCCTGGGAGATCTTTCCACCCCAGTCTAAAGCGAGAAGCATCGGTTAGTTATGTTGAGGCGATGACATTGAAAGAAATGCTGTTGTTTAAGACGGGTTGCCTTACAAGCTTCGGTGGCCTTCTTGAGGTCACGGTTCACACCCATACGGGGGAAACCGAGAATAGCGGACTGAACCATTTTGGCTGTGGAAGTCAAGTCCTGGGGGAGAAGGAGGTAGTGATGATGATGGAAGGATCAAGACGTAGATCCGGTGGGAAGAAAGATGACAATTGACTTCCCTGATGGAGGATGGGTTTTGGGAAAGAAAAGAAAGTTCAAGAGAGGAGGGGAGAAGAAGAGAAGAGGAGGATGACAGAAGAGAAGAGGAGGATGACAGAAGAAGAAGAAGAAAATTTGACGGAGCTTGAGGTGGGGAGGGAGAAATGGAAGTAGCGCATTTGAAGGTTGCGGCCAATGCAGGCGTGGGCTGGGCGGTGTGATAAGACTGTGAGACTGAACTTGGAAGGGAGGGGCAACCAAACCCCTCCCCCTCCTTTGCTCCTTCCCTTGCTCCCCAATGCCATGGCCCATCCATGCTCATGTCAGAAGTCCATGTCGTTGTCGGTCCAACGCCACCGCTCGCGCCGAAGCCAAAAACCATGCTACTTACGCAGTACAAGGGTACATTTATCAATCCACTTTACGTACAAGAGTAGCCGCATCAAGCCCAGCAGCCCAGCAGCACCAAAACATGCTGCTTCATGCAATTGAGGTTGTAGCGTTGTGTACGGCGGAGGCAGCAGCATTGAGGAGACCGACAACGGGCCAGCGACGCGAGCTCAGGTCCAGGCGAGATGGGTCAATTGACTGATGGCGGGGTAAAATCAAATACGTTGAGGGTCTCGGTGGAGAGTCTGCACATGCCCTTGTTGTACATCAATCATGACAGAGCCAAAGCCAATGGGACTCCCCTGCATCCCTGCCTGGTCCTCCGCTTCTCACGTTTATTCCGTTCATTTCAACTCGTCGTACTTTTCATCTAGTTCTCATCTGGTCTGGGTTCGGAGTGGCGGATTGATTGGCCGCGATCGCACATGGGCATAACGACAAGTGGGCAGCACTAGACGAGCAACATTGAACACACAATATACGAAATAATAAGCTCATCAACGCAGCAACGTTCAAGCTCTTTTTTTTTTTTTTTTTGGCGCCTCTAGAAGTATACTAAACTACAATTAAAGCCACCCTCGCTCCTTGTCTCTTGGCTTTTCGGAAATGGTGTGGTGTGTACACAAGTATACTTCGTACATGTAGTGTTGGAACAGTAACCTCGAGATGGGCTTCAGGCTCTACTTCGTACACTACTGATTCTGCACTAACAATGAACTTTCGCGTTGCAATTAACGCCCTATTGCTTTCAATCGTCCCAAGTCTTATTCAAGGATATGAATTCCCATTCGTCCTATGCTGGATGTGGTCAGGATGCCGCACCAGCTTGAGACAAGACCTGGTTGACGGCGCAGACCGGAAAGCATATAGCAAGCCTAATATTGCATGGAAGGCAATCTTTGCAGATTCGCTTCAGCATGAATCCGAGATGTAGGGGTGATGTGTCATCAATTGACTGCTTCAAGCAATTCTAACGCCGACTTGCACTTACAAAACGCCCGTCGTCGACTTCTGTCGCTTTCGACGAGAAATGAACAGGGTCCCTACTTCGTAGGTCCCTCCATTGGGTATCCTCCCTACTTCGTAAGCTGCCCTATCTGTTTTTCGACCTTAATATATATGTATCCTGCCCATTGAACGGCGGTGACCGAGAATGGAAGCTTAGAAGTCTTCGTAAATTGCCCGTTCTGTCGACCTGGGCGATGTCGGAAGCACTACGCAAGAGAGTACAACTTAATGTATCTCGTCTAGCTCGAGATCTCAATGTATCTCCGGTCCTCCCTGGTGAGATGAGACCTCGGATTCCACGGCGGAAAATTTTTTTCCTTTGTTCAAGTGTACACCATATTGCGCCATCGAGATGGAGGGTGTCGGCGACTTTTTTTCTCTCTCCCCCGCCCCCCTCTTATTGAAGAGAGGAGAAGAAGGAAGGCTGGAGTTGAAATTCTCTCGATTACGTGTTCTGATAAAACCTCCGACTGTACAATATACAATTCATGTTGTACAATTGTACTTAATTGATTCAACCAATCTCACTCATCAAGCATGCAAGCAGCCTGGATGCTGCCCCTCCATTGCTCTCTTGCCCCTCCCCCACTAACATTATCATTTGATGCTTTCTTTTATTCCGTTTCTACCCATGCACAAAATTCTGGAGCTACCCCGCCCCCGCCAACCTGGAATATCCTCATCGACGATGAGGTTGCTGGAAATAGAAGAAATCTTGGGCATTGGATCGAGATAATTGCTAATTGGACCAATTCGCCGTATTTATCAGTGCCTAACACAACCCAACGTCGTGAATATACCTTCGACAGCCAACTTGTTAAACGGTCTCCTCTGAAGTCATGGTGAAATCCATTTCCAGATGGGGGTTAGAGTGATTATGTAACAGTTAACAACTCCTCATTAGGAGCGTTGCTTCTCCTGAGTTCAAACTACACTTTACCATCCCACCTAAAGGAAGACACTGGCTGTTGGCGGCAGCCTGATATGTCGATGTATCTCACTCGCCATACGCATTCGTACCCTTACTCTCGACAAAGTAGAATTACAATTCCCCGTCATTCGGCCCTATGCGTTGCACGCTTGTCAGCATTTCAACTCTCGTGCGTATTGATAAGACAGGGAGCGGAGCGTACGCAAGTGAGACTTCGTGTTTTCTGATTCAACGGGCTGTCCTCCTTCCGAGGCTGACGTAGCGGGTTTGGTCGGACCAACCGTCGTGCTCGAAGTCGGTCTTGGTAAAGGGGTTATTTCGGTTCGTCGAACACAATATCTATAACCCTCGAGGAGCAAACACGAAAGCCGATCATTCTCGTCCCAAGTTAAGGATGGGTTCCATTCTACAAATGTTTCGACATCCACTGCGACATGGCTGTGGTATCAGCTTTTTGATCGGCCCTCGAGCTCAAAGACAGCTATAAATACACTTACAGCGTAGAACGAGGCTACAACGGCGCACGAGTTGTACCGCTGCCGGCTAGATCTCCGGGGCGGATCTCTGTGTCGATCATAGTCTTTACAATCATCTGGTGTCCCCGGCGCCGGTGGCAGGTCTAAGGTCCATATCATAGTCGTGGTCGGCCTTGGAGTTGTGTTTGCAGTTGTGGCGCTCGCGATTTCCGTCGGCCACTCCCAGTACGGAGCTGTCTCGTATGAAGTGGAGCAACTCTCCGGCGGAGGCCGTGAGAAGCATGGATTCAGGACGGCCATGCGTCCTCTGACCAGCGTCAGAACTTTCTTTTTCCCAGGAAATCTGGCGGCAAGAAGACATCTGCCCAGATATCTCGATTGCAGGGAAGAGACTCACTGGAAATTAGGGTAATTCCTGATATTACCAACAGGAGCTACGCAGTATGAACGCCCTGCCAATAGGTTGGTACAATCCGGTCTTCCAAGTCCTGGATTAAGGAAAAGAAACTCGGCAATGTCGATATCATGGCTCTCAGTAATGGCAGAACAAGAGTCGCCGCTCTTCACAAGATAGTATTTCCCGCCTGAATAGTTCTCGGTGTTAGTGAACTTCGACTATCAACAGCAAGAGACGAGGCCTTTTTAGGGCATTGTACATTCAGTATTCGTGTCCGGCGCGATATCACTCGGGATAGGCCTGATGAGAGACCGGTAGCGTCAGTGAGTGTCCCTCCACTCGGCCGGGAATATCGGGATACCTACGCGGCGGTGGTAATAGTTGCCTTGGATGAACTTCCGGGGGAACTGTGCCCCAATTAGTATCGCCAGCACGGAAACACCATAAGGCCGGTCGCCTTCGTACCTGATGCAGATTTCGTATCCCACCATTGCCTCCAAGTTAGTACACATCCGGTTAATGGTAGGATTCCACGACTTCAACTGATAGATCGAAAAATGGTGGCCGGGGGCCGTAACAATATCATAGCACGTGTCGTTCTCCTGCACGGTATATACATCACATCTTTGAGGAATGCATAACTCCGTACCTGGCCCAGGAAAGTTCGAACAGCATGATTGGAGGTTGTTTGCGTCCATCAGGTAGAATGTCGATACCCGCTGCGACTTGCTGACTGAGTGGCAGTCATCGCCGTCTTTGACTGTATACGTTGCGACGCAAGATACCTGTGCCGGAGCCGAAGTCGAAGTCGGGTCTGCCGGAGCCGCTTCCGTTGCGGTGTACTCTGCTGGCGGAGTAACCCGATATGTACTGACACCACATCTGTCATATTTATGAGTATGGGCTCTACATTGGTGCCCTTCGGAGTACTCACAATTCTGTCAAAGCAGAGAACTCCTCTGCTATATCCTCGCCCCAACCAAAGACGCTATTTAATTGTACCTCGAGATTCCTCAAGTTGCAGCTTCAGCAAAGCTGGTCGCCCGCGGCCGCCGTGTCGGTGTTCCAGGTCTCCACGAACGGGAAGCAAAACAAATCCGTCTCACTATGTGTTTTTTGTATCTAAATGTCAGTGTTGAGCTCGGGGAATTGGAAACATGCGGTTAAGCCACTAACGTCGGGAGTGGGATAGATATAGATATGTGCTTACGGGTCGCGTAGACAGGTGTAATTGTAAGTGTAGATCAGCATATCTACAGTAAACGTAGGGGGATATTCTACACCGCCGATCTTTGTAATATCGGTGGAATTTGAGCACGACGAGAGCTGCTTTTCGCGAAGCTTTTCCAAGCTCGATAGGCATTCGTCAACGCAGAGGAACTCGAGAAAACGCTGGTCGAGGACGACATCACCACGGCCCATTGGGCTCAGGGCGATGTTGCAAGAAACTGCCTCATTGTATGTGGCACTGCGAGCCAAAGGGTCAACTTAGGGCTGGAAGTAGAGGGGAAATATGTCCTACCTGCACGCCTCTGAGAGACCCTCCGGAGCCTCGATGCTTGGCGGGTCAGTGGAATTGCCGCCTCCGACAAACACTTGGCCGAACGCAAATGGTCGGAGATAGGTCACCCCAAGAAGCTGTTTGGAGGGGCTTAGACGCTTGGTTTCCGAGACGTAACTGTCCGAGAATAAACAATTTTCACGTTATAGAGCTACTTACTAAGACGCAAACCCGGCGAGCTTTAAGAAACATGCTGGGGTCTTTCATCGAGTCGTTCTGGGGTATGTGTGCTTGAGGCTTGTCATGAGCACAATCATGGGCACGGTACCCTCTTAGATCTATAGAGAAAGGCAGACAGTCTTCGGAGCGTTGAGTCATTATCTTGGAGCAACACAACTCCTGGCCTTGTTAAAAAGGTCCCAGTCAGTACGGACATCGCTAGTAACCGAAGGCAACCAAGACCTTTGCCGACAATCCGGCCACCTCTGCCATCGGTGTGCCCAACATCGGTCGCCTGGCAAGGATTCACACTTAGTAAATGGTGAGCCAATATACGACTTATCACGAACCAGCCCAATAGGGCATCCTTGATAAATAGACTCCCCACCATCTCCCACGGCATTAATCTCTTGATTCCAAACGACACGATGAGAAACGCGGCAGCAGGCTAAGGGAAGATCCCCCTCCCTCTCGTCGTCGACCTCCTTTCACCGACGTCTGTCCTTCCTGCGAATATCCGGGACGTCTCTTGATAGCATTTAAATGGCTGAGGACTTGAGGTAGAGTTTATCCGCGCGGTAGGGGAAAACAATCCTTACTTTAGCCAGTACCAAACTGTCGGGACTCGTCAGCATCAAAGGAGAGTCGATCACGCCAGTTCTGTAAAAGATCCGTCATGATCACTCCTCTCGATGATACCACGGATCAACGCGTATCATTCCCTTTCACCGGCGAGGGGAATCACATCCTCCACGATACCTCCACGGTATGGAGCAAAAGTGCCTCTCGACTAGGATTTCAATATAACTGTGACCCTTTCTTCGAAACAGGAGTTTGAAAAGCCGTATGGCTTTTTGACGGTGATATAAGTCTTGGGGGGAAACTTGAAGTGGCCAGCCCGGGGCTACCAGAGATGGCGGCAAAGATGTCCGGTCCATCTATACATCTCCAGGCTAGGATTCAACCACCCGGGGTAAGTCGGAGGCTCTCGCTGCTTACTTATCTAGAGCGCAGATTTTCGGCGTGTCTTAGGATCGCCCGACTCATCTTACTTCACCCTTCGCCCAAGAGAGAGACTTATTGCTTCGTTTCTTGACCACCTCTGGGTCTAGCCATCAGTAAGCGGTGGCCACCCATTGACAGTCTGGGAAGGCAGTTTTGTGCGGACTTGAGGACAGGGAGAGATTGGAGAATGAAGCCCCAGCCAATGACTGGTGGGTGATATGACGATGTCCTATTGTCTCACACATTTTCTGTGAATGCCTAAATGGTCTTTAGGCAAAAGGGTGTGGATATAGCGCCTCTTTATTTATGCAAAGACATGCGCTGTTAGCAAAATATCTGTGTCACCCCAAATCCTAGTGAAAGCTGAAATCAGGAGAGGGGATGGTTCAATGAATGTCCCAGAACTGTTGACTGATTGATACTTCCATTCCTTGTGTCAAAGCAGTCCAAACCATTGAACTATTTCTCTTTTCTAGTTAAAAAATCAACGCTTCATTTCCTTTTATAGTCTCAGATGAAACAGAGATGGCATCAAAGGCAAACCGGGAGACTCTCCAACAGATCTTGGCCGACCATAAAACAGAGCAGCTCCCCGTCACTCCAGAGCTTCGAGAACTTTACCGCCGAGCAATCGAAGATCCTGTCAGCCTCTCGAGGGCCGAGAGGAACCAAATTGTGCGCCTTCTGCCTCCCGAAAAAGAGGACCACATCATACAAACGATGCTGAAATCTGGCTCTAAGGAGGAGCTCATTGCCAAAGCCTATAACGCACCTGACACCTTGTCCAAAGACGAGGCACTCTTCCTTACAACCCGATCGCCTCTTATTTATCTATACATGACGGACGAAGATCTGAAGCTAGGGGATAATGCTTACCAGAGTATAGTTACCAGGGAAGAGCACCAGGCTTGGGCAAACGCTATTGTGAGAAAACATGACATAGCAAAGCAGGAAGCGGATGAGCGGGCGGCCGAGCGTAAGCGCCACATGGAGGCGTACAAGTTGGCAGCCCAGCAGCCTCGAGCGGATTGGGTGCAGAAGATGGTGGATGCAGGCGTTCAGCAGTGGGGGTTCGTCTGCTTCCGGGTTGCCTATACGGGACGAGCCGATGATCCAGCTTGGGACCGATTCAAGGAGTACTATACTGCCACCGGAAAGTACGTGAGCTCTCTATGGAGAGGCCTCTCCGAGCTATGGCCAAAGCACAATACTATCTTCATATCGGATAGCACCTTAGACGGGGTGTCGAGTGAGGCCCTGCGCAAGCGCTTCTCCGAGATGAGAGCCAATAACGAGATTCCCGACGGCGTGCGGACAGATGTTTTCCTCGTCGCTGACGAGGGGACGCTTCTCGATGAGGCTATCCTCTCGGGGAAACCTTACAATGTTTCCCCAGCGACTCTCAACTTCTTCATGCGACATCCTGTCAATTACGTGAAAGTTCCCGCTCCTTTCCTCAAGGCTGTAGATCCGACTCACGATCCAAGCGCTCCGGTGCCAACGAATGGCCCTTATGCCGGGTTTAACGGCGAATTCGAATGTCCCCTGCCAAAGGCCTTTGACTGGCTGAATTATAGTTTTTGGGCGGGAACAGAGACGATGAAGCAACGGTACTGGCAGACCCAGGCCTTCGAATGGATGGTTGACTGGCCACCATTTGCGTCCTACCCGCTCTACAGCTGCAAGGATCCTAAACGATGAAATGAGGCCGGCATTTAAACTACCCTTGCAGGAGTTTCGAGACCAATAAGATTCTGCCATCAGCTGCAATGGCAATTCTAGGCATGGTGGCGATATTCTGAGGGCCTGAAAGTTGACTCTCAATTCGATCGATTGCTGTGTCGTGGCTTCCTCAACAACTCACACCCGTGACAGTGATGTGAAGGTCACCTGCTTGGGTTGATATCTAGATACCCTCGATACCTTGATACATCGACATCCAGCTATATACCTGTTGCCGAAGCCCTCCCTGTGCTGTGAATAAATACACCACAAGGTCTCAGTTGACCTTCCGATCTCTGGGATGACCCCCCGCAGCGTCGATGAGCAATAAGACAGATCAACCTCACTTTATATACGTTAGGAAACCCTCTCTATTTCCACTGTCACGAAGAGATCATGCCCTTTCTTTGCTGTCCCTGGCTACAGAGCCCTTTAGAAGAGAACCCGCCTAACGAACTACGACTAGAAGGCCCGGCCGAGACCGTCGATCTTGCTTTGCACGAAAGTATTCCCCGCCTGGATCGGAGATTCTTACCACTGGCACCTGCAAAACACCCCCCTCTAAGTGGGAACCCACCTCTAGATAGGCCGATGAAAGGATCGTCGGTCCATGGCCAGCCACAAGGCCTACAATGTCGACGGTCCGATCCCGGGTTTTGTCAAGTACGAACTGCTCGACCTCCAAGGCAGCGGCCACGGACAGAAACTTGCTTCCAGGACTACCATCATCGAACCGACCAATCAAGCTCACAGGTTGTCAAGTTCCGGCCCATCGAATAGAACTCGGTGAATGAGCCCACGTCACGGCAGCAGTCTTGTAGCATACAAATACGGAGCAAATTCCGCGAAGAGTTTGATAAGTCGACAGACGGGGCCGTTGGCGATACCTTCGGCGAGGACTATGCTGCCACACCGAAGCAAGGAAGTTTCGATAGAGAAAGGTCGTCATCAACTTGGAAGCCACCCTCCCAGGTCATGTTACGTCCTGCTATACGGCGCGAGATTAGGGGCTCGAACTTCCAACTTGCGCCAGAGAATAACCATGTACGAAGTGATGCCAGGACGTTGTCTCGGGTGTTCCCAGAGGATATGGAGATTACACTAGAATTATGGAAAGACGCGTTTCGGCGAGACAGCCTGGACCGGGCAAACCCTGCCACTACCACATCGGAAGGGGAGTGCCATGTTACCGAAGTTTATTGGAGCGGGATACCTCTAGCCTACGAGAGAAGAATGGATGTGCCACATGTGTCAAGTTCATCTGACATTTCGCCAACATCCAGACGTGTTCCTCGTGCTTTGACACAACGCCACCACGATATAGCCCCTCCAACGACTGGCGGGCGACAGAATCGCCTTTCCCAGGAACAATGTGATCAACAGCCAAGGCGTATTCCTAAATCGTGGGCTAAATGGCCATCGCACACTCGTCCTTCCCGTACGGGACCCGCAAGCGCTGAAGACCTCGTGAACACCAAAGACTTTGCAGTCATTGGCACGAATGAGGAGACGGGATCGATCTGGTGGTCTACGGATAAGCTATACTCAAAGTCAACTCCCCTTTCCCTCCCCGGGAAAATCGAGGAGGCTATGAAAGGGGGCATAAGAAGAATTGTTCCGAAGTTGGCGCTCTTCCGTGTGGGTGGAAATGTACTCCATGGACGTAGGGGGAGTGCGCAGGCCGGGGGAGTATTGGAATATCCGGAACTGGAGATTTTGCCTACCAAGGAGGGATATTGGGAGCTTCGGGCTTTGGAGATGGAGTTGGAGCAAATAAGGGCACTGAGCTGCTCATGACTGGCTTTTAAGGTCGAGGACCAATTAATAAGGTAGGGTTTAGGAGATCATTAGTCTAGGATAATAGGAGACTGGGGCAGGATATATCTCTTACTTCTGTCTTCTTCCAGGTGTGACAACTGTAAGTGGTGAGAAGAATGCCAAGAGTAAGATGATGACCGGATCCGGCTCGGAGGTCTTCCCGCCCCACCGCCGCCACAATTTGAGGTTTGGAACAAAGAGATCAATTGATGCAAAATGGGGAATGCGGAAGAAGTAGACCTTATAGAAAGCGTTAGTTCGACACGTGAACACAAGCAACACAGGGCAGGTAGCTCAGTGGTAGAGCGGAAGATTGCAGTACTCAGCTTGAGAACGCTGCAGACATCTTTAGGTCGCGTGTTCGATCCACGCCCGGCCCTTCTTTTTGCCCTTTTCGTAGAATCTCCAAGATTCTTTCATTCTTTTTGATATTGGATTGCAGTCATGAATATTATTTGGGGTTTCTTTATTGTGATGTTTTTTTCTTCTTCTCTATTTTCTTTCCTTATTCTCCATTGCTCACCAAAAAGTTGCATTTGGCAGCCATTCGCTTGCCAAATTCGAGATCTCTCTTTGATTATGGAGCCGAGATGTTGGGATACCGTTTGCTCTACTGAAGTTTGTCTACGATACCCGAGGCGGCGATACGTTTCCCACCATCCTGGGCTTAGGAACAACAAAACGGGAGGATTTCTCAACAGGCTCCTCGACTAGAAATGGGTATATATCACATCTTATTTCTCAAGGTTTATACTCTTTCCAAACCTCGCATACAGCTCCACCTTGAGCTGGGTCATCTGGTCACGAATAGACGAAAGCTCATCCTCCAACTTCGACACGTCCTCGTCTATCTTTGACGTGGCATTCTCCAGCATCTCCTGCGCCTGTTCCAACTTGACGTGAAAGAAGGCATCTCCAACCTTATACCTGTAGTTTCGAAGAAAGTTCGCATCGCATTAGCAAGATGCCCGTTCGAATCGTTCTCGGTCGAATTGTAGCAGATGGTAATAGCTTTGCTTACGGGACGGTCTCGTCTTCGTCGGCTAGTTCAAGCTCCGTGCTGACATCGTCGAGTTCCTCCTTTTCTTTCTATTTTCCGCCAAAAAATAGCACCAAATAAGGTGTTAGCCCTCTCTTCCGTGGACGGTAGGACAGAGCGCCCGAAAGAAAACGAACCGCCTTGGTCTTGAGCTCCTCCTCCACAACCTGCTCGCGTTGGCTGAGCCGGCTGAATTTGTTAATCTTGTCCTGGTCTTCGCGGCGGACTTGTACTTCGTCTCCGGCGGCTTGCTCGTCCTCCTTCGTAAGCTATATCCTCGTAGTTTTTCGAACGGTTAGCTTCTGATCGGCTATGTTTCCCAAGGGAAATGAGGCAGGGTCATGGGCATTTACCATGCGTCTTTGCATCATTGTGGCGGTGGTATGGGCCGGGGGACTGGCATAATATGAAGTACGAGGAGCTCTCTAATGGGGGAGAGGGGTAGGCGGAGGGTTGGGCGGGCCAGAGACTTTTCGCTGCTCCCTTCGAATTTCTGGCACCCGATCAATCCAGGTCGTGGTCTGGCTGCTTTTTGGCGATGATGACAAGGAGGGATGGGAGGGATGGCGGGGTCGATTTTCCGGGTTGCAGGGGGTTGATATCGCACTGTGTGGGGTTTGGGAGCTCTTGCTCAAAACCAACGACAACAATTTGAACAATTGAAATGAAATATCGAAGACAAAAAGCCTGTCGAGATGGGCCATCCTCAAATGTGACTTTCTTTTCTTTCTTCTTCTTTTCTATTCCCGGAGTCATTGTGTAGTAAAGCAGGTTAGGTACAGGCTACTTCCGCAGTTCCCCAAGCTATGGCGGCGCCAACACAATCTGCGGACAAGCCCATCGCAAATGGTGAAGCCTCTCAAAAAAATGATCGGCCGACGTAGTAGTGCTAGTTGATGGGAATAGAAGTAGAGAAAGTAGGGGGTGAAATGACGTCTCGTGCATTTGAATACAACAATTGTCTTCCGTACTCATCCTGAGGTGAATCTGCAAGCATTCCCAATTTCCCTGGTCAATGATCAGCTCACCTTCCTCCGAGGCATCCAGCAGGCCCTTCATCGTCCACGGCCTGCACTTGTCGCAAGGTACAGCGTTGGTATGGGCGAGTCAAGAATCCTCATCCCCGGCGCTACAGGGCCACTAGGCATCTGTGTCCTGCTCAACCGCCAGCTCTAAACAACATTTATGTTTGAAATGCATCTAGGATCCTGGCGGAGCTGGCATCGAATCTAAATCTCGACGTAAGAAAAGCCTGGAGGACGACGAAAAAGAACAATACAGGCTGCCAATTGGGATTCGCTCCTGACGATTGGTATTGGCCCCTTTCGTATGTCATAGCGTCGTTTGATGACCCGCCCTTCTGGCCTCTTCGCCTATCGTTCTCTCTTTCTCGCGCTTGCGCCGTCTGGGTACCGCGCCGCACTACGTCCGTATCGGCCACTTCTTTCTGGGGAGATGCTAAAGGCCCTGGGCTGGGTCGTTTCCGGCTACCTATGCCGGTCCGGTAGGCTCCGGGTGGGAGCCATATGTGAGAAGGAGGCTGGGACGGTGATAGTTGGCTGAGTATGCGGAGAAAGGTGAACGGTGATTAAGAAGATTCCGGCGGCTATGGTAAGAAGAAGACGAGGAATAATGGAAGGGGATTTTCCACGATTTACGGATGCGACACCTTGTCACGGATCGTTGTAATGTAGACTTTTTTTGAAATGGCTAAAACAGCGCAGGTTAAACATTGATAAAATCGAAATCTCCAACACCATACCACTTAAACCTCGAGAAGAATTGCCGTTTCTGTCTTGTTCGAGTCAGGTCAAGGTAGCGCCTATCAACCTCGCACTATGATACTTCCAGGAGTTACTTGTGTTACTTCGTCGTTCGTATATAGAACCTGCGCGATTGAAGGCTAACGAAGCCGAGCAAAGGACTAGGGGGGATAACATGATGTTGTACTGAGGAACCAAAGACATCAAGTAATTTGCTTCGACGACGAAGTGGAATTATGATTGAAGTCAAAAGCGGAGCGAGCATTGGTGTCATGGCTTCCCCACCCCCCCCCCCCCCCCCCCCCCCCCAAACGAGGTACTCAGTGCCTGCCATGACACGTGATGAGATCAGAGGGACCTTGAAAATACCCCCAAAGTAAACAATTCGATCTGGATCACTTCGTGCACGACAAACGGGAATATCATTAACGACCCAACAACGGCCGCATTTGAAAACGTTGCCTCCGCTCCATTCAAATTACCGGCTACTATGGCGCCGAGCCAGAAATCGTATCCGCGAGGGACGGTAAAGAAGATTGTCAAGGCGCATTCGAATCTCAACATTAGCAAGAATGCTGATGTCTTGGTGCGTCTTCGTTCCCCCACCATGGCGCAATAACGCGTGCAGCTCTGTCTGCCTCGAGACGCGACTGACGGGCTTATTTTGTGACAGATCTTTCTGGACTACGTTTTATTCATGCAGACGTATGTTTTCGACTTGTTGCGATCGATATGAATTTTGGTCGCCCGAGGGTGTGCTGGTTGCTAACCCGTATATTTGGATAGCCTTGTGAAGGAGGCTGCGATCGAGTCCAAGCAAGCTGGCGAACGTGGCATTACGCCGTGGAGTGTAAAGAAAGCTACTCCTGTGAGTTCCTACAGGTATCCTCCCTACCGTAGAGAACGCGGGAGACATTATTGACGGGTTCTAATATCGCATGCGATTAGGACGCCCTCGCAAAATTCAAGGGCTGAGCGAAGGGCCATGGATTCGGCATGCGACAACACGCCCACTTAGCGATGAATGCATCAACATCAAACGCGACCGATACTTCTTCGCAGTGCGCGATACATCACTTGGGACTAGCGCGCCGACGTCTTATCGCACCGGGTCTCTTCCAGCCTCGAATCTCGACGAATACATCGGCGAACGAACATTTGAGAATGGAATAAGATAATGCATGTCCGTGTCGAGCTCAATATTTGGCTAGTGGGGAGAAACGGCCGGACTTATTAGTCTTGGGACGTCCGTTTGTGTAGCAATCTTCGATAGGCAGCACGGGAACGGGCATGCCGAAAATGCAGGCATTGGCAGGAATGGCCAATTGTGGGGTCTGGAAGAGATGCAAACAGCATCAGGTCCGTCCCCGAATACAACTTTTGAAGCATTCAAATATACAAACAACTCAGGGTGGTGGCGAGATTGAGGAGGTGGCGCGCAGCCCCCAGGATTTATAGGCTTGTACTCCGTAGTCTTAAAATCAGGAATGCCTCGTTGAGAAAGTAACCCACGTTGGTTTGAAAAAGGTGACGATGTTGCGCTCGCCTTGCTGGGCCTCTGGCAGATTGATTGATGCAAGGCAGTCCAATCAGTCCAATGGTCCACTCCTGGATGCCAGCGTCGAGAACAAACAGGGCCCTCGGCTATGGGATGATGTGCTTCATTGTCGTAGATTCTAGAAAACTCTCCCTGCCATTGCGGGGTGTAATTACAGCTCGGGGGAGCTGGTCACTCCTTCGCCCTTCTTGTCCAACTGCACGGTTCGTCGCGCCTCAAGCGGAGCTGCACTGGCATTGGATGAGCCAAACTGGAGCCTAAACTAGCGTCAAATGTAGGGCATTGATGCTGTAATAGCGCATGAGATGCACCGATCATGGCAATTGGAGTCGACCTGCGAGGCGAGCAGCCAGTGCGTGGTTGGTTTGCCTGGCTTGCTGCTTGCGGGCACCAGCGGCAAGAATGGTGAAGGTACCTCGTGGAGTACTTTCGGCAGGAAGAGCCCAGTCTGAGCACTGGAGCAGCCTCCCTTTCCATATTACACAATAGATCCGTGCCTCGTCAGAATTCAGAATTTCAAGGAATTCTCCCCCCAAAAATTCTCCCAATTCTCCTCGTTAGATCAACATCCATTGATTCCCCCAAAATACCTGTTCACAAACCCCTTTGTATTCTCTTATCATACTCTTCCTCCCTCCGACACCCTCGAATCTCCTTCTCGAACCCCGAGTTTGCGAGTTCCTTACGTCACACCATCACCTTCCCAAAACGCACCCAACCCTAGCGCATCACGCCCCAAAGACGCGCCTGCGCCCACCATCATCAAACTCCGATTTTGCAAGATCCAGTGGTCTTGCAGCACCGTCGAATCGTAACCTCCGAAGCGACATCCTCCTTTCCTTTATTTCTCTCTGGACCCTGAACCTCGCCCTGGTCCATTCCTTCATATCCTAAACCTTTATCACAGAAGCATTGGGACTGCGACGCACAATGGCTGCCCCCGCTGTTCAGTCCGCCCAATCTGGTGCTAAGGCCTCCAAGAAGAAGGCCAAGCTTGCCGACAGGACGGCTTCCCCCGCTCCCCCCGTTTCGCCTGCCCCCGAGAAGGAGACAGCCGAGGATCAGCAGGAGAGTTCTTACATCCGCGAGCTTCAGAAGTGAGCATACCTTCATCCAGCCACTGTTCGTTGTTCTTGGCTAATCTTTGTTTTCTCCCCAATTTTCTAGGAACATCCGCAATGTCAACAAGAAGATTGTGAGTAGCTTACCCCCCCACACTCTGCGTAGCTCTGCGCTGAACCTACATAACCGGACGGTGCTTTTGCGCCATCGTGTTTTAGTCCGAACACAAGTCAATTAACATCTTTCCGCCCAGGCCAACGCTTCCAAGACGGATGCCCTGCTCAAGGAGCATGCCGGAAAATCTCTCGACGAACTTGTTGCCGACCGAGTCATCAATGCCGATCAGAAAGCCCAGATTTTGAAGAAGCCCGCCCTCCAGACCCAGCTCAGCCAACTCGAGGAGCAGCTCGCCCAGTACAAGAAGGTGGATGCCGACTACCGGTCGCGCACCGAGGCTGAAATTGAGCGTATCCAGACTTCTCTGACGGAAAAGTTTGAGAAGGAAAAGGCCGATGCTATCCGGGAGATCGAGGAGAAGGCCGAGGCTGATCTCAAGCGATCTCTGCATGACAACTTCCTTATTCTTTCCCAATTCCTTCGTCTTGCCGCCGCTCGACGTGCTGAGGAGGCCGACCCCACGTTAGATGAGAACCTCGCGCTCGAGGGTCTTCTCCTGGCTGTTTATGGTGGTGACGAGAGCGCCGTCAGTGCCATGCTCAAGCTGGCAGAGGGCACGGACGACCTGACTCAAAGCACTGCGGGTGAGCAGCTGCAATCGACCTGTAAGTTTCTTCCGTTGTCTTTGATATCGAGGTAAGCCTTGCGCATGGAGTTCATGTTACTAACTGGCCTGTCAGATGCCCATGTCAAGTCCATCTCCCAGGCTTACCTCGCTCAATACGAGGTCACCCAGGAGGAGCCGGAGGCCACGCCTGCTGTTGAGGCCGAGCCCGCGGACGCTGCCGCAGCCTCCGCAACCGAAACCGAGCAGGTCGAGGCTGCTCCCGCCGAGGCGGTGAATGGTGACGCTGCTGCCGCCGCGGACACCAACGGAGCTGCCCCTGCTGCGGAAGAGGCCGCTGCTGCTCCTGAAAGTGCTGCCGATCTCTCGACCTCTCAGGAGTGGGTTTCCGTTCCTCGACCTGCGGAACCCGAGTCGAGCACTGAGCCGAGCCCTGTTGCCCCCACCAACGGTCAGTCTTGGGCTGATGACCATCCCGAGACACCTGCCGATGTAAGTTGAGACGCCCTGCCTAACCGCCCACCACCCCGCCGCGTCTCCCAAATTCCTAATAGGAGTCTCGTCTCTAACTTAATTTTATAGGCTCCCGCCGCTGCTACCCCTGCCGATCCCAACGACGGCTTCCACCAGGTTCAGCGACACCGTGGTCGTCACGACCGTGAGGGAGGAGGCTGGCGAGGCCGGGGCCGTGGAGACTGGCGTGGCCGTGGCCACCGAGGTGATGGCCGCGGTCGCCGTGGAGGATCCCGGGGAGGAAGTGGTGGCATGGGTCATCGAGGCCCTCGCCGAACTGAGGAGTCTTAGATGAATCCTCAAACCAGGCCAACAGGCACACTCAACTTTGGCGGGTGTCTCCTCGTCAAGTGACGACTGCCTGAATTTTGTCATTACCCAGCATTGCATTATCCCACTGAGATGCCCTCCCTATCCGCCCTTGTACTCTTATCCCCTCACACCTCCTGACTATGATTTCATTGTCTTTTGTTTTTTTCCCCGCACAGCATGCGACTAGGATGGTATAAAAAAAGAGGTAGTGGTTAAAAATGGCATATTTGGTCCTGCATCTTTTTGTTTCTTTCATCTGTTAAGGAGGAATGGAAAGGGAAAGCGGTGAAACGTGTCTATGAAAACAAAAACATATTCATTGTGCTCTTCTGGCCGGCGGCTTTGGAGTTTTCTCTTTTTTCGAAAGGCGGCGTCGTTTTTACCCATCATCAGCATCTACTGCTACTACTACTACATCATCATCACCATCAACTCTATCCATAATCTCTTGGGGGAGAGGGGCTTTCACCATTTCAGAACCCTTACCTGGCTCGTACCTGAATGAGAGGGTTTGCGTCGTGGGAACGGGGCAAGTGTGTACAATGTTTGAAAGATAGCTTGGTAGATGGCTTACATAAAATGGAGAGGTTAAATACCCGGGAGATTGATGTTCTTTTTTTTTTTTCCAGATTTTGTGAATGTTTTGTGTCATGTAGACATGACAATTATTTGCTCCTTGGAAACTTGTACATAGCTGTTCGTGGTTCGGTGAGGCTCACCGAAGAGCCCCACCTAAAACTCGGGGTGGGTGGCGCAGGTCAAAAGTGCTCCTTCCCCAGGTTTCAAGCTTCAGCAACCATCCTTCAACTTCAAGTTTTCAATTGCCCCAATCCTCGCCACTCAATCACCTCCATCCCGTTCCACACCGTCGCGCATCTATCTCGGTATTATTCTCCGTATTCGACGAGAACTCAATTACAATCCTCTTCTCCTCTATTTATTTTCAGCGAAGAGCACCTCCGTTACCAAATAAAATCAGCGACACATCACACAACCACCTCTCTAAAACCCCAAAGTCCCGTTGAGGGAGATTGAAAAAAATGGACGATACACCCAAGGAAAGAGAGGCTTCTCCGCCGCCTAGGAGAGATTCGAGGAGCAGATCCCCCCGCGGACCGAAACCCGAGCGAGACGACGATAAGGAGCGGCGCCGCGATGGTGAAGAGAGGAGGGACGCGAGGGACCGAGATGGGGATAGGCAATACCGCGATAGGAGAGATTGGGATCGCGAGGGTGGGAGATGGGGGAGAGATGGTGGTCGGGGTTGGGATCGGGACAGGGGGAGGGAGAGGGATCGAGGATGGGGCGGTCGTGATCGCGATCGGGACAGGGACGGTCGGAGGGATTGGGACAGAGATAGGGACAGGGACAGCAACAGAGAGCGGGAGGATAACCGAGACCGGGGACGCGAGAGAGGAGGAGCGGATAGGGAACGCCGACCACCTCGCGCAGGAGGTTTTAAGTTTAAAGAAAAGCGAAGCGAAGGCTCCGACTCCCGCGACGACGGCCCCCGACGAAACCACCGCCCTCGCTCCCGCTCACCGCGCCGAAACGACCGCGACGCCCGCGCTAAAGACTCGTCGGAAAAGCGCGAGAAGAAGCCCAGGCCCAGCACCACCGCGACGTCCGGTGGGGAGCCGATGATCGTGGTGCACGTCAACGATCGGCTGGGTACGAAGGCGGCGATCCCGTGCTTCGCGTCGGATTCGATTAAGAATTTCAAGATTTTGGTGGCGGCGCGGGTGGGTAGGGAACCGCATGAGATCCTGCTCAAGAGGCAGGGGGAAAGGCCGTTTAAGGATCAGTTGTCGTTGGAGGATTATGGGGTTAGCAATGGGGTGCAGTTGGATTTGGAAGTGGATACGGGGGATTAGGATGGTTCTACGGCTGTTTACGAGGGTTTTTGTTTCATGAAGAGCTTTTGTATTCTACTGGGCTGGAATATAATAGATCTCTAATTCTAGGACATCGGGATGTCTTTTCTTGTCTCGAATGCTGCCTGGGTGGCGTCCTCAATGTTTGATGCAAGTGATGCGGTGGCTGGGTCACATGATATCGCGCCTGGATTTGGTGATGCTTAACAAGTGGGGGCGAAATTTGGCGCGTCACTTCGCGCCCTATCAATGACATCCCCAGTTCATGCAATACTTCTTCTCATGTTTAATCCCCCAATCTCACATATCTAGACTCTCCGTCCAGCTTCAAACCATCTCCATTTAATCCTCAACAAAAAATAACATCAAAATCAACTTGTCTTGCCCAGTCCGCGACCAACACCTCACCCAGACAATGGCAGCCACCAAGACCCAAACCAAGGTCTCGAGACCAAAACGACCAACCACACACACCTCCAAAATCACCAAATTCACAACATCAACCCCCAAACCCACCAAATTCACCCCCTCCCCAGCAACCCAACAACAACTCACCCGCATCGCAAACTCCACCCGCTCCCCCTTCGAAAAACGCGTCTACTCAACCCTCTGCCAAGTGCCCCGCGGCCAATTCACGACCTACGGCGCCCTCGCAGCGCATCTTGGCTCCTCGCCCCGCGCCATCGGCAACGCCATGCGCAGGAACCCTTTCGCCCCCGAAGTCCCCTGCCATAGGGTCGTCGCTACGGGGGGTACGTTGGGCGGGTTCAAGGGCCAGTGGGTTAAGAGTGAGAAGGAGGGGGGTGGGAGGTTGGGGATTACGTTGGAGGAGAAGGTTGGGCTTTTGAAGGGGGAGGGGGTGAGGTTTGCGCCGGATGGGAGGAGGGTTGTTGGGAGTCCTTTTGTGGGATTTGTTTAAGAGGGGGGAAGAGAAGAGAGGGTATGAAGGGGGAGGGATGGGATAGGAGGATGGATCGGTGATGATCGGTGTATTGATGATTTGATGTTTTCCTTTCTCTGGAGTTTGTTTTCGGGAGTACACTACACACTCTCTTTTCTTCGGCAGTCTCGGCTCGGCACGTCCTCTTTTCTCGCCGACAGTTTATGTTTGTCAAAGGAAAATGGAATGAATATACTGGATATCTTTTGCTTGAAGAATTTCGAGATACTCCAACGTTTCTAAATCGCCACTCAGTCATCAAACCCAGCAAATTCCTCCTCCGCCTCCGCACCCTTCTTCACCTTAACCTCCTTCACCGCCATATTCCGCCTCCTCACCTCCTCAATCAACTCATTCAACTCCATCTTCTTCACCTTCTCCTCCTCAGTCATCTTCGCATCCGTCTCAGCCTCCTTCCTCTTCCTCCTCTTCTCCCTCCTCGCCGACCGCACATCATCCTTCTCCTGCTTGCCGCTCCACGCCTCATTCTTCTTCTTCCTCTTCTTAGAATACTTGGACGAATCCGGCACCTCGCCGTTCGCCCTGGCCGCTTTCTCGGCCTCTAGCGCTTCTTTGCGCTGCTGCTCTCGTGCCTTGTCTTTGTACGCGTACGTGTCCCAGTCCACTTCCTGGCCCAGCGTCCGATCGCCTTCCCACTTCTTGACCTCGGGCATCTTAGGTAGCCGGAGGAGACCCCAGGCGTTGCCGAGATCGGCCCAGTCTAGATCCGCGAGCCGGAATATGGATGCGGCCTGGTGATTGGCGTAGCTGCGGACCCAGGAGACGAAGGCCTTTTGCGCCTTGTCGTGCAGGGCGCGGTCGGCGCGGAGGAGCTGGCGTATCCGCTCGGACGCAGAGGCCGCATCGTTTGCGGAAACCTTGACGGCGGGCTTCTGAAGAGGGGAAATCGGCGTTTGCCTCACCCCGAGCAGGGTGACGTATTCCTCTTCACGGCCTTCGTGGAGCATCACCACGGCCAATCCTTTGCGACCGGCCCTTCCTGCGCGCCCACATCGGTGGATGAAAGCTTTTGTGTCTGACGGAGGGTCGATCTGGACGACGAGATCGACGGAGGGAAAGTCGAGACCGCGAGAGGCGAGGTCGGTGGTGAGGAGAATCGTGGGCGACACGCAGGTAAGGAAGCGGTTAAAGTTCTTTTCTCTGACCTTAGCCGGGTGCTTGCCGTGGAGGCAGAGGAGGGAAAACCCTTCCGGCAGAAGCATGGGGAGTACGTGCTGGAAGTAGTCGACCGCGGCGCATGTCGACAAGAATATCATGCTCCGCTGCGGTCGCTGCTGGAGCTTCTCGAGGAGTTGGCAGAGGAGCGGGAGCTTGTGGCTGGCGGGCCCCGTGAGGTATGACATCTGGAGACTCGCCGGCACCTTTCTGTCCTCGATGACACCGCCGTCCTTCAGGCTCTTTACCCTGACTGTAATTTTCACAGGGTTCCTAAGTCCCACCCTAATAATCTCGCTCACGGCATCGGACACGGAGGCGCTGAAGAGACCGGTCCGGCGCTGCTTCGGGAGGTGACCAAGGATTCTTTGTAAGTCTTGCTTGAAACCGAGGTCCAAGAGGCGGTCGGCCTCATCGAGGATCAGAACTTCGAAGCCGGCGGCTCCCTTACAATGGACGTAGGGAGACGCCAGAAGCTCGACGAGTCGACCGGGCGTAGCAACGAGCAGGTTCGGAGAATGCCTCATGAAGAAGGCAAGATCTTGCGCCGGCGTCGTCGTTCCGCCCACGAGTAGCTGTGGCACCACTACGGGGCTCGCCGCATCGGGTCGCTTTTCTTCTTCCTGGAGATAGGGAAGAAGCTGGGCTGAGGGTTCGTGGAACTCGAGCATGGAGAGGAGGACGGAATGGATCTGGGTAGCGAGCTCTCGGGTGGGGCTCACGACGATGGCGGCTACGTGGTGTCGTTTGAGGTCTTCGATACCGAGGACCTTTTTCACGGTGGGCATGAGGAAGGCAAGAGTCTTTCCGCTTCCAGTAACAGCCTGGATAACATTGCTTCGTTAGCATGTGTCGTCGCGTTGTATAAGATGTGACACCTCAACGGGGTCTCCAATATGGATGTATCATACCTCAACGACAACGTCGGCTCCGCGTTCCAGGAACTGAGGAAGACAACTGGCTTGCACAGCCGTCATCTTCCTGTAGCCCATGCTCGAGGCATAGGACTTCATCCAGTCTGGGATGTTGACGGCATCCCAGGACCGAGGGTCAATGCCAGACTTTTGCTTGCTCATTGTGCGTCCTCAGTCGAAGGATGGTATAATTGTAAAGTAATCTCGACCCTCCTGACACAAGGAAAGAGTGCCCTTCTATATGGGCATGCAGAATGGTTCCATGAAGATTCCTCCAGGTGCAACTTTTCCACAATGCATTCACCAAAAAATGATCCCCCACCAAAAAAAAGTTGCAAAATCGAATCCAAGTCGCTGCCAGAAAAAATAAAGTGGATCCAAGGCCGATAAGGTTCTGATAAGAAGAGTGGTCCGTGCATGTTGATTGACAGTCACATGTCTTTTATTAGGTTCAATTGACACCGCAGTCACTGACAACATTGCAGATGCCCCAGAAAAAGGGTTTCAATATCCAGCAGTCTTCCAGTCCTTCCGGAATTGGGGTTTTCGAGATTGAAGAAGACGAACTCCGCAGAAAACACACGATTTTAACACACCGTCAACATCTTGCGTTGATGCGAATAAAGTGGTAATGACGGAACGATGGTTCTGGAAAGAAACAGCTAATGATGACACGAGACCTAATTGCGGTCAAGAAAGGTACATAATATGTACATTTGATACCATCCGCGGAGGCTATGCTATTAATGTACCAAGAGGGTTCTCTAGAAAAAAATAGAAGTAGCCGTGGCGGTTTTAGCGGCCAAAATTAGCGCCAAGTACACCACGAAGTAAGTGGGCAGGCGAGCTGGAGGGAAAAAAAAGCAGAAACGGCAGGAGAGCATGAGGGAAGGAAGAACCACCAAAAAAACAAGGACGGAAAATTTCTGCTGCCCGACCCAAAATCCCGTCCTTTCCAACGGCCTCCGATGGGACCCCGTTCATCGACCTAAATTATAAAAGTCAATATACTCTCTCTTTCCCTAATAAATGCGTAGACTCCCCGGTCTGGCATGTCCTCACACTTGCCCTGCCACTCTCGTGACGGGCCCGACAAACCCGCGCACCTGCACCCTCCAGCAGCAGCAGACCCAGTGACGGAATCTCTCAGCAAACTATACTACTTCTATACAGTCCTACTCCGAGGCACAGGCACACCCTCATCTCCCTCCCACTCCACACCGAATAATTATCAGCAGCATCATGCGGCAGAGTCGGACTCTGCTGCCCCATCCTCTCTAGTCACCGTGGATCCTACTACAAGCGACGCCGAATCCGACCCTGTCACCTCAAATCCGAGTCCGAGCCACGCCGCCAACGGTCGCGGCTACTTCCACTCTTTGTTCCATTACTTGGTCCCATCGCCCACTCGTTCCTCGAGGAAAGATACCCATCTCCGCTCCACAACGCCTTGGTCGCTACCGCTACTCTCCCTCCAACGCTCTTTCGTCGGCACCCTCTGCTGTCCGGCGCTTCCGCCTTTGGAACTGAACATGTCGCTGAGAAGACGGTCTGCCGTGCCTGCGACGCCTCGCGTCATCTCGCCGAGTCCGACCCCCTCCGAATCGGAATCATCCTCCTATTTCCCTCCCGTTACGCGCTCCGCTGCGAGGCGAGCTGCTACTCCTCGACCCCTCGAGGAAATTACAGACGAAGATGACGACGCTCCGCAAACCCGGAGATCCCGGACGAGGAGCCGCTCTCCCATGGAAACGGCGCGTATCCGGCGCCTGACCTCGTCTCGTCGAAAGTCGAGCTCCTCATCCACTAAGCGCCCCGACGTCGTCAAACCATCCGAACCGATCGTCGCCAACGGCAAGACTACTACTCCTACTACTACCGCTACTACCGAGGTGAACGGCCACCTCGCGCCGCCGGCGCCCGCCACCCCGCTAGGCTGGAGTTGGAGGGATTTCAGCCGTAGCCCCAGCCCTCTCGGCCTCATCCCGATACACCGACATTGGCGCACGTTCGTTCACAAGCACGAGGTGCCCCGCAAGGCCCTGCACGTGTCGATCGGCTTCTTTACGCTTTGGCTCTACATCGGCGGCACGCAGACCGGCGCCGTCGCGCCCTGGCTCCTAGCGGCTTTAATACCCATTGCTACGGTCGACTATCTTAGATTCAACTTCCCGTCGTTCAACCGCATATACGTCATGGTTCTCGGCGCCCTCATGAGGGAGAGCGAATACTCTGGATGGAACGGCGTCATCTTCTACCTCCTCGGCGCCTGGATCGTCCTCTACTTCTTCCCCAAGGACGTCGGCATCATGGGCGTCCTGCTCCTCAGCTGGTGCGATACCGCCGCCAGCACCTTCGGCCGACTCTTCGGTCGCTACACGCCTAGGATCCGCCGCGGAAAGTCCCTCGCCGGATCCTTCGCCGCCTTCCTCGTCGGCGTCGCTACGTCTTGGTATTTCTGGGGCTGGCTGGCGCCCAAGACGGGACCTTTCCCTGGTGACGAGACGTATCCCTTCATGTTTACGAACATCCTTCGACTCCCCAGCATCTTGTCCAACACCCTGGGCTTGTCCGAGGCCCAGGCGAGCATCTCGGGTAACCTCGCCCTCGCCGTCATGTCTATCTGGTCGGGATTCGTCGCCGCTGGCAGCGAAGTTATAGACCTGTTTGGCTGGGACGACAATCTCACCATTCCAGTACTCAGCGGCATCGGTATTTGGGGTTTCCTCAAGGTTTTTGGTTAGATTTGGTGGGGACATTTTTTAGGGGCAACCCTTGGGGGGTTAGATTCGGTAATTTGGGTTCGGTAATCAAGATGTTGTTTTCTTCTGAATTTACATCTGATATCGCCCCACATCTGGACTGACCATCTCTCAACTCTGTCCTGTTTCTTCTTACCTGTCATTCTGGTTCTTTTACTTTTGGAGAGGGAATGCTTGCGGCGTCATCTTAACTAGACGGTCTTTGGTTAGGGGAGACGACCACTTACGGACAGGGCAAAGGTGCAAAGACTTCAGTGTTCTTTCAGCCAAGCTCTCATTTCGAGGGAACGCCACTCTCACCCCATCCGACCGAGAAGTTCAGGGAAAAAAGCCGAATACGTTTCATGGGATGAAGATATGATGGGACGTCCGGGTAGTGGGAATGAAGGGCGGTAATTAATCTGGGGATTCGATTTATTTTTCTTTTGTTTCTTCCACTCTCGCTCTCTCTCTCATTTTTACACTTGTAACATTAAGAAAAAGCTTTATGGCGGAAACTGGGCATTGCAGACACACACAACACACGTAGATAACTTGCACCTTGAGCTATTTTTTTTCATCACAATAGACATGATTTGCATGAAAGCTGAGTATGGCGTATTTGAAGCTGGAGTCTTATGAGATCCTTCCCCACAATGTCTTCCCCCTTCGTCCATTCCATGGGAGGGGCTGAAGAAAGGTAATGAAATTACCCACTTCCGAAGTGAACCTACGAAGTATATCCATTACACTACGGTCCAGACCTAATGAAGCCCGTGATCATCTGCACTATGTAAATTGGGTGCATGTAGTGCTTTGCGCTAGCGCTCTAATTAGACTAGGATGGACTTGGTTTTTTTTTCTCTTGGTCAGGATTGTCGTGATGATGTTGTCTTGCTGTCGGTTCTGATTCGGTTCGGTTGTGTGTGTTTACCAGAAGGGGGGTTGAAGACGGTAGTAGATCGGGTGTTGCCGCAATGGCTCTGGTGAGTTGGACAGAACATTAATGTTCTCTGTGTTGAGGAGGCAATTGACATACATAATTGGGATCGGATCGGCCTTGGTCCTGAGCAAGGCCTCGGAAGCCCGGATATGGAACTCATGAGGGCTTTGAGAGGCGTAATGTTGGGAGGAGGAAGCTGGTCCAGGCTTGGAAGAGGTTGTCTGCGATGTCGTGCAGGATTTTGTGGAACCTGGAGACCTGGAGACCTGGAGCCGAACGGATTTCGATCAATTGATGCATTAATGGTGCAGCTAAGGGGAGGGATATATGTCCAGGAGGATGCTATCGAACTTGGCATCATTGGGACTGCAGACTGCACTGATACTTCGTAACTGCGGATGATGCTCCATAGCGTTCCTGGCTGGCTTGGATATCTGACCCCGTCGTACAGAGTACAGAAAAAAACAGGGTTCCTTCGAGTGCCACCTCATCTTTGAGGTAATATCGGACAGAATAAGATAAACATCTCAATCTATACTTACCATCCCTCATAGATCCCCCCCGTCCATGCATTGGCTTCAACGGAAGGATATACTTCCTAGGGTGGGGGGAATAATACTTCAATGCTTGTAATATTTGCGACTGCCTGGAGGGGTGAAAGTCCCGCCTTCTCAGGGGATCGGCGATGATGTCACTCATCTAATCGACTACGAATACACTTTGACAAGAGGAGAACAAGACAACCGGAAACGGTGAATACTTGAGGCAGACCACAAGGAAGATACTCGGCCAGGCTGAATTCATTGGTGAGGCAGAACTTCATGCAAAAATCATGTTTGTACGACGTCGGAGGTTTTCTTCAGAATTACATATCAGCCACGGAATGAATACAATTGGTGTTTAAACAGAACATCGCCAACTCCCAGCTCCCTGACCGTCAAGTAGCTGATACCGCCCGGCCATTGGAACGTCAACTTGTCCCCCAACCCGTTTGCGATCATGTGCTCTCTCGAGTCCGCGCACCAACTTTTTTTAGCTTTCTCGTGCGGAAAGCGGGGGAACAAGCAACTGGCGAAGCCCACGCTTACAGGCGAACCTAGGCCGGAATGAAGCCACGATGCGATTCATGTAACGTCCTACACCCACCACCAAAAGCAAACAAACCACGAAGTAGAATATTTCACAGGGGGTAAAGGTGGGGGGTCTGTATATCCAGCTTCGCGGTGAAAGAAAAAGATAGAAAAAGACGGAAAAAAAAGTAAGTAAAGATAGATATTAACAAACAGTCCGGTCCATGGCGCGGCTTATAATTCTCTTCTTACGGATTAGCCCTCGACAAGCGTACGCTATATTCCCTGCATCTCAAGGGTCGTACATTTCTGCAACCTACATTACATTAGATCAAATTACACTTTTTTCCCCCCTTTCTTCTTTTTTTTTGATATACATACATATCCACTCACTGTCGGTGTCGGGTGGACATGAAATCTATCTGTATACCACGATGGAATCAAATGTGTCCTGCCGTCATTGGACCCGCCTAATCCCTCCCGGCATCGTCCCCATCCCTTCCATAGGCATTGGTGAGTTGTTCTCTGCCACCTTGCGCTCTCTCGCTGTGCCCAGAGCTGCGTTTCCCGCTCAAGAAAGGGGGTTTCGTTGGCTCGTTGGCTCATCAATCCAAGACATGCACCGTTTTCGTGGCAACTCCACACACACACCTTTGACACATACATCCACACAACACACACACACACTTCCACAAACGCACACAACACGCTAGGATCATCGTGGCTATGGGTCGCGGAGCTCGCCGAATGTAGGCTGGTCGGCATGGATTGAGCTTACTGAGTGGTCAATCTCTCTCTTGAGGCCCACGATTATGTTCTTACCATTCCGACAGATAACCTTGGTCTTATGAATGGCATTTTATTCTCGCATGGCCCTTCGAGGATATAAAGCTCCGCCTGGCTCGAGGTTCGCCATCTGCAACTCCCCAAGATATCTACTTCTAGGAAAGCTTCACTCAAATTCTCAAGGGGTCGTTATCCTCAATGCTCGCTTCCGCTCCGCCATGTTCCAACGTTCAGGACTCGGAGAACTCAGACAATGCAGGGAGAACCGGGAAACGACAGCTAGCTCATAGCGCGGAGTTGCGCTCTCCGACACACTTCAAGCTTAAGACACGTGGGGAAGTTGGATAACCGCAGATAGAGTTGCATATAGACAAGGCTGCCCTGCCCCCCAAGCACAGCTCTGTCGCACCGTTTTTCGCCCGGTCATAAACCAGCTCCGACGAATGGGGGTGCGCCACCGTCCATGTACATCATACATACCAGGTCGTGTTACGGTGGGTTCGCAGGTGCCTAGAGACTGCTTTCTGAACGCAACATTTGAAGTTTACACCGAAGCCGCCTTCTGAACGGCCCTTGAGAATGTGGCCAAAAAGAAAATCCTGGTGACGACCTCGACCACTCCTTGACTGGTATAACTGATCACTCTTGCCGGGGGATCATCTCCTAAGTAACCTCCCTCTCATCACACGCTCCCCGGAGATTGGCTCGCAGAGCCATTGTGGCAAACCGAAAGGGGGGAAAACTTTTTGCCTTTGCCGACTACTGCCGGCATAGATCTGCTCCGCAGGGACCCGGCGACTGTCATATGGTCAAGATGATACAACTCTTAAGGTTCTTCGGATCGGTTAGAGGCATCTGTCCACGTCGGCTCCCACACTTCACTCCCTCACAGACAGAACGGACATGTCGCGGAGAAGGAGAATCAAAACTTAATGTAGGCATGAACAGCCAGAGAGCGCATCTACCCGTGTCACCTCGAACTCACTCCTACCCGCCAACGAGGAAATGGCCCTGCCCCGCTACCATTTTCTTTAAAGGCACTTTAAATCTTGATCCATGGACACTGTCAATATGTTTATCGGAGCAAGAGATCGCCGATAGCATCGACACTCTGAAACAACAAAAACGGTAAGCTTGGAAAGACCAATGCAAGCTGCAATGAGAAAGGCCGAGATTCCTGGGGTACGGCAATCCCTCGTACTCCTGCATCCTCTCGATCGAGAGCCCATCTGGCACTAGATAGGTTGGAAATTGCGAGAATTTGGGCCAATGAGGGCTACAAAGAAGAACCGAACTATTGATGAGAATCCAGGCACCTGGGTTCTGCCTGCCTCCTGCTCTTGCCACACAGCCTAGCTGGACCAGTTTTAAACGGAGGGTCTAGGTCGAGTGTAGGCAAATGAGCCGAAGTCGCCCTCGCCAGCAAGGTTGTGTCAAGAGCAAGAAAGCGGTAGGCAGGATCCATGCTACACATGCCTGGCTACAGGCAGGCACGGAGGACTAAGTGGAGGCTGCATGAACGGAGGAAGCTGCAGAACGCAGGAGTAGTGTACTCGCGTACGTACCCAGGGTACCAGGCAGCTTGTCCTTGTTGGAGGGATGGATGCTCCTGCTCTTTCCTCTCTGATCAGCATTTTCACCCAATGGAAATGCGGGAAAATGCCACTAAGGCTGGTGAATGGTTAGTCGTGAAATTTCCAGAAGTCGCGCTGGAGGTCGTTTACGGAGGGGATCCTCAGAAGCACGAGGTCCGACTTCGTAGTTTTTGATCTCGCAACACGACGGATGGTTGGACGGTCTCCCATGCCCCAGGACGTTGATGGCGGGGTACGTCAAAAATAGGTTGGCAACGTCAATTGGCGGACTGGAGAACCAGTCCGAAGAGAAATTGCTGGTTTGACAACACATCCTCACATAAGAGACAAAAAAAGAGCCCGATTACCTGCATCTCTGCCTGACCAAGAACAAACTCTTTCTTTGGGGTGGTTGCTTGCACTCTGTTCCGCGATCGCCTGGATATATTATTTCCTCGATTCCAATGCCTTTTTTCGTGTTTTTTCCTTGCCGAAAAAGCCGGTGGGGAAAAGACTTGGGAAACAAAATCAAGGTCGGCGAACGAGCCGGGGATAGGAAAAAGCAGGGGCCTCTCAGGGCCCCAGTTCAAGGGTCCCGGCCAAGACCGGTACAAACGGGGCCGTGAGATAATCCGAGCGAGGTGCCGTTTCTTTCTCGACGTTCCACCGCCTTTCTTACAACGACATCAAATCTCACCTCCGTTGAGTTCCGTTGAGTACACTCCACCACATACTACCCCCGCCCCTTCCACACAATTCTTCTCACAAGGCACAATACTCTGCACTACTTCGGACTCTACCTTTGTACCCAAAATACATATACTTCCAGACGTACATGCAGTCGTTATCCTCTTGACAACCGTCACCATTGAATATTGAAATTTCCAGTGCGCCTTCTTAGCCTGCAGGTTTTAGGGCAATGGCTAGCCTGGTTGGGCAACAATAAACCAGGGAACCCCCTTCCCCTCCACGCCTCTCATCCCTTGAAAGTTTGGGGACGATGTTCAACCGGATCTTGTTTAATGGTCCATGTGTCCTTTTCTTGGTACGCTACTCTCAACTCTAGGTGCAGCGAACAGAGTGTCAGGTCACGATGCGCTTCTGCTCGATTGCAGGTTTGGAACTTGAATAGAACTTGTTCTAAGAATACCTGAAGCAGGCGTGATGGGGACCTCGCGTTGCAAGTCGCTCTCTCCAAGACCGCATCACGCCGAAAGCCCGTTCCCCAGACTTCTAGCCCTCATCAAATCTGCCTTTCTACATTCACCCTCCCCATTGAACCCCCTCTTAGCTTTCCAGTACGAAGTACTTTTTCAATTCTTACCCTTTTTACTATATCTTGGCCCAGATAAGCCCTCAGTAGCTCCTTGTTTTGTGGATTGGGGCCATTTTTCCTGTTCGAGTGCTCCTACCTGTTTATGGTGGGGGAGAAATTGGGAAGAACTGCCCTGACTTTCGCCTTCCAATTTGTTGACTGGTGTTTCGTGCTTGCCTTTTTCGAATTTCGGTGACGTTGAGCATTCTGGCTGGCTGGTTGGGCTGGGCTTGCCTTCTAAGTACGAAGTAGATCTGCCGGGCCAGAAAGTCGGAGAGAGCTTGAGCAGTCACAGTCAAACTCCCACCTTTCGCCATGTCTTTTTTTTTTTTTTGTTTTTTTTTTTCCTATCTAAATGTCACCCCCATTCTTGCATCAATGAGCAAGCGATTCTTGCCATTTAATTCTTCAGATCCTCTCCACATGTACCTTGCTCTTTTCAATCGTCGACCCATGCTGCAGCTGTAATTGCATGTTCCAGTCTCACCGTCTGCTTCTAGACTACAGCCTGCGTCTGTGTCTGCGCCTGCGCCTGCCAATCCTCATCCTGCGCGTCCAAGGGACGAGAGGATTAGCTGAGGTGTGTGCCTAGACATAATCAACGGGACAATATGTACAAGGGTATCGATCTTCGGTGGACTGCCAAGCTACATCGCTCAATCAATTGATGGCCTCACTCACGCATTCTGAACCAAACACAACCACAAGGCCGCCCCCGGTGCCTGGCTCTGTCACGTCCTGTGTCCTGTTCAATGTACGTTCCTTGCCGCAGCCCAGCTTAGTGATTCTGCAGGTGGTGATGGTGATTCTTGTTTTGTATTTTTACTTTTATCTTTTTTTATTCACTTGTTCGTTTTTCCTTTTCTCTTCTGCGGTATGCCCTTGCTAGGAGACATGGGGAACTGGGATTCGGTCTGAAAACCCTGACTGAGAAGCCCAAAGTGCGAAGTATGCGCGACGTGCTCGCATGTCTTACACGCACATCTGGCAGCTCGTTTTTTTTTTTTTTTTTCTTCTTTTCCACATTTCCCCCCCCTTCCCAACGTACCCAAGACCTAGACGCAGACCTATACGCACACACAACACACGCACGCACACGCACATCAATGATACACTACAGATACATGAGATGTCCACGGAGCGCCATGGATCTTGACATCTTTCGTTCCAAACTACGTCCAAGGTACACATCACACACCACACATCACTCCAGTCTGCTTTGCAAAACGGCAGCCCGTCTTCCTCTAAATGATTGCTGCCGTAGAGTGGCGGCCTGCTCATTTCTTTGCCCAAGTACTACTCCATACTCTCTACCTCTAAATACACTGCGTTTGATGCTCCAGTTTTAATCCGAATCTTACGTTCTGTGTCCACTGCTCTGCCCCATCATGTCCGGCCCCTTGTCCCACGCCGTCGCTTCTGTCACAGGAAACCTTCTTTGCCTTTCAAGCGCTTCAATCGTACTAGACCGCAATCGTCTACCTCCCCCCCACCTCCATACAGCCTTAGCCTACTGCTTGTCCACTCCCAATACCACTACCAGGGCCAGGACCAGTGCCAGTGCCGTCCCCCAATGTGGCTATCGTCAATCCATCCATCCCGAGAAATCCGCTTTTATATCCGCTACTCACGAGCTGATGTTACAATTTGCATGCCGTATCCGTCTCTTCTTGGACTGGCGCTGTTCCCCCGATCCCTTTCTGTGACGTCCAATCCCGGTCCATGTCTGGACTCGCTTTTGCCCCGTCTAGCCGTCTCCGAAGTACTTCCTCCATGTGCCTTTTCTCTGGGGTTTTACGTCCTTCATACCCTTTCCAATTTGATATCTTTTTTATTATTATTTTTTTTTTTCCCTTGCTCTGCCCTTCGTGCGTCACCACCTAAACCATCCATAATATGATTTTTTTCGCACACCCCTCCGCTTTCAACCTCCAGATTGGTACACGCCCCCATCCCTGACCAACATAGCAATTTGACTTCACTCCTCGGCATTAGTCCCGTTCGATCGTTCCGAGACTAACACGCCCAACACCCTTTTTCCCTTTGGTCTTGAGTGAATGGAAGCTAGCTTGTCCACGGTCCCACTTTCCGTCCTATCAACCTGGTGTAGTTCGTTTTCACATCTGCTTGTGCCGTAAGAGATTTCCAATTCCACCTCCCTTGAGGTCCATGCTCCATACTGTCTCCTCGTTGGCTACAAACGCATGCTACGTCCTGCGAGGACATTCACAATATCCCAAAGGGGGGGGGTGTGTGGGGTGAAGCAAGTGAAGCTCATGGGCTAGTGCTCGAGGTTTGCTATCGCTTCCACACCCCCTCTCTCATCTCGATTCATCTCTGAGCTACGCCGGACCTTCTTCCTCGTCTCCGCTCTCCGGTACTTTGTAGGCCCTTCCTCCCTCTACCGCGAGTCCGTCACATCATGCCATGGTCCTCCTCTCCTTGCTCGAGCGGGGGGCAAGGATGGACTTGGCGAATCGACTCTGAGCATCCAATGCCTCCGATCACGAGATGAGGAGCCCGGAAGGGCTCCTGAAAAAGTATAAAAGGGGCAGTTGTGATCGAGTTGGATCCATCTCAACCTTCTCCTCTTTTCTTTCTTTTTTTTCTCTTTTTCTCCAAGTTCCAAAGGTCTCTCCTCTCCCAGAGTCAACTGCCTGTCTTGAACATACCCTCCAACTTGTCAAAACACTCTTCCCAAGTAGCACTTAACCATATACCCCAAGTCCCACCACTCTTGATCTGCTCCTTAGCACAAACCAGGAAGACACCTCCACGAAGCCTTCTCTTTTCTCGTTGCTATCCTTCTACTACGAGTGTTCTACCACAGCTCCCTGGACAACTCAATCATTTCTACTTGCCTCCCCACTTAAACTAGTCACGCATCCCACACACTCTTCCCGACATCATGTCTACCCACTACACTCCCGCCTACTCTCTGCCTGTGCGTGTGCCCACCAAGGGCGGCCAGTACTCGGGCTATTCCAGCGCGTACTCAGTATCCCCACCAGAGGTCGATGACGACCTTAGCTCCACGTCCGGCGTTGCCTCTTACAGCAACAGCGGATATGACTCTTCTTCCTATGCCGGAAGCGGCGACTACGATAGCGCCCACTCCGCCAGCGGCATTGATTTCAATGAATACATGCAAGATCGATTTGCCAGCACATTCAATCCCATCCCGCTCGATAAGAGCATGGTCACCCAGGCGCAAACGTAAGTGGCTAATTCCAATTCCCGCGTAATTTCGTTCCCGCGCTTGGGAATTCTCGTCAGCACTTTCTCCTCGGCCAGTTCTCCACTTTTGCGGTTGCGAGGAGAATTGCGAGGGGTAAAAAGCAAAATTGAGGGAATTCCCCGTGGAGGCACAGGGGGAACGAGCGGAGAAATTAAAGCTAATTGGCGCTTTTCAATGCAGGTCGGGACACCTGAACGCTAAGCATCGTGAGCTGCTTGAATTGCAGAAGAAGGCGCAGGCTCGCCTTGCAAAGACTCGCGAGCGCTTCCAGGATGGTCTCCGTGATGCTCGCGAAGTTCGCGAGGATCTTGAATGGACGGAGAAAAAGATTAAGTGAGTTTTCTTTAGAAAAAAAGTTGGCCCCATTTTGCTTATGTTCTGTGCATTCCGTTCGTCGCCAATTGGAGGTTACTGCTTGTTTGCGCAAGCAACAAGCGTGCGTTGGCGAGATCGAGAGATACAGATCATCAATCTTGGTATATTTTGCGGCTTTCGAAAACTTGGAGACTAACAAAAATGCGCGAACAGGACACTCAAGACCAAGGCAGCCCGCAAACACCCCAAGGAGTTCTCTAAGGCGAGGACGCGATATCCCTCGCCTGAATAAATGCTCCTTGCCCTGGGAAAAAAAAATCGGGGAGGCGCGGCGGCAGCCATGACGTCGATGATGATTTTGAGCCTCATTTCATTTGACCCCCTGGTTTACACGCGATTGCGACAACCCCCACCCCTTTGTGATTTAAACTAACACACGCACAACACGCACACACCCCAGGTTTGGATTTCTGCAGGAACGGGAAAACGGGATACCAGCGGATCGGATATTTTGTCGCTTTTTCACACATGGATGGGTAGCTTATTTTTCTGCTTTGTTTTTTTTGCACACACCCCTGCCCCATCTGTTTCCCCCACACTTTTTGCGGTCAGAAATGCCTGCGGATAGCATTTTTGGTACTTGCGGGGAGATCGTTAGGCGCTGACCACAGCCCAACTCGGCACTATCTGCCGATCTGCAGGTGCAGAAAGGCGCAGGGGCCTGGTAACTGTGGATCGCGGCTACCGTGCTTTCTCGGCCCGCTGCTGGAGATTGCAGGTGTGAAGGAGGGTGTACCTCCGAAGGGAGGGGGAGGGGGACACCCAAGATGGAGGGCGAAACGGACAGGGGCGCTGGTTCCACGAAGTTATGACTTATGATTGGATGATTTTGGATGATTTGGCGACGCATTCTAAAAGTACACCTCCTCCATGGGGCGCTATTTCTGGTAACATTGGCCGGGTATGTGGGAATGACAGGGAATTGTGACAGGAAAAAGGAATGGGGGTGGGAATTGGTGGGGTCCCCACGCTTTCTGCGAATTGGGGGGGGAACGACTAGTGTCGAAGGCCAGGGTAGATTTTCCCTTGGGGGCGACGGGGGGGAACCAGGTTTCGCTCCCCGCTCGGCCGAGGAGGCGGCCTGGGACCTCTCTCTCCAGGGATGAGCCTGATCTGGAAGCAGAACGGATTCTAGAAAACTGTGAGCAGTTTCTCTTTCGGGCAAAACGGAAAGAGGAGGAAAGAGAGATGACGGTGAGGAAAGGGGGCGGACAGATATGGTACTCTTTTGGGTTCGGCGGGTTCATGGGAGGCTGGTTTCAATAATGTGTGTCCTTTCTTTGTCTTCTTTCTTTCCTCCGTTTCAGACTGTATTAGGGTTAAGATTGGACTGGGATGGCGGTGGCTCTCTGATTTCTCATAGTACCTGAAAAGCATCTTGCTCGGTCTTGCTTACGTGCCCGTAAAACCATGGCCATCGTGTCCTTCCCTCGTAGATAGTCTCTCTTAGATGACAGCGGCGCCTCTCATCATGTGACATCCTTTGGTAGGTACCCAAGGCCGTGTATGTTGGGTTCAAAAGGCTGGATGGGCCAGAGCCATGATGTAGGTGAGGTCGGGCACTGAGACGTGAGGACGCGATCACGTGATGTAGCATGTTGTCCGACCTGAGTCCTGCAGGTAGCAAGTGGTGTTCAACGCGGCGTGTGCGTGTGTATGTAGCCAGCACATATGTCCGTGGGATGTTGCAAACATGTTTGCAGTTTGGGACCAAGGTGGCTTGGACATTGAAGGACATGCGTGGTCTTGAACGTGTGTAGTTCGTTTCCTTGCCAAGTCCATCTTGCCCAACGCCACGGGGCGAAGGACGGCTGGAGGCACTTCACAGCTCCTTTGTTCCTCCCCCAATCCGCCAAATCCACCACTTCCCCCAAGAAAAAAAAGGAGACAGAAAGATAATAGAGGAAGTTCAAGATCCGGGATTCCTCAAACTTCCCCCCTCATACCCATGGCCCTTTGCAAGCCACGACCCTTTCTCCCCAACCCCAGCCTCCCTCTCCAGCTCCGCCCAAGGATTCTCGTTCGACGTCGGATCATAATACCCCTTCCACCACGGCCCGTCCTTTCTTCGTCCCTGTGCGTGTCCACCGCCGCCGCCGCCGCCGGGACGTCTTTCTTGCTGCTGCTGCTGCTGCTGCGTTTGAGGTTTCGGAGGCAGGCTGGCGGGTGGGGGAGGAAGAGCGCTCGGTGGAGGGGCGGTTGCGTTGAGGGAGAGCTTGCGCTTTTTGGGGTTTTGGGAACCGAAGGTTGAGAAACCTAGGGTTTGCTGGAGGAGGGCGTCTTCTGTTGCTTCTTGGGGTTCGGCCATTTTCTTTTCCCTCTCTTTTCTGGCTCCTTGCGAAGATGTCTCGTGAAGAGTTCTCGGCTTGACTGGTGTGTGTTTTCGGGAACTTTGATAGTGGGTGAATGCGAGCCTTGGGGTGCGAGTCGTGTTGCTCTGGAAATCTTCGAGTCTTGGATTCAGATGAGGGTTTGGCTTCTTTTATCTTCTCCTTGCCCCTGCTGTAGGATTGCGGAGAGGTGCGGATATTCAAAATCGAGGGTCTTTCCGGGTGGTTGTCGTCGTCGCTTAGTCAGCCACGATCTGGACAACCTCGAATCGGGAAACCACCTTCATCAGTGAAAGCATCGACAAAGACATCACAGGTCAAAAGGAGCAGGTTCGAAGTTTTGTTCAAGTTTCAAAATAAAAATCCAATTCCGGGACTTCATCGCAGTCGTCCACCCAACTATCCACTACATGTCAACATCGCATATATCCTTTCTATATAAACCGCCCCAAAAAAAAAGATGCACCACAACTCGCATAAAAACGAGATGACCAACACAGCTGTTCTCCATCACGATGTTTCATTCAACAAGGCAAAAATAAGAAGAAATTCCCAATACTAACCAAAAAAGAGGGGTATTCGATGATGCGGGGAGTCAGACAAAAACAAGAGACAAGAAAAAGGGAAGCACTGCTTAACATAGAGATTTAGGTCTGGAGGGACCATAGAGAGAGGGTGCAAAAAAAAAAAAAAAACGGGTTAGCAGAATAAACGAAAACCACGCTGAGATGATGATGTGCTTCCTGTATGGCATGATATTGCGTTTCAGTAGGGAGAATGTAAGAGCGAGTGAGTAGGTGAGCGAGAGAAAGAGAGAATGTATGTGCGTGTAAGAGGTCGTGGATATGGTAGAGTCGGTTCCGTATTAGATTAGAGGGGGTCTCGTAGGAGCGGCAGGTAATTCGCAGTAAGAAAAGAGATCGCCGGCCGTGGATATCGAAAAGAAAGCAAGTGATTATGACTAGACCAGCCTGTTTCTGGCATCGGCAAGATTAAACGGAATATGTGAAAGATATACACATGTAAAGAGTTAAAAGTAGAGAGAGAGTGAGCGAGCAAGGGGGGAAGCGAGAGTGAGAGGGCGAGAGGGGGAGACGGCCGCCGGATCTACTCGAGGCTCTCCGAATGGCGCCGGATCTCCTCATCCGACAACGCGCTCATCCAAAGACACCTCTCTGTGATTCCTTCAATAGGTTGAAACTCATACAACGTACTCTCCTCAAGCAGCCTCAGCAACGACTTCACCACGGATGCCGCGCAGCGACATCTCTCAAAGTTAACAAGCGGCGCCGTAGTCGGCGAGCTCGCAATCTCCGAAGGCCGCTGCGCGTTGAAGAGGAGGTCGTGCGTGTAGATGCCCACGAAGGGAATGCACCCGGAACTCGCGCCTCCTTCCATCTCGGCGCGGAGGCTGTGGAAGTTTCGCGTGGGGGAGACGAGCTGCTCGAGATCGCGGAACGTCTTGACGTCGTGCGGGGGAACGAGGGCCCAGGTTTGCGAGAGGCGCGTTACTTCCTGGCTCGAGAGTGCGATGACGATCTGCGCCATCGTGGCGAAGTTGCGGTACCGGCGGCTGTGCGTGGCGATGTGGATGAACTTGATGATGCACCGCGCGCGCTCCTCCATGTCCTGTGTCAGCACGATCTCGGACACGGCCCACTTGACCATGATGTTGAAGCGCGCGATGACGACCTCGACGCCGCGCGCGTCTGTGTTCCGCAAGAAGTCGACCCACGAGCGGGAGTCGTTGTTGGTCGCATTCTTCCACTCCATGTCGATGAGCTCCTTCCAGTCAATCTCGTTGAGCGCGTCCTTCTCGATCAGTGTGAACTGCTGAGCGAGGATCTCCGAGTCAAAGGCGAGGATGAAGGGTAGATGGATTGAGTACTTGTGGCTCAAATCGGGATCGGCAATCTTGGGCGCTCCGCGCAGAGCCTCGGCCGTGCCGGTGGGATCACGGGGCGACATCGGTCGGAAGGTTGTCGTCGGCGTCGTGTCGGGAGTGGGCGGCAGCGGCTTCTGCACCCATAGCTGATGCTCGTGGAGCTGAGGGACATTGGCAGCCTCGGGAGACATTTGCAGCGCTTGAGCAAGCGTCTTGGGCGGCGACAACTTGTCGTCGACGGGAGGGGACATCATTCCTTTGGACAGGATGAAGCCTTGGCGAGGTGACGGAAGGTTGTTAGTCGATCCTAGAGCATAGGTATCAATTTCCGGAGCCTCGGACAGCTCCGATGAAAGGTCGCTGCCGCCGCCGGCATCACTGTCATCATCAAGGAACGACGTATCTCCTTCATCGTCCTGTCCGTCGTTTTCGACTGGGCCTTCGGGTCGCTCTATTTCCGCCCCCTTGATCCGCCTAAGAGAGGGAGTCTCTTGAATCAAGTCAAAGGACGCTTGAGCAGATCTTTCGGTCCCATCCTCGTCGCCGTTATCCTCCCTCTCGCTTTCAAACGGAGAGTCGTCATCGGCTCCTCGAAGAATAGAAATATCCGCCCACTCCTTGGTCGATGGCCTGGTCTGGCCCTCATCAGCAAGGCCTCGGTCGAGCAACGGGATAGAGCAATACGAGGGCTCAGAGGACAGGAAGGATCGGAGTTCCGTGACCGGCCTCTCAGGAGACAACAAGAAGCTGTTGTGAACATCGGATGACGGCTCAGGGATGCCGCTGAGTCGATGGTTTAGGATGCCATCGTCCGCACCACCCATGATCTCCAAGTGGCGGCGTTCCCTCTTCTCCTCCTGCGCCTGAGCCGGGTCGCCGAGGGCTTTACCGATATCCTCAGGATCAGTCTGGGGCGAGATACGGTGCTCGGCAGGCGGCCTAGGCTTCTTCTCGTACTTGCCCTCGAGCTTCAACAACGCAGACTCCACACCACCATCGTCATCGACGTCATCGGGAATCTGGGCCAACTTTCGAGCTTCGGCCTCGAAGGACGGCCGCATAATCGGTTTCGACGAATGCGTGCTAAACAGGGAGAGTTGCCTCTTGCTGGGTTGGTTCGCAAGGGCACCCAATGAAAATGTCTCGTTCTGACCCTGGGAGAAATCGCTCGATACAACGTCGACATAGCCGCTCGACTCGGGCTGTTGCAAATACGAGCTGCGGAGAGATTCAGAGTAAGCAGTCAACGACCCAACTGACTGGGAATGCCTTAACGGAGCCGCTAGCTCTCCAACAGTAGCCACGGCGCCAAGGTTCCCACCGGGTCTCCTCCGCAGGACACGAAGAGGTTGCGGCATCACTTCGGAGCTGTCCATGATCGAACCTTCGGACTGAGTCGTTGCGTCGAAACTTCGGATGGTCATAGGACGTGCGGTGCTACTGTGGAACGAATTATGTCGCCGATGAAGAACAGAGCTGACGGAGGGGATCGTTCTGCTTGACCTTTGACGATTATGGAACCTCGTGGAACGGAGCCGAGAGGTGCTAGAAGGATACATGCCGACTTGAATAGACTGTTCCATAGAGGGATAGGAGGCAATATAGGAGGGGTGGTCGGTAGAGGCGCGACCACCTAGTGTAGCCATGTCGGGAATGAAAGGAGGAAGTGGATCGGAGGACAAAGAAGTGCGTGTGAGATGCTGGTTGAGGAGGAAAGAGGAACGTCTGGGAGTGCCCATCGGCCGGCCTGGAGGAGTAGTGGGAGGCGTGGGGTCTCCATTATTGGGCGCAAATGTGTCGGCGAAAGCTTCAAGCGAAGGGTTGATGACCGGGAGAGCGCCGTGCATCGTTGGCATGTCGAACGCCGTATCATCGACAATCACAATCGACTTGCTCCCTGTCGTGATGGCCATCTCGCTCTGCGGCCGGAATCCTGACATCTTCGGCAAATCATCGAACGAGGTATCCAGGTGCGCAGATGAGTACTCGACCGCCTCGTCCGTCCCGTGTCGTAAAGTGTCGTTGAGCACGGGCGTCGTTAACGCCGCTCTCTGCGCCGCCTCCACCGCGGCCTCCGCAGCCGCATCCTCTCGGACCGCCGTTTTAAAATCCTCCGCAATCTCGGCGCCAAGCAAATCTATCCTCACTGGAGGCCGAGTGCCGTTTTGGCGAGGGCGTGCCTGAGGGACGATGGCTGTTCCTGGCAATCTGTTGGTCGTCGCGCCGCGGGGGCCGATGGGGGAAATGTTGATAAAGTTGCCGTGGGTCGTCGAATCGCCCTGACCTCTTGTGCTAAGCGCCCGGCGGACACTGCCAATAAGCCTCTTCATACCCTGGCTGGACATCGCCGACGCCCCAGACTTTTCCTTTTGATCAAGGTTGGGATTCATCTGGAGAACCGTCGTCTCGCGTTGGGGGTCACCGATGGAACTCGGCGAAACAACATCGACAAAGGCGTGGCCAGGCGGTAGAAGGTCACCTCTCACCAGACTACCAGCATATGGCACTGCTAAAGCAATCTCGGTGTTATCCTTGAAGCTCGACTTGTCGACGCTGTGCTCCCGTAGAGAGTCCGTGATGCTTCCGTTACGCTTATGCACAGGGCGTATTCTCTTTCCAACCAACGCCTTGGGTGTAACGGCGACAAGGCCCGTGCTGGTGAGGAGAGGGTTAATCGGGACGGGGTGGGTAGCCGGCGTCATGTGGGAACTTGACTGGAGATTCCTCAAGTTCTTCGCGGGGAACGAGCAAGACACAATGTCTAGGCTAGTGATACTAATAGGGGACCCTGCTTGCCGCCTATCTAGATCCTCAATCGCGTTTTGATACTGGTCTTCCGGCGTTCCAGGGCGCTCCACGACAGACCCATCATGCGGTGTGCTCGCAAGAAACCCTCTCGGCGTAGAAGCCTCGGAGGGTTCAAAGTCCGGAGTCGACATCATCGCGAGATCCAACTGGGGAGGCCCGCAATCAGACGATTCCCAATGGCTAGGGTCAAGGTTCGGGTCCCTATGTCCGGCAATGCCACCAGGCGCAATCGGTGCGTCCCCTGAGTCAAAGTCGAAGCCATCCCAGAACTGGGCGCAAACTCGCCTCCAGCACTTCTTCAACTCGGCCAAGATTTTGAGATGGACCCTGCCGTTCTCGATGTCTTGGGACAAATCATCCACGAGATCATTCAGAAGGTTGCAAAAGGTCACTCGTAACGTGTACTGCACCACGAAGTCGTCGACGAAGTAGTTGAGAATCCAATGGCGCAGTGCAACAAAGGTTCGAACCCTAACAACCATTCCGATCTCATCGCCCCTATCGATGGCCCACCTCAGCCGCGCAAAAAGCATGCGGATGAGATCCATTGGCTCCAGGAAGGCGCGGAAGGTGAGGAAGAAGTCGGATATTAGTTCGTAATCGAGGAAAGTCGGAGAAGTGATCTCGGCCACAAGACGAGGCGGTGTCGCGGCGGTCACGGTGCCAGTAGAAGAAGCATACCTCACAATCGCGCGATCGTCACAGGCAGGCTTGAAGGTTAGGGCATCGAACATGGCTGGTTGGATGACAAGGTGAGTAGAGAGATAGGTAGAACGGAACGGGATTTGGAGTTGAGGCGAAGTTGGACTCAGGACAGGGGGGATAGGGTTGGAGGGGGGAGGCTGCGGTATTGCTGAGATGGCTACATTCAGACGGCTGGGCCGTCTCGACGAGAAGCGGCTGGGTATTGTTAAGGTGGGTTCCCCGAGTCGAGCATTGAGGAAGGAAGGGTGGCTAGACGAAACCTCCTCCGTAGGCGCGTACGAAGATCCCCGTATCACAGGGGTACCCTTCAGGGAAAACCGAGGCGAGCCTATCCTCCAGGAAGGAATAGCAACATCAAGGATTGGCGGGCCAGCAGTGTCGATATCCTCCATTGTCCTCGGCCTCGGCTCGTCCGCGGGCTTCGAGATAACAACTTTGAAAGCCCCATCACCCATCTCCCTTACAACATTGGTTTCGCGGACAGTTGAATCGGAGAGAGCTCGCCGCCTCCTCGGTTGGGGTTGAATACCAGACATCGGGGTTAGTTCAGAGTCGAGCGAAGGAGCAGGCGTCGACTCCCATAGATGGCTAAACGAATTATCATTCGATTCCTCCTTCTGTTTCTTCTCGGCAACAAGCGCATCCAAGCCAGCGGTGCTAGGCGGTGTGACGGGAAAGACGAAATGCGGCTGCGGTGGCCGTTGATGCGCCGGTCGGACAGTCGGCCTATTCCACAATGTCAATCCTTTTACCATTCCTCAATCAACAATCATCTCTTTCCTCAAAGAGGGGGTGGGGATTCAAGTCTCGCGGTGGCGACGACACGAGACAAGCCTCGGAGTAGAAACTGGGGAGCGGCTGCCGTCCCACCAGCAACAGTCCACACGCACCTTAGATATATGCGACCATTGTGCCCGACATTCGCGACAGTAAACTGCCTCCCCTCGCGCCCACCAGAGTTGCCATCGGGGGCAATATCGACTTTCTCGCTCTCGGGATCCTTCCTTATCCTCCATGTATACACATTCTCCTCCTGAGATTTTCGCTCGGTGACGGGAACTAGCGGTCTTGATGTGCCAGAAGGTTGTCGTATTAACCTCCCCGCCCGGAGGGCCGCCGCCGATTCCCTACCACCAGATACGCCTAAAGCCATCGCCCTCGCTAATCTCGCGTCCTGTGCCGGGCCTCGAGTTGGTAACTGGTTGTTTCTCGCGCTGGGATCGCGCTGGGGAGTGCGGGCGCTGAGGTCGGCGACGGTTGGCGGGTTCGAGCCGAGAGGCTGGATCGTCTCCATGGCCTCCATGATCCGGTCGGTGTGCTCAAAAGAGAGAGCTTCGGGGGCTCAATTTATCGAATACTACACGACGAGGCGGCATCGAGTCAATACAATGTTTTCCTCCCAAAAACGAGGCGGCACATTGCCAACAACAAAGAGAGAGACACGCGATCGTCAAGTTCGGGGCTCGTGTCGGAAAAGGTGCGAGGGGAGAAAACAGGCGCGTTGATGTTGTGCGCACCGGGAGTGGTGGTTCAGAGGAGGTTGGCAGCGAGCCGGCTTTTTTTTCCCTCTGGTTATGGGAACGGGAGTGGGTTTCCGGGGAAAGGGTTTTTTCTCCCTATATTTTTTTAATTTGTTGCGGGTTAGACGAGTCGCTACTTACTTGAGAACGCCATCCATCGGGACAATTCGTAGATGCAGAATAACAAAATGAGGCTTCCTGTACTCAGAGGAGGAGAGAAAAAGCAAGACAGTGTGGTGTTACAGAGGTAAAATGACAGGACTTGGAAAGGATTGCTACAAGGTGACGAAGAGGAGATGGATTGATGTTGGTGAAGGGGACGTGGACCAGCGGCTGGCTGGGCTAGGCTGGGGACTCTGGGAGCAAGCTGAGAGTACGAAATGGGACTGGGACCGGCCAGGATCAAGGGACGAGCACCAAGTACTACGAAGCAGTGTACGAAGTACGAGGTACAAGTAAGTACATCAATGTAGTTACTTTGGGTACAGTACAAGTACACACTCTGCCAATCTTGGAAGCTCCGGCCCACTTCCAACCATCAATGGCGTGGAAGTACTTCCTAGCCCGGCTGGGCTGTACCGATGTACCCATTTGTGTCTCCCAAGTACTTTTCCAATAAACACACGCTTGCAGTATTACCTTGAATTCACAGTGCTGTACTTTAATGTGCTGCCCGCTATCTGAGAGTCTTCCTCTTCGTACATGGTCGCAATACATTGAAGAGCCCTTGAGTGGTCGAGAGTCACCTACAGCAGCCACGCGCTCACCAGAACACATCTGTGCGTGCAGAATCGCTCTATTCTTCGACATTTTTAGCATATGCGGAGTGATCCTCTTCGATCTCCTGTCACAGTCACTTCTTTATCTCAGTCATTCAAGGTCAATATCGCCAGGCCATCCGCTCGTCATTACATGTGGGGTCGCAGATAGGCAACTTACACATCCTTGCACTTCATACACTACTTCGTACATCGTAGAAGACGGGACGAAAGACTCCACTGCACAGCGAGAACCGACGGAAATCAGAAAGCAGTATGAGGTACAAAGTACTAGTACAAATACTGTTACCTATTAAATACCACCTGGCACGAGGGGCGGGGAGCATCATCCGAAAGAAGCCCTGTGCTGATGACAGTTTTGGGGGATCAATCATCGAACCAGAATTCGGGCGTGGCGGCAGAGAATGCAGTCACACAGTACGTTTTCCATGGGACATCCATGACCGGGATCTCAGTACTGCCCCCTATTTTGGCTCAACCCATATCTACACTAAGAGGGAGACCAGAGGAAAAGGGAAGAAAAAAAAAAAAGCTTTACCAAGTGGCTGGGTCGACGCGACGTTGGATGGGGCCCTGGGCTAGAAATTACCCTGCGACCCCAAAACCTGCTCATCAATGTTTACCTGTAAATATAGTACGATTTCGCGCCCTTACAGAGAGTGGAGAAGGCAGATTTGCGATGGAATGGATTGGAAACATGAACATGCCTTGAATTAGACGGATGGATTGTCGCAATGCAATGCATAGCAACGGAAGACAGCGACGTTTGTGCACAGGCATGAAGTGTCTTACAAGGAGCATTGAAGTTTGTGCGTCCACGCAAGTGCAATGTTTGCTCTCAAACTCTGACAATATCAGAACATGGAAGTACGAAGTACACAATATTATTCAGCAGTCCACATATCAAGCACAACCAGCAATGAACAGTCCCAAGTCGGCCGAACTTTACGACATACGAGGTACACTGCCGAGGCACCGCAATCCGTTGTCGCCCAGTGGTCCTGGCGAAGGACAATGTACATAGTACGCTCCTGCCATCAAACCTCGCGACTTCGTCCTTCCATTGAGTCAAGATTACTTCGTACACTTCTCTCGCGACCGTGGTACAACGACCCTGGATTAATCTCTTCCATGCTGACTGCCCTTGCTCCTTGCTCCGGGCGGTCAGGCTTGGTGTAGTTTAGTTACTCCGTGGACATGGCTTAACATGGCCTCGCCGGCCCCACACGAAGATTGACCCGGGTGCGTAACAGCTTTCGTCACTGCATGACATGGTTGAAAGTGCCGCCCCTCCACCATTCTATGAAGGAGGACCTTGACATTGATGCGTCATGAGGAACATTCTCGGAAGAGAGGCTGCCTTCTCTTGCATCGATCAATGATGTAGACTTCGTGCGAAGTAGATTAATACTTCGTAGGCAGAAGGGCAACGTGCAGGTTCAGGTTGGAGACAATGCAAAGTACAATGGAGGATGGAAACATCAGTTGGCGTAGCATGGACGGAACAGTATCATGATGAAGCGCAAGGTGCAATAACTCACTTGGTAAAAGGCCCTAGCAAACTGGCGAACAGCCAGTTGTATTCTCCAATCCATCAATTGATGGTCCTGCACGCTGCAGAGGCTGGTTAAGGTGATGGACTGTGCAGCCTAACGCTGCAATGTCCATCACGGGCCTGCAGGCCTTGAGCATAACGGCCAATCGAAATCCCTGCCTCCTCTATTTTACGACTCTGTTCTTGACAATCCTTCTTCCCTTCCGCACTCCGATGAACTTAAGCGAGATGCGCGAATCAAGTGTGCCAATTGCTCATGCCGAAGACCTTCGAGACAAGATCTCTATTACTTCTTTTTCGGAACCGAATGGCCACCAGCATGAGAAGCATCACTTCAATGATCACTGAGAGACGGATCCCTGGGCTATATTAATGAAAGTACGAAGTAATTCGGACATGAAGCCACCCACTTCCTGTCCCTGGTCTCCCTGGTCTCCAAGGCGGAGGGTCCCCTGGTATCTATCCAATTGAGAAGTACTTCGTATATCCCCACGACCAGGCATTGCCCATTCTTACAGGGGGGGAAATTAGTTTAGCTCCCGGACAAACAACTGACTGCCTTGGGGCTCGGTAACAGTGGACAGTGGGATGGAGCGTGCCGAACGTGGTGACCTCAGTTAATTACACTCGAAATGAAGACACGATGAAAACCCTGGGTTGAGCAAGGAAGTCCCTGTATTTGTGCCCAGAAGTGCTTGTAATTGCTGAACAAAGAGCATCGTGCGTTGCGAGGGAAGTAAACGATGAATACATGTACAAGGTACTTCGTACGAAGCACAAAAATTTCGGAGGCTATGACAAAGAGCAGGAGTGCCCCGAAATTTGAAGCATGGGAACAATCCCGAACCTGGCGATTCAGGCATTCAATGCTGATATGCCCTTGACGCTGATCAAGGCATGCTCACCCCTCATGACTCTTTGCCAGACTTTGCCCCACGTCCCTTCCAAATCACCTTGATGTTCCATATGATGCTGGATTCTTGGAGAAGACCTGCCAAGCGATTTTGCCTGGCTAGGCCAAGGACTGGTGGAGAAGCTGACTTCGGTGCATTAGGGAGTGGGTTTGTGGCGGGCTCTCAAGTTTTCTTTTCTTTGTCGTTCGCTAGGCGAGGAATGAATCCCGCGCCGCTTTCATGTTGTTGGGGAAAGGATGAATTCCCAGCTCAGTGTCCGATTTTCTGAGGCTCGACCGACTGTGACACCCAAGACCTGTAAGTAGCTAGACGACATATTGAGTCTTGCGAAGCAGGTTATTGATCACGAGAAACTCGGTTTCAAATTGGTGGCTTTGCTCCCGGGGAAGCAGGAATGGGAATGGCTTCTCCTTCGTACGAAGCACGAGGCCTTTGTCCTCCACGCCGATTTCCTTGGCAAACGGCGAACGCACAAGACAATCTTCTTGCCTCCCTTCTCTCGCAGGTTTATTCTTGCTTTTTTCCGGTCCTCCTTCACAAAGGCGGACAGACGGCAGGGGTCAATTAACAAGCCGTCCGCGGCACCAAATTAGAACATATCCGGGGGGGGGAGCTCAATTCCAACGCCCTGCGTCCCCGCAAATGCCAGAAATCTCCAATCGAGGAAAGTAGCGTTCGTCTCGATCAAAACAAAAGAATGCTGTCCCGGGTTTTTCACAAGTTCAAGTTTGTTTTGGGCAATTCGACTTTCCTGACGCGGCCTTCCGGTTTGAAGGACCGGGCAATGGCATTGAGTTCTCGGGCTTTTCAGAGTGCATAATCCGCGGACTATTTCTCCGGAAGATCCAGGTTTACTATACAGGTATACTCGGTAGTTTTGGGCAAGGATACCTTCGCGAACCCGGATTCAACGCGCTGGAAGTGCGTTAAGAGAAAAAAGACTTGCTCTCAGGACTTCGAGGTGAGGATATTCTTCACCTCGGCAAGTTCAGGACGCGTTTCCAAATTCCATGCCTCACTCAAAAGTAGTACATGAGCGTTCAATATACCGGAAACATTGGGGAAAACATGGCAGGACCACAATTTCGCAGAACGACGCGTGGGAACCTGCCACGCGGCCGAGTCTTGGATGTCTCGCTCCTGAAGAAAACAATCAAGAGAGCCATCTTAATACACCGGCAAGCCAAGAGATCATTCCTTTGGAGTCTATCCTCCCACACCTCCTCAGGTATCTCAACCGAACTGATCACGCACTAAGGCAAGCCACCTCCATTTTCGTCCAATATTGCAATAATCCCACGCAGTAGCTTGGCATACACGACCCTCGAATGCGATCTTCTTCGCATCTTCCTCGTTTAATAAACTTGATGGCTTAAAGTGAGACACGAGACTTGTTCCAAGGGAAGTCTAGCTCACCCACAAGCGGCAGCCTCGATTTCCCCATTCGTACTCCACCCCCTTCAATCTACATTTCCAGAAGCCTGATAACATGCAAGAACGAAGAAACAACAGGGTTTTAAACTTTGGCTACTCCAAACTGGTGGTGTGTTCGAGTGATGTTCTAGCCTCTCATGACAAGGTTCTAGTCTCCTCTCAACTGTTCAAACTATTCAAACCTTGGGGACCGTATACTAGTACTCGGTTGGAACTTGGAGGTACATTCTGTGGAGGGCTGCCAAGCACGAACGATGTGTAAAACTAAAGGACTAAATCGGAAACTATCTACTATCTGCTAGGGACGTGTAAAGAAGTGCCATGTGTGGTTTCTATTCCATGAGGGGCCCACGCTAAGTAATGACCCCAATCGCCCGGGAGGGGCTCAACGGTCGTAGAGATTCGACTCGCAAAGAGATGGGAGATGGCCTGCCCTAGCGATTACACTAGGGCTGAGAGAACATCTCAAGGAATCTCTTTCGAATATGGCGTTGGAAGAGCCACAACGGCTTCACTATCTTAAAACCAACGATGATCCACCCCGACCTCGCTATCAAAAGTCCCCCCAAACTCATGACGACATCGCCAACCGCTCAACAAGGGGTCCTGCAGAACACCCACGTTTTCACGCCAAAGTCGGAAATAAAAGAAAAAATCCCTCGGTGGGATTAACCCATACCCCCGCATACTCAAAGATACAGAAAAGTAGACGAACTAGAGCCATGAAGAGTTTAGAAGAGGAAGTCACACAAATTATATGGTCTTGTCGTCCTATGTTCATATGCGGGCATGTTGGGAATGGGCTGGTCTACTGGACTGAGCCCCCCACTTGATGTTGCATCCGGGATCGGTGTCGGATGTCCTGAACCGCGGTGCTGGGTTACGTCGCGGGGTTCATTGGCTCCCTGCCACGAGGCTAGAAGGGGCGCGCTATCCGATCTTTGGGCTTTATCGTCCGATACTTGATGGCTATCTTTTTTTGCGAAAGTGGGGGACTTTGGTCCGTCCCATGTTTAACGAGGTGGACGACAGACAAATAAGATGGACTCCAGGGCACAGCGAGATTCCTGGCAACGAACAGGCCGATGAGCTCTGCTCAGGAAGCCTACAAGCTCCCAACAGACTACGAAGACGACAAGCCCCCCTTCCCAGGCATCAGAGCGGAGGCGAGAAGGAAATAACTGCGTACATACCCCCCAGAGAGTCTAATATATGCCAGGCTATCAAGTGGCGAACAGCAAGGAACTTGAACTCTCTATCAAAACCCTGACATAACTTGACAAGCATGTTGAGGCCAACTCCGTAGACTGCTGTAAGGCCTGCCAGGACCAGAACCACACCCCGTACATGCAGCTATAAGCATAAGGAACTGGGGAGCACTTCATCTTCCAACGGTCGATGATCCATTGACGAAGTTCAACGTAGTTGAATATTCTTCAACGGCTCCATCTACCAGTTCACAGAGGAATTCAAGGGTAAAATACAGCCTGTAACTGTGTGCCTCAGGTAACTCTCGGAGTCACTTCATGTTCTCGTCACTGTAAACCTGTTCTGATGACAGCAAACTGCCCTCTCTCGACTCTTTACTTTGGGGATCAAATAGTCACACACAAAAAAAAAAAAAAAAAAAAAAAAAAAAAAAAAATTACTGTCAAATATACGAATTACGAATTACGAATATAAAATGGGCCCAAACGATCGTCTTTTTCATTCTCATGATCTTGGACTATGATGAGAGGGCTCCCGTAATTATGGGTGCCATCTTGTCCATCCAACCAGGCAGTGCTACCCCGCCCGATTGCCAGGTCCGACCCGCAGGAGACGACATCTACGCCTTGGGCATACACGCACCAGGAATGGCGACGCCAGCCGACACCACGATGAGGACTCGCCCTCAATCAGTGAAAACGGGAGTCATTGGATCAATTTTCTTCGGCGCAGCGCCATGTTAGTGAGTAGCGGTGAGAATGGTTGGAATGGCTGGAGACCCAGCGGTAAGGTGATACCGCAACCCTTAGCCCGCTGTCCGAGACCCTTGCGTAGCTAATAACTAGTGTCCGCGTCGATGCTCTAGCAAGCCGGTATGACTACGGTGCATCTACGGCCCACTGAAAACGGCAACTCTCGAGAGCGCGCATCGTCCCTTAGCTTTCGCCAGAACAGGCTTCACAGACTGAGCACCATTTCGTCCCGCTTGTCCTCCCGGCCCGCTAACGGCGTCGAATCCAAAGCCGATATCAACGGACCGCTCGGCCTGAATCTCCTCAATGAGCCATCCGAGCCCCGCGTTGACTTCATCTTTGTGCGTTTCTCATCACTACTTCAAAATACCATATTTAAGCGCGACTACTAAACTAAGTTTCGGGCAACACAGATACACGGCCTAGGTGGAGGATCTAGGAAAACATGGAGCTATTCGCCTGACCCTCACATGTTCTGGCCCAAGGAATGGTTGCCGAACGAAACCGGGTTCAGGCATGTTCGTCTTCATAGTTATGGGTATAACTCCGACTGGACTACGAGGAAGGACAGCCACTTGACCGTCCATGATTTTGGACAGGCGTTGCTCGCTGACCTCCGTAACTCCCCCCACCTCCGCAAAAATGGCCATGTAAGTCGCTTCAATTCAGGTGCTGTTTTGGTGGCTTCTGCTGACGAAATACCAGACCCCGATTGTGTTTGTGGCCCACAGCATGGGTGGCTTGGTCGCGAAGAAGGCAGGTTGAGAGAATTCGAAAGGCTTTGGATATAATCTACCTTGGACGAAGCACTGACAATCTCTAGGCATACCTCCTAGCTACCCGAGACCCAATCTACCAGGATATTGCCCGACGAATTCACACCATGTACTTTCTAGGTACTCCACATCGCGGAGCCGATTCGGCGCACATTGCAAAGCTTCTACGTCGCTCGGTCGGTTATGGGACAAAGGCGTTCCTTGATGACCTTGTACCGGGCAGCGATACCCTCTATGTTAGTCGAGACTTATTTCTTTGGATAGTCCCGAACACAGCACGACTCTGACGCTTGCTCACAGCAAATAAATGATGAATTCCGGCATGTTTGTGAAAATATCCGCCTTTGGTCCTTCGCTGAGGGCCTACCGACAAGTTTCGGTCTTACGTCGTCACTAGTTGTAGAAAAAGAATCTGCAGTTTTAGGTGGGTGGTATCTTAATCGACTTGCCTTCGTTAACTACCTGCTGATTCAATCTTATTTTGCAGGGCTACCCAAAGAACATGTCCGGTATATCGAAGCCGATCATCGTCACATTTGCAAGTTCGACTCCCCAACCAATCCCAACTACATGACCCTACGGAAAGCGTTCCTGACTACTGTTGAAGATCTGGAAGCTGACGGTGAGTTTACTAGGTTCCTAGATACGATTGTAGGATGCTAATTCTCACAGCTCCGTTCCGGCGGCGGGACGAATACACATCTCAGATGAAGAAAGTTGCTTCACTTCTACGAGTGGATCAGAGACCGGATGCGGTCCTCCTGGCAACAAGCGAGAAGCAACATTCTGGGTCCTGTCAATGGTTGACGGAAAGCAAGACGTTCCAAGAATGGGTAGAAAATCCGGTTGTTTGTTCGGAAGAAGAAATTGCCCCATCAAAAGAGCCTCCATTGGCTAAACAGCCAAAAATCTTATGGCTCAAAGGCCGCCCCGGAACCGGTAAGTCGGTGGCCGCCGGCCATGTCGTCCGCTACCTACAAACGTGCAACCTCGACTGCAGTTTCTATTTCTTCGAACATAAGAACCAAGGTGGCTCGACAGTAGCCGCGTTTCTTCGATCTCTAGCATTTCAAATGGCTGAATCTAGCTTCGAGGTCCGCCGCACCGTCGTGTCCATGGCAGAGGACGGCATCAAAATCAATCACGACGACCACCATATGCTTTGGACTAGTCTCTTCGCCGAGCGAATCTTGAAGGTGGAGTACACTCGGCCTCAGTTTTGGGTGATAGATGCAGTCGACGAATGCTCGACTAAGGGTATGCCAGCCCTGGTGTCGATGCTGTCAAGCCTAGGCAGCAAGACTCCTGTCCGAGTCTTCATGACCAGCCGGCCTGGTGGACAACTGGGACGACTCCTCTCATGGGAGTGGACTGAGTTTTCCGAGATTACCACCGGACAGGAAGGATCTTTAAGGGACATTGAGCTCTTTGTGAAGGCTAGGTGCTCTGGGGCAAGTGACACTGGCTTGGTCGCGGATGTCCTTGCCAAGTGCAACGGCGTCTTCCTCTGGGCTTCGCTGACAGTGGCCAAGCTGGAGGAAGCGTACAGCGTCGAGGATAAACAAGATATTCTCCGGCAAATACCACCCGAGATGGACATGTTCTACTCCCGCATTATCACGTCTATTGCCGGGTCGCCGAGCTCCGAGCTTGCCAGATGCATCCTAAAATGGACGATCTGCTCACCTAGACCGCTCTATTACGGAGAACTCGCAGAAGCTGTGAAGCTAGATATTAGCCGAACGTTAACAGCATCCGCAAGTGAGCTCGAAACAATGGCGGGGCATCTCGTATTCGTGGATACCCAGTCTCAGATTCATATCATGCACCAGACAGCGTCGGAGTTCTTAACCCGGAAAAGGGAAGGCTTTTGGATCGACCGCGCAGCAGCGCACTCCAAACTCGCCGAGATTTGCCTTACTGTTCTCTGTGGGACCGAATTCGCGCCACCAAGACTGCGTCGAGGGGGCACAACCAAAAGTACTGCTCTTGCAACCAAAAGCACTGTCCTCTCACCACTTGCCGACTACGCTGCCCTCAACTTCTCGTACCATCTCATGCATGGCTCTCCCGCCGCCGACGGGCCCCTCATCCTGCTGAACAAATTTCTCAAATCTAATGTTCTGACGTGGATCGAGAAAACAGCCAGCACCGATAATCTCTGGACCCTACAGATCACCGCTCAAAGGTTGAAGGCGTATCTAGGCCGACGAGCAAAGTACCAATCACTAGTTAGCGTCGAAACTGAGACAGTTGCGAGGTGGGCTGCCGATATCTACCATATAGTTGCGGCCTTTCATTCTAGTTTGCTCACTTCGCCATCTTCGATTTACCTCCTCATCCCCCAACTTTGTCCTCCTAAGTCGATTATCCGGAAACTTTTCGCCAAACCATCTGGGCAATTGAGAATTGCAGGTTCGTCAGAAGAAGACTGGAGCGAGAGGCTAGCGTGTTATTTGTTCCCAGAGGAGGCGTCCGCTGTTACCTGCTGTGCCCGATTCCTCGCAGTCGGTCTTACCGATGGCGACATTAGAATCTACTGTATCGCCGGATCTGATACGTTCGACTCGGCGGGGACGTTAGCACATGGGAAAAAAGTCCGACAACTAGCCTTCAACCGGTCATCTTCACTCCTAGCCTCATGTAGTGCTAGAAAGCTAATGCTATGGGATATCCATACGTCTTCTCGCGGGTCTTCATTCCCATGTCTCTGGTCGCGGAACCTCGATTTCACCCCATCGCACATGGCCTTTCATCCAGATGGGAACTCTATCGTGCTCGCAAACCCCCAACACAGTTCAATCGTCGCTTTCGAAGCTGCGGATGGCCGTAAGGGAGAACCGATCCTCCTTCACGCATTGGTAGACTCGGACTCGAGCTCCTCTGATGATGAGAGTGGTGACGAACAGGTAGCTGCGTGGATGCCATCAGAGTGGATTCGACTCGATGCCAGCCACAGACTCGCTGCGCTGGCTTATAGGAATGCGACCGTCTTGATATGGGATCTGGATTCCATCGAAGAAATCGGCAAATTTGAAAGGGAAGCATTCGAGGATGTATACGTTACCGCGCCACCTCTTGACATGATATTCAACCCAATTTCCGAGCTCGAACTCCTTGCCATCACATACAAGGACGGAGACATGGTGACGTGTAACCCCTGGACTTTGGAGCAGACGAATAAATGCCATCTCCCAGTCTTACTATTTACGCTAGCCACCACCTCGGATGGTCGGGTCCTGGCAGGCGCGACAGACGATGGAGAAATCTATCTCTTCCTATGGGAGACTCTGCAGCGTGTGTATAAAATAAATAGACTCGACGACCAGTTTCGAATCCATGACATTGTATTCTCAACCGATAACCGGCAACTTTTCGACATTGGAGGGCACTCCTGCACTGTCTGGGAGCCGTTCATCCTTGCACCGAGGGATGAGTCGGACGACGGCAAGTCCTCGGAAGCTCACAGCGAAGAAGACATCGTCCTGGAGTCGCCAGTCTCTCTCGCGCGCGTGTTTGAATGGGGGAGGGCGATCACAGCCATCGAACAGGCGGACCACGGAAACTGTCTCATGGTCGGACGACAAGATGGCACGATTGAGATATGCGAGCTGAGAACCGGCGACGTCATGGACAAACTGGCGCTCCACGACTCGTTTGCCGAAATAGAACACATTGATTGGAACGAGGAGAAGGGCGTATTTCTTAGCGTGGATACGATTGGCCGCTGTATACTTACACGACTGTCATTTATTAAACAGGGCACTACCAAAGTGCAGACCTGTTGTTTGTTGGACCATCGAGAAGGGGCCTCTGTTCGGCAGGCATTGATCGGTCCCAAAGCCGAATCGCTGCTTATCTGCACCGAGTCGAGCGCCAAGATCATAGGACTTGATGGAGGTCTCGTAGCAGAGGAGACATGTCTCCCGGGGAGCTGGTGGATGAGGCATCTATCCAACGACTCTCATCTGATCGCCATTCAAGAGAATACTCTCCACCTTTTCGAATGGGCCTCTCTAAAGCGTCTATCACAAACCGACGGAATTGCACTTCTTGTCCCCGAGTTTCCTGTGCAAGTTACAAGCCGGAACCCGTGGATTAGCGGTGCTGGTTCGAGCTATTTCGCGCAGTGCATCGTCGATGGAGCGTCGCGGGTCCGAACAAGCAACATTTTCGCCCTGGACACGTCCGAGATCACCCTCGAAACGAAAGCAATGTCGCTTCAGACGCTTTATACTGAATCGCTCAGGGTACAGGCTGTGCTAGGTTGCTTGAAATCAAGATTATTCATCCTCGAGACGAGCGGATGGGTGTGCTCAATTAGTCTTAAGCGCTTGAGCAAGGCGACTCATTACACGCGGCACTTCTTCATCCCGCATACTTGGCGCTCGGGAGGTGGTTATATCGTGATCAAGGTAGTTTCTAAGACCGCGGTGGCGTTTGGGAGAGGGGAGCAGTTGATGATCTTTCATGGATTCTTGGAGTTTGAGGAGAAGGCGGCGCTTTGAGACCAGCCGGACGGAATTTGGCATCGACGGTAGCTATATATACTCCCTAGCTCTTGTGCCTGTGGTCAAGGATCTCGGCGTCTCCATCACGCTCATCGACCAGGTCATGACGTCCTACTTGATGCCGGCATCGCCCCGTCCTTCATGGCAACACTTCATGCCGCAGACAGAATAGCAACTACAACGCCTATTTCTTTTTTTGGTTTTGCCTTGTACTGCGAGACGAGCAGCGCCGTGAGGTTTATATTTCTGTATAAAGAGCATACGCCACAGTACTTTTAGACCTGATCGCGTAGTCGTTAGATATTGTTATATAGAAAAGTACCAACGCTCAATACCTGGCATCCTAGGACAGATCTGGGCCTCCACACACACACACTCTCTCCCCCCCCCTTCTCTCTCTCTCTTTCTCACTCACTCACTCTCTCACACACACACTTCACACACACACACACACACACACACACACACACACACACACGTTTATGAGACAGACTCTGCGTGTGCATTGACTCCGAGCAAACGGCACCTGATCACCTATTTTGTCGGAGCTGAGCAACACAACCCAAAGTTAAGGGTAACTACGCTTACCCAGGAATATGGGTCAATGGGATCAATAGGAATCTGCATCGCACAGCTTCACTGACAGAGGGAACAGAAGAAAAGTAGAAATAAAGTGATATTGAAAAGAAAAGTAAAGGAATGGCTCTCAAGAAACAGCTTCCGGAATCGAGGGAAACGACTGATCGCTCACTGTCAAGTGCGTTCCCCTCCTAACAACACATTGAACTACCCGGCTTCTCCGTCCTCCTTTTTCCTTGGTTGTGGGAGCCCTTCTCCCCTTATATGCTTGTAAGTGAGGTCCGAATGTGTGGCTCGCAAGTTTCCCTCGTGGCTGCGGCTGGCCATTCCAGTGTGGCACTGCGGAATGCCAACCGCCCTATGCACCAACACATTATAATGTTCTTTGATCGCTGTCTGAATGTTGGCCTTCTCTCTCGAGGCCGGGAAACGCCCATCCCTTTCTAGGATTTCGCTCCATCTATAACAAAGAAATCCAAAACAGAAATATGCTACTGCCGTTTTGTAGTTAATTGAGCCTTCGCGTAAGTGATTGCCTCCGTCACTTTAACAATAAACTCCTCGACGCTATCGTATCCTCCACCATCTACCCCCTTCACCTCGGCAATATAAGTGAGGACAGCCTTGATACCGAGACCAATGACAAACTTGCCCTAGCGTCGACCCTGTTCACTGGATACTTCATCCTCAATTTGGCTGCAGATGTTCGAGGCAGCCAACTCTGTGTATCCCCCGGCGCTGGTAAGTATGGCCCTGTTTCCCTGCTATTTTTCACCAGTTACACCTTAATGTAACATATTGTAGTGATAAATTGGATGCGATACCGCGCGACCCATGCAACTGAGTGCAAGCCTTCCTTTTTTTCTAGCAGCGGTTGCTCTGTATACAACCCTGGGCCGACTGTTGCCTAATCGGCCTGATATACTATGCTGTTGTCAGGACACGACTGTTAACCGACGGTCAAGGAGTTCTGCCGGCACTTACTATTAAGGGTTACCCCTCATTTCCGCTACTAATTGAAAAGAATAAAAGGCTTCCTTGGCCGGATCTATCCGGATTCCCGTGGCGGATTTCCGTACCGTCTATCTTGAACACCGTCTGCGGCGGCGGCCCTGGAGCCCTGCTTGGCTTACTGGCGACCTCTGGCGGCCCTGTGCTGTGCCACCAGAAACATCTTTTCGAAGGTCAAAAGGTAGGATTGTATGGTGCCAAATGTTCAATGCATTGGCGGGCTATCGATGGTTAGAGGGCCGGGGATCGTCAGGACCGAGAGCCTCGTGTTTGCGGCCAGTGAACAGTTGTTGTTGTTCCAGGAAGAGAAACTATCCTAGAAAGGAAACATTGCCTGAAAAGGCCAGTGCCTCCGTTGACATTTGGTACAAAGGTAGAGCCAATGTGATTTGATGAAAGGGGATAATAGATGAAGAAGAAGAGGGAAATGGCCTAGGTGACGGTGATGGAACTCTTGTTAGAAATTAGGTCGAAGTCCTATGTCCCTCGAGGAATATCAAAGTTTACGAAGGGCGACTTGAGTAATCACTCATGTCTCGATTGGCAGGGGCATGCATGGGTAATGCTGTTGGAATATCTGATGTGGCATACACTTGCGGTGACAAGATTTAGAAACAGAACTGAGCTTAGGCCTGATCAGGTGTGCTCGGACAGCCTTGATGCTGAGACCGCCGACAAACTTACCCCAGCATCGATCCTTATCGCTGGATACTTGATCTTCAATCTGGCTGCAGATGTTCGAGGCAGCCAACTCTATATATTTTCCAGCTGTTGTAAGTACAGCCCTGTTTCCCTGCCATTTTTCACCAGTTATGCCTTGGTGTAATATGTTGTAGTGATAAATTGGATGCGATACTGCGCGACCTGCGCAACTGAGTGCAAGCCTTGCTAATGGGATTTGATGAAAGGGAATGGGCCGGATGGTAGATGAAGAAGAGAGAAATGACCTGGGGAGGTGGTAACGGAACTTTAAGATATGCTCTTATTGGAAATTGGGTTCAAGACGTGTGTTGTCCTCTGAGGAGAAAATACGGTATGTTGTTTTAGATGAGCAGAACTCCAGGAAAGCCGAGCTCTTCGGAGTTCATAACGTTGAAATTGGAAGGGCCGAAATGCCATTTCCGTTTCCATTTCCTTCCCCATTTCAGTTCCTATTTCCTTTTACAATATGAGGCGGGGGAGACCCGGAGGCGTATAGAAAAGAAGGAAAGGGGGGTTGAGGGCCCGATTTACACTAGTCAAGCTGCGCTTTCCCTTCATATTGTTCTTCAAGGTCTGTAAGCACGAATTCATTCCTCGGGAAAGCTTCGATAATCATTTGTCTTGCGATTGGCAGGAGGCATGGGTAATGCCACTTCTTCAGCTGCCCTCATCGTCCTGATGACCCCGATTTGGAAGGTATAGATGGAGCTATTAATGGATATTAAGGACCGCTGCTTCTGGGACAATATATATTAGTTTAGGCCACAAGGGAAGGAGGGATTATAGTGGGAATAAATTGATGAGCTGAATAAAAAAAAATCTATAACAATAGGCCCTCTCACCCCAGCAATCACTCCAGTTGTCCTTTCCGTTTCCGCCATTTTGCAGTCAGTTACGCCTTGGCGTAAACGATGGCCTCAGACACCTTCTGTATGAACCCCTCCACGCCGTCGTGCCCTTCGTCCTGCATCACCTTCGCCTCAGCCAGGTAGGTCAGCACGGGCTTGATGCCCAGTCCCACCGTAAACCTGCCCGTACGCTGCTCTTCGTCACTCGCAGCCTGGACCCGGATCTGCTCGCAGATGTACCTAACCGCTGACTCTGAGTATGCACCACTCTTCGTGAGCACTTCCGCGAGTTCCTCCAACGTCTTTAGGGGATTCACAACAACCTGCCGATTGAAGGAAGTATCCACCTGGAGGAGTTTGAGAACATGCATGTTCGACGAGGTTACAAATGTGAGCAGACGGTGCCCCTTAGGCGGTGGCGTCCGGATGAGAGTGATGAGAGCTTGGAGAATGGTGTTTGAGAAGCGAGACCCGATAGGCGAGTACTCGATAAGGCGCTCAAAATCGTCAAGGATGAGTAGACTATACAATTGTTTAGTCCATGAGCGGTTGTCACGAGCGGATGCTAGATAGGGGGGTTAAGTCCTGTACATACCTCATGGGTGACTTGTAAGCGTCGGTAAACACCTTGTGGATGTAGTCCTTCTTTGCAAAATCATCCCGGTAAGGCACCACATCCATGGGGGAGAGAACCTTGACAAACGGAAAGCCGGATTGCTTGGCGATAAAGGCGGCCAAGGCCGTCTTTCCTGACCCTAGAGGACCATGGAAAAGAACACTTAGGTGACGCAGAGAATCGGACAGCCGAACGGTACTGCAGTATTCCTGACCTTCCTGGAGAATCTTGTCAAAACTCGCCGGACTAAATTTGATAAGCCCCATCGGCAGCAGCAGGTCGAGAGAATCCTCAGCCACGCCATAGGCCGGAATAATCTCCACCAAGGCGCCCCTATAAGTAATCATCGATTAGTGTTAGAAACTTGAACCGTTAAGGGACACCCGAAGAAAGGTGAAGAGGGCGAGGTAAGAAGGTGGGGGGTGTACGTACATGAAGTCCTCACGCCCTACTTTCAAGTTCTCGGTGTCTTTCGCCACGACACCCCTCTCATTGGCCTCCATGTGCCGATTCAGCGCGAACGATGTGGCAGACCTCACAAGGCCAGCAATCTCAGCACCGCTAAAGTTCTTGGTGAGTTTCGCAATCTCCTCAACGTCAACGTCATCGGCGAGGACACCATTCTGTCTCATCTCGCTTGTGTGAATATTGAGAATCTGCACACGGCCGTGCTCGTCAGGAAGCGAAATCTCAAGCTGCAACTCTAGACGACCGGGACGAAGCAAAGCCTCGTCGATCATGTCTTTTCGGTTCGTCATTCCGATGAGCAGAATATTGTTGAGCTGGTCGACACCATCGAGCTTCGTGAGAAGCTGGTTGACAATAGAGTCACCCACACCGGTACCACCACCAACTCCGGATCCTCGCTGCTTACACACAGCGTCCAGCTCGTCGAAAATGATTATGTGAAGGTCGCTCTCATCACCGCGTTCCTTGTACTCTTTCTCTGCGTCGGCGAAGACCTTTCGGATGTTCTCCTCCGATTGACCGACGTACTTGTTGAGAACTTCGGGACCATTGATGACCTTTGGTTCCTTGGCGTTTAGGACTTTGCCAATCTGACGAGCGATCAGAGTCTTTCCGGTTCCGGGAGGGCCGTAAAGGAGTATACCCTTTACGTGCTGGATCTTAAGGCGCTCGATAAACTGCGGCGGGAACACACGCGATGCAAATGCTCTTCGGAAGAGGATGGCAAACTCATCGTCTAGACCACCAATACCTATGTCGGTGAAGCTGAAGTCGGATGTTATTATAGCCTTCCTTGTGCTGCCGGTTGCAGAGGACTTTAGCTTAAGACCAGTCCTCTGGTCCCTTCCGTCAGCCGTTAGTAGAATCTCCGTCTGCTGAACCAAAATGCCGCGGCTATTTGGATCGGTGAGAACAGCGCCAGAGCCACCATCTTGTTGACCCAAGGCGGTCAGTGTCACACTAGTAACAGTGAAGAGAAGTGGTATTCCGCGGTAATCCATGAGAATCTGTTGTCCCGGTTGCAACACTTGGTCCCTGAAAGTACTCAGGAAGACAGGATTGAGCTCGTCATCGCTATAAACGTCATCCGTTTTCTTACTGGGTGAAGCGAAGCTGACTTGGAGCTGGACGGCGCCGAGATAGGCGTTCTTCCCGTAGCGGAAGGGATCGTAGGGTTGGCCCACAAAGACGTCCCGCTGTGCTATCCTCGCCCATTGCCTCTGTTTCTCATTTAGGGCAATGTAGCCGGAAGGAAAGCCGGGGATCCCCCGTGCCGCGACGACGTACTCGCCGCCTTCTTGGGTCCGGATCAGTACGTGTGAGTTTCCCTCACCGAAATCGTTGGGGCTCACGGCACACCTTATAACCCTTGTTAGTAGGCGGACTTGTAGGAGCTTCTAAGGGGATTACTAACACGTTCTCATAGATGAGGCTGCTCTGAAGAATACGGTCCTGAACCTTGCCTACTTGGAGGTTGATGCCCCCTCGTTGGGGGCCTTGTTGGGAAGGAGGCGGGGGACCACGAGATGGCATGTAGCCCGGACTCCTGGGTCCTGGGGGCCCTCCGGGTGCTCCGGGACCTCTGGGACCTCCGAATCCTCCGGGGCCGTCGCGATAACCGCCTTTGTTATACATTGTGAATGGTGGCGGGTGTATGCTGATGGGTGGGTAGTTCGAGGAAGAGATGATTACGGGTGAAGAGGTAACACGATCGAGCTTATATAACCGTCGCTAAGGCCTCAAAGTATTTGTTTTTTTTTTATGAATGAGGGAAAGAGCCAGCTGTCCTCTATGAATAGGAAAGGAAGAAGCTACGATTGTATGGATGGAGAAGTTACGAACTGTATTGATGGAAGGCGGAAGTCACGGTCATTGGTGCCTGCCCAAACTTGCCCCTTAGCGGACTTTGTAACACATGAAATCCGCCGCAGTAGCTAAAGCGGGGCACTTTGACATTACGTGTACTCAGTACGCCCAAGCGCTCCTTCTTTCATTGTAAAGGATGTGTTTGAGTCGAAGTACCTTCGTACCTGCATCAGCCCAATAGGGTTCCTGGCTGGTCGATCGCAAGCCCGCTTGAGGAAGCCACGATCAAGTGTGGTGACTGACCTCTTTGCCTTTGTACCTCAGTAGTTGCCACTAAATACGACGTTGTCCCTTGGAAATCGGGTTGAAGCCAAAGGTGTTTCGTCACATCGAAGAAGTACTTCCTGAAAGCGGAAAGCGCGGGGCGGTTTGCGATTAGATACACCAGCTGCCACCAGCTATAGCCCTACCATTGTCACTTGCCATCATCTGTATCTTATTGTTTGAACGTTGTGCTACCTCTCAGCAGCTGCTTCACCGGGCTCACCGAAGGACGACAGTAAACTTTTTTGGAGAGACCGCTTCGACCCCACCAACCTCAACTTTCAGAGACACCACGGTTAGCAATACATTTGATCAATTGTCCTGATCAAGCTCCCTTGCCCTGCCAGCGGAGCCTCCCAAAGGAGGAAACCCCACAGGGAACATGCCATCGGTCCAAACGCTCCTTTTCTCCCCAGCGGAGCTCGCCTATCTTCACGCCTCCCTCTCCCTCCCGACCCCAATCCGCCCCGATGGCCGCAAGCCAACCCAGTTCCGCCCATTAACCGCCGAAACGGGCATTCTACCGGCCACCAACGGAAGCGCGAGGGTATGTTTTGCCGACGGCACCGAAGCGATCGTGGGCGTCAAGGCAGAGATTCAGAAGACCATCGACCCGCGAGCGACCAGCCTTCCTGTCTACACTGCGTCTAGGGGAGAGCAATCGAGGACGGAGGATGACGAGGGGCGAGCGCCGGAGCCGGCGGCGAGTAACGAGTGGCTTGAGATTACCGTAGAGATACCAGGATACAGGGATGATGACGCGACGACGGTGTTCTTAGCGTCGATGTTGAGCGAGGCCCTGGTCGCCGATGGAGAGTTTGCGAAGAAGCTTGTGATAAATCGGAGGTTTCACTGGAAACTCTACCTCGATGTTTGTTTTCCTTCCTTCTTTTTCGTATGACGCATCGTCGAGTTCCCGCTAACGAAATGGACAGATATTCCTCATCTCCCCTCCACTGTCATATCCTCTACCTCTCCTCTCCTTAACGACACATCTCGCCCTTCTCTCCACGAGGTTACCGAGACTCAAATCAGAAGGCGATGAGGACCCCATGTTCGACGACGATTGGGAGGCCGCCACGTATCTCTACCCACCGGTCTCGTCCGCTTCTAGTTCCAGACCACCAATCACACTTCTCGTCGTAGCTATAGGTGACAACATCTTCTTCGACCCATCAAGCGAGGAACTTGCTGTCGCCGAGGTCGCGCTAGCGATATCAGTCGCCGAGTGCCCCAATGTGTGCAAGGGCGCAGATGTAATGGAAATCGATTCTAGCCGCACTTTCAAGATGCTCTCTATGAGGTCGATTGACCCTCCCTCGCGGCTAACACCTCCTGGGATCCCTGATGTGGAGAACCCTACCACGGGTACCTCTGGAGCGGCGACGCCGAGCAAGAAGCCGCAGCAGAAGGCGCAGACCTCTAAAGGAGTGTGGAGGGCGCCTTTGGGAGGCGCGAAATTCGGCATGATACAGTTGATGATACAGCAGGTTATGGGGAAGGGTGGTGTTGCGAATGAGGTGTTGGATGGTGTTGCTGGTGTGGATTTGAGTTAGGGGTCTGGAAGGAGGGAATATTCGGCGTAAAAGTGAACTTGAAACCAAATAGATGAAAGGCTTGGGATGGGAATCGTCCATAAGCCTCAAAGTGTAACACCAAACTTATATTGTGCCATGTCTCTGTAGATCTCTAAATATTCCTCCGGGATATCTTCCAACATGTTCTACCTTTCGAGAACCAGCGAGCCCATTAACGTCCCCTCTCTCCTTTCCCAAATATCCTCAAGCCTTGGGTTCCGGCTTAGAAGCCAGATCGATAGCCACCTTCTCCATCCTCTCACTCACCAATTTCACCAACGACTCAACGCCCACCTCCCCCAATGCCTTCAAAATAAGTCCCTCTAACTCCTCGCTCATACCCTCCCTCTGATCAACATAAACATCCAACCCCTCCTCCGTAAACAACGTCTTCGCAAACCAAGTAACAGCCCACCTCTCCGTCTGCCCCGTCGCGGCATTCACCCTCTCCCCCCACCCGATCATCTCCCACGGACATGAAATCGGCTTCAGAAGCCCGCTCCCGCGCCAATTCCACACCGTCAAGTCATCCTTGCCAACCGCCGTATCAACGCCGGAGACGGTCTTGACCTTGGAAGAGCCTTTACTCTGGTAGGCGACGACGTCCGTGATGCGCGGGTTGCCGGCAGACGTGGGTGGGTGGGTGCCGTAGGTTATGGTGAGGTTTTGGGCTGTGCGCCAGCGCTTGAGAGTTGAGTGGGTGACGGTCCAGGTGCGGTGAAGCCATTCGACGGGAGGTGAGGTGGCGGAGGCGGCTGTTGTGGGTTTGTAGTGTCTTGGGGCGCGGATTTGGACGGCAACGGCTTGAGCTGTCTCAGTGAGGTCCGCGGAGCTTTGGGCCGGTTGTGTTTCGGCGGGTTGTTCGATAGTCATTGTGTTTTTGTGAATTGTACAATCTTTAGCTGTGATGAATATATATTTAAAATTATTACATGAGATGAAAACCGCGATGTTTGGGATATTTGATGTTTAAATGGGGCGAGTTGAGGTGTTGAAAGATGGGAGCTCGGGGGTTACGTCGATCGTTTCTACGAGTTTCAGAAGCTGTCAAGGCGTGAGAAGAAAGTCTGGGCACCACAGACCACAAGTCGCAGCTCGGGGGATCACGAATACGAAGGTATTGATGTATAAGGTTCTGGGAAGGAAAAAGTGGTATTGGGTATCTTAAATATGCTAGTTTAATAAATTCTAATCGCGCCGTCGCTCAGTCTGTCCACGCTCACCTCTGCGGACATCCCGATGACCACGATCTCGCCTTGGAGAGGAGCTTCTCCTTCGCCGTCGACTTTCGGCGTCGCGCTCTCTGCCAGGCTCGCTACTGCGCTCCCTCTTCCGATGGCGTTCTCTCGAACGATGCCTATCTTCACCGTGATGCCGATGTCTCCTCTCCTCTCGCCGCACGTGCCTCTCACGTCTACGTTGCTCCTTTTCAAGTTTCCTGAGCTCCTCCTCGCGTTCCAGCTGCGCACTCTCCCTTGCCCTCCTAACCTCTCGGACCTTTGCCGCGCCAGCTTTCATCATGGCGAGTGGGTCATTGGACACTAACCTCGCCGCCTCCCGCTGCTTCCGCAGAGGATCTTCGTTGCCCCAGACATCCTTTGATGGAGGCTCAACCTCAATTTTGGCATCCGTCGACGTATACCACGGATTCTTCCCTAGTTCATTCTTATTGCCAGCCGCATTCGAGATCCGCATCCTATATTGATCCTCGTACTCTCTCCGTAAATGCGCCGCCTCTTTCTCAGCCTCTGGGTTCTTCTCGGCGTGGCGGTAGGCCTTCTCGTCCCCAATTAAATCAATATGTCCATCCCGACCCACGAGCGGTGCAGAGCTCGACGTAGTTGTCTTCCGCAATCCTTCGTCCCTTGGTGCGCGCTCTCGTGCTACTCGGAGCTCGAAGTCCGTATCATCCTCTCCCGCGCGCTTCCTCTTCTTTCGTTCCTTGTAACCACCGTATCCAAGGCCGGCCTGCTCTGAGACCCTCGAAAGGCAGCCGTCGACTCCCGCACTCTCCGGTTCCTCGTAGGGTGGTGGAACTTCTCCACGTAGAATCGCTAACCGACGCTTAGCATCGTGGTCTTGCATGCGCTGTTCTTCGGCTTCCTCTTTGGCCTTGGCCTCGGCCTCGTCGCGCCGGACGCGGGCGATGTTGTCGGCATTGTAGACGTTCCATGATTTCTTTCCTAGGAGATGGCTGGATATGGTGTGAGTATTTGCAAAAAGTGTTGGGATACCGATATTCATACTTACAGAGGCATGGTGATTTATTCACTTTCCCATCCTTGAATGATCCAGTGGGTTGGTATGGGAAGGGACTGGTGCCAGTTACGATGACATCGACAGTACGGAGGTCCATAACGAATTTGTGGTCTCCGTTTGTTTGAGAGACGGAAAACTTCAAATGTACACAGTTCGCCACCATAATCGGCTAAACGCTAGGGCGAGGGCATGCCAATCTTCCCCCACTACACCACCATTAACAAAGTCCGTTTCGTTTGATTCGCCACCGTATGCGCTACTGAACGCTGGCTATCACCAAAAAATTATTTCCCACCGTCGAGTTCTCAAAGAAAGGCAAGTTTTGTCTGCAACCATTGACCATCACCCCGATCACCCACGGCTATGTCCAGGCCAAGCCTGCGCCAAGGTCTCGACCGCGACGTCTACCAACTCGTCCGGAAACTCGAGGACGAGTTAGAAGACCAAGAGTCCGCCGATTCACAAAACAAGAAGACCCCTCGCCTCACCGTAACCGCCGTTTATGAATACATCCGCAGGTCCAATTCAAGTCTCGGTCGACTAAAACGGAAGCCGCTGGAAGAGTCGATCGAGAGGGTCTTGAAGTTCCGGAAAAAGGACCTTGAGACCCAAGAATCGGAGGGCGACGAAGAGGTAGAAAGCACGAAAGATACCCCGGCGAAACCGGCGACGGACCCGAGCCTGTTGAATAGGCAGCTTGCGAGACGGTGGAAACTAGCCGAGAAGAGGGAAAAGGAGCTTGAGCGCGACGACAAAGCCGACGCTGGCGAGGGTGCAGATAAGATGAGTGGTCCCAAGAAACGAAGGCGCTCGAGATCGCCATCCGCTTCGGGCCAGGGCCGGATGACAGACGGGGATCAAAAATCTACAGATGCACAGTCGCGGTTAGTGGCGCCGAAGAAATGGAGGCCGAATAAGGGCTACGAGGTCTCGGACTTGGATAATCTTCCTGTACTAGGAGGAATTAGCGATGTCGTGGCAGACTTCGAGGAGCGCATTTGGCCGGAGATGGTACCCCGAGAGGGAGAGGATGAGAATGGCGTCGGGCGGAGCGCTGTGCGGTCACTGGTGCTGTCTGGGCCCCTGGGTTGTGGTAAATCATCTATCCTGGCGCACCTCGCCTCACGGTGGAAAGTACCACTTCTGAAGGTGGATTGCGAGCAGCTCGAAGGGTCCGAGAGGGCCGAAAGGAGCTTATCAGACGTCTACGACGAGGCAGTCGGCATGGCCCCCTGCATCGTTCAGCTCACCGAGATCGACACGTTATGGAAGTCGGAGGGAGTCAGTCAACTCCAACCAAGTACGGCAGGACATCAAGTCAAGCAATTGCTACTACGATTGGCGAGAGTCAGAAACACGGAACGGCCCATCGCCATCGCGGCGACGACGAACCATCCTGAAAAATTACCCCGAAAACTCTTTAAGGCGGGACTGTTCGAGGCAACCTACACCATGAAAGCGCCAAGCGAACATTCGCGCCGTGAAATCCTCGAGACATTAGGCCAAAGCCGCGGCTTCCCGCCCCTCGATTATACAGCAGCCGCGCGCCGCACCCACGGCTACGTAGGCGACGACCTCTACCAAATTGTCAACCAGAGCCAGCGCCGAGCGATGGTAGCCAGACGGCCCGTAACGTTAGAAGACCTCGAAGAAGCCGCGAAGCAACACACCCCCCACCTATACAAGGAAGGATTCAGCAAAATCCCCGACGTAACCCTCGACCAAGTCGGCGGTCTCCGCGGCGTCATCAGCCTCCTCGAGCTCAACATCATCAACCGCATCAAATACCCCAGCTTCTACAAACACGTCAACAAGCCCGCCGGCGTGCTCCTCTGGGGCCCGCCCGGTTGCGGCAAAACTTACGTCGCTCAAGCCATCGCCAACGCGGCGCAGGCGAGCTTCATTCTCGTCAACGGACCCGAGCTGCTGGATAAATACGTCGGCGAATCGGAGAGGAAAATCCGCGCTCTTTTTGAGCGTGCGAGGGGCTGCGCGCCGTGTCTTGTCTTCCTGGACGAGATCGACTCGTTGGTGCCCCGTCGAGAAAACACCTCCACCGAGGCGGGCACACGCGTCGTGAATACCTTCCTCACGGAGCTCGACGGCGCTAATGGTCGCGAGGGTGTTTACGTCGTGGCGGCGACGAACCGGCCCGACATGATTGACCCGGCCATGTTCCGCACTGGTCGCTTCAACCGCAAAGTCTACGTCGACATGCCCAACGAAGAGGAGCGCGTGGATATCCTCACCACCATCTTCCGGTCGCGGGGCATTCCAGGCGACATCTCCGTCGTGGAAGCTATCGCTCGGAACCCGAGGTGCGAAAACTTCAGCGGCGCGGATCTCTCTGAGCTTAGCGATCGGGCTGTGCTCGAGTATATTCAGAGAATGCTGCCCACCCACACGTCGTCGCAGACGAATGGCATGCAGATCGACGGGGTGGCGGAGCAGAACGCGGGACCTTCGAGGGCGGATTGGGAGGCGGCGATGAATGGGTTGAAGCCTTCTGTGAAGAATATTGAGATTTATCGGGAAATGGCGTTGGCTGATGAGCTGGATGATTAAAAGTTTTTGGCATTTTTGAATATATATATATATTATTCCCCTGTTCATTTGTCTCGGCATCATGAGGAAGGAAACCTTTAGACCTTTGAATCGATATGAATGGAAAGAAGACATGATTGCCACATGTGAATTCTTGGTTAACACTGTGTAGTTTTCATCTCAGCTCATTCTTAGCTCGTTTTGTAATCTGATAGAACAGAAACCGCCCCTTACCTTTTCTAGAACTATGTTTATGAGACATCATCAGATATATATAACCTGTCTAGTAGTACAGCATGCAAGGTATGTCTCGGTATTGTGAGATTAGATGGTGGGGAGATGTATTTACTAAATGGATGGCCTCACGTTGGCCGCCACTAGTATTCTAAAGCTCTATTGTACACATGAGGAAACTTTTTTTCGCCAAACATTGCTCTGATGCAGGTCGGATTCTAAGTTGGTGGTTGGGGTTGTTTTTCAAAAAATAAAGATACATTGGGTCGTTTAGCAGGCATCCTTGAGGAAGCTATAAGTTTTCTTCAGTTAGCAAAGCTGCTCTTCATCTTGAAGTGACGAGGCAAACCCCGGGGGGGGGTTGGAAATAAGACTTACGCAATGAGATCGTTCCTGTCCTTCTCCTTCTTGAGACCACCGAAGGCCATCTTGGTACCGGGGATGTACTTCTTGGGGTTCTCGAGGTACTCGAACTATAGCAAATTGGTCAGTAAGCATGCCTAGGGAGAGAGACGGCGGGAATAAGGTCTTGCGCGGGAGGCGAGCTTCCGCGTAAAGCTATGAAGGGATTTAAAAGTTGGACTTTACTCACCAGAGTCTTCTCGTCCCAGGTGATGCCCTTCTGCTTGTTGGCGTCGGTGTAGGCGTAGCCCTCGACGGCACCGGTCTTACGGCCGAAGAGGCCGTGGAGAGCGGGACCGATCTTGTTGCCGGCGCCGGCCTCGGTGGTGTGGCACTGCGCACAGCGGGTCTTGAAAAGGTTGGCACCCTTCTTAACGTCGCCTGGTAGGAAAGTCGAGTTAGTTTGAGGTCGTGGAGACGTATGCGTGTGTCTGTGTGTATGTATGTGTGTGATTGAGAGAGGGGGTCATTCTTCGAGCTCCCCATGTCATGATCCTTCCGCAGTCGAAGCATCGGAGGCAGATCCGGACGAGGGGGGTCGTGGCCGGAGGGTCTTAGAGCCTTCACATGCTCTGCCGCTCCGTGCTCCCAACTCTCTGCAGGATAGCTCCGGGGGAACAAAAGAGCACCGAGGCCTGTTCCAGGACAGTCGACGGGAAAACCATCGAAGGGAAACGGTTCGGGAAGCTCAGGCGCCCCCAATTGACAGCCGGAGTGGCCACTCCGAAGTGTTGGGGGAGTCTCGAGAACACGATCACAGGTGCGAGGGAATAAATGGTCTGAGGCCCGCGAGCTACTTACCACCAGCCATTGTGTCTGATTAAAGGGGGGGAGGAAGAAAATAGAAGTGTTAAAGGATCGTTGATTTGAAAGCGACGCTACAAAAGGTCGTCAGGTTCGAGTTATCGAGTTCGTGAAAGTTGAAGATGAAAGGCGAAGTTAAGTTCGAGGAATGAAAGGATGGGAAGGAGGAGGGAAAAAAAGGTTTGACAGGATTTGCGCAGGGAAAAATACCGGCTTTTAGTGGCGTAGCAAGAAATGCGTTAGCCGGGAGCTCGGATGATGACAGACCTCAGTCTTTCGAGGGTACCTGGGTACCTCGTAATGGGGATTTAGCTCATCGGGGAACACAGTGGGGGCTTCGTGCAGCCAATCGGGGTTTGCGAATTGCCAACACATGCTAGTTCAGACAAGAAGCCGGGAAAAACTCGGCGTGTATCTGGGTCACAAGGCGCTATTCTGGAGATTCTCCGGGAATTCCCGTGGATTAGTCATCGCTAGCTGTCTGGGGCGGCTTTGATTGACCTGGTCATCACAATCGCATGCTGTGAAAATCGATCTCACCAACTGGCACCAAGTGGGTCTCCGCGGAATAGCGTTTTGCAGGCTTTTTTTTTGCTCTGGATGGTCTGAGCAGAGCCGCTCTTTTTTTTTCGGATGCGGGCAGGCCAGTACAACCCGTGACTACTGTCCATTGCATTGTGCTCGGTTTAGTACGACACCCCATCCTAGCCTCCCTAAGACGGCACAGGAAAGCGCGGCTGGCAAGTCCCAAGGCGAGGATTGACCTTCACGGGTGGCTTTTTAACACCCAGAGCGGCACACGATGGCTCCCCCAAGCAGCCTCATCCTCTCGACGCGGAGCGCCTCAGCAGCGCTCCGACATCCGGTGATCCGAAACTTTTCAACCACCAGACTCCTCGCGGCGAAGAAGCCGGCGGCGCCGCATAAGCCCCTCGTGCTAGAGAAGCCTCTGAAGTTCAACCCCCCCTCCCATGGATCGCGGTTACCAAAGAAGCGCATACCTCAGCACTATGGCGGCCAGCTGTCCCAGGAGGAGATTAAGGCTCAGGACCGGCGGGACTATCCCACGATGATGCCGCCGCAAGGGACGTGGGCGCATTGGTTCTGGACGAATCGGACGATTCACGTTGTTATCACGGCGGTATGATTCTTCGGGAGCCTGTGCCCGGAGAGGGGAATCTTCCCCTCGCTGGGGCAGGCAGATATATCCGAAAATGAGGCCGCATATGTACTAACGTATTGGGATTGGTAGGGCACACTCCTGGTACTCGGAATATCAACCTACTTCATGAATTTCGCGCACACCTCGCCCTTCGCGCACCTTCTCCCTCCCATATCCGAATTCTCCGAGCACCCGATCGACTTTATCCAGACGTACTTGGCCGTGATGAAGATGCATAGCCAACACAACAGCCAATTGGCGTTCGAGAGTCGGTCGAAGAAGATGGACGATGTGCTCAAGAGGCAGGCTTTCCAGATGGCGCATAAGACGGAGAAGGGCCCAATTGAGAAGTACTTTGGCCTGGGCAGGAAGGAGCCCGAGGTGGAGGAGACCCCGGCCGGGGAGAAGCCGGAGGCTGTTGAGGAGGAGAAGCCTAAGAAGAGATTTGGGATCTTCTAAGGGGATTACGACATGGCACTCTAGATGTGGCTACAGAATATTCAGAGGTAGATGTCCTCGTCCTACTTCCAGAGATACTGGCAAGTTGTAAATATCATTGTATCAAAAGCACCAATACAGTAATATCTCCACACGATCTTGACCAAGAAACCCGAACCCTACGTAGTTAGTAATTATGAGAAGATGGATAGAAAATATAAATCCCATTATGGCGGATAAAAGCGCATAACCTGTTTCTGGCGATCTTGGAAGAACTGACGTTGAGCGATATCGGCTTATCGATAAGCTGCTCGAGACGCATTCATGAATTGATTGATTGATTACGCTGATTTGTGCTGCCAAATGACGACAGAACCACTGTAAAGGGACACTATCAATCCCACCCCACCACCACCACATCACCAGTCACACCTCGACTTAACTCTACCGCTTCGTGTTTGCCTACCAGAACCTCTCTTACCCGCTGTCACTACCACAACCTCCTCCAGACTCATACTTACGCGATCTGCTCGTTTCCGTAGTTGCTTGCAGTTGTCAACTTCAACTACGCATTTCTAAAGATGGGGGCCAACTCCAGCAAAGTAACGGCTCAAGACAAGTACGCCAGAGCCTCCCATCCACCCTCTCTCCTCTCTCCTCACACAACTCCCTCTCCATACGAACGCTGACTTACCCCCTCGTCACACTTCCCAGAGCCATACTAGACATGAAAATCCAACGTGATAAGCTCCACCAATACCAACGCCGCATAACCATCCTCACCGACAAAGAAACCGCCATCGCCAAAGAGATGCTCTCCCGCGGCGACAAGAACCGCGCGCTCCTCGCCCTCCGCCGGAAAAAATACCAAGAGGGCCTGCTGGCCAAGACGGACGCCCAGCTCGAGCAGCTCGAGAAGTTGACGTCGAGCGTCGAGTTCGCGCTCATACAGAAGGACGTCGTGTTTGGGTTGGAGCAGGGGACGAAGGTGTTGACGGAGATTCATGCGGAGATGGGGGGGATTGAACATGTGGAGAAGTTGATGGGGGAGACGGCGGATGCTATTGCGTATCAGCAGGTATGTTGGGGGATGCTGTGGATCCTACGAGGGCCGTCCTTTCTTTCTTAGTTTTCGGGGACTAATGAACGGTGTGTCTACAGGAGGTGAGTGACATGCTTGGTGGTAAGATTACGGCCCAGGATGAGGAGGAGGTGGAAGATGAGTTGGCGGCGCTGGAGGCCGAGGTCGCAGGGAAAACGGCGGTGTTGCCCAACGTGCCGGATTCGAGACTTCCTGTCCACGAGAGACCCGAGGGTGTCTCGGAGGCGGAACCGGCGAAACAGCCCGAGCGGACAGCGATGCTGGCATCTTGATCCGCGTTTGCTAATGAATCGTTTCTTTTAACTTGCTTATAAATGCCGGAGTTTTCGTTCGGTTACGGAGTTGTTCATTGAGCGGGCGGATTTATGAAAGAAGACCTAGAATGGTGGCATTTCTCCTTTTTTGCATCAAAGGGTCCGGAGCATATCGTCTTTTTCTCGGAAACGATGGGGAGTACGCAATGATGTTTACGAAGAATCTTATCATTTTCATATCTAAGGCGGGGTGTTGTTTCTTTTTCAACCCAGCAGGGAAGACTCATTACACATTCCCCTTTCCTTTTTACCCACCCTCCATTTCATATCGTTCTCGGCCAGTTTATGTTCGATAGATATGAGGAACCCTCCTCTAGACCATTAAATCTCATAAGTTGCCATACTTCGAAAGCAGCTTCTGCATGATAGACATCGCCGACCCACGATACCCTCCACCAAAGAGGGCGGTATGATTCAAATGATGATACCTAAATCTCATCGTCAGCTCCCCGGCATTCAAACAAAAAGAAAGGGACCAGCAACTCACAGTTCATACAGCAACAGCCTATCCTCCCACTCCTCAACCGGCTCACCTTTCGGCACCAACCTCTCGTATTCCTTCCAAAACCCGGATCCAAACCCCCCAAACATCTTCACGATCCCCAACTCATACTCCGAATGCCCATACACGCACGACGGATCATAAACCACCTCCTCCACCCCTCCCTTCCCCCCAATCCGTCCCCTCGCATGATTCCCAGACCATAGATCCCCATGAACAACAACGGGCACCACGCCCTTGAGCCGGTCCTCCCCCAGGAGCATAGGCACGACGTTCTCGATGGTATTATTCACGACATCCTCTAGAGCCCCGTCACTCTCGCCCTTGCGCTTACACTCAAGCAAGATAGCCCGGAGCCTATTCTCCCCGAAGAAGGCCGCCCAGGAATCCTGCCAGCTGTTTTCTTGGACCGTCGCGCCGCAGCACGTGGGCACGGGGAAGCCGAAGGCGGGTGTTGTGTGTCCTGTGGGGATGGGCGCGGGTGTTGTGTGGAGCTTTGCGAGCTTCTGGGCTAGGGATTGGCCAGAACCGGCGCCGGAGGAATGGGAGAAGTCAAGGAATTCGGTGGCGAGGAAGAACTGGTTGGGGATGGAGAGAGGCCCGTGGGCGAGGGATTTGGGGCAGAGGCTGGGGACGACGGAGTTTATTGCGTTGAGGGAGGCGTGTTCGCCTGGAAGTTGTAAGTCAGTCTATCTCAGGAGCCGTTCGTTCTCACACAGAGAAGAAGAGATGCCATCAATTGCTTCGGACTAAGTCAAAAGAGGCCCATGTAATAAGGTAAAATACCTCTGAACATTACTTCTGAATCACTACCGCTTCCCGTCTTCACGAAATAATCCACTTCCTCTCCGTTGACAGTGGCCGTCAGCCGAAATGTGGATGCGAAGCCAGAACCTCCGTGCGGTGATATCTTCGTCGTCGCGGCATCGAGACCGAGCGCCTTGATGAGCGCTGGGTCTACGGTCGGCGCCATTCCTATAAGTTACCTCGTCTCGATCGGATATCGGTATAAGTCTGCAACGGTAGTGGTATAAAGCTTAATTCTACCTGCTCTGTCCTTGAGCCCAGTCTGGATAATAAGACGAGAGGACGAAAGGACGAGAAGATGGAAGGATGAAGAGAGGATGAGGGGTTGATAACAATAAGCCTGCGCCTGCACGAATCATTACATCATCCGATATCATCCATTGTTTCCTGATCTTCGCCATCTGAATGATTCCACTTGGATGTGTTTGTGCATCATGTGCTTCCACTTCTTTCATTTTAGCAATAGTCGCAATGGGAGCATGGTTCGCCATTGATATCTATCCCATAACTAGGAGTTACATTTCAAATTATAGAATCCAATCCAACCCCAGCTTTCCAAAGAATAGATCAAACCTATAATAACAAGTCCGGAAAAGCAAGGGCTAACACCGAAATGCCAACAGACAAAATGCTGTCAGAATCCCCCCTCCGAAGACATCAATGATACAGCATGTTCGAGACATGATGGAGAAGGAAAAGAAGAAACACATAAAACACGCGAATAGAGGATGCAAAACAGATCGAATCAACCCGCTGAAAAAATTCGTAGAAAAAAAAAAAAAAAACCCATCTAACATGGAGGGGGAATAAAGCACAACTATTCTATGCCATGCTGCCATACTTTCTAAAAATGCTTCGATGAAAAAAAACGAGACGCCCTTCGTGATACAACTTTTAGAAGCTCCATGAACCTCCTTTTTAATTGCAACATCAAAACATGCTTCTCATGTCATCAAATCATGCCTTCTCCATGGCCTCGAAAACCTCCTGTGCGGTGGTCCGAACAATACCGCCAGTTACAGGCAGTTCAGTACAGTTCTCGAGGTAGAGATCGACCTCGCGAGCGGCCTGGCGACCCTCGTTGATACCCCTATTATATCGTTAGTATATTTTGCCGTGAAAGGTAGAGAGGCGGGGGGCCTGTAGTAGGAACTAATTAAACTTACCAAACGATGAGGGACTGGCCGCGGCGGCAGTCACCAGCAGCGAAAACGCCCTCCACATTGGTGCAGTACTTGCCGGCAGGTGTCTTAACGTTCTTCCTAGCATCCTTCTCAATCATGTCGCCGAGGACGCGATCTTCGGGGCCGAGGAAACCCATAGACAAGAGAACAAGGTCGGCGGGGAAGAACTCTCGGGAGTCCTCAAGCTTCTTCATGTCCCAGCCGCCATTGGAAGAGCGGGTCCACTCCACGCGAACGGTGTTGATACCCTTCAGCTTGCCCGTACCGTCATCGACAAACTCCTCCGACATGATGCAATACTCACGAGGGTCCTTGCCTGTGTGCTGCTTAACTTCATTGTGGCCGTAGTCGACCCGGTAGATGCGAGGCCACTGGGGCCAAGGGTTATCACTAGCACGCTCGGGGGGAGGCTGTGGCAGAAGCTCAAAGTTGACAACAGACTTGGCGCCGTGCCGGAGGGAGGTACCGATACAGTCATTGCCTGTGTCACCACCGCCAATAACGATGACGTTCTTGCCCTTGGCCGAGATGTAAGCACCGTCGGCGAGCTCAGAGTCGAGAAGAGATTTGGTGTTGGCGTGAAGGAACTCCATAGCGAAGTGGATACCCTCGAGATTGCGTCCCTTGGCCGGCAGGTCTCGGGCGACAGTCGAACCGGTGCAGATGACTACGGCGTCGTTCTCAGCCTTGAGGTCGGTTAAGGCGATCTCCTGGCCGATGGCCACGCCAGTCTTGAAAACGACTCCCTCAGCAGCCATAAAGTCTGTTCGCCGCTTGACAATTCGCTTGTCGAGCTTCATGTTGGGAATACCGTACATCAAGAGGCCACCGGGACGGTCAGACCTTTCATACACGGTGACACTATGACCGGCCCTATTGAGCTGGTCTGCGCAAGCCAAACCAGAGGGACCGGAACCAATAATGGCAACCTTCTTTCCAGTGCGGACCTCGGGAGGCCTAGGAACCATCCAACCCATCTCAAAACCGCGATCGATGATGGCGCACTCAATGGACTTGATACCAACAGGGTCCTCGTTGATTCCGAGAACGCAGGCACCCTCGCAAGGGGCGGGGCACACGCGACCTGTGAACTCGGGGAAGTTGTTGGTCATCAAGAGTCTGTCGAGGGCATCACGCCATCGATTTCGAAATACCAAATCGTTCCATTTGGGAATAATATTGGAAATAGGACAACCGGTTTCTGACTGGCAGAAAGGAACACCACAATCCATGCAGCGGGCCGATTGATATTTAAGCTCATCCTCGTCCAGGCGCTGGCTGAGTTCCTGCCAATCCTTGATACGAGTCTTAGCCGAGCGGTACTTCTCCGTGCGGCGGTGATACTTCATGAAGCCTTTGGTCTTGTCAAGGACGAGGGCCTTCTTCTTCTTCTTCTCCTCCGCAGCACCATCGGCAATCATTTCCTCCATATCCTGAAGCTTGGGACCGTTGCTGTTGGCTACCTTGGGTTGGGGAGAAGGCGTCGGGATCGGGACGATGAAATTGGTAACGCCGTTGGACTCAGCTGCCTTCTTGGCAGCTTCCTCTGCAAGAACCCTCTTGTAATCAACAGGAAGCACCTTCACGAAGCGGGAGAGAGCCCTAGAGAAGTTCATCAAGATACGTGCAGCAAGCTCGGATCCAGTGTAATGGTGGTGATCCTCGATAAGGCCACGAAGGTATGCAACCTCAGAAGGGTCTTCGACCGGGCCAGTCTCGACCATCTCGGAGTTCAACTTGGAGAGGAAATCGTGGTGCTTGTCGAGAACGTAGGCAATACCGCCTGACATACCCGCGGCGAAGTTGCGGCCAGTGCTGCCGAGAATAACAACCCTACCACCAGTCATGTACTCACAACCGTGATCGCCGACACCCTCAACGACAGCAGTGGCACCCGAGTTTCGGACGGCGAAGCGCTCGGCGGCGATACCACGGAAGAAGCAAGTACCGCTCGTAGCTCCGTAGAGACAAACATTACCGATGAGGACGTTCTCCTCGGCCTTGAAGACGGCGGAGCGTGGAGGGTAGATGATTAGGCGACCTCCAGAGAGACCCTTACCGACGTAATCGTTGGCATCACCCTCAAGCTCCAACGTGACGCCAGGGGCGAGGAAAGCACCGAAAGATTGGCCAGAGGAGCCCTTGATATTAACATGGACTGTGTCTACAGGCAATCCCACTTCGCCGAAGCGCTTGGAGATGTGGTACGAGAGAGAGGTACCCAACGCTCGGTCAGTGTTGACAACCTCGCACTCAATCCTCGACGGCAGGCCCTTTTCGAGCGTCGTTTCGGATTCGGAAATGAGCTTGTTGTCCAAACGGACGTAGAGCTTGTGATCTTGCTTGCGGACGTTGAAGGTAGCTACGCCAGGACGGAGCTTATGGGCGGGGGTGAGAAGCAAGCTCAAGTCAATGTTGGCGGTTTTGTTAGTTCGCAGATCGTCGCGGACGGTAAGCATCTCGGCACGACCGACCATCTCATTAACGGTGCGGAATCCGAGCTTGGCCATGATGGCTCGCATCTCGTTCGCGACGTAGTAGAAGAAGTTAATAACATGCTCCGGACTACCCGCAAACTTCTTCCTGAGTTCGGGATCCTGAGTGGCGATACCAACTGGGCAAGTATTCAAATGACACTTCCTCATGAAGATACAGCCCATGGCGATCAAAGGAGCAGTGGCAAAGCCCCACTCCTCAGCTCCAAGGAGACAGGCGATGGCGACATCACGACCGGTACGGAGCTGACCGTCAGTCTGGACAACGACGCGGCCACGCAGATCGTTAAGGACAAGTGTCTGATGAGTCTCTGCGAGGCCAAGCTCCCATGGGAGACCGGCATATTTGATACCAGTCCAGCGCGAAGCACCAGTACCGCCGTCGTGACCAGCAATAAGGATGTGGTCAGCCTTCGCCTTGGCGACACCAGAAGCGATAATGCCAACGCCGACTTCCGATACAAGCTTGACAGACACACGCGACCTAGGGTTGGAGCACTTCAAGTCGTAGATCAACTGCTTCAAATCTTCAATGGAGTAGATGTCATGGTGAGGAGGCGGTGAAATAAGACCGACACCGGGAGTGGAATGACGGGTGCGAGCAATGGAGGTGGAAACCTTGTGGCCGGGTAGCTCACCACCTTCGCCGGGCTTAGCCCCCTGGGCCATCTTAATCTGAATCTCGTCAGAGTCCGCAAGATACGCGGAAGTAACACCGAAACGACCAGATGCAACCTGCTTGATGGCGGATCTCATGGTGTCGCCGTTGGGGAAGCGCTGTGAGCGCTCAGGATCCTCACCACCTTCGCCAGTGTTGGATTTACCCCCGAGTCTGTTCATGGCAATGGCGAGAGTAGAGTGAGACTCCATGGAGATGGAGCCATAGGACATGGCGCCTGTGCAGAATCGACGTACAATCTCGGTCCAAGGCTCAACTTGGTCAATATGGATAGGTTCGGCATCTTCAAAGTTGAAGTCAAGTAGGCCACGGAGGGTGCACGACTTGATCTGCTCATATTCCCGGCGAGAGTAGGCCTCGTAGGACTTGTCATTCTTCGTGCGAACGGCATCCTGGAGGTTGGCGATGGCAGTGGGGTCGTTGATGTGGGGCTCACCACCGTCTCGCCAGTGATACTCACCCGACTCGGGAAGAGATTCGATGCCCACAGTGTACCTCGAGGGGAAACCCCGCTCATGGAACCTGAAGCCATCCTGGGCAATGATTTCGAAAGTAGCACCCTGGATACGAGAAGGTGTCCCGTAGAAGCACTTCTCAACGACTGCCTCATCAAGACCGAGAGCCTCGAAGATCTGGGCACCCTTGTAGCTGGCCAAGGTAGAGATACCCATCTTGCTCATGACCTTGAGAATTCCACCGTCACAGGAATGCTTGTAGTTCCGGATAAGCTCATCATCAGTGAGCTTCTTCTTAATTAAGCCTTCGCGGTTGAGCTTGAGGATGCACTCCATGGCGAGATAAGGGTTGATGGCATCAGCACCATAACCGAGGAGCACACACATGTGGTGGACTTCCCGAGCCTCGGCGGTCTCGACAACAATAGCGGCCATGGATCGCCATTTGTTGGAAACCAAATGATGGTGGACCATACCAGAGGCCAGGAGAGCAGAAACAGCAACACGGTCGGCACCTGTGTTCCGGTCAGACAAAACGATGATCCTGTCCTTGGCTTCTATTGCCGACATAGCCTCGCTACAGATAAAATCGAGGTGTTTCAGATAGCCGTCGACGCCGTCCTTCTTCGGGAAGGTCAGGTCAATAGTCTTGACAGTCCATTTGGGATACTTTATATGCATGTGCATTAAAGAGTTGAACTCGGGAATGGAGAGGATAGGGCTAGGTAGGAGGAGACGGTCACATTGAGAGCTGTCCATTTCCAGAAGGTTGCCCTGCGGACCCACATAGCAATCGAGAGACATGACGATAGACTCTCGAATAGGGTCGATAGGGGGGTTGGTGACCTGGGCGAAGAGCTGGCGGAAGTATTCGTAAGGTAGTCGAGGAGCCTGCGCTAAGCATGCGAGAGGAGCATCGTTACCCATTGAACCCAGTGCTTCTTTCTCGTCTGAGGCCATGGGCGCCAAGAGCAAGCTGACTTGCTCATGGGTGTAACCGAAGGCATGCAATAGAGGATCCTGCTGGAGGGGAGCGGAGTCGGGCTTAGGAGAAAGGTCCTTCTTGGCCGAGATGGTCTCGTACACCTCGGGTAGAGTAATTAGCTCTCTCTCAACCCAGGACCGGAAGTCAAAGCGGTTCGCAACATTGGTCTTCAGCTCGGTGTCATCAATGATACGGCCAGCTTGTGTGTCGACGAGCAACATACGACCAGGCTGGAGACGACCCTTCTTGATAACGCGCTCAGGGTCGACGTAGAGAGTTCCCACTTCGGAAGCACAGATTATACGGTCATCATCCATGACGTAGAAACGGCAAGGCCGAAGGCCATTTCGGTCAAGATTGGCACCACAATAACGACCATCGGCGAAGGTGAAAAGGGCGGGGCCATCCCAGGGCTCCATCTGACAGGCGGCCCATTCATAGAATGCAGCCTTTTTAGGGTCCATGCTAGAGTTCCCTTGCCAGGCTTCAGGAACCATAAGCATAACCGCTTCGGGTAAGGAGAGGACGCCGTTGATAGTCAACAACTCGAGCACATTATCAAAGGCGGCAGAGTCGGAACCGCCCTCCTCCACAATGGGATAGAGCGCCTCAAGTTCGGTGCCAAATTTGTCGGAACGCATGACACCCTCTCGAGCCTTCATCCAGTTCTTATTACCACGGAGAGTGTTGATTTCACCATTGTGGGCAGCCCACCGGAGGGGTTGAGCACGATCCCAAGAGGGGAAGGTGTTTGTAGAAAACCGAGAATGGACAAGGGCGAAGTGTGCCTCATAGTCCGCGTTGACGAGATCATGGTAGTACTGGTAGACCTGCACGGGGGCAAGTTGGCCCTTGTAAACAATATTCTTGTTCGACAAGGAGCAGAGGTAAAACCAGTTATGCAGCCCAAGAGTGTGAGTAGCTCTCTTCCTCAGGACGTAGAGCTGCCTCTCGAAAAGACGCTCATCGAATTTCTCGGGGTCAGTCTGCTCAGGAGCATTTCCAGTTCCATAAGCGGATGCCAACACGACGAAGGGCTGCATTATAACGGGTTCTCGAGACTTGGCGGCAGGACCTAGAAGAGTGGAATCGACTGGGGGGCGGCGCCAGCCCAGCACTCGGAGGCCCAGAGACTCGGCAATCTCCTCAAACTCGCGGATGGACCGTTGGAGAGTCTCATCGTGAGGCTTGAAGAAGAGGTTGCCGACAGCATATTGGCCAGGGGCGGGTAGCTTTATATGTTCCTCTCGCTCAAAATTCTTGATAAAAAACTTATGAGGGATAGAAGTCATTACGCCAGCACCATCGCCATCTCGAGCATCGGAACCAGTCGCCCCACGATGGGTCATGTTGCACAGCAGGTTTCGAGCTGTGGGTGGACCTGTCAGTTTGCGGAATTCTAAATATTGAAATCATGACAAAGAACTCACCATCGCTCACAATCTTGTGGCTGGCCTTGCCCTTGATATGACTGAAGAATTGACAAGTTAGAGGCCCGTTCCAGTTTTGTATACACATCCATAGAAAGCAACTAAACACTCAACATACCAGGCAAAACCAACACCACAGGCATCCTTTTCCAAGCTAGGATCATACAAACCCCTGAAGAAATGGTTAGTACCATACATAGCCCAACCAGCAATGGGGCTTCAAGACTTACTGCTTCACCGGGAGGGTGCCAGCCCAAGAAGAATTATTCTCATCTTGGTATTGGTAGGGATGATACTCCTCTTGTAGGGCGTCAATGTGGGTTTGTCGATCATCAAAATCAGTAGGAATGCCCATGCTAGGCATCTCTCCCTCCTAGGGCGTGGGGTGGGACGAGGAGATTTTGAGAGGGGATATCGGTCTTGACGTCGAGGCAAGGAATGGGCAGCTACAGTAGCAGACGCCACCCTCGAAATGACTCTGGAGGAGAAAAAGTTAGTTGAGTAAACGAGAGGTTGATATTGAGTGTCAGGTATTAGGAATGCCGAACTTCGTGGGAAAGATAGTTAAGATGGGAAAAAACTTGTGGAGGTTTTTGTGAGGGAGAGAGATGTTAAAGAAAGAGGAAACAAGAGGGCAGATATAATCGTGTTGGGCATGTGATGTAAAGCATTTTCTTAAGCTTAAAGAGAGGGAAGGAGCAGAAGCCAAACAATGAAGGTATGCAAAGATGCGCCTCTTTGACACATCAAAACAGAGCTTCATGCTCCAGTTGTCCAACTAGGGAAGGTCCAAGCTGCCATGACTGGGCTAGATCATGTAAGTGATCCTTTCCCTCCCCCAGCAGCACTTCATGAATGGCACAGCACCGAAGCACAGAAAATAAACTGTTGCAGCAGCTGATCACTCCTCCGCACTTTCTAGCCTCAATTCAGACAAAGGGCGTTTCAATTCAAGGCAAGAACTATAAGCAGCGAGGAAGAAAAACGTAATAAAGCGACCCTGCACTCGCAGACGTTGCGCTGCACCATTAAACGAGCGAGGTTAGGTTAAACATGCATGGTGACAGGTCCCCACTTGTCTCGACTGGGTGGGATTTGCAGTCCAGGTGACGAAAAGTTGTGCGAGTTTCGGAGACGGTGTTGCCGGAGTCGGGGGTAAAAGCGCGCCGGCACAAGAGGCGCCCCTAGCCGGGCGGCGGCCCATGGCTATCCGAGCAAAGCGGAAAAAGGCGGCGTGGGCCGGAGACCTGGGCACAGGCACTTATACCATCTCAATGGCTCGACGGGACATGTAACATGGCACAGAAAATCCACACCAAGACGGGAAGCATAGGTGCGTCACTGGACGTATAGAAAGACGGAAGCAGCGTGTCACGGAGTCGTGGGAGTTGAAACGATTCGATCTAAACTGTCGATCGGAACCCAAAGCTCGAATACGGCGAAGCGCCTACATTGGGATATGGGAGATGTTGCGACCAGACGATGGTGTATTGGATGAGGAGAAAAGGTGGGTATAACTTTGTAGCTCTCTGCTGGCAGTGGGAGATTAAGTGCGAGGAGGGACATCTAAACTTACTCTCAAAACTTGCTAGGTTATAAGAGGGGGGGAAGGTTTAAACTGGCTGTTCGATTGCTGAGGCCTTCCTGGGCGAGGTAAGTAGCTGTTCAAGAGCGATTCTTTTCGCTGGATGGTCGTGATCCTGGTGGGGAGATGGTAATGAGCGGGCAGAAGGAAGGAAAGAAAAGTCAAGACGAGCTTTGAACGAGTGGAGGGGCTCAGAAACCTTTTATTATGGTGTCCTCCAGGAAGACAACACAACGCCATTGCCATGCCATCGACCCAAGGTGGATGGTGGGGGGTGGGGATATTGGATCTCGTGTGGGAAACCCCATCGACGAGCGATAGCTCCTGCAGTGATCATTGTCTACACTAGAGAAAGAATGTACTCTTGGATGACCACGGGCCTAGACAGGTATCGATACATGTTGGAGGGCAAGGCAAGAATCTGGCGCGATGGGTTAAACGGGTTAGATCGAGGCAGCGGAAGGTAGTGTAGCAAGAGTCAGAAGCAAGAAGTGGACAGGTGGGATAGGCTGATTGTGTTGGATAGTAGAATAGGCCGGGCTGGCTGGCGGCGAGTTTGTTCTCCGTACGGCCCCGATTTGGTGGGACGACCCAGAAAAGGCTTATCACAATGCGGCGGCCTAGTGTTACATGCGTGCCGAGGCTTTGTGGGGGTGCACAGATAAATAATTTAACATCAAAGACGGGCATGCGAACTTGAGCAACTGCTGGAGCAATTGGCTGTGGCGAATCGAATATCGCTCTCCTTCGACGTCACCTCTCTGTGAAAGGAACTAAACTAAACGAATCTAGCATGGAACGCCCCGGACAGCGGCGGGCCAATCATTTAAAGCATATTACCCACCCATTATTGCATACGCCAAGAGGACCCACTTGGCTGTCTGATGAAACGGATAGATCAATAATTCAACTTGATAATCCTTACCACTCGCAAAAAAAAAGACACCACAGCCCTGTTTAAGTGACCACGTTGAAGCAGTGCTAGGCTGTGGCATTCCCTCTCAATTTAATGAGGGTTGTGTGGTCATTCTCAATGAGGACGAGGAGAGTGCAGACCGACATGTGGTTTTTCGGAAAAATCGCCTGGTGGACCATGTGAGTAATTACGAATCAACTCATGATGAGTTGGAGTAAGAAACAAAGTATTAACAGATGGAAACGTGCTGGATCAATGCATCAATCAAATTGGTTTACGTTTTCTATTTCCAGGGGCAGGTTTCCTACCCTTGGTCCAGCGATGAATTGGCAAACCCAGCTCAAAATGAGAAGAATAGTGAAGAAAGCTATGATCCATCCCCTGATCCATTGACTAAAAGACGACATCATAATACTACACGGCACGGGTCACATGGAGAGAGACAAAATTCTTAAGATTAACTGCACAGGCGAACCAGGAGTTAGTTTACCTTCCCCTTAAGTCTAGTGCTCCCCGGCCCCTTGATCATTCTTCGATGCTCTGTTCCTGGGTGAAGATGTCAGAGATGAGCCAACACGTAATAATAACCCGAGCTCCCCGGGCTTTTACTCATACTTTGGAGGTTCACCGAGAGAATCTGCCTGCTGGACCTGGGCCTCATTTGGCGTAACCAATCAGCAGACTGTCTTCTAACCAGATGAACATCCTCCGATGTCGTTCTCGTTTCACTTACACCTCATCACACTGTCGGCAGCATGTTCAAGGATTGGCATCAGCGCAGGCGGCGGTGAGCGTCTGCGACCAGTAGGTTATTTCTCATTACAACACGGATTTGACTAATAGCCAGGTCATCGCATTCGGTCTTTCTCTCCTTGCTTTGCTACTCCGCTGAGCGCGGTGTCGGGGAAAGCCCTTGAGAACTTGGCCGAGAAACCATCGGTGAGGATTTAGGAGTGCCGGTCTCGCCATGATTCGGGACTTTTCTCCCTCGGTATATCTATGATTTGCAGAGCGTACTGCGCCTAACCCATAGGAAACAAGTCTCCTGTATCCGGGCTTGTACAATGCCCTTTTTTTTTTTTCCTTTTTTTTCTCTTTTTCTTTTTTCCTTCTTTTCTTCTTTTTCTTTTTCTTTTTCCTTTTCTAGCCTCTTTGCGCAGATATGAGGCCCTGTATTGGCTCAAGAAAAAAAGAAAAAGGAGTCCGAAACGAGGGCAATACATGGGGCCTGACCAATGGTGGGCGCCGACTTTCCAATGCCCCGGACCCTTGCATCCACAGCGTAGGAAACGGTCAAGATCCTGCATCTTTTGGAGGGCTGCAGCTATGCGATGCGTCGGCTACTTCGTACATTTGATGCGGGACCTAGCGTGAGAGGGTGTAAGAGGATGTTCTGAGGCGAGTCAGACCAGGTTAATTAGAAGCTGCCATGTACCGGTACGGAGGTGGTCTAAAAGCCCCGCCCTCGTGACAGAGCCTCTATCATAGCACCTTCAATCATCTTCAAAAAAATCGACAAAGAGAAAGTTTAGCGTTCCGGCCAATCACAGGGGAGCCATCGTGCAAGAATCTCTTATCTCGACCCTATAACTTCGAGATCCTCCCCCCCTTTTGCTTCGAGTATGCAATGATGGGCATACAGCTGTAGCAACTCGTGAACAGGAGGGTATCGTCAGATTGACATTTTCTGGGGATCGACGAGGATCGTATTGTTAAATAAAAAAGTCACGTTCTTTTCAGCGACGTGGTTTTAGTCAGACCAGCTTAAATTCCAAATCGATAACAAAAGAGCAACAGATCTGCATGTCTATCCACTGCTTCCGCCCTGCTGTCTTCCAATTACTTTCGTATGCTTGTAGGGACCAAAGGCGAAACCAACTCTAGGTGGGGACCACCAAAACCAAGACTGATCCGCTTATCTCTAGCTACACTAGAAAACTTCCGAGGAGATGGTGCAAATCTAACTTGCTAGTTTGCACCTCTGCTTTTCATCATTGATCCGCCCCCACGTTTTAGAGAGCCAATGCGCAGCAGCGTATTTCCGAACATTTCTGAAGGTTTGCGACCAAAAGCAGCCTTTCGCTATATTTTACACCCCCCCTTTTGCTGACTTACCCCATTAGCCCCGTTTAGACCGATTTTGGTTTGCCTTGCATGCTTTTTTGGAGAGCGACCGAAATCGGAGTCAGGGCCTCGCAGGCCAAAACTGTCCCTCCTGCCCAGACTTAATAACAAGAAGTGGAGGTGCCTTGGATGCACACGTTCCGAATAATTCCGATGCTGGCAGATAAACCAGAGGATGAGCAGTTCCAAAAAGTATTACTGAAGTCCATTAATAAGTTAAACTTGCTGGATGATTCATTGGGCATGAAGGCAAAGATCGATGTGAAGCTCCGAAATCTCCCTGAATTGCTCTTCGTGATAATTGCATATTTAGTTGCCTTGCTTCATAGTCGTACCTTGGATTATATCGGGTCCACAGGGCAGGTGGAGAGGTTACTTCAGATGAATTACGCAGGATAGCGATACCAGGTGGTGTTTCTCCAGCCATTTTTAGGGACTTCAAAATATACACAACTTTGCGAAGACAATGGACCTGGCCATATTGAGGGTTGATGAACAATAATACCATTGTATGCGGGAGTGCGTCCTGGGATATGGCTTGAGTGAATAGGGATGCATCCAGACGACGTCATTTGTGATATTCCGAACAATAGCCGCTTTACATAGCTCTTCTTCCCGATGAGGAAATTGAATCGAGCCTCACACGCACGCAGCCGTAGGCCTTTATTTACTTTCACAGAGCATATCCAATATCCCTAAACGCATTGCTCAAGATGATGTCCTTACTCCCAGACTTCACACCCCGAGATGTAAGATCGCCGGTCCCTAGAAATTCCCTGGGACCCCAAAAATGCATGCAAAACAAAAAAGCTAACGCGTTGACAAGCCCCACTCCCTCTGGTATACATCCTCGCGACATCCTCACATCCCCCCTCTCACCGGCGACGCGGCAAACGGCCCTAATGGAGCCAACCCCCAAGATCCGAGCCACCGGCGCGCCGGCCACCAGCACCAACAGCACCAACAATACCACCACCACCTAGCCGTCGAGCGTTCCCAGCTAGCGCGTCTGCGCGCCGACGAGCAGCACATGGAGCGCCTACGGCTCAACGTGCAGAACTTTGGCAGCGGGTGGCTGAAGCCCGCGGGCGTCATCAAGACGCTGCATCAGATGAGGGAGGAAAGGCGAGAGCAAGAGGAGCACCAAGAGGCGCTGAGGCGGGAAGCGTTGGCGCAAGAGCTGGCGGAGGCCGAGGCGGCGGGGCAGGAGGAGTTTGCGGAGGAGGAAGAGGGGATGGATGATGTGCAGCTGGATGAGGCGAGGGATTTGGACGACGATATCCCTGAGGGAGATGGGATGAGTCTAGGGTTTGGGGACTCAGATAGCGAGGGGTCGTCGACTGTGCCGGATGATGAGGGGGAGGGATCAGAGGCAGACGATGAGGAATTAACGAGAAGGGAGCAGGTGCAAGCGCAGAATGAGCTCGTCACGGCGGGGATGCGCAGGACGGCCGATGCGTTCCGCGAGGCTCTCGCGAGGGGCCATGCTGATCCGGCCGAGGATATGTACGGCGGGGAAGAGGAGCTCGACGAAGACGGCCAGGGCCACATGTTGGACGAGGAGGACTTTTACCAGAGCATGGTGGAGCCCGGCGAGGACATGGATATGGACGCGAACCTTGATGATGAGATTCCCGAGGCTGAACTTAGTGGCTACGAGCATACTGATTCGGATGCCGAGCTGACGAGTAGCGAGGAGGAGGATTACTCGGAGCTGAGGATGAGCCATCAAACCGCCGCACTAGCGCCCCCGCAGAGCCCTCCGTCGTTGCGAGCTAGAGGCCGTGATGAGCCGAGGGTGAGCATGGATCTTAGCAGTATCTTGTCGCGGGACGAGAGCAGCTTTATGGAGAGCAGTCCGGCGATGCGGGGAGCGCGACGTCCGTGAAAGTTCGGGCAATGGGGTAATGAGAATTACGAGCCGAAACGGAAACATGGGTTAGGCGTGATGGCGGCGTTTGAATCGGAATCATAGAAAGCATGAAACAGCAATTATGTATAATACCCGGCGGATGTCAAAAAGCTCTCTAGTCTTTCGTAGGAGGAAGGCTCAGCGATCGGGATAAGGAACGATGAACGATGAACAGAAATCATATTTGATGTATTACAAAAGCGCTATATCGTATTACCATAAAGTAGCTTCCCAGATCCCTCCAAAGCCATCGTTAGTCCTAGGGAGTGCCTTTTTAACCCCCATACTTCCGTGACCCTTCCCCAGAACAGGGTAGAAAACAAAGCGAAAAACAGAGATTTCTTTTGTTTTGCTCTCAGAGCAACACCACAAAACGCCTGTTTTGATGCCGTGCAAGAAATGTGGATCCGGTCCCCAACGTCTATAAAATGCATCAGGGGACACAACCACGAGAAAAAAGAAAAGAAAAGAAATCGAGAAAACCCCCAGTTTTCCTCGCCGAACGTCATTCCGGACGCCTTGATGCGGTCTAATAAGCCAGACACCCACCGCCCCTCTTGGTTATGCTCCTCAAATATATGTGTGTGGTTGTTCCATACAAGCTACCGAAGGCTGCCAGTGGATGTTTACCACTCCGCTGGCGCAGGGCTTCGGTTCGAGAGCGAGATGATAAAGAATAGGATTCGTCCGTTTCGCCGATCTCATAACGTCGTGTAGGGTTGTCGTCGCTCAGAACAACCAGACATACATAAAGATGAGGATGACGGCCGCGAAGAAGGCGAGCCACGCCTTCCAGGGTATGCCGGTGCGTTCGGCCATCAGGAGCATGCGGTTCATGGTGCCTCGGAGGCGGACGCGTGTGTTGTCGAAGCCTTCATTCATCTTTTCCGCGAGGGCGGAGGATTCCCGGATCTCGTCACCGATGGCTACCGTCATCTATTGGGGTGAGGTTAGCAAACGCAGGTGAGCGGGGAACTGGTAGGTGTCTACGTACGTCTTTAAGAATCTTGACCTTCCCCAGGATGCCATCTACCTGCTGGTCGTTCTGGCTCTCAAGCTCGTTCAGGACCGCATCGCTGTACTGTCCCCTAGCGTCCGATGTTAGCATGCCGCCGCCCAGCCCTTCTGCGTTCTCCTCCCTAGCCATTTTCATCCACAGAGCCGAGTGTGATAGATTTAACCGCAGTGCAAAGGATGGTGGATGACTCCTTACTTCTTGTTCGGTGTCGCCGGCCTATATCCACCGCTCGCCACACCAAGATGATTGCCGTCTCCTCCCGTCGCCGTACCATTTCCAGGATAACCATAGCCGCCGTATCGGTTAGGGCTCGCGCTCACGGGTCGCCGCGCCGCTTCGCCGGCATCGTAACCCGCAAAGAGGGCGCTTCGCGGGTCGCGCTGGTGGAGATTCGATGCGAATCTACGGAATCGAATATCGTGGTTAGCCAGCCTGCGTCATGGGCCCTCAAGGTACCAGTGGATCTCGAGAGGGGTTTAGATTGCGTCGCCTAGGTCATCAAGGGTGCCGAGTTGTCGGGTGGCGGTTTTGGATAGGCGATAACTAGAGATCTGGCGGATGGTCGTGATCTTCGGGATGAGGGAGGGGGGAGGGGGGATGATCTCGCGTATCGCCTGCGACGAGGTGAGATAAGGCGACATGGGACGCTACTAACCTTGATGACATTGTTTGCTAGATCTGATAGATTTGCCAAGAGATCTGTTGATGCAAAAAAGAGTATCTCGGTAGAGAAAAGAGTAAGAGAGAAGAAGAGAATAAAAAAAAAGAAAAGTTAAAACTCGGGAGAAAATTCAGGGAGTATCAAAAGGCATCAAAATCTTGAATCTTGAAGAAAAGTTCAAGCCAGGGTGTTATTAGCTTGCAGGGGGGGTGATAACTCGAACCAGAATCCCGGCATTGTTAGTGGTTGAGATCGCAGCATAGTTTCCTCGTAGTGCGCGGAATAGGGGCCATGGTTGATTGACGAGTTTTGCTGGTTGGTTCGTTTGGGGAGCCTTAGTCACTAAGATCGTCCATTCCCGCGATTAGCCTGGACACTCAGATCGGATGGCGAACCTCAGGCATTTGACGGGTCAAAATCAGTGTTCAAGTTACTTCTACGAAATCGTCCTGACATCAGACGCTCGCGTCCTGCAAAGATCGAGCAGCGTCTCCGCATCAGCACAGGGCCGATTTGTTCAGAATACACTTCTAGGTACGATCGGTTATTCCGATCAAGTGGAGGCGATAGAGTACGCAGTAATGATGCCACCCAAGCCTTGGCCGCTCCAAGCCCGCTGCTCCACATCGGCGACCTGGGTCCCTTGCATTCTGTGAGATCGAGGTTCTTCCCGCAGTATGAAGTAGTTTTGATCGGAACACGAAGGCTTGGCTCAGGACATCGCCTTTCATCATTCAAAACATGCTCAAACAGGCATTCTCAACGTGCAATCGATGTATACGCAAAGGTAGACCACGCGACACTCCCTACATTCCGAGAAAACTCTAGAATTCTACGCGACTCTCAGAGGGCCAACATAAAAACATATAAGCCGTACTCTCCCTCCCGTCTCGACCATGAGGGCCTCAACATATGACTGGAGAAGGACCTAGACCATATACACTGTATTTTGTTTTTGTTCGTAAACCTCATTCTAACCCTTTTTGATGACGTGAAGCCGTTAAGACGTATCGAGTCCATACAACGCCCTGCCTCGGAAATCCGTCCAAATCCTCTGTTTTTTGGCATGACTAGGGACACCGTGCTCCTGATTTATGGTCGCGAAAGAGAAACAAGAATGCGCGATCGGTGCGGATAACCATTCAATTTAACCATCCATCTTCACATCCTCATCGGGAGCTTGAAAATCGTCATCATCTTCGTCATCGTCGTCATCAGGGGGGTTCTCCTCGGCAGCCTTGGCGAAGTCGATGATCCGTCCACGGGTTCGGCGACCAGAGTTGATGATGTTGTTGGTGTCAATCTCGTCGAGGTTATCCTCCTCCTCTTCTTCTGTATGGGGTTCATTGTTAGGATACGACTGCTAAATGAGGGCAGGGAGAGCGCATGTCACGGCGCATCACCGCGTTGACTTACCAGCATCGTTGGCCTAGTGGATCTATGTTAGCATACTCTACCGACTGTGAATATTCTTCTTGTAAGGACATACCTCATCCTCCTCCTCTTCATCATCGTCATCATCGTCCTCGTCCATGGCGGTGTCGACGTGCTCCTCAGCAATAGCCTTGCCCTTGCCCTTGTTCTCCTGGACCTCGCTGGCCTGGGCGGAGGCGCCGTGAGGAAGAGTAGTACCGTTCGAGGCCATTGTAGCTCAAGAATTTAATTGTTTCTGTTGAAGGTTTCGCAATTGGAAGAAAGGGTCAAAGATGTGTCGAGAGTTGGGACACTTGGGTGGTCAAGTCAGGTTTGTGCTGGAAGTTTGCAAGTGTGAATGGGATTGTGAGAATGGGTGGTGGGGAGGAAGGAAGGTGGCGGTATGGTTAGGTAGCTTTTTTAGCGTCTGGGATGCGACTGGTGCCATTGAGCAAGGCCCCCCTCCCAAAACTCTAAAAACAGTCTGCGATTGTTTGCAGGCAGCGGTCCTCTGGGCAACCACACAATCCTGTCAGGCTGGTCGAGATCGCTTGGCAGCAGTTGCCATAATCTCAATTACCCGATATATTTCCGATTCTGATGCCGTCAGCAGTAATCGAGGATACCTTGGTCACAGTTGCAAGGAGTGTCCTACTTGGATGGTGTGTATGAGTCCCAGGTTTCCTTCCGTCCCGACCCAGTCCTCCGTCAACATAATTCCACAGGAATAACCTCACAGAATGAGAGTCGCTACTCTCTTCTCCGCTCTTTGTACGGCGGCGGTCGCCAGCGCCGAGCTCGCCAAGATCTACATCCAACCCGTCTCAACATCACCCAGCACAGAGACTCCCCCCGACTTCCTCGCCGATATCGAATACCACGTCGCAGACTCCTCCGTCTCCGAAGTAGTATCTTACGAGTTCCCCGAAATCCCCGAAGATGTCGAAACCGTCCGCATCGGCCTCTACGACAGCTCCTCCAAGTCCTGGATAGCTTCCTCCCTAGCATCCGTGGAGAACTTCAACAAAGGCTACGCGCCGGTCATTCTGCTTTCCGTGGACCAGGCTGGACGGCCGATTGGTGTCACTTTCAAGGGAACCCTCATAGATGCTGGCCAGACGAGAGACTTTGGCCCCAAGGCTATCGTCTCGGTTACGAGGAAGGGGGCGCAGCCCGAGCTGAACAAGCCGATTGTGCTGTCGCCAGAGGGCAAGAAGGTCGTAGAGGAGGAGAAGACTTTGCTGCAAAAGTTCGTTTCGCGATGCCTATCTTTACTATTCATGGACTTGCGCTTACTGATTGTCTCACAGGTACTGGTGGGTAATAGCGGCCGGTATGCTTTTGATGATGTCGGGTGGAGGAGAGGGAAAATAGAATCTTGGCCTTGTATTAATAGACTGCTTGTCCATGCGATCCCGCTTAGCGTTCTCACTATTTTCACATCACAAATTCCCAAACAGACACCACCAGATAGTGATGGTATCTTCGTGATATCCTTCTTTCTAGTACGCATACCCCACTAACTAGGCTCACATCACGTCTCTCCAATCTGCCGTCCGAGTAATGCAGCAAACGCGCCTGGCTGCACTTCTGTCAAGTAAAATAAGTATAGAATAAATGTAGTATTAAAACATTGTAAGGAGCCCTTAACCGGCCGTCTAACATCGACATGATGCGAACCAGAAGGCCAGCATGCCATGACCTCCGGGGTATCCCTCCAAACAACCTGAAGTTCGCTCGCCATTCCATGCCTCTATAACAGTCGCTTTCTTGATTGGCCTAAAACACCCCAATCCAAAAACATTTGCCTTCCCATGCAAACCGTTTTCCCTTAACTCCGTTTATCTAACGCCATAATACACTATGATTGCGGGAATAAACATGAACATGAGGAGCCGGGGGGTCGTCCAATGTTCGTGGTACCCGCCCTTTTTGTAAGATGAGCTCGCTTCTTTCTCGGCCGACAGTTAGAAGGCCAGGATAAGGAGATGGATTGAAAAATAAAAAGACAAAAAAAAAAAAAAAAATGAGAGAGAAGAGAGGCAAAAGGAAGAAGAAAAAAAATTATAAGGCGAAACCCCACAAAGGGGGCTAAGTGATTCGCTGTGGTCCACTCAATCATCCGCATGCTCCGGAGCAGCGGCGGCATCTGCAGAGACTGCGGTAGTCTCACCATTAGGGCTTGTCGTCTCAGGATCCTCTAATTGATCGTTTTTGCTCGGGGAGCTCTGGGTAGATGGCTGGAGTATGTAGCCGGGGCACCTTTCTACCAAGCCCTTGTAATATGCCACAAGCACGTCCGGATTAGGGACAATCTTCCAGTCAACCCTGTAGAGGAATTCGAGCTCGAGAAGCTTCAGTTCAGTAACGCGAATACCGCCGACCTTGGCGTAAGTAGCGTTGTTCCAGAAGGAGTCCGATAACCCCTTGGCGGCAACAGTAGCTGCAGTAATAAGGAAGCGATGTACCGTAAGAGTGTTGATAGTGAACTCGGGATATAGCGCACATAGGCGGTCAATATAATATACCATGGATAGTAGCAACGGCGGCGATAAGGTCGCATGGTGAGCAAGACGGTTTAGGTAGTCTAGTACGGAGATACCAGGCGCAGTTCTACACACGATGGGTGGTTAGTGAATGGCAAAAGAAGGAGGAGAAAAAGAGAAGGGAAAAGGGAAGAGCTGGTACAAAATGGCGACATAACGAGGAGTGGTAGCATACCTAGAATGGAAGCGGGTTAAGCTGCCAGAGCGCAAGGCAAGGCCGTCATTCGTCTCGATCAACTCCGATAGCATGTGAGCTATTAAGATGACCATATCTCCCACGGGACAATTCTCGTATGCGAGCGGGAGTACCTTCGGCTCGGCTGGCAATGTTCTATGTCGCTGGGCCGGTCGAGCAGACTCTTGCGAACCTGCATTCTGAGAAGATTGTGCCCGGCAGTCCTGAGCAGCACTAGGTTCCGCCGCAGGGGAATTGGGCCTCCTCTTGACGGACTGTGACTTCTTCGACGTAGTTTGCGCATCCGCGTGCGACCGTTCGGCATTAGGCGTTCTGTGGACTGCCAGGACCTGGGGGTCGTCCGAACTGGAAGACTGGGTCGGCATGCTCCCACCGGACGGGGTAAGCCCGGAGGCGGGTCTGTCGCCGGCACCGCCTAGGGAGGGTTGCATAGTAGTCGGAGAAGACATCAGGGTCCTGGCCGTCGGAGAAATGGTTATTTTTTTAGGCGACTGCGACAGACCGGCGCTCTGCCGGCTAATACTGCGTGACGAGGAAGGGAGACTCGGCGACCCTTGGGGCGTTCTGGCGGGGACGTACTTGAAGGTTCGAGGAGAAACATTCTTGGAAGAGCTAGGGCTAGTAATTATCGGTGAAGTCGTCAACATGATGTTGGAAAATCATTGTTTGGAGGCAGGCATGCAGAGGTGCGGGTGGTTGCGAGTGATAACTCCTCCAAGGTGGGGGATAGACCAAGCCTAGGAAGAGAGAAATATCGGGTGTCGATCTGGGAGCCCATATCAACCTGCGGAGGGCGATACCAGTGGCATAAGACCACGAGACAGCCAAGAAAACGAAAGTCAGTCACCACACGAATGGTAGCACTACCCCGGCAGAACGATCGCTTTGAGTTTTTTCCAAATGGAACCGACCCCGTAGTTTGGAAGCGAAGATCGATGCTTTGACAGACGCTTGACCAGAACGCTCACCGAGCACAATGCAGCCTCTAGAGAGGGAAGAAAAAAAAAAAAAAACTGGAACCTCGAAGATTGCATGTACAGGAAGTACGTACCAGGTACTAATTTGCTCACACGGAATCTGATTCGTTTATTTTTATTACACACAGCCAACCATGTCCAATTTGGGGAGGAACAGCACTCAACAGCGGGGCATTTTAGTCAGCAGGACAGGAGCAGGGAGCACTTGAGACCTTCCATCGCCCTTCCCGAGCCACAATCGAACCAGTAGAAGTACTTGGCAGAGGTCTGTTTTCAGTGTATTTGTACACTTTACAAGTTTGTACCTTGGGCCAGCAAACTGATGTTGATGCGTGATCATGCCGTTTTGGGTAGGGATGGATTTGGTCTGCTGCCAGCTCTTCTTGCCTTTGCTCTGAATCGATTTGAGTGAACGGCTTTTTTTTTCCAGCCACTGATAGCAGCCTTGCATTGGCTGGTTGGGCTTTTGCATCAACAAGAATGGTATTTTGATTTCTCGTCTACTGGCAGGAATCAACATAATTCGATGAATTTAGTCCTCCTTCTTGACAGCTTCAAGAAGGCTCTTCCCTAATTTTCATGACACCGAACCAGGTTTTTCTTACTCCTTGACGATCACTGGACCGCTGCTCCTAAACTACATAGTGGCTCCTCCTATCACCACAGATTCCCCCTAGCCACAATTATTGCATCACGATTTGCCCCCAACATAGTTGTACTATTTCCGGGAGGCGTCTTGTGTTTAGCCGTTCTCTTTCCGATCCGGGCATCCATCCCCAACCTACCTCATCTTGCCTACTTTGTTTTTACAGGATATATATAAGATTGCATCCGCCATTTTCTTCAGGAAACCCCGCATATAGAGAGAGGCAGCATCGTCGCGAGTCCACCACGTACGTCATCAGTTTTAGCGAAGTCATTTGGACCCTATCAACCCCTAGAACCATATATCAATCGCGCAACCGAAGAGCTCGAAAATCGACAAGTTCGACAGTCTCCCCCCCACCTCGAGCATAATCCTTCCCTCGGCGACCCTATAGACCCCACCGAAGTCCGTACTTGCCGATTATCAAAACGTCGCTCATGGGTGATCACGAGACGTCGATGCTGTTGGCACAGCTGCGCTCAGCATCAACATATCCCGAGCAAACAGCTGCCCTGCGGTTGCTCAAGAATGAAATTGTCGGGCACACCCAGAAGAAGGAACTATGGGTCGTAGCGGGCGTTCTCGAACCCATCGTTCGAATCCTCTCGGCCTCGAACCCTCCCAGCAAGCTTAACGGAAACGACGCGAGGTTTGGAACCAATACCGCGAGGACGGTTACCGAAGAGGAAGAGGCGGTACGGCTCCAGGCAGTCCAGGCCTTGTCGACTATAGCCAGTGGTATGTTTCTTCCCAGGATGGCCTAGCGACCCAAACCAGACCGCATATTCCACACATTTTGCCCTTGGTGAGGTTAGATCTCAGTATGCTAATGGTGGTCATCACTGTCATCACTGTTGCAGGAGGCCCACCCTTTCTCCCACCTCTCTACGCGACCGGCGCTATCTCCGCTATTCTAGCGACCCTGTCGCCTTTCACGAATTCGCCCTATGTTGTATACGCCTCTCTCCGAGCTCTGAGTGTGATCGCCGACGCCGCGACGGTCGCCCCGCCAGGCTCGCCATTCGATCTTCAGGTCCTAGCCGACAGTCTCTTCATACCTACTCACATCCACTCCTTACAAGGCATACTTTTATCAACCTCGCTCGACAACGTAACTCAATCTCAAATTACCTTAGCAGCCAACTTGATCAGTCGACTATGCAGGGATGCCAATCACCGACTTGCGCTGTCCAAGGCCAATGGCGTGTTAGATGCCCTCGCCACCCGTCTTGCCAGTTTTGTTGTCGCGGAGGGTCTTGTGATACCTGTGGCGGAGTGGGCGAGGAAGGGCGACGCTGACGTGCTGGAGCATATTCCAGCCCCGGCACCGAGTCATGCCAAGATTGGCCCGATTCTCCATGCCCTTGCTACCATCATCTCGGATTCCCGGTACCGGGCGTTCATGCTCCTCACATCGCCTGCAATCCTTGCCGTCCTTCCGGTTACCCAGTTCATTCCAGCCCCCGCTGTGAGGGCCGCATGGCAGTCAACCGGGCTTTCCGGCGTTCCATCCGGCGAGTCTCTCAGCGCGATGGACTATCTCCTGCCACCCATGCCAATCCAACGAGGTGCTCGCCGGCCTCGGCGCAAGTCTGTGTCGGTCGAAAGCCGGGAGCGGAAATCTGGATTGGTAACTTCAACACATGAGCAGGTGCACTCGGAGTCCTACGGACAGGTGGTGGAGTCCCAATCCGGCGAGGGCGAGGTTCCGGAGAGCCCTCTAATCCCATATTTAATCTATCTAAGTCGATCTAGTGATGACCTAGTGCGACTGATGGCCATCGCGGTGTTGACGCCCTTGGTCAAGGCAGACTTTGTTACCAAGCCCGGGAGAGAAACCATGATCGCCACATTAATTGTTCCTACACTAACCCAGCTTATTCGAGACCACTTGGAGAAACAATGTACCAAGGACTCGAGGTTTGTGGTCGATGCTGCGACAATGGAGACGTGGGAGATTTTAGAGCTCGCCCCGGTCCTTTTGGCGAGGCTCATTCTTGACCATGAAGCTCTCCAACAAGCAGCTTTTGATTGCAAGGCCATCGAGACCTTGTCGAAGTTACTTCAGGAAGCCTACAAGCCAGCCATCTCGACGCAGCCTAAAATGTGGTCACCGAATCCGGGTACCGGTATGGACATGGACGAGAGCTCGGCTGCTTGCAGGCTCGGACAGGCGGGCGCGTTGCCTCTACTCATGCACCGTATCAGGCTGCGCGAGAGTGCTTTAAAAGCCATTGCATCCTCATTAGCCAAGGAAGATTATCGAAAAGCTTTTGTGGAGCTCGATACTGTTCCCTACGTTATCGAGTCGCTCTCACAGTACCCCGGGAAGCCTCTTCAAGCCAAAGAGCGTCCTCGACGCCAAGAAAAATCGGAGGAGGATGCGCCCGCGATTCCGAAGCCCGGTTACGGAGAGAATCCTACCCCCGTGATTATTGGGGCTTGTCATGTTGTTCGCATGTTGTCACGGTCGGTGAGCATACTTAGGACGGCTCTTGTGGACTACGAGGTTTTCATCCCCATGCTCAAGTTCTTGCGGCACCCGAACGTAGATGTACAGATTGCAGCAACGGCGGTGATGGCCAACCTTGTGACGGATGTTAGTCCCATGCGAGAGGTGAGCTTTTTCTTTTTTATCCCCTTCTTTTTTTTGGGATACTGTATCCCCATTTTCCGTACAGCGGGTTATCTCTCCTTGTTATAGCAATTGACTAATCGTCCGTGGTTTTAATAGGCTCTGCTCGATGAGGGTATCATGAGGATCCTCTGCGAGCATACACGTTCCTCGAATCCTTCGTTGCGCCTCAACGCACTCTGGGCTCTCAAACACCTCGTCTATGAGGTGGGTCCTTCTTTGAAGAAGGCAGTGGTTGAGGAGCTCACGACAGGCTTGCTCGTTCGTCTTATCTGCGATGATACGGAAGATAAGGCGCTTATTTCTTCTCGTGGCGCTGGAGACAGCCCGTCCTTTGGCAGTGAGGTTGGCGATATGGATGAAGATGTTGATATGCAACAATCTGAAGAACCAAAAGGATTCGTCTTTGGGTCGACAACTACAGGGCCACCGCAGGACACGGGCCGCGGACGGAGCAGGTACATGGAGGATAAGCTTGCACGATACCGCGAGTCCGAGTTGGACCCTGTGCGAAAAGCGAGAAACGATGACCTCGCAATCCAGGAGCAGGGCCTAGACCTTATTCGCAACCTCATCACGGGCACCCGCAACGAGGTCATCGGCCATAACACGCCCTCGGAGACCACGGAGATGGTCGACTTTATCTTCGCAGAGCTCGGGCAAGACCGCCTCTTCAACATCCTCGAGGCCAAGCTGCGACCCAAATATATCCGGCCTTTCTCCCGACGCAACTCTGGACGGCGCGAGTTGGCGCACGAGTCGAAGGTGATATACCCGCAGGCGAAGCTCATCGAGATCGTCATCTACGTGCTCGTGCACATCGCGGCGAGCGTGCCGCGACACAGGCAGCTCGTGATTGCGCAGACAAAGATGCTCAAGCAGCTCAGCGCGCACTTTAATAACAAGGAGAAGGACGTGCGGTCGGCACTGTGCCAGTTGGTTACGAACCTTACGTGGCAGGACGACCAGGATGACGCTACGGGGTGCAGCCAGAGGGCGCAGGAGCTGAAGAAGTTGGGGTTCCTGGCGAAGTTGGAGGCGCTTCAGGATGATGATCCCGAGCTAGATGTTAGGGAGAGGGCGAAAGGGGCTCTATGGCAGATGAAGAGGCCTTATTGACACGAGGAGGAAGAAGAAGAGGTAGAAGACGAAGGGGGAGGGGAGAGGGGAGAAAGCGGTTTGTGGCTGTAGACAGCGGATCGCTCTCATTTCATTCTTCACGCCATCGGTCCAACATGGTGGTAGTTCGTGTACAATAAATAGTGTCTATACAGGGTCGTCGTCGGAGGTTATTTTACAAGCATATATAAACAGGATGACGTTGTAGTGCTTGGGCACATTGCCGGACAGCACAGAAACTTGAGTATCTACCACGATCTATGTTTGTATTGGCGAAGAATACGATCGTTTGTCCAGAATCATGGAGGAATCGACCAATTCGGCCTGACAGAGCTCGCTTCTACTGATTCAGATTCTGCGAAGGCGGGCTGCTGGCGGTCGAGCACCTTCATTCATGCGAGAGGTCTAACCATGAAAACGTACGCCAGCCCTGACAACAGCGCGCAGCTATATGCAATGCCCCGGGTTGGTCTCGACGAGGACCACGACAGGTGGCCCAGGTATTCCCAAGATATCACCTACCATAGAACGACCTAGCTACTTCCGGTACTAACTTAATAACTAAGAAACGGAGCCGAACGCGAATGAGTCGGGGGTGAGGGACAAGGCGGAGGTAACAAATCTGCTGCGTAGAGCGGAAGGTAGCCGCGAGAGAAACTATCGAAAGGTTGGGTCGGTATTCCCGTGGAGTTGGCGTATGATATGGTTTTCTCCAGTCGGTGTCAGGGCAAGGCTCGGTGTGCATCTAGAGGTTAGCATAAGGGACCGAGCCAAACTCTTTTGCTGTGAACGGACCTCGCCTTATGCCTCTTCCGGGATGGCCGGTATTGTTCGTGCCACTTCTATTATTGAAATGATCTTATGTGTTCGTGATGGCCTTTCAGCCGTCGGTGTAGTTCGATTTCGAACTAGTCTGATAGGGAGCTAACGTTTATTGCTTCGTAGGTGATGCCCTCGGACATGCTGAGGCTCGGAGAACCACGGTGATTGTGGGAGTGTATCTTCGGCGCCGCCCGAGGAGGAATGGGACTCATCAATGGTCCGTGAGGGTATGATGAAGCATCAATTTAGTTTTTAAACTCGGTAGGAAGTAGGTTGGATGATGGCTCACCCACGGACTCAATACTAAAGCGACGAAGACGCGGTATTCCAACGCCGTGTGAGGTTACGCATTTTCACGACGAATATACTTGCAGTGAGGATAGTGAACTTGAAAGCGTCACGCTCTGCTTGGTCCTGAGGAAAGGAGAGTGCCACCTACGTAGTACGAGTGTAGCTAGTCGTCTATCGGGACGTATGGCCCCCATGATGTTGCTCCCTGATCTGGACGATACAGGATGGGCATCTGCCTCGGTGTCCGACAGAATAAGCAACGTCCCCCTATTTCCCCCCTTTTCTTGGGAGATCTGTACAACCTTCCTAGTAGTATAACGAATCTAGAAAAGCAAAAACAATCTCAACGGCAAGGGAAGGTTGAGTAGCGTGTGCCTTAAGCTGTAGAATGCGTGGAAAGAATGTCTTGAGGTGTGGTGTTTCGCCTTGTTCAGAAAGGGATCTGATATTAAACTGCGCCGAATGAGCTGCTACGCGACCTGGAAGATATAGGTCTAGGGTCCACCTGGAGGGTGAGTATGAAGATATTGATTTCATTCCTCGCGATCTACTGAGTTAGACATCAACATAGAAAGTTCTCCCCACAATCACACAACTGCTTCGCCAACTCTGTTCGACGTCGGGTTAGCTTAAATGTGATAGACTGATAGCTGACCGGGAGAGCTCCCTCATGCCACATAGCTCCTGTCCAACAGACAGACCGCCGGACAACGGGAGACCATCCGGACCTTCACGCCATTTACAAGTAGGACATCGTTTTATAGACGCCTCCGCTCGCCGTCCCCCTACGCCAAGTTCCAACCATGCCTTCGGCTGCCTACTTCGCAGTGGCCAGAGGACAATACGCTCCAGTATCAGCAATGTATATTCTGGCGTAGATAAGTGGTGCGGATGTATGAGATGCCCGAGGGGGCAACGGCGACACCCACTTGAATCTCCATGCCCCCCATGCCCTCCATGTCCCATAGATCTACAAGTATACATACTCAAATGCATGGGCCTTCCCACCCACTCCGGGGTTCATTACCCCGAAGAGAATATTGCCAGGGGCTAGACGAGATGTGCATCTCTTCCCGAAGTAAACTACTGTACGGAAAACTGCATGGAAGACGGCCCCGGGCGGGCGGGCGGGCGAGATATGACATTGGAATTTGGAAGTGATGGTGGAAACAAGTATGGCCAACCGCCCACACGCCCCAAAGACGGCAGAGGGTAGGCAACGTTACTTGTCTGTCCTGGCAACTTGTCGGGGGAGAAAACCGGAAGATTAGATTGCTCGAGCCGTCTCGAGACGGAAAGCCGGGCCAGGACCGGGCCAGAGAAAGGGGGTTCGGAGAATGTTAAGCATCATGCGGTCTTGGAAGTGTTGGAACAGTCCTTTCTCTCTTTCAATATCGATATTATATATATATTAATATCAGGGGGGCTTTTGGGGGAGCCGGGTGGCCGGGAGAGATGCCAAGGCAAGCAATCATGGGAATGGGGATTTGTTATTTTTCGACTTCTTCTTAGAGTCAATGTCCGAAGTATTGCTGATGGGCTTGGTGGCCTCTTGTTTATCCGATTGGCGAGGCGGTTCAAAACGGTGGTGGCTGGAGGTAAGATGGAGGAAGAGTAAAATGGCCGATTGGGTGGCGTGCAGCGATGCGGGAAGATTGGGGGATCGGGAGAAGCAAAAGAAGGGACTGGAAGGGAAGAGTGGATGGTCTCATTGGCTGGGAGATCGATTGTATGAAAGCATCGGAGACGGGAGGCGTCAAATCACATCGAGGGAAAGACGTGAAGGGGGAATATTAAGATGGCGATGTTATAGATGCTTTCTGTTCCTGTTCCTGTTTTCCTGTCCCTGTTTTCCTGTCCCTGCTCGTCCCCTTCACCAGCCTGCTGGGACCAACGACAGAGTCGGGTTCAGACAAGACCACATGCGGCATCCCACATTGCCTTTAGCCGGTTTGATTTAATGTGATATAGGATGGCCAAAAAGCAGGAGAAGAAAGAGAACGTACGACGACAGATACAAGCACGGCAAGACGAAACAACTCGAGTGGGGTATCTGGCTCATGTTTGTACAATCGAGAGACTAGGGCGAGTTCATCAAGCGCTTCTCTGACCACCTTGGACTCCGTCTGGCTCTCTACAAGTAAGTGAGCGCGTTGGTGATATTGGACGCGGGCTGAGACAAGACGGCACAGAGGGTCTCGTCCAAATTGCGTTTGTGTGCCACAGCATGTATAAGTGGGATTAGCAGAACTGGGTCGCAGAACGCATTTTACGGTAAATCATGTTCATGTTTCCCTCTTTCCAGAAGCTCTCTCCCTTTGTTCTCTCTGGCGTGCATTTTTTTTTGGGGGGGGGGGGGGGGGGGGGGGGCGGGACATCCGCTCCCTTCCTACCCGCGCATATCACCCAATGCCAAAAACATCGCGGGACCGGAAAAGAGGGGACATGACGATGATTGGCGACGGGAGCATGGCGTTTCAGACCAGGGGCGATGAAGATCTTCGCATCTTGATGCGTCTTCTCCCCAGTGCGTACTTCGTAAACGGCAGACACAGGCATCAAGGTCTTTGGCGGATCAATCGGTCATTTAAGCTTCGGTATAGTCGATATGGTGTCTGGAGTGAGTTTCGTGTTTGAGGGACTCATGTCACCAAGTGCTATCGGTAAGTCCATTACGAGGGTTAATGGGGCCGATGACCCTCCAGAAAAACTTAGAGGGAGTATATAATAATAAACTAGAAAAGAGGGAAGAGAACAATTTCTGCTTTGAAGTTTCTTTGAAGATCCTGAACTGATTCGATCGCATATACTCATATTGTGGAGGAGTTGCTTTGACTTCGTTTGGTTGATACTAGAGGGGATAATCAGGGAACTGGACAAAGACATTGAGTCCACTCCAATGGACAGGTGAACTGGATAGATATAGCGCAATCCCACCATCCTGTTTGGTGGGTTTGCAATGCTCCAACAATATCAACTGACAGAAAGGATTTACCGGAATGTGACTTCCCATTCCAAAGGCTCGGGATGTTTTTACTTTTGGCCAGTGATACAAGTACCGCCGTGTCCAGGTTCGTCCTCAATTGTTTGACGCTGCGACGTATGCGTACGAGTACTTCGCAGGGTGGGGGTGGTGTGCCAAAGCCGAAACAGAGGAACCAAGACCAACACACTTTCCACAGCTCAAACTTTCCCATTTGATCGGCCTCCGCTGGGTGGGAATTCCCGAGCAGCTGGGTCTGGGAATGGGAATGGAACTTGGAGTGAGAAGGTTCGGCTTTCCCCATTCCGCTGGAAAGGGAGGGCGAGGGTGTGCTGTCAAGATCTACGACTGTGCTCTCTAACTTTCGTACGAAGTATGCCCTTGTATCCTTTAGTTTCCATCACCAGGAAGCTCTGTCCAACACACGACGCACACTGGAAGGTGGTGTCTCTCTGTGTCTGGGACATAACAGCCGAAAATGGCTCAGTTTCCCAGGCTGAGTCGCGAACACTCATTCAAGACCTACCTCGCTGGCTGTATTACCTCATTGCCAGGTGCTGCGTCGATAGGAAAACCGCATCCTTCGTGATTTGAAGTGACACGCTTTACGCTGTGGTTGGTGTCTTTTTGTCTTTCCAACCCAGGCGTCTTCCAGCACTGTTACCTTGGTTGTTTCATCAATGCGAAAGCCCGCCCCTCCTCTTCGGAGACCCAATTGTTGTGCACGTGTGATCTCTGAAAACGCCGAGTAACCAGCCGGTCGGGAAAAATTGGTTCTTTGGGGCTTTGCAAATCCTGTGGCAAAGCCGAGGACATATCAAAGATGACCAACGTACAAAAGTGTACGGAGTAGAGAGCTTATGATTTGACTGTACCCAATCATGGACGCCAAGGAAAGGGGACATCGGTAATATCGTCCATTCTTAGGTGGGCCGAGACCTGTGCTCTTCGAACTGAACCGGCGTCGATGCCTAGGAATGCTGGCTTCACAAGCTGGGACCGTGGGAAATGCGGAAATGATGGCAGCCCTGTTCGAGCCCCTCTCGTCAGCTTACCAATGATGGCTCTCGATTTCATTAGGCAATCGAGTCATCTGGCTGCGCCTCCGACATGGGCGTCTCGAATCGACGGGGTTATACTGTGGAGGTCAAGTGAAGAGGTCTGTTTTGGGGAGAAGAGGGCTCGGCTGCGAGACATGCTGCTCACTCCCTCCACTCGGAGTAACGGTAATACGGCGGGATGGATGATCGGATGTAAACTACGGAGTAAACTACATGAAGAAGAGAGGCAAAAACAAGGTCCACTCGAACAAAGACGCCGCCGATGCTCATCATTGCCGGGAGGTCGGTCGGTATTTCATTCTTCAACCACTGAGGTAATGTGGAGTTAAACTCGGCCTAGACCGCCGCCGTGCCGGAAAGGTTCGATTATGGAACCACTAGAGCGGAAATTCGATATTGTGCTCGGCTCCCGGCATTTGCCATCGTAAGATTTTTTTTTTTTTCTTTTTTTTTTAGGCTTGGACTTGGTGAACCGGGGTGGTGATTACCTCTTTAATTCGCGGAGACTTGGCGAACGGAGGGCAAACCCCAGACCTTTCGGAGGGAACCCGTTCAGGCATGCGTCCGAAAGCACGAAGGGATATGGTTAATTTGATCTAGGGGGTGAAATAGGCAAGAGTTGATGCTAATCTTGAGGGCCCTGCGTGAGGAAATCTGTGGGACGCAAGGTACGGTTGACGCGATGCCAGAAGGAAGAGCACGGGGTCCATCCTCCATCCTCAGGAACACGAGAGCCCAGAGCCGGAGACATGGGTTTCTTTGAGATGGTAGCATCTTGGCCTCGTTGTACTCCTTCGTACCAACAAGGAATAAGAAATTCTTCAATTCCTCCCAAGTGCAACATGACGAAGAAACCTTAGCAGACATGTATACAGTGTCAATACCGTATGTTGGCACTATGAATGCACAAATGTCGGTTCTGGATCTGTGCTGTACTGCACAGTACAATCTGTTCATGTTGTGTCACGATTAATACTTCATGTTGATTGATTCTTCCTCCAATTTCTTTTCGTCTTTTTCCGGAGCAAGTTTCCATTCCAATGGATTCTTCCCAGAAGAAGGAATAGAAAAAGAAAGGAAAGAAACGATGTGCCGAAAAACAATTCCACCTACCTGGATTCACATAGAGCACTGCCCAATTTCCGTCATCTCGGCGAGTTCTCCGAGTCGTATTAATTGCGAACCATACTCTTGAGTCTCATGGATTCCCAAACCCCCCTGTGGACAACTTCTTGAGCAATTAACGGATAATAATGCTCAGCATCAATACCTTGTAAAATCAGGAGGATTAAGACACGCCGCCCCCACGTTTTGCGGTCGACAGGAGCATAGGATCCCGCTCCCGCCAATACTTCGTGAACTAAGCTCGCAAAATACTATTTTAGTAGTAGCTGGCACTATCGAGCCCCCATATCCCCCTAACAATTTCCTCCACTCGGCCCCCTTCCAATGCGCCCCCAGAAGGAGCTAGTGAAACATGCCCTTCCCACGACGACTCAACAAGGTCCTGGGTCCCTGGAAGCGAGTCAAGTCTGGCCTGATCGCATCACTGGGGTCATGGGTAAGGGACCACGCTAGTGGAGGTATACCGAGGTAGATTACTTCGTACAGTGGAGATGAGACGGAAATGCTTTGAGAGGATGAGAGGGAACTTTTCTAGCGCCAGGCTGGGCGATCCACAGCTGTATTCTTCTTTATCAGCGCGTCACTGGTGGGAAGCAGGGACCTCCTTTCCACTCCTCGGATCCACCACACTGCCTTTGCCCACAGTCGGAGGATAGCGGACGGGTCTTGTTTGTTCCCCGTCCACGTTCCCGCCCATCGCCATTTTAGTGCCCGGCCTCTCCTCCTAAACTACGAAATGACAGGTTACGACCTCGCTAAGAAACGGGCTCTGATCGCGCCGTGTTTTAAAGAGCGGGTACGACGATTGGGGGCAATCCCACATTATTTGCTTTTCTTCATGAGAATTCACTAGGGGCCACGCGTTTGCGAGTGGGTGTCACTCAGTGATTGCCTTTTCTTCACATTCCCCCCCAAAATGACGTCTTTCGGCACGCCGGAAACCGCACAAGTATCTGAAAGTGCTAGAATAACATTAACATCATGTGGGAGACGATGGAAATCTGTGCGCTAGGAGGACTGCCGCCGTCAAGCACTAAGTCTGCTATGCAAGTCAAGAGATTCCCGAAGCATGGTCCAAGGATCAAAAAAGGCACAGGACACTGCGATCTGGAGCCCCCGAAATGGAGCACATAAACTGGATGGACGTGACTGGACGGGGAACACGGGGACATGGGGCATCTGTGTCTTCAACTGCACGATGGGTGCGGACTTTATGTACGCCCCATGCAATAAAATCCAAAACGTGACAAGGGCGAAAAAAGAGAGAGGTAGAGAAAGATGAAAAGTGAGAGAGATGTCAGGAAAGGTGAACATTTCGGAGCTTGTTGCCTTCGAGTCGTACAAAAACTATTCCAAGATGAGATCAGATATGCAGCACCAATTCACGTCCCCCTCGTCTTGGCTTCAGCGACTACTTCTCGACGACAGTCGAGATCGTCAGCACCAACTTCCAAGCTGCCTGCCTGGCACCTCTGTTTGCGATGAGCTTGCTTGGAACCAAGGAGCTTTGCTTGGAGCAGACACCTAACCAGGTACAGTGTCCATCCAAAGTCCTCAACACTGGGCTACACACGTACCCGTGGTCCGCCTCTGATTGGACTGAAAAAAAACGACCCTTGCTAGCGGTCCTTGAAGAGGGGGTGGAGCAATGGAGAGAGGCGGAGGACCCACGGTCCGTCTAGTAGCGTTGTGTACTTCATACTGTATGTACCGTATGGCCTCCCGGCTGGAATGAGAACTGTCTTCGTTTAGGCAAGGTGCACCCTGGATCTCAAGTGGGGCCACTTCTTGGAGGGGAGAAAGCGTTCCAGACCGCTCCTATTGGATACAAGTACAAGGATGTCATAGCTTGACAGGGGTGTTAAGATTGGGGCCGGGTTTAGGAAAAGAGGGAGGGATAGGAAAGGAGGAGAGACCAGGAAGAGATGGGGAAGGGCGATTAAATCATTCAGGAGCATGGTCCTGCGGGAAATTCGCGGATCGCTTGAAAATCAAGGCCTGGCAAAAGGCAAAAGCAAGGCAATGTACGGAAGCTTCCCTTCTTTCTTAGTGTATACAGTTTGGAGAAGAAGGTGTGGTACAAGACTGGGATCACGCAACCCTCGTCCATAACTGAGTCAGGGACATGGAGCTGCCAATCGACACTAGTGCAGCCTCTTTGTTGCTCGCGTTTCGGGGGTTCTCGCCGATTTCTTGTCAAAAAAATGGGTTTATCTGGATTTAATACTTTTAACGCCTGAAGGTTTGGCAGGGACCCTGTTGGTTGGGCTCAAAAGTTCTGAAAGTGCCCTGGGGCTATTGCATCGGAATGGCCTGGTTGGCTTCCCGACTGGAGAGAGAGAGGGAAAATTGATGTTACTCATGTGCATCATAACGTGGTTGGTGCAGAATTTCCTCGTTTGTGCCAGAATCCCATCTCCATGGTAATAGCTCCCCCAATCCCCAATCCCTAATCTTGCTTTCCCTTCCCACCCGAGAGGTTCGCGGTTCGCTGTTGGCTTGTTCACTGGAATGTTTTAAAGAGGATGCTGGCCCGTGTGTCATCTGGGCCGGAAGTGGGTGTGTAGCATCCAGGGTGGGTTCGCTGGTCGATGCTACCCTAGACGTGGGTACTCGTTGTACGAAGCACATATGATGGACTGGTTTGACAGACGAAGCACGAAGTAGTGCACACGACGAAGACGAGGAAGACGAAATAGTGCGAAGGGTTAATGCGGACCGTCTCGTCGCAGCAGAGATCTTCTTTGCGTCCCCGGACGGGGGGGCATCCACTCACGCGCCACCGGCCCGCACTTTCAGAAACTCTGTTAGTGACGACGCAACGCTCTTGACTCAGGACGACACATCTGCTACCACGTTGAAGCGTCAGATCTGAAGTTGTGGCGCTCTTTGAGGGGAGAGATTCTACAGCTTCGTCGGCAATAGATTGCGAGTCTACTTCGTAAACTTACATATCACTCGTGCAGTGCTCCTCCCGCTGACACCACTAGCTGTACCACGCCCAAGGCGACAAGGGTCAATCGCACGCGCTGGGAAGCCACAGACTGCTGGCTTCGTATGCGTACATGCTTGCGGGCGCTCGCTCTGAGCCGAGGACGGAGGTACACAGTATCTGTCTTGCTTGATCGCACACCGTAGGCCTAGTCGCTTGCGACTTTGGGTGATATTCTGCGACTCTCTGGGCGATTTCGTACTAGCTCTGCGGCGCATGGAATAGGAGAATGAAAGAGAGTCGACAACCCTTGCTTGAGTGGCTTGCCGGACATGCTCCCTTCCACCATTTGTTGGCAGATTTCTGGTGACGCTGACGGTGACGCGAAAAGCCTTGAAGAAGTGTCGCACGCGTGGAGATTAGAAGACCCGGGATGGAGAACACTTCATGTTATTTAACCTTTCCCCTGGGCTTCTATAATTACACCTCGCTTCGCTCTCCTTTATTTTTTTCCATTTCAAGGAAGAAAAACTCGTGAGAAATTAGGATATTGACTGCTCACATTTAACAGGCCTACGGTCGACTCATGCTAAGAATCGGCTTTTTGTCAGTCTGCTCGACTTTTCTCCATTTGGGCTAGCCAGTCGAGGCCTCAGCAGAGATGCCAGAGAGTGTAACCAACATTTGATCAGTCAACCGATTTTCAGAACGCTGTCACAGTGCGTGCTACGTTGGAGGCTGGGTCGTGTTTGATCTTGCGCCAGGACATCGACAAGTGGCTTTTGGGTTATATCACCAATGCTCTGGTTTCTTGGGTATATAAAAGTCTTCGATAGGTTCTATAATGCACGTTCTATCACCTCTTTCTCGGTATGAAGCGCCCGAAGAATTGCAATTCTGTCTGAATAGAGCCAGAGACATGTTCACATTGGCATTTCTAGAGCCACATAAGAACCTTTCGTAGAGACATGGAATCGTTAGTGTCGTCAATGGCACAGTCTTTAGCACTGTATGCATTTCACCCCCCACACACGTATCGATAGAGACGACTTCGTCCTTATTACATGTACACCCTCAGTGCTCACATTCACGACAAGTACTTCGTACAAGTAGGACCATCACAGAGAACCAAGAACCAAAGGCTAGGGGGCCTGGCCAAGCTTGGCCTTGGAAGAGTTACACTGTAGAGTACACACCACCCCGCCTGTCCCTTCCCCCCCTCCCTTGCTTTCCCACACCTGCGCCCCCTCCCATCCAGCTAGTTCCTGGTTAGGCCCGCTCTCTCACAGTTGATAATATCACCTGGGGCAGGGTCACTATTCCCCGGCGCCACCCCGTTGCATACAAGGTACTTTGCAGTTTACATCGCACTCTGTACTGTGCTGCGTGGTACGGTCTGGTACGGGAAAGTACTCATCGAACCAGGTCCTCTACACAGGCGCGACAGTAGAGCCGAGTTCCGTCCTTTTGCACTTGGTGCCAGTGGTACTGACCTGTACCAATTAATTTGCTCTTGGACCCAACAAAAAGTCCCATGGCCCTTCCCTCCCTCTTCTCCTTTTTTCCCTTCCCGTTCTTCACCACCCAAAACTTCGGACCCTCGAGATAACCCTCGACTTGAAGGTTGTTTCGACCGTTCCCTTCTAATCGAATTGTTCGAGTCGACAGAAAGAGGAGGGAATTCATTTCTGGGAATCGAAGGGGGAAAAATCAGACAGACTCTTGTCGTCCTACCTTTTTTCGACGGTACCAGACACCCAGCGAACGACATCAGGAACCCGATAAACACCCGACAAACACCATCCGACAGTCTACTTTTAGACAAGTGCCAACCACACGACCCGGGCAGCTGGACACGCTTTCTCAATTTGACGGCTGGCCCACCCTCTCATCCTAAGCCTTGGGACCGACCTCGTTTTTTTCGCCACCCCTCTTTTGCCTGTCTCCCAAATCTTCAATTACTTGTAGTTTAGGACTGCCGTCGGCCTGCCAAACGCAACCGAGTCAGCTGCGACAGATCTGACAACAGAATCCCGAATTTCTGGCGCCCCAAAATAATCCATTCCGAGCCAAATTCAATAATCGTCGGGGCGACACCATTTTATTTTCTGGCCCCCCTTTCTCTCTTTCTCATTCGCCGACATCACCTGAACTCCCGGCGTTTCTTGCTTTCGACAGCAAACGGACGCTTCGGAGCATCTGTATTTATCGACACCGCCATTGCCACCGATTGTTGGGGGATATTTTTCGGTCTGGCCAATTGGTTCTGTCAAATTAACGTGAGTTTGATGTCTTGGAATTGTATTTCTTTCGTCGGAAGATCAAATCCACGGCATTGGGACGGTCTGGGGAGTTATCCGCTGGCCTTGATTCCTGACGCTATTCTGGATGTATCCGTATGAAATGCGGAAATCGTTCAGTCGCTGATTTTCATTTTTCTTTTGGTAGTTGGCAGTATCCTTCGAGTTGAAAGCAACGGGACTTACTCCTGAGCCGATTTGAGATTCTACGATTGAGACCCAGTTTCGAAGCGTGCCCGTCTCATTAGGTCCGACGAGATGGCTGCACACATTATTTCAACGCCCTCGGATGACGGGCCTGTCATTAAGGAGCGAAAGACGAAAGGCGGCAGGACGCTTCAATACCGATTGACAGTGCTGCAGCAACCCGAGCGAGCTCGTGCTTGCGGTTCCGGATCCAAATGTAAGCCGAGATTTTGTTGGTCGTAACCTCGAGCGACTAGTTTGGACTGACATTGCGATTAGCTGCTGCCGACCGCCGACCTGTGGATCCGCCTCCCGTTGTCGAACTCCGTATCTTCGAACTAGGTCCCAATGCTGGCGAGTCTAAGGACATTACTTTCCACTACAACGCCAACTTCTTCCTTTTCGCGACCCTCGAGCTGGCCCGGCCCATGGCCCACGGTCGTGTCCAGACTCCCGCAGCCACTGCCACACCCGTCCTGACCGGGATGCCCGTTTCCGGTATGGCCTACCTTGACCGACCTGCCGAGGCTGGTTACTTCCTATTCCCCGATCTCTCAGTTCGCCACGAAGGCCGCTACAAGCTGTCGTTCAATCTGTATGAGGAGACCAAGGAGGAGAAGTACTTCGACGAGGAGACATCCGAGTCCAAGGGGTCGCCCGTGGGTGCCTCGTTCGACTGGAGGATGGAGGTCAAGTCCCAGGCTTTCTGTGTCTACAGCGCCAAGAAGTTCCCTGGTCTAGCCGAGAGCACTGCTCTCAGCCGAACTGTTGCGGATCAAGGATGCCGAGTTAGGATACGACGCGATGTTCGAATGCGCCGACGAGACGGGAAGCCTTCCACTTCGGACTACAAGAAAGCCGATGACGAGTATTCGCATAGACCTACCGCTCGCACTCCCGAGAGACAACAACCCCACGATTATAGGCAACGATCCGCGAGTGCCGCTAGTGACCACAGCAGAGCCCCTTACCCGCCCGAGCCTCAACGACGACCGTCAATCTCAGAATCCTACGCCACCGGACCCCCACCGCCTCCTCCCCCGCCGGGTTACGGCCAGAGCGGGCACCTCGGATTTGGACACACCACCCCTCACGCTCCCCAACAGTACTCTGATGTGCAACCTCCAGCGTCGCCTACGACAGCTTATCCGAACGGTCACCCATCTCCCTTCCAGGCGCCTCAGAGCCATACATACAACTACGGAAGCCGACCCTCTTCACGGTCTTTCGGATCTGCCCAGGGCTCGTTCGACGAGCGGCGTGCGTCTAATGGATATGTCCCTCCCTCTCCTCATGCTCAAGAGAAACACGAAGATCGACGTAGGCCGTCCCAAGGATATACCACCGCTCCTTCTCCCGTGCGATCCAGCCATAGCAGCAAGGTAGACGTGAGGTTGCCACCGATAGCGCAGATGTTTGCGGGCGTTGATGGATTCGACAAATCGAGGAAGCAAGCAGGTACCACCACCATCGATAACAGGATAGAGCCCGATCCTGACCCGACCCCTGCGCCTGCGCCCTACGCCAACGTACCGACTGGTTCTAAGAGGCGCCTGGAGGAGTCCACATATACTGCCCCGCTATATAACGGCCAACGCCCTAAGGAGAATGACTCCGTGGTGACTTACGACGGCCTTCGTCTTCGGAATGCTTCCGGCTATATGAAACAGTTCGCAGAGAACACATTCATTGCGGAAGCCACCGAGCAAGTGTCGTGAGGGTTGTTCTGAAGCGATTTGCCTGCTACATTCTTCATATTTCCGTTGCATTGAGCAGGAATGGCTGGAGAGAGACAAAGTCGACTCGTAATGAACTCGGGCGGAATAAGTCGATAATGTCATGTCACCGATATGGAAAAACGTTTCTTGGGCAACAGCGGCGTAAATTCAGGCTGTTATTTTTGTGTCTGCACACATGTGCTCCCAATATCTCTCTCATCTTACCGCCTTTTTTTATGGTCTCGAGGAGGAGAGTTGTACGTGTATATATCCCAGGGATATTCTGGATGGGCCTATCGGCGTTGTATTTTTTTTCCCTCTTCTTTTTCCTTTCATCTGTCTTCGGCTTCTCTCTTCTTCTTCTTGTTCTTGCCTTACTCATATTTTTTTGTTACCTGGTTGGATTCGACGGATGCATCCAGGCTACCATACAGCACACACTCATTGTCCACGAAGCTATTTCCTTACATATTTGTCTCTAGTCATCCGCCAAGAAGGGTGGTTCATCAGTTTCTTATGTTTATCAAATACCTGTCTATGCACAGAATTTTCTCCTAACAATTCTTTTTGATTCCCGTTCTCGTCTGTGGTTGGCCTGAGATTGGCCTTGTTCGTCTTTTCGATATTATTACTTGGTGAGGCAGAGGAGTCGAAGGAAGAGGGAGGATTTGGCCATATCAGAGGCGCAAAGAGTGAAGGGGATTCGTGGCCCCTAGTTTGAGGGATAAGGTGGAACCTAGGCTACTTTCGGATATTTGTCTTAGAATACGTTTGGGGGAAAGGGAATTGGTATCCTTTCTCTGTCGAAGGACACACACAGACAGGAGCATGACTTGCTCCCGAGTGGGTAGGAGACAGTTGATGGCAGGAGAGTCGGGAAGAGGGAGCTCAGCAAACCGATGGGCAAGGCAATTGGCACAGATTTTGGTCTTTTCGATATAGTATTATCGGTTCAGATATGTTAATTGATTTCTGCATTGTTCTGGATAAGGAGATTCGAGACATTTGAAGACTGTACGTCTGTAAGTGAGTCGTAAGCGAATCACGTCTACAGAAGTTTACCGCCTCTGGTGGTTCTAGTATGAAAGGTTGGAGGAAAGATCATCATCACCATCCTCGTGAATCAACGAATCCTCTATTAGCAAACTTGCGAACTCGAGTATGGACCCGCCCTCGACATTTCAAGATGCTACAATGAGTGGAGTCCGTCTCAGGGCACACAAGTCGAACGGACCTCGTCCTGAGAACCGGTGGGATCGCAGGGCTGGATCAAGAGCTGCCATTTTCATTTCGGCAAGGCACGCCACGCATAACGACGAGTGTGGAGTGACGATGCTTTTTTCCTTTTTTTCTATTTCTGGGAGGGAAGCGCGTGGAGGAGTGCATTGATGATACGGGACGCGCACCGCGTAAGATTGCGATTTCTTTTTGCTTTGTCGTCGCATTGCAGCTGTTTGAGACAGACTTACACGCGTGGTTTGGGGGGATTCTGTTGGAATTGTGAGTCGCGTTTCTATTTTTTTTTTCCCTTTCTTTCTGTTCTTTCCTTTCTTTAGAATTGGCCGGAATTGGATTCTAATTGGCATATTTCAGTCGGTTGGCTGGGATTGAAGGGGCCTTCTCGGGATCGTCGAATTCGAGGTCTCTTGTTCAATCGTTCTAAGTCTGGAGATGAGATTGTCTCTTTTCGGCCTTGGGATGTTCCTTCTTCTTCTGGTTCGTGCCTGGCGTGTCTGGGTGGTCCGTGCACATCTCCCGAGTCCGCGTCAAAATCCCGTTGGGGAAGATACTTTGGTACTTGTTCAACGGCTTCACCCCTGGCAACCAAAACAGAGATCCGAGACTTCATCACACAAAATCCTGACCACAGGCATTGCCTGGGGAAATCCATTCCCTATACTTCTCTAACCCACTTATGTCCTACGCTTCCTAGACAAAACATAGATCCTCTTTTTGCCCTTTTCATCCTTCCTCATTGATATTCCTCAAATACTCCTGACTCCTTTGCTCTTTGAGACAGCTTTGTTTACTGCCTACTTGGTCTGTCTCGCTGCACATATAGCTGCAGACTTAAGGGAATTGACCTGGACGTGTTTTCTACACTCTTCAACAGATTGGCCCTCTTCTTCAGAGGGAGATGAACAATCTGAGAGAAAAAGGATATTCAACCAAGGAAGCCACGGCGGTGGTGTAGCCAACTCTGATCTAAACATCCAGTACGAAATCAACACCACAACCATTGCCACATTGACACCAACCAAGCAGGCCATACTGGCCAGTCTAAACACAACACAAGCCCATCGATAACCGAAGAGATGGCTTCGAAACGCCAACCCCTGCCCAGGAGCCGCTTCACCGAAGGCTCCATGAACGACCGCGTCTCGGCTGTTCCCCCGCCTCATTTCCTCGGCCCAGAGCGCCCACGCCAACAGCGTAAGCCCTCGTCCTCGTCCTCCTCATCAGCCGTATCCTCCGCCGAATCCGCCAATTCCGTACCGACCGATTTCAACTTTGGGTTTGCTGGAAGCGGCAACTCGCAGGCCCAGCAGCATGAGTCCGACAACCGACCCCGTTCGGCGAGCGCTTACGTGCCCGCCCCCAAGGAGAAGAAGGGCGGCTTTTTCGCGCCTCTGTGGTCCGGGCTCTGGGAGAAGCTTAATATTGGCAAGAAGCAGCCGAGGCCGTTGAGTCTTGATGCTGGAACCGCCGCTGCTGCTTCTGCGGCTAGGGCCTCGGGACGCCATCCTCAGCCTGCTCAGCCGATAAATATCAATGGTGTTTCCATCCCCGGTGGAGTCGGCAGGGACAGACCCACGAAGGAGGAAGTCATGGCCAGTTACCACCAGCTCCTGGATTCAGGCTTCTTCGGCGCGCACGCCATCAAGTCCACACGACATCCCGGCACATCGACGCAAGCAGTCGCCTCCGAGGCTCTCCTCTCCACATCCCTACCTACCCAGCGAGCCAGCGGACCCCACGCGGACTTTGCCCCTTCATCATTCACCAAGCCTCAGCTGCCGACGATCTACTCGCCGCCGCGGCACATGCCACCACCCTCCCACGAATCCTCTCCCACCCGTAAAACGCGCCAAACAGCAGCCCCCGGAACACCCGAGCGGCCCACCACGGTCCCGGCCACGCCAGACTCCCGCGGCAAGAAACGCCGCGCCGCGCAGGAAGAAGACGAGGAGATCGCTCGTCCCACGCGCAAACTGCGCAAGACAACCCGCAGCATAGCTGACCTCGCCATCCCCCGCATCAGGCGAAACCGCGCCGCTGAACCATCCTCCACTTCATCTCAACCTACTCACCCGCCACCACCTCCACCGGCGCCTATGCGGCCCTTCGCTACGGCGAGTCCCCGCTCGCACAACGCCGCGGGCTTCGGTCTTAGCGCTGCCGTGGATCCCCAACCCCTCGTCAAATCCGTCGGGGGCGTCCTCACGCGTCGCTCGTTTTCCGGGTCAAGCCAGACGAATAAGTTAGCCAAGAGGCCCACGAGCAGCAGCGGCGGGAACAGCCGGCCCGGCTCGAGCAGGGGCTTGCACATCTCCGGACCCGTTTCGCCCGTCGTTCGACTCGGTCCCGGGCAGTTCGATGCGCTGCAATCGGGACAGGTCTCCGACGTTGAGAGTCTGGGCGGCAAGGTCATTTCCGCCGGCGTGCCGTGGGGCAAGTTAGCTCAGCAGCAGGAACTGGCTGCTGCTGTTCAGAGTCAGACTCAGAATGAGGCGCTGCAGGGGCGGAGGAGGAATGGCCCGCTGAGCGTGAGGCCGAATGCGAATAGGGGGATTCCTTGCGTTCCGGCCATTCCGGCGCAGTATAAGAGCGGGAGGGGTGTGATGGAGAGGGAGAGGGGTGAGAACGAGGATGTTGTCATGACGTTTTATGTCGAGGATTGAAAAAAGCCAAGGTTCTCCTTCTATTTATCAAAGGTCTGGAAGACGGATGCGCGATGGCGGAGGAGATGTTTGAAACGACGGTGTTCATGACTGAACGTTTTCGCAACGAATTTTTGTCATGGAGATGTTTTTCTCTTATGATTCTACGACACTTTTCTTTTTACCCCCCTGTTGGACTTTACGACAAAAAGAGGCCCATGATTCATGAACGGTCTGAAGAAACGATTATGTTTTCTTTTTGAAAACTCGCCGACGTTGGCAATGGTCTTGAGGTGGTAGTATTGGGGAGAAGGGAGCAAAGAGGGGAGAGTCTTGGAAGAGGGAGGAGAGGGGTCCGGAGGGCCGCGAATGGGACGTCGGACTATGTTGTATGAGTTCATGTACTATGACTCTTTTTTTCATGACAGGTATGATCTTCCGTCTCTCATCTTTTCTGACACTTGGTTAGGATCGAAGGGAGCTGAGGTGGTTGTTGGACTGCTGTCTATGTATATATGGGTTCCCGTTGTCTGAGTTTTATTTTGTTTTTACCCCTTTTATGGGAGATTTGGGATCGGTATGCGAAATGGATGGGAGTCGTTAGCTTAACTCTCTCTATCAATGATAATCAGTTTCTATTCAAGTGAACCGTCCTTCCCCGAAGTCTGTTGTTTAAACCGGATTCAATTCATCTCTGTCCTTACATCTAAACCTAGCTTGGAAAACGGAACAAAAATAAAGAAGAGAATCCCAGTCATCCGCTTCGAACTTGCCCAACCGGCCAACAGAGAGCTCACTCGAGCCCACCCCGTTCATCAAGTCCGCAATCCTTTCTGTGTAGGATCCTTATAACACTCAACAGATCATCAAAGACAGCGGACAGAAGGTAACAACACTCAGAAGAACAGAAGACGTCCGCTTTAATCATCAAAGAACATAACCCCAGCCGAGTCAAGCACGAGCAGGAGTAAACAGATTAAAACATCATCTATAGATAAAACAAGGGGAAAAAAAAGAAAAGAACAAGAAAAAGATCTAGCAAGCGCCCTCCGATTCATCGTGACATCAGGAAAAAAAAAGAAACGAGAAAGGAAAAAGGAAGGGCGAGACTAGCAATATCGTGCTCGGGTTGAAAGAAACGTCATCGAATCGGACGAATAAGAAAAAGAGCGAGCGTGTGATGGAGATAGGGTAAGAAGCACCCCGATGAAGCTCTCGCTAGCGTAGAAAAACAAAACCGCCCAAGAATAAAGACTAGACATCGACTAGTCCCTTAAACGTGCTATTCCCTCCCTCTCAAACATCTCATCAAACCCAATGGCTGAACGAGTCTGGAGCCCATCCACCTCCCATGCCCTTTCCCCAGACATGAATCCATACTCCTCCCTCGGCATGAAATGGAAGAAAAAAAAGAACAAAGGAAAAAGAAAGAAACACGTGTGATAGTACCACACAACCCGCGAAAACCCATTACCCATGATTTTGTTTTCTCCTTCCCATCCGTCGCGGTGAAGCGATCACCTCTATATTGTTGATTTATAAAACCTCAACGACCCTCTCTGCACCGCGAGTAGCAAAAGAAGCCTCGGGGGTCGGTTGCATAACCTTGAAGAGCGAAAGAATAAAGCTGCCAATGAAGCTGAAAATTCCCGGGAAGCGCCCATAGAGCAATGCGCAAAGAACTGATACAAGCAATGGAATCTGAAAGAAGCGGTGTGGTTAGTATATCGGATGGAACTTAAAAATCTCACAGAAGATGGCAACGACTTACCCAAATCATAAACAAGTTCTTGTCGCTGCTAAGCCTCTTCAACCTAGCCTCGTGAGCTCGTAGGATGTCAAGCTGTTGCTCCTTGGTGATGGCATTCTTCCGACCAATCTTCAGCACACCGGGCTCTTTGCTTGGCTCGGCGGCAGAAGTCTCCCCTTGCGCCTCGGTGGTAATCGTCTCCTCAACAGGGGAGGTCTTGATGTCGGTGGGCTGCATAGCGCGAGCCTCCTCGGCAGACCTCGCCTTCCTATCACCGTCACGAGATGGGTAGAGATCCTCGTAGGACGGCGGCGACGACGACTCCGAGTCGGGCGTACCAGGACGTTGTCCTGACATTCCGGGAACCAGGGCGGTCAATCGGCGCATAAACTGGGCATAATAAAGATACGCCTGGTTCTCGGCGTTCGTGCCCATTCCTTGCAAGGCTGGCATCTGGGGTATCTGCGGAATTTGTGGCATGTGAGGCAGCTGAGGGAGGTTTTGCATGTACAGGGCCATCGCTTGCTGGAACTGCTTGAAGGCAGCCGCAGCCGCATTCGGGGAAGCCGGGATCTCGGCAATCTCCTCCTCCTCCGCCTTGCTAACGTGGCTGACGTGCGTGTTGGTACGGCTAAGTTGTGCGCGTGGCCTCGTCACCGTAGGGACGCTTGGTCTACGCATCTGGAGGACATCCTCCTCGTCCGCGCCTACATCTGAGTCTCCCTCGCCCGCTACGTCCTCATCGCTTCCGCTGCTGTCGAACGAAGAGTACTCGGCGCTGTCGTCCTCATACTTGCCCTGAGCAGCTCCGAGGTCTCGAAGGTCTGGGCAAGACTGGTCGCCGCCGCACCAGAGGGACCTAAGTGACGTGGTGCTGCTGGCGGCGCTGCGCAGAGAGCCGACGCTTCGGTTCTTCGTGCGCCTAGCTACCCTGCGGAGGTCGCCAATAATGTCCTCAGACTCCGCTACGTCTGCCGGCGTCAACCCTTGCTTGCTCTTCAGCGTCGGGTCGGCTCCGGCAAGCAACAGCCTCCTTACGATCTCGGGATAGTTGTTCATGGCAGCGATGTGCATAGGCGTGAAGCCGCCGTTATCGAGAGCATCCACCTTGGCGCCCCTGGCAACCAATCCGGCCGCGAACCTATGGAAGCCGAGAGAGCAAGCCAAGTGCAACATGGTGTGGCCCGAAGAGATCTTGTAATCCCACTGGGCCTTATACGGGCTGTCGTCGAGGTCGATGAGCTCGAGACACTTCATAAGTTGCGCCTCGATATCGTAGGGCGCATTCGAGGACGAACCAGACGCAGCGTTAGTATAGCCTTGGCCTGCCGGGCCACCTCCGTTAACCCCCGCGCCAGGCGGAAGACCACGATAGTTGAGAATGCGCATAGCGAAGTCCTTCACGTCCCCAAGATTGCCGTTCATCTTCCGCGCGAGGACTTCCATAGCCGAGCGGAGCAGCTTGTCTTCGTCGTCGTCAAGGTACTTGAACTTCTGCGGATTAATCATCGACTGCACCCCAGTCTGATGCTGAGGGAACGTGACCACCACTTCGCCGGGTATGGGTGAGGGCGGCACGATGCAAATTAAGATGTTATCGGCCCAGAAGTAAGTCGCTGTTGCCTTCTGATCTCCAAACATGACCTCGAGTGCTCGGTGGAATCCAGTACCCAGGATCGTGACTTCGTAGCCGCCCAACTTAGAACCCTCGGAGGGCGTGATCTTTGTAATGGTAGGTAGAGGATGAGTTCCGAGCAAGTTGTTGCTGAGCGAGTTCATGGCGGCGAGGTTCGCCGCCGCGGCGGCACCAGTGGGAAGCATTTGCGCGAATTGGGACTGGAGAGCGGCTGCATTTAGAGCGTTGTTGAAGCTATTCGGGCTCGATGCTCGGCTTTGGTGCGTCGATCCCGCCGCAGTGGAGAACCTGTGTCGAAGGGCCAGGGGTTCGGCGGTGACGCTCAAAGACGCATTCGGGGAGAAGAAGGACGGGTCCTCCATGTTGGGAGTTGAAGGAGCAGTGCCGAAAAGGTTTCCGCCTGCGGAGGGACTGCCACCAGTAAACATTGAATCCTGGTTGGGGAATGATAGAGCACCGGGCGCAAACGGCGACGTTGCAGTAGACGGTGCGCCAGATAGTTGGGTCGGAGGAGAAGTCGCGGTCGCGGTATCTAGAGGGGTCATGGCCATGCTAACAGGCAGTTTCCCTGCGCTGGACTTTCGCTTCTTGGCATGCGGCGCTGATAGGCTGTTTGGTGAGGCTGGGCGTGAGAGAGTGCGCGGGTTCATCGAAGGCTTATTAGGGTTCACTATCCGCCTAGCAGTTGGAGGCGGGCCCGCCTGCAGTCGTGTCAGGTCGGAGACCGACTGGGTTGAGCGGAACGGGGTCGGTTGGACTACGGGATTGGAAGCCGGCTTGACATCGCCGCTGTTCAGTTGTGGTTTCGTAGACACAGGCGCAGGTGCAGGTGCAGGTGCGGCGCCGTTCATCTGCGCCGAATTCTGCGTTGGCCGCGAAGAGATTTGGGTAGTCGAAGTCGTGGGTCCGGGCGGAGCAAGGTGGTTCTTGTGGTCGTCGGTTATCATGATTGATGGGGTTAGTTCCTGGGCTAAGACACGTCCGAGATGGTCTCGAATAGTGAAGATGACTTGGAAACCCATCTTCTCCTGTTGGTGACGGCAGTAACAAGCGATGCGCATAGGGAGCTCTATCGTTGTGAAACCGGTGATGGGATCGGGCTTGGGGAACTCTCGGATCTCGTGGGTGTTGAAGACAACGACACGGCGCCATTCTTCTCGTTTCCAGATACCCTCCTCGTCGGGCTTCTTGACCTTTTTGCGCTCCGAACGTTTCCTTTCACGATCAATACAGTTACTGCAGATCCAGACCTCACCGCCGTTCAACGGCTTGTCCTCATCGGTTTCCTTCTCTGGCCTCGCGTCGTTGAAACCAGAGTTGGGTCCCTCGCGAGCCTTCTTCAACGCTCGTAGCCTCGTATCCTCGTTTTCCATGGCACTCGTGCAGACGAGCATGGTATGCAAATCTAGCGTGTCGGGAGATGGCACGTAGGGAACCTTAGACCAAAGTTTAGGCTTAGAGATGGTGTGCTTGGGAAGGTGTAGCTTAGCGACACCCGGCGGTAGTCGAGGGAACACCGTCTTGAGGTGGATCTGGGTCTCGACGCGAGTCTTGGGTGGCATGCCGTCCCTGTCAAAGGTCAAAAATGGATGGTTGCTTAGGATTTCCAAGCCGTGGTGCACAGGGAGGAAGGTCGGGAATTGGGCCGCCAAAACCATAGCCTGGTTAGCCGCCGCAGGGTTGGTAGCGAAAGCGTGGGGGAGGTGGTTTGCGACTGCTGGGTTAAGGTGATGCGGCCAAGCCGGCGCACCGTTAGCTTGGTGCATCAGCATTTGCCTCGCATCGTGGAAGTCCATCTGGTCGTTCGGCGATGAGGCGTTGCTAGCAAACACTGTCGAATGCGGTGAAACTTCCCTCGACGGAACCTTGAAGGAGTTCGTCTATATTAAATTACAGTTAGATTGATCAGATAGGGGAGGGAGGGGGAAGGCGGGGGACCCTCCAAACGAGGCGAAGGAAGCATACCGATCGATTCTTAATGTGGGACCTAGACTTGGTTGCACGACCGTTGGCTGTTATGAGAGGTTTGGGTACGTCACTAGGACTACTAGACGCTCTAGCAAAATCAAAGGACTGATTCATGAATTCGTCTTCGTCAAAAGTGCTATCCATCTCGAGCGGCGAGATGCCGAAATTACGGTGATTCGGGGTGTCGAATAGTTGCTCGTTTGACAACGCATTCTGGAATGTGCCATCGTCCATGGAGATATCGTTCATCATGCTCGTGTCCATTGGACCAGTCTTCGATGAGGCTTCGCTACTTGCTCGTTTCGACGAGGAAGAGTCGGATAGGGACTCTTCTTGGTAGGCCTCGTGAAACACAAACGAGTTTGCGGCATCGGGGTCATTGAGAAAGGCGTCGTGGTTGCCGTTGGCAATGGGTTTGGGAAAGTCGAGACTTGAGGGATCTAGCGTTTGCTCCTCGTCCAGGCCGCGAAATCTAAAATGCTCCATATCGAAGAGAGCCAGATCCGAATCTTCTGAAGGGGGCATCTTGTAGAGGTTTAGGTGTGAGTGTATGTGTCAAGGTGCGGTGAGGTACTTCGTCCGCCCAAGACTCGTTTCTGACCGCTCTCGCCCGCTCTCGCCCGCTCTCGATTCAGCCTCGACGTCGCAATTGTAGCCTTAATTATGATCCCGAACCTTCACCGCGACGATAATGCGAGGCTATTCGAAATCGTGTGCAATCGCCAGCGGAGCCAATCTATGTCGACCAATGGATCAATGGCGGTCAACTGCAGAGGAGCTACCGTTTTCTGCAGGGCAAGAAGGAGGCGCAGTCACAGATATTGATAATTCTTCGCTAAAGGGATCGTCGACGTAATTATGTTGGCGTCGCTATGTTCCAAGTTCGCACGAGCCGAGTCGGGGGGCGTTGTTGTCGGCGGAGAGACTAGAGATCGCCGTTTGTGAGGTGATGTGGTGAAGAAGCTGAGAGAGAATAGGGCGGGAAGGCGGTCGGCGAGTGGTGGCGGCGGAAAAAAAAGAAAGAAAAAGACGGTCAAGGGTCTCTCTCGCTGTCGAATAGGGAGAGGATGGAAGGGGTGAAGAAAGGCCCAAAAGAAAAGTCGATGCTACGTGAAAAACAGAGGTTTCAATCGACGACGGTAAAAATTATTAGGGTGCATTCAACCAGAATTGAGAGAAAGAGAGAATGAGAGGATGAGAAATATGGATGCCTTCAGTCGACGACGGGGGAATTGAGCAAAAAGGCAAAAAGCCAAGTCGTCGAAATTGCGTACGTCGCAATTGCAATACGCTCCGTATTAGGAGGAGGGCGAAGGAAGGGAGATGGCGGGTTTTTTGGCAAGACAGCTGGCACCTAAGTGGTCACAGGGAACACGCCAAGTCCCGTTCTCTGCCAGCCAAATTGAGGGTCAAGAGACTCAGGGTCACGAATCCACGATCGACCCCAAAAATTGCTGGGGGCCGACTCCAAGCGGTGGGTGGCAAGCAAGTTCAGAAGGTCAGTGAGATCCCCGGACTCGAAGGATCCCTCTATCTGTTAGATCTTGAAGACCGTGATGTCGAGATAGTCCTGAGAACCCGAGCCCGAAGCCTCGACAGATACAGCCAGACCCAGCAAATGGGGGGAAGAGAATGGGTTGGTTGGATGAGGAGGCGTCGTCAACACTTTGTGATGAGAACATTGGGAACCCACGATGCACAAATCTGTGTGGGTCGCTGTCCCTCCGGTTAAAGCTCGGGGCGTAGTTTACACAAGGCAGCAGGAAGGAGACATCTGTCGAGGGGTTTACTAGGGTTGACTTGGGTTGACCTCCCGGACTAGGCAGGTCACTAGTCTTTCCTTTGATGTACCAACAAGGCGAAGAAATGCCCACATCAGTCTTCAAGTGTAGTGTAGCACTATGAATCACCTGCACGAACTAGTGAACCAGCCCGTCTAATCTAGGAGAGGAGTAGCGTACCTGTGTACTTCCTATACTGCACTACATTATCATTGCGCAGTATTGCATCAAATAAGTATACTCAGACGAGGAAGTAGAAGCCATTCGAGGGACCACTCTTCCTGTAGTCGTACACTAGTTTAAGACAGCACTCCGAGCCCCCATAAATCTTATTCTATCCCGCTTACGATGAAGATCAATCGACATCCGGAAGCAATGTTTACATCTTACAACATAAGGAAGGTTAAAGGTTCCCGTCGAGACGAAACCTATGATACGGTTCGCTATGTCGCCAGAATTCCGAGAGCTTGGAGTAATACGACTCTACTATGCAATAATTTGTTGAGAGTTTAATCCTCTCCTTCAATGTACCTCCCCACGCACCAATGTGCATCCTGGAGTGGGCTGAAGCGGGCAGGTACCGGGCAGTACGAAGTACACGTCGACATATCGATTAAGAGAAGGAGACCGGTGACGACTTCGAAATTTCCAGACACCAAGACCGAGTTTGAGTTTGATAGTCAGCAATCTGCCTCGCTGCACAATGTGGAAGTACTTCTTCTTACGTTGCAGTGTACTCACATATTCATCACATCCTCTCGGCCTCTCTCGTATGGAGCTAAGTGAGTGCACAGATTGAAAACCTTATCAAGGTTTGATCAATGTCATATCCGTGCACGAGACACTTTGTCCACTGTGTGTTCAATGGAATCCCATAGAAATTCTCCTCGAATAACAAGGTGCAGCACAGTATGAGTAAGGAAACAGAAATTCCCTACGAAGTACAAAGGTACGAAACACAAAGTACCTTCGTACCAGGTATCAAACCCCGTGTTTCCCCCTCCCACTAAAAACATCAATGAATTCGTTCCAAAACCATCATCAATCAATCAACTCCCGTCATTGATTCCATCCCCAGACCCCCAGACTTCAGAGGATGCGCTTAAACGCAGCACTCACACCCCACTACACTAAACACGACTGTCATCACACTAGTCACTAGTGATGCGCTACAATTGATCCGCGCTGCTAAACTGGCATTGCCAATCTTGCGATGGTTCGAGTATGGAGATCAAGGGCTGCATAGCGCCATGCTACAGACACTCGACTGATCAAAGCAAAGCCAATTCCTCCTCGTGCAGAGTTAGACACATCACAATGACCTCGACTAGGCTCCATCTCCTCTCAAGCTCGTATCTATCCTCCCCCCCCCTTTTTCTATGCCACCTCATGGTTGGTTCTGTGATAACGTCAGGTGAGCGTCCACAGGAGGCATCAAGACCAGCCACAGGTCAGCATGTTAGTCAGGCAAAGCTTCTCCACGTCGCCTTTTGGTCAACCGCAACTCGAAGCGCCCACGTAGCATCGTGATGGAACAAGGAACCAGCAAGAAGCAAGGCCTCAAAAGCCTACATAGCAGGACGATCGTCATTTCAAAAACAAGGGCTTGGTGCCCTACCCGCTCGGGAAAAGCTCAATAAAGCCCGCCATGGCCAGAAACAGAGGGTGAAAAGAAAGAAAAAGCATTTATTATACACAAAGAGTCAACCCGGCGCACCGCTTACGCAGGCGATTTAACTGGTCGGGGTTATGATCCGGACTTTGGCTTATCGGTCAATCCGGGGCCACCTTGCCGTGCCGTCCTTTCAACGCCAGGAACATGCAGGGTCGTAGAGAGAGAGGCTGGGTCCGGGCGGGAGCCGTGACGGCCTTCCGTCGTTTCTTCTCCTTGGGAATACCCGGTTACCATTCCGCAATGCGACCTTGATTGAATATTCGGCCCAGACAATTCGATTTTCTTTCAGGGTGGTGTTTTTTTCGCCCTCTCTTTTTGTTCTCAAAAACCTCCTCCTCCCATGTCTGTGAAAGAAAAGCAGTTCTGGACCACGAAGCATAGACTATACCGCGACACGATGGTGTGCAGTAGTCCAAAACCCCGTGTTAGTCAGTTCCAATCATTCAAGCCGTCTTGACCGGTATGTTCCACCCGGAGCGGTCGAGTTGTCCCTAGAGATCAGCATGCATCCTACCAAGCAGGCCGCGTCTGAGTCTGCTTCCTTTTTCCTCGATAAGATAGGAAATAGAAATGCATGGATGATACCCTATTGCGGAGCCCCCATTCAACAAGGACGGTGAAGCTGTGGAAACAGTTTGCACAGCTAGATGGGCATCCGCGCAAATAGGTGTCCTGTGAGGTTGATACAACCCCGTATGAGTGATCCATTGGATACTTCTCGACTCTCACACGCGTGTATGGGCGTCAAAGTTGATCCATTGAAGTAGAATACTCTTCTGCCGTCATGTCCTGTCCGTCCCCTGGCGCCTCTGACACCGTCTCAGCTCATTCCTACGACTAGCCAGTGCAATAGCGCGTACCCAAACACACGGGACGGCAAAGTAAACTATTCCGACGTACTAGAGCTTCTTCCTTTTCCGCTCTAACACCCCCTCATCTCCCAGGAGATCGTCATTTCTAGTTATCAATCGACTTTTCTATTCACGTCCTCAGAGAAACTCGAGAGAAGCTGGCCTGATTTGACAAGACATGCATGCATCGCGTCAGCAGTGCGAGTAGACACAAGAAACCAACACCAGAACGTTCAACACTAGGCTTACAGCCTTAGCCAGGGAAGGGCAGAAGGAAAAGTCGGCCCGAAGTTGATCCAACTTCTTTCACCGATTTGACGTCTTAGCTGGAAACTTTCTACTGCCTACCAAGGCATTGCCAGGGCTTAAGTTTCGACTAGCTCTCGGCTGCCGAATAAGTACGCCGTATGCCGTATGCCGTACTACCCTTACTTGTATGTCTCAAGTTCTATTCTGCAAGTGAGGTCGTGATTTCCTTGGCCCGGCCTTCTCTGGACTTGATATCTGATCAAACTGAAAACTCAAAGACTTGGATGAGTCTTCGCCTTATCACGCAATAAAAGACCGACTAATTACCGTGCCTATCTGCACCTCGCCATGCAATGCTGCAATCAATTGATAACCTTTTAACCTTTCCGGACAAGCCACACCGAACTCGGAACAACATGTAAATAAACCAATTGATTTTATTCTCTTCGTCCTAATCTCGCCCCGGGAGATCTCGGACGACCCTGCGTCTCAAAGAGATCCCGTCGCGGTCAGCAACGACAGTTCCCCGGTGACCTATCAACGTCTACCCCATGACATGACACTTTGGTCAATCTCTAAATTCCCACCAGCCTACCTGGAGAATAAGTTTAGTTATGTCTCTCACGTTAGTTAGTATTTGGGGGTCCAAGTTTGGGGGTCTGGAACAGCACTACGACCAGGCCAAGAATAACTGAGACAGGAAGCAAGACACAATCCAGCCATCTTTTCCAACAATAGTTCCTATTGTTGGAAAAGATGGCTGGATTGTGTCTTGCTTCCTGTCTCATTCTTCTCGTTCCCCATGGAAAGGGAGGAAAAGAAGCAAGGAGAAAAGAAAAGTCGCCCCACTTTTCCAGAATCAAAGAATTTTGCCCTCATTTGGGTATGGGGACCCTCGAGTTGCATACGGCATACGGCGTCCGGCATCCGAGTTCCGGAGGTTGTCTTGAGCACAGGTCTAGGAGAGGAGGATGTAAAGCTCGATATCAGGTCATGTCGACATCCGGCCTTCATCACCGGGCTTTCCTCCTGTCTTCCTCGCTGAAGAGCGCGAGAGACTGCGACATTTCTAACTACTCACGTCGCACCGTCGCATTGTTTATATATATTTGCCCGATTTAATTTCCTAGTAGTTGTTCTTTCTTTCGCAAGGAGCTCCGTTTCCGTCCCCCTTTCTAGACACTCCGCTCCGGGTCACCGGCCTGTTCCTGTCGCCGAACATCTCCAATCGCAAGAATATCAAGCTCTCGAGGCACTAACAAACCTGCTCAACGCACAGCTTGTAAGCAAGTAATACAGACAAAAGAGAAGAAAATTGCGTCCATTCAACTCAGATAGAATGTCCTTAGGACACCAAGTCTTACGAATTTACTTGGAAGGTGCATTCGGCAGACCCGGGTCTTCACGGCTCGGCCGGTTGTCTTCTCTTCTTAAAACAGAAAATTTGCCAGCAGATGAGAAGACGAAATTCTAGGAGAGCGGCTCGAAGGTTGTTTCCAGAAACAGCGAGCTCGTGTCAAAGGAGCACTTGGGGTTTCCATATCTCCGCGGCGCCGAAATCCAAACTCATTGACTCAGACATACAGACACATCGTAAGAAACACAAAGGTCTCAAGTTAAATCGACCAGCCATTAATACACGGTCTCGTATCCACGTTTGTTAGCTTTGTTTCCCCTCTTGCCTCCAGCCTCGTCTGCGCGTGTAAGCCTTGTCTTTGATTCATGAAAGGGCAAATATCCATTGTCCGCCACTCGTGGTAGATATCTGACCAATTCTTGCTCCCCCATTCTGCAGGGGCCGATAACGTGTCACACGGTAGAACTTGTTTGGCTTGCGATTGTGTTGCGTGCGGAGGAATGGGGACTTAAGAGCCAGTTTCACTTCCTAGCCTTACCATTGTGGATGCGTGTCGGTATCTTGGATGGTATGATAGGAGTGTGTGGAGTCTACGTGTGTGACCGGAAGGCCATCCGAAATCCGAGTTTTCCAGAGCAACGTTTTGTGGTCCTGAGTCTTTTCATTTCAAGTTAACTTGTTTACCTAGCAGAACGAGGTGATTTCCCTAGAGTCAGCATCAGGTTGGAGGAACGGTTCAAGTTCAACTCCAGGAGTTTGTTGCATCACGAGGTAGACATGGATGAACTGCCTTCGAGAATGGAACTCAATATATCATTAAGAGGAAGACTACTCCAGGCTACAGCTCCGGTCAGCGCAGAGCTACCTGCTATGAAAGATTTAATAAACCAACGATAAGGCCGCCAACATTGATGCAATGGGCAAACGAGAACCAAGTCACATGAAATACACAGACGAAGAGTAAAAACAGACAGGTAGCCTCCAAGAAAAGTGAACATGAACATTTCAAAGCCGAGTCGCCCGAAAAATAAATAAGCAAACTCCTTAACACGTATCGCTTGCGGTATCATTTTGCAAATATGATCATGAATATGCCGACCCTTTCCCTCTAAATCAACCGTCTCGTCAACCCAGGAAGCAATATCAATTCGATCCGGTACTGTTAACCATCTCAGCTACCTCCCTACCTCCTCGTCCCCTGCCATAAGAGAAAAGGAGATAACCCTTTTCTCACGAGTCATCTTCTCCTTTTCACCAAAGAGCCTTCCTAGCACCCGCAACAGCCAGCTGGTCCGCCGCATGGTTACCAGGGTCACTAGCATGGCCCTTGACCCACTTGAACGTCGTCTTTCCGCCCGCCTTCTCACGCTCTTTCATCCTCTCGCGGATACCCTTGACGAGGTCCTGGTTCTTCACGCTCTCGCCGTTCGACGTCTTCCAGTCATTCTTCTCCCACGACGATGCCCACACCGTAGCGCAGTTTATGCTGTACTGGCTGTCAGTGATGATTTGCACGGCTTCATCGGCGTCGACGGTATGGAGGGCGCGGAGGATGGCGGTCAGCTCGGCGCGTTGGTTTGTTTGGACTTCGCCGTGTAGGCGTTCGGAGATGTTTCTAGATTAAGTGATAGAGCTTAGCATCGGATATGAGGAGCAAGGAAACAGTAAAATCTCGTGGAGAATATCATACCTTGTATCGCCGAGGCCGAAAAAGACACCAACTCCCGCCGCAGCACCGGCCCTACCATTCTTCAAGCTCGACCCATCCGTCCAGATACTCAACACGCTTTTTCCCTTTTTCTTCTTGACTTCAGACAGCTCCTCAACTTCAAGCCTCTCACTATCATCATCGACCTCATCTGACTCCTCGTCGCTCTCGGCGTCGGACACCTCCTCGCCCAGGGCGGCAATCGCATCAGCATCACCCCATTCCTTGATAAACGCCACCGCCTCCTCGCGCGTGGGGAACCTCTTATACTTAGGACCCTTCTGACCCTTAATCGCCTTGCTGGCTTGGTCCCAGTCCGTAAAGATCCCCGTAAACGCTCCCTTGGCGACCGCGTAGAACTTTGGTGGCTCGGTGGGGCTCGTGGAAGACTTGATCTTTTTACCCGCGACGAATGCTTGGGCTTCTTCTAGGGAGAGGAAGGATTTGTCTGTGAAAGAGAGAAAAAAATGTTAGTGTCTAGGCTTGATATCACACTCAGCAAAGCTGTCCCAGGGACCTCCTCTTCTCTCTCCTTCCCCCCGCGGAATCGACCTACATGAAGCGCCTTTGAAGCCAGCCGTCTGCGCCTGGCACTCCTCCCACGTCCGATAAACCCCAGGCCTCATCCCAATCCTCACGGCGTAAAACTTCTGCATGGCGGAGTCCGTCTTGCGCTTCTTGCCCGGTACCTGGGAGCCCGATGATACGAGCGGTCGTTTCCTAGTGGAGGACATCGTTTCTAGAAATATCCACGCGTCGGCTCCTCGTTCTTGTATGTGTAGATCGACTGACGTAACTAGACTTCTTGCCAGTGCTTCGGCAACGATCGCGGCCCTCCTACATGCAGACTGGAGCATGCAGCTCACCTCCCGCGGCTGATCCGGGTATGCGTGGGAAAAAGCAAGTGGCGGTAAAGATCGGGGAGGGGATATTCGGTGAGCGTTCGTGGTTTCGTGGGGGTAGGCTGGTCGTATCAAGAAGATTTGTTCCTATGGAACTTTTTCTTGTTTTCTTTCCCTTGACAGTATCGATCTTCACGGAACTCTGCACCTGGACGGTTCCAACCACAGAGGACCGTAGAAACACTCCTAAGTTCGTGAATTAAAGAGAGACACGCTCTCGTTCCTCGTATACGAGCTGCACCTCTTTATGATGGTTTGTCTGAGGCAAGCAGGTCGAAAAAAGAGGGCCCACGCGGAGGGCGGCAATGTCGGATTGGATACGCGTCGTCACGAGAGGAGCGGGGGCGGTTTGGGGAGCCAAGACTGCACGAAAGAGAAAGGGGAAACTAGTAAGAGCTGCTTTTTCCTGGTGTTTCAGTTTTCCCGTCTCCTTTGTTTGCCCAGTTGGATCTTTTTCTGTTCGCAGATATGGGCGATGGGGTTGGAATCTCAGATGCTGTTTGTAGTAGGTGCCAGAGGCAAATTTTGGGGGGAAGCTTCAGGGAGCTTTTGTCCGAGGGAAAGGCGGCACTGGCTAAGACCAGCCGGAAACGGGAGCCCCGCAGACCCAGAAATCAGTGGGTAGCGCCTGACTCTAAGTCTATAAGAAAGAAATCCGCGACAGGGGCGGACAAGGAAGACTACGTAACGTATTGTCTGAATCAAGACAGGTTAAAAAAAAAAATACAGCTGAAATTTCGAGGAGGTGAAATTTGGAGAGGGGCTCAAGTACGAAGTAGTGTTTTCGTATCCGACTCTTATGAAATGGAGAGTTCGGAAAGATTGAGGAGAAATGGGAGGGACTTGGAGGGAGCATGGGGGGGATGGGACTCTCGGCCACCCCCCTCTTCCGCGTCGTGGAGTTCAAGAGAGGAGAGAAGGGGGGGAGGCTAGAGCTCGCCCGACTTGTATTGATGTGTCCTCACAATCCTGAAGCCGTCAAACAACCCCCTCTTCCGCTTCCTTGTCGATTCCCCATCTTCCCTCTTGTTTATGTGCGTGCCATCCTCGTCTCTTCATTCTTGGAGCTCTCTCACTTGTCCCTCTCCCCGCCCCCCAGCCCCATCTCGGTTTTCTTGACAAAAAACATCGAAAACTAACACCGAGATACGTGCCTCTATCTGAGTCATGGTCACCCCCGCGTCACTGCCTCCTTGGACTTCCACTTGACCACCCTTACCTCCCCCCTTCAAAACCCACCACCCACCACCCGCCCACGCCAGCAAATAAGACCCGCCTCATTTCCACCCACGGAGAAATGCATCAGGATAACCCCCCCTCCCCCTCTTCCTTACAACTTCAGTCCTTGTCCATGATGGCGGAGCAGTTTTAACCTGAACTTCAGTAGATCTATAACCCCGATAGGGAGTGCTTCCATATTCTTGGCCCAGAAAGATAGAGAGACCTTGTTCACCAGGGAAAAGCAGCAAAAAGCGCGACGTAGTTTCTTGAAAGCTGGTAGACAAGGTTTCTGATTGCCAAAAATAGCAACCAATACCTTCTTTGTTTTGATCCAGCCTGCAGAGGATCTTGTGCTCCCATCAATGATCTCTTTGATGGAGGATCTAGCTCCAATCCGAAAAATCAATGCCGGAAGCGGGGGTTTGCGGCTAAAAGTGTTGGTGTGTTGGCCAATGATCTCCGAGCTGACGACGAACTTTCTTCTTCTCTCTCTTTGCTTCTTGGCGTAAACATTTCCTGTTCAGTTTCAGTCTCACTCTACCTCGGCATAGAATTGTTGCACGGAGGAGAAAGAGGAAATGGCATTTTGTGTTCTGTCTCTTCTCATGGACCTATTCCTATAAACATAAATATCAGGTTTAACTGATATTTAGAAATTTCACAAGCAATATGAATGTAAGCAAGCCTTCTCCCAGGCCGACCTGTCTCAGGTCCAAGTCCCTCTTTGTGGAAAGTTCTTAGCAGAAATTATGTTCAGCTTGCTTCAACAAAGAACACATGCTACCTGAAGTCTGATTCGTTAGTATTCACTTCCTGTAAACGTCTACTTCTCATTCGTGCTACAAGATTACACTCATCACAACAAGCCCGAAAACTCTAGTGCAGTTGTTGAAGATGTTAGTTATTGCGGAGAATACCTAGAACTAAGGAAGCTTCTCGATCACCCCCACTCCCATCTCATATATCAAGCTCCACTAGAAGAGACCGAAAAATAAGACTCTGCTGTAACCGAATATGTGAAGAATGGGTTCGCATCTGCCATCGATGTCGTCGAAAAGCTGTTCCCTTAACCCTCAGTTTCTAACTTGAGCAGCTTAGGGGACTATCTAACCCCCCATCCAGCATGCTCTCTCAACCAATATCTCAACAATCTTCCAAAAAAGCCCTCGGAAACAGGCTATCAAAATGCATTGATGAATCCCTTGGAAACGCCGTCGCATGACAGATGATGTGCCTTCGGAAAAGGAGAAAAAGAATGCGTCGCAAGACATGCTTCGAAAGGACTTGAGAACCGCACTGCCGTATGTAAATGCTCACTCACGCTTCCCCAGGATGGGGCTGAGCTGAGTGGGAAAGAGAAACAACGTGGCCGAAGAAAACGCGAACCTAGCGAGTAGGATTGGCAGGGGGACACAAAAAAAAAACGTGGGGGTTAAAATCATCCGATGCAATGCGGTGGCTGTTCCGATCAAACGTAGAGTATAAGTAAAAATCGAAGGGCAGCGGCCACGAGCCCTGCCCCTAAGCATGCACAAAGCGGTCAATGGGGGGAAGAGGATCCAAGTCCGATCCAGGCTCCCATTCCCAGGCGAGGAGACTCCAGTTGAGCTCCCGTCGCCAAAATAGCCCCAACCCATCGCCCGCCGAACCCTCGGGCACGTCCGGCAGATCTTGACCCCGGACTTCCGAACAGAAGCCCCCGGTGAGAGTGTGTCGCTGGGCAAAGACAACTTTGCCCATGCGAGAATGAAGGATACCCATAGAGCACTGCACGCAGGGCTCATGTGTAAGGTATAGCTCCAGCCCATGACATAGGTAGCCATCCGGATTTGGGTGATCCTCTTGATATGCGGAGTGTTCCTCTTCTAGTAGGGGTCGGTCCTGGAAGGGGTCGAAATCTAGGTTGGGGTCTTCGATAGGTCGACCAGCCGCTCGCCGTTCATGACGTACCAGTTTCTGGGCCACCATGCTTATGGCCCTCAGAGCGGAATGCGCCATTGGGTTGCCGGTGGCTGATTTGGGAACATCCCCAGCCCATCGTGCATCTCCGGCGACGCCCAGGATCTGAGCCCTGCCCTCACTGCGCTGAACGATGACGGCGCCAATAGCTTCTCCAATGCCCGACTCCTGGGCCCGTCGGGCGACGCGGTAAGCTACAGCCATCCATAGAGCAGTGTCATTCTTAATCTCTTCGGTTGCTCGAGATATCAGACTGGGGTGAGGTCCGAGAGGGTTATTCTTGCGGTACACCGTCGGCCAGAACTGTGACGACCACATCGCGGCATGGATCTGTGAGCTTGGTGGGTTGGCAGGGACCGTGACTTGGGTCAGGAATTTGTCTTCCATTCCGTCGAAGGCCGCCAAAGTCTTGCACACCTCCTCCTTTTCAATCAACTTAACCTCGCCGATGACAATGTAGACCCATGAGGACTTGCCCGTATGGATCTGCCTTCCCACCTCGTTTTCATTCATGAACTGGGTCTTGAGATGGGCAGGAAGATCGGACGGCTTAACGACTTTACGTAGATGGACCATGCTCTTAACTCGGTCTTCAGGAAGAAACTTGCGCAAGAGGCTGTATGGAAGAGGGCTATGTTAGTATATTTCTCCTGCGAGTGTCGAAGAGATCCACCGAGGTCCGAAGTATTCACTTCAGGTGAAAGAATCAGCATAACTGCTAGCTTTCTAACTTACTTAATAACCTCATTAGTACACTTCGTCGGCACACGGGTGACGTAGACTTGGTCAACTGTGTGGTCTTGCTGAACTTCTAGTGTCGTTTTGAGCGGAATCAAAATGCCCTTCTTGATGGTCTTGACGTCCATGTCGTTGATGAGGGGATTGGGAAGGATCTCGACGGGCCCAACAGGCCCAAGAAGAGGCTTTTCAGTGCTGGCAATAGTTACCGTGTTTGCCGTCACGGCCGGAGGCTCGGGATACATCGGCAGGGAAGCCGGCCTGCCTTGGGACTCGGGGCGAGGAAAGTTGACGACAACGCTTCGGTTGATCGTGCCTGTAGAGGCACCCTCTAGATAGGCGGAAGATCCTGGCGACTCCATGGCTGGGATTGCTTGGATGTTGTCCCTATGGAAAGAAGTCAGTCGCTTTCCAGCTAGTTACATCCGCACCAGGGGGTACCGCCGCGGCGCCCAGAGAGTGAGGGATTTCGAGGCTCCAGAAGGAGGGAAGCCTTACTCATACATGAATATAAAAAGTCTTCGCGAAGCTGCAATTTGCTGGTTTTTGATAGAAATTTCGTGGATCCGAAGAGTCGCGATTTCCTACGTGTCGATTCTTAGGGAGGAGAGTAGACCGAACCGGGGGTAGCTGGCCCAGCAGGCACCCGAAGTGATCGGATTGAGCCGACCAAGAGGTGCTAGCCTTGTCTAGCTGCTGGGCTCAGCTGAGATGTCGAGGACGATGGTGAACAGTCAAGGCGCCGGCTTGTATCTAGACACCTCGCTAGGGACATGGAGAATCCCCGGAGGGGTACGAGGATGTGTAGGGAATGTAAAGAAGGGCAAAAACGTGCCGGAGAAAGCAGATATGAGAGGCACAAGGTGTTTTTAGACCCTTCTGGAAAATGGCAGGGAGATGTAAATAAAAGACTAAACTTGAAGTGATGGACTGTGTAGATGAAAGGGAAGGTGAGGTTGTGTAGAGTGGATACCTCTAGTTTTCCGTGGAAAAATTTACAGACGCTAACAGCCCAGGCTCGTTCCTTCCAGAACAATTCCATCTTCAAGATGCAGTAACTTAAACTTCACAGCCAAAATCACCAAGGGAAAGTGTGGAAAGAACAAGCAAAGCACAACACACAAAGAGCAAGCTTTTGTCTCTCCTTCCTCAATTGTTAAAAGAAACCGAAGCATAAAAAGAAACAGAAACAGAAACAAGAACAAAAACTAAAAAGAACGAAAGAAAAGACAATAATTACAATGGAAAATGCAATCCTAAGGCCACGATTATTTCCTCCCAGCAGAGAGTCAAACACCCGCGGCGCATCGGGTTCGAGGATGGTTTGAACACCTTTGAGAGACAAACATTTTGACTAATGTAAATGCCAACGGTTTGAGAAGGCATCGGGGCCCTTTCTGTGTGTCTGCACTTGGTTTATTAACCTGGCATTGATTCACTCACGACACCAGCATTCATATGGACAATCAACGAATCGTCTACTTCGTACCTTTGTAGATGCCGCCTGACACAATTATACTTAGGCATCGGTCGCCACCAAGGACGACGATGAGCAAGCAAGGCTGTCTTTTGAATAGTCGGTCCACGAGCAAATTGCATTGTGATGCCCTTCAATGTATCTTTCCCATCTCCGGGTCTCCTCCAGTGCTTCATCATTGATCAACGCTCGTGACAATCTCAAACAAACTTTAAAGATTCAAGCGTCTTCGAATACCTAGCCTGGTCCTCGAAAGCGAGCCTCAAAGGGGTATGGCGATGTGACGATGCGGTTATTGGCTTCGTAGTCTTGAGGGGCCCGACGATTGGTGTGAGCCTCAATTTTGTCATGACCGGCTGCCACCCCTCGAGGTCCTCGCGACTAACCTGGAAGAGATCGATCCTGGCCCACCTAGTCTTGCCATTTACGAATTCACCATTGTATAATATACTTTGCACTGTTGTGCACCGCGAGGCCTGCCATGGGGCAGCCCCCTCTACTAGTCGCAGTATTGATCAGTTAGCAAATGCCGTTGAGGCCTACGCCTGTTTCAAGCCAGTATCACCTCCTTCACCCTCTGACGATTAAGGAGGCGGAGTTTGCGCCTAGGCAATATCCATTTCTTGGTTCATTCACCGAGGTGCCACTCAAAGTGCAACTGTCCATGGAAACCATGGTGACGACGATGGGGGACGACTTGGCGGGATTGTACGAAGTAAGATGGGACGAGGCTCTGTGGGGAAGCCTCTCAATTCGCTTGTCAGCGTCGCGTACGTGGCCGGAATGCCGGGGTTCCTTCTCCGAAGGCTTCTACGGGATTTCTTGTTTGATAAAGACGCGATGGATGGAGGAAAAAACTTGACTGTTTGAGGACGACACTACCCTACGAACTACACCACAGTCCTCCGTCTGAGTTTCTTTTCATGAAGCTAGCATTAAAGTGGCACTAGGCTCGAGGGATGGGCGAGCTCTAGCTCCGGGAAGCGGGCAAATGAGACGGATTGTATTCATCAACGCTCCATTAGGAATCTGATGGAGGGGTCGCTACTAGTGCCAACCCTTCGCCGATATCGTCTGGGTGGGATGGAATCAAATGCGATGGGAAATACAAGAGTAATCGGCACATGCTGACAAGAGGGGTGGAGAGCTCAGAAAAGAAGTTGGTTCTCACACACACACACACACACACTCACTCACTCACTCACTCACACACACACACATATACTATATGCAGGGGATAGATGCAAGAGAAGGAAGGCCAATTCCTTGCTCGATGATTGCTCGCACTCTTGTTGATTTCTCGACCAGAAAGGATGGATTGGATGTCTTCTGCATCGCCCACACCCCAAACTGTGACGGGAGATGCAGCCGATGCTGTTTGCTGCAACGCAACTCGATGGAACCCTGAGGCAACACTGGACGAAGTGGGTTCTTTAGTGTCGGTCGCATTTTTAGTGTGCCCCAACTTGAGAGAAGCTGCTCCAACTCCACTGCTTCGTACGAAGTTTCGTCTCTGGCGTATCTTAATCGCACACCATGCCGTGGAATATCCCACTCTGCCCCGCCATCGAAGGAGTTGCAATCGTGTCTTTCTCAGCAAGTTTTGCCATCTGATGGAGGTGAGGAACTCTGCAGAATACCCCCCAAATAGATTGATAATACTTGCAGCAAAATTTGATGGAGGTTGCACGAAGGAAACGATAAAAAAAAGCGAACCAGGACTTGGTAATGCACTTACCACATACCATTATCATTCTGGAAGGTTCAAATGTTATCGTTGATTTTCGTACAATTTCCAGGCGCAGGAGCTTGGCAAATCTCTGCCCCTCCAAAGCCTTCGTGCCCATTACGTCACGTTTTTAATTCGCGGAGATGAGAAACTCATAACAGGGAGGAGGGGAAACCCCCCCCCCCCCCCCCCCCCAAAAAAAAAAAAAAAAAAAAAAAAAAAAAAAAAAAGATACACTGCACATTACTTGTGAAGGTGGCTGACCCGCGCGCTTTCGATAAGGCCTTAAAAGATATGTCATTGAAGAAATGAGGATGGCTCCAGCTGAATGCTGTTGTCTGCACCTTGGCGACCCAGCAGCAGCCATCTTGGGATTAGCAAATGAGGGACTCATCTGACCTGTTATGTGGCAAGAATGCCCAACTCAGATTAGAACCAGATGCACTAGACGCTATACGGGTATCCCGCTCCCACGCGACGATGTCTCTTCCCCTTTTGACTTTTTGACGTCGTCCTCCATAGGTGGGAGGTCGCATCGATATTCAACATCCCACGAAGCTCGGAGGTGGGTTGCTTGGGGGTCATACTCCACGTTCAAAATGCGGGGGCAAAAAGTTGTAATCGTTATGAGGTTGTCGTCGCATACGATAGAAAACATCGAAAGTTGTCCCAACCCCAAGGCCAATATTTATCCATGGTGTTGAGAAGGGGCGAGAGGAGGGTATGAAAATGGAGGGTGTTATGAGGTCTGCCTTGGCGTGCCGTACTATCTACGAAGTACGCCCCTCCCTTCACCATACATACCTCCATACCTCCTCCAAGGGGCAGAAAAGAAGTGAACAGAATGACCCTCAAGACCTGGCAAGACCCCATACTTTGCAAATCGCACTACTACTTAGTAGTTAAGGAGGAGCCTGGGTAAAAACCCTGCTCGTGCCGTTTAGGCGAGACTAGCCACGAGACCAACCCCGGATAGGAAGCCGAATTACCAGTCGGCTCCACGCTTGAGTGGGAGCTGGTGTCATTTTATGGATGCGGTTAACTCTAGTTTGCCCACAGACTAGCAACACACCGCATCGCGGCGGGCCACAAGTAGTTTACGAAGTCGAGAATGTCCAGTGTCAAGGGATCGTCAAGGGATCCAAATGTGGGATAAACAGTTTTGATACGACCTACGGAGTACATACAAGCACGCTAGTGGGGGATAAAAGGAGTCGGCGCGACATCCCCGATGCAAGGCAAGGCCCTTATAAATCTTAAAAGACGAACAATTCTTAGGTCTTGGCCCTCATCTCGGGATCGGTGGAAGGTTATTAGCAGTGTATTATTCCCCAGATCAACGGATGCATGGATCCTAAGGAGGATATTGAGGTCAATATCCCGTCTCTTTGGCTTTTTCGCCTCCCCCGTAATCCGTAATTGCACCGCGTCGCTTAATTTAGCTGCAGTTGTAGCTTCACTTTTTGAGGAAAGCAGCATTCTGACCTCGCAGAAACGCACAGAGCGGCTTACACCTGCTTGCATCTTCTGTCGACTCTGCATTTCTAGCTACGGGGGACGTGAGGCCATGGTGCCGCGAGGAAAGGCAGGAGGCAAAAAAAGTCTTGGAATGCCGGCGATCCATCCTTGCTTCGGATTTCGGGGCTGGCTGGATGTGTCGGAGAGTTGTACGGAGTCGTGCTGGCAAGTTTCGTTGCTTGGGATTCATGGGATTCCGGAAATGCTGGAAGTGCTGGTTTGACTCATTCTGCAGACCCATCGATCCATCAAGTCTCCACTACCCGCTGCTTCGACTTCGTGTGCTACGCAACAGTGGTCGCCGAAGTCGAGGGAACAAGCCAACAGGCTAGGGTGCACGTTGAATACACAGGTACTTCGAGATGGTAATAGCGTTCGTCCAGTGGATGAAGTACATATACCCCACTAATTACCAGCGCATTCATCGACAATCGTTCCAGTTCCACCAGTGAAAACTTGGAGAATTACTTCGTAAATGGTTTTTTTTTCCTCATTCGTTTGTCACCCTGGTCCTTGCTTTACTTTCCTTTTACCTGCTTCCCCCTTTTCTTCTCTCTCGATGATATCGACAGCCAAGCAAAATAGTAATCTACAAGGAACACTCAGACTCGGATGATAATAATGTCTGACAATGCAGTAATAACAGTCCCTGGTGCAAAGAGTGGAGAGAGGGGAAGCTAAATCCTTGGTTCATGATACTCATAATACATACTTCATTCCTACTTCGTATCCCTTTGGGCTGCATATCCATGTTCGTCTGGTAGCCAAACCAAAGTAGCGGTACAAATCTGCACTTTCTGATTGCGGCTCTCTGTCCCACCCTCCAAGTCACCGAGACGGGCGCTCCGGCTGCGTCACAGCTTTCCAAGTCAAACGTCCAAACTCCAACGCCGCCACCGCCGTCGCCGCCGAGTCTGCCGCTCATTGTGTGTGTGTGTGTGTGTGGAAAAGAGGACAAACTTGATTGCAAAAGAGTGCGTCAGAGGGAGAGTCAAAAAAAGAGCCACTGGCGGCCAAGTTTTCTCCCACGCGGAGCCGGACCAGGGCGGTTCCTCTAAAAGTCCCTCCAAGCCTCGCTGCCGTCGTCGTCTCTGATCAACCAGACCATTTCTCTTCATTTTCTCCGTTCAATCAGGCCATCTGCCGCCTTGCCATCAATTGATCGCGAAAACCTGACGAGAGGTTAGCGAAAGCAATTGGTCCCCTTTTATTCTCCCAGTTGTCCCAGTTGCTGGTTGACCCTTTATTTTCATGTGCATTTTACATTTTCCGACTGTCCACTGCCTCGTAAAAAAATTATATTGGAATCGACCTTCCCTGTCTGCCAAGTCGCATCGATACCCGACCGGTTGGCTGAAGTTCATTAACTGGGAGCCTGCGACGGCCGTCTCCCGAACAAGGTGGTAGCATTGCGCTGATGCGATCACCTTATTGCAGCCCCATTCTCTCGGTCGTTCATCTCAGACGGTGCTCAGATCAGCCCAGGCGGTGCTGAGCCAGGCTGCTAAGCAAATAGAATTACAGGACCAAGGCACCACTGCACAAGGTTGGCAGGAGCAACGATACAGGTCTCTCTCATTCGTACGAAGTATTACGACGTTTAGCCCCTCCTCGGCACACCTTCCACCTTCGCCAGGCAAGGCAACCTCCGTCCTCCGACAAGAGTGCCACCCAAGAAAGAAAGAAAGAAAGCCAAGACTATCAGCAGTACGAAGTACCGTCAGCCATTTTTGCCGCCACGCCAACCCAGGCAGAGATACCGAACGACGTCAACTGGGCGTGCACACCATAGGTCCACAAATCCACGGATGCGCACTTGATACGACGCTGTCCTCTTTCACTCCCTTTCACTCCTATTTTACTGTACACGCCCCTAGCAACTCTCTTCCAAGCCGCCGCGCCACCCCATATTAGACTTGAGCGGCCCCAACCATATACGACGCTGCTAGTACGAAGTAGGGCACCATACGCATCAAATCGAATCGTGCCAGGGTCAGAATCGGCTACTTCTGCGAACTCAGTGGGACCAGCGACCGACGGTACAGACGGAACAGCCAGGCTAATAGCACCATTGTTCCCACAGTTTCCACGGCGCTGCTGCCTTATCCCAGCCGGTTTTTGAGGCTACAGTTGTACTGGAGTACAACAACTAGCGTACGACTAGTACATCGATACCCACATCCAAGTCCCACACCTCTGCGGTGACTCGACACTGACTTGATCATTAATGTCCGGCTTTACTGCTGCACTCCCTGTGGCGTCTCCTTCCCCAGGTATGTACGGAGTATTTACTAGGCCTTGTACCATTTTTCGTTGTCATTGTTCCTTGTCACTCTCTTCATCATTGTCCTCTGTATTATCCTTGACACAGTTATTGTCATTCTTTCTTTCTTCCTCTTGTCATTTGTATTGATCTGCTGGATCAAACGTAGTGGACAATCCATCCTTCAGTCCAAAGAACACACTTGGATAAAATCCCACACTTCGCCTCCCAAACCCACACCCACCCACACAGCTCCTACTTTCCCTTCCCCCAAACAACGATCACACCAACAACAAACTAACCCAAACTCTTTCAACCATTAACTTTTGACTACAGATCTTGGTCGTGTACAGGCCAAGCAATCTCAACTAGCAAAACAGGCTATGACTGGAAAAGTAGCAACTGGTTTTTCACCGTTGCAGTCGCCCATCCACTTTCAACCCAACAACTACCATGACCTCGATGCACATCTTGTTCGTCATGGAGGCGACGACAACATGAATCCCCCAGCATCAGATATGCCACCAACACCCACAGAGCCAGCTCCAACTTCAAAGCCCGATATGCCACCTCCTCCATCAATCACAATGCCGGTCCCCACTCCAGCGATGCCAGCTCCTGTGCCCATGAAGGGTATCCATGACATCCATGGCCATGGCCCATTTGCCCATCTCTATGATTACCATGGGCTGAGCCAAACAGAACCCTTCCCACCTTACTCTACGAGCCACCCATCAACTGCCCCAGGTTCACCAAGGTTGTTGTAAGTCTCATCCTCCCATTTTCTTCTTCTCTCATCTGCTTTGGGGGTCAGAGTTCATCTCCCTTTTGATATTGAATTACCCCTCATTGTCTTCGTTAAAACTCCTTGCAGAACACAGTCCAAGCTAACAAACCTGCCTCCTTAGCCTGACGAGGTCGAATTCTGGCCATACGCCACGCATCCGGCCCCATGCGACGACCTTGAACATCCCTGGAATGACTCGCTCCAGGGCTTCCCCCGATGGAAGGATCCCCGACCGTGATGTCGCCTCCAAGCTTGTCGTCGTTATGGTGGGCCTACCAGCTCGTGGCAAATCCTACATTACGAAGAAGATACAGCGATATCTCGCGTGGCAACAGCACAACACCGAGATCTTCAATGTGGGCAATCGGCGCCGTGTTGCTGCGGGCATAGCGACCTCGCCGAACCCGCCGGAGCCAACATCAACGTTGACGCCCCCCAGCGGACCCGAACAAGCCGCTGCCATTTTGTTGAATGGCGTTCCCGCGCCACTCCCCGAGCCCACTTCCCTTGACCTGGATGCGCCGAATCTGGAGAAGGAGGAAGCGGATGAATTGAAGGACCAATCAGCTACCTTCTTCGATCCCAAGAATGAAGCTGCGGCCAAAGTCCGAGATCAACTGGCTTTGGATACTCTTGACGAGCTTCTCAACTACCTTCTTCGACAAGGCGGCTCCGTTGGTATTCTCGACGCAACCAACAGTACCATTGAGAGGCGCCAGCTGATTGTCGATCGTGTCAAGGCGCGAGAGCCAAAGCTCGGCATTCTCTTTATTGAGAGTGTCTGCACAGATAAGGCTGTGAGTATCTGAATATGAACCCTTTTCTCCCCATTTTCAACGAATTCCTCTGATTTACTGACTATGTCTAAAACAGCTTCTCGAGGCGAATATGCGCCTAAAGCTTTCCGGACCTGACTACAAGGACAAGGATCCCCGCAAGTCGCTTGAGGACTTCCGAAAACGGATTGAAGCCTACGAAAGCGCGTATGAACCACTCGGTGAATATGAGGAAAAGGAGGATTTGCAATACATCAGCGTAAGGCGGCCTTTCTAAACAAATTCTTGGGAATGAGCTAACCCCTTTGCTTCGCAGATGATCAATGTGGGCAGAAAGGTGATCCACTACCACCTCAGAGGATTCCTCAGCACCTTGATTGCTGGGTATCTCACTACCTTCAACCTCTCGCCTCGGCAGATCTGGATCACTAGGCATGGACAGAGCGAGGATAATGTCAAGGGAAAACTCGGCGGTGACTCGCCGCTCACCGAGCGCGGCCGCGCGTTTTCCCGTGCTCTGTACAACTTCATCACTTACCAGCGCAGGGCTTGGATTGTTGAACAGCAAGATAACATGGCAGCTGCATCATTCCCTCCTCAGCCCGGCGACTTGACCCCGCCCTATCCCGAATACAATCGCGAAATCGATGAGAAGAACTTTTGCATTTGGACGTCGATGCTGCAGCGAAGTGTCGATACGGCACAGCTCTTCGAGGCAGATGATGATTATGACGTGAAGAATTGGGAGATGCTTAACGAGATCAATTCGGGCCAGTTCGAGGGCAAGACGTACGATGAGATCGCCCGAGACTACCCCGAGGAGTACCGCAAGCGCATCACCGACAAGCTCCACTACATTTACCCCGGCGTTGGCGGCGAGGGCTATCTTCAGCTTATTCACCGCATGCGCGATCTTGTTCGCGAGATGGAGCGGATTTCCGATCACGTCCTCATCATCGGCCATCGGTCGATTTGCAGAGTTCTGATGGCGTATTTTATGAACCTCACCCGTCACGATATTACTGACCTCGACGTCCCGCTTGGCATGCTTTACGCCATTGAGCCGAAACCGTACGGAATAGCGTTCCATGCGTACAAGTACAATGAGCAGAACGGGTGGTTCGACGAAGTCCCCAACTACACGCCACACCGAACGGACCGCTACGATGGTAAGGATTAAGATGGTAGTCCTTCACCGTTCGGCAAGGTCTACTCGAAATCATGACACTTCTTTACCTTGTGTGCGAAAAACTACTCGCATATTTACTTACCTTTTTCTTTGCGCGCGTTTTACCAATCACTCTACTCTACACCGGCGTTATCGTTTATTTCTCTTTTCTCGGATTCGTGGTTTAAGGCTTGGGAAGACCTGGGAAGCATGACGGCTGCTCTTTTATCTTCGACTCTAGAACGACGGCGGCTTTCATCTCTTTTATGACTGCTGTGATTTCGTTTCTCGATTTCCTCTCTATGCCGGGCATTCTGGCATGGCATGGTCTGGTCCTCTTGGCGCACACCGCTTGCGCCTGCCGCTTGTTTCGTGTTTTTACTGTTATCATTTTGTTCTGCTTTCTTCTTGATTTGTTTTTTGTCCTCTTATTTCCTGTTTACAGGCTCGTTATGGAGTTGGGGGCAAACCATCATGCATGACCAAATGGTTCTTATACCCGGAAGATCGATAACTGGCATTGATGTCTCTGCCTCGATTCTTTCCAAAGCAAATTCAAATTCTCAGGTCTTTAGGGAAATTCAAAGGAAATGGCGGGATTCGGTTTTACAACGGAACGGTTCAACAAGGAAAGGGGGGGTGGAAATCTCGGCTCTGTTCTTCAAATGGTTTCTAAACTCCCCACGGATTCTTCTCTTTTTCTTTTTCTTTCCTTCCGATCTTGTTCTTCTAGACAGAGAGTCAGCAAAAGACTTTTTTTTTCGCGTGAGGGTTGGTCTGGTCTGGTCTTTTTACAAACTTACAGATAGATTGCATTTCGAGGCGAGGTTAGACGAAAAGAAACGACTTGATACCCTGGCGCATTTTATAGAGTTTCTTCCCCCTTGGGATCGGGGGATTTGTTGGCTCTTTCGATTTTTTTTTTTTTTCTTTCTCTCTTCTTCCCTTTTGCGATGAATAACAGATTCTATTGCAAAGTGATTTTCCTGCATCTGGTTGATGATCTCTCGTCCCTTGCTAGGTTGTAGACTCGTAGAGGACAACATCACAATCATGTTGAGAAGGGGACCGTCCCTCGGAGAAGTTCACTGAACTTGAGAGTAACCGACAGCAGATGCAAGCATCTCCAGTAGATATAGACTTATAAGTGACGTTTCAGCTATAATCTATTTGTCTATCGTATTAAAAGAAGAAGCAAGGAAAGAAGCGACTGAAAAAGACATCGAAGGTGAGAGAACAAGGTGAAAAGGTAAGACGACAACAACAAACTCGACAAGGAAATCTAGGACAACCTCTATAAGAAAACCAACAACTGCGAATAGGAAGAAAAGCAAACAAAACCCAACCCAAAAAGGAATTCTCATCAAATGTGTGTCCACCTGGGGTCATTCTCAACTACCCCCAACAACAGCAGCAATAGTAACCATCTGCTGCATCCTCCTCCTATCAACCTCCTTCTTCATAACACAAACACAACTAGCAACAGCCAACCTCCTCATCTCCTCCTCCTCTCCCCTCTTCGTATCCCTCCACGACCCCAAATCCAAAAGTAAAACCCCTCCATTCCCAGCCGTGTGCCTCGTGGTCCCGGGGGTGCGGGTCTCATCGGAGCGCACGAAGCGGGCCACCTCTGCGACCACTGTCTCGGTGGGCTTGGAGGAGCCGGCCTCCGCGATGGGGAGGATGCGTTCGAGGATGACGAGGGAGTTGGCGCCGGTTTGTTTGCGTTCGGCGCGGGATGCGTAGCGCCAGGTGAATGTGCCCAAGGTAGGGGAGCGGAAGATGAGGGTTCTGTGGAGGGCGGATTTGGATTTGATGGCGATGGAGTTGGGGTTGCTTTCGTCTACTTCTTCCTCGCTTCCTTCTTCTTCTTCGTGTCCTAGGTTCTCATCGCTGTTGTGGAGAGTAATGATGGGCGGCTTTCCCGGCCCGAAACGGTAAGTAGTAGAGGCTAGAGGCGCAGCGGAGAGGTCCGAGCCAGGGACGAGCCGGCACGATCCAGAGCTACGGGCCTCGCGGACGGAGGTGTACAGCGGCTCCGTGAAGCGCGTGATTTGCGGATCGTGCGTGATGTCGTAGATGGGGATGGGGTCCGGGCGCGGAGGCGTGGGGAGTGACAGCGCCGGGTGGCCGATGCAGTCGATGCGGAGCTTCTGGGTGGGCGTGAAGGGTTTGTGGGTCTTGCTGAGGGGGGATGTGAAGGGGTCGGCGGTGGCGTCGGGGGAGATGTCGGAGTAGGACGGGGGGAGGTCGGTGGTGGATGAGGATGCGGAGGAGGCGGAGGCGGAGGCGGAGGCGGTGGTGGAGAAGGTGGTGAGTTCGTGGGCGATGGGGGTGTAGGGGGGTGCGGAGGAGGAGGAGGAGGAGGGGCGGATGATTTGTGCAGTGGCCATTTTTGGGAGATTATGTAGAGATATTGTTGTGAGAGTGTCTAGAACTTGATGGCTGGATTTGAGAGGAGATTTGATGAGATTTGATGTTTGATATTCACTTTTGTCGCGATAGATTCGTCGGCCAAGGTGTTGTTGCAGGTGGTTCTTCGTAGCTTGCAGCTTTTGGGCTCGGATGGGACAATTTAACGACTTCTCTTTAATGTTATCGATCTCAGTCTCGATGATCAGGTTGATTCTAGTGTGGTGTTGCGGTTCGTGATGCTTCAACATTGCTCTCCAAACCGCGAGCAGCATCCTCAATATATATCATCTCCATCATCGACATCGCCGGGATGCTCCTCCCAACTCCATCCCGACACAGCCTTAGCGGACCATCAAAATACGGCTAATACGCCAGTACAATATCACCCTGCCTCCCTCGAGTGAAACCCAAAGCTTAAGCTTCCTACAAGGCATGACCAAAAAATGGTAGTCTAGTCTCCCAGACCTGCGTCATACCGTCTCCAACGGCAATGAAAGAACGAAATGGAAGAACTAAAGACACAACCCAAAAGAGGCTTCTTCGGCATCACTCCGACAAATCAGGTGCAGCGTACTGAGGTACCATGTGGCTGTTCCTCCATTCTCCTTAGTGCGCCCAACCCCTTGCGCCGATCAACTGGGTGCTTCGCCCCGCTTCTGGAACAGAAGGAAAAAAAACCCGAGGAATACGGCGAGATTTTGGTGGGGTTCTTTTTGGGTTTCCCGAGGAGTACGACCCCAAGATGGGCCGTTTGAGGGTTGGGGGGGCTGTGCCCTGGGTTTGTTTAGGCTTTTGACATGACGCCTTTTGTTTGCGCCTTTTCCCTTTGAGGCTATGGCATTTTTACGATGAGTACGATGGCTAAGCCTTTGTGAAGAGATTCTTTTGATGGGGATGGTGCTGGGTGTTATATCCCCGAAGAGAGCGAGAATCATGGGAAAGGGGAGATTGTCCCCGCGAGTTGGATAATAGGGGTTTGAAGATTCAAGCGGGGTTGGATAACGAAACTTGAATAAAGTTGAGAGATTAATTGCAATGGCTTTCTGACCCAGTCAGTCCCATCCACGACTCACGATGTGGTCTCACATGTACGCCGGAGAATTTCCCCTGCCATCCATCTTTACCTGCACCTCTACCTTTCAGTATGCATTTCCTAGTGTTAGCTTGGGCCGAAGGCTCTTCAGGGCTAGGAAGAATGCGAAGGATACGAAGAAAACATGCAACAATACGTGTAGAGAGCTAGGGATTTGCATTACCGCCTATCCAGATAGGAGCTGCCTCGATACCTGTAGAGTAGTAAAATGATCGGGGAAAACAAAATCCAAAGATCCAACACCCAACTACCCATATCCACCAAAAGAGTCCGGATATTCCTTTATTCCCCCATCATTTTGTGCATAAGACACACGTTTGATATATCTCTTTCCAAAAGCCAGACACCAGTAACAGAGCCCAAGCCAAACCCAACTTCCTCCACCTTTTTGAGATATTCCACACAATTCCAAAACCCCCCGGCCCGATCTTCCCAGAAAGACTACCTCGTCTTCCCAAAGAAAGTAATATCCCGATCCAACTGCTCCTCCACCCACATCGGCCACGTATTATACAACCGATGCTCAAAGTCTACCTGTCGATTCAGATACTTGAGCCACCGCGACAGGCCCGGGTCGATGGCGTCCTGCTTGCCGCCGCCGGCAGGCCGCGTCGCGCGTGCCATCTCCTCGACCTCGGTGATGAAGGCCATGATCTGCTTCAGGGCGATCCAGTGCGTGGCGAGGAGGACCATGACTTGGTTCGAGGGGTCGATGATGCGCCGGAACTTGTCGTGCGGGAGCATCATCCACCAGCCGTAGTGTCTTCGTAAGGCTTTGTATGCTAATAGAATGGGAAAAAAAAAAAAAGAAATAGGGTTAGTCCAGCCTTGCACAGCGAAGCGGCAACTGCCGAGAAAGAAAACGAGAACTCACCATCGAACGACGACGTAAACAACTTCTGCACCCAATCAAGCAACAAGTCATGATACTCAATCTCCACCTCATCAAAACACAACGGCCTCAAATTCTGAATCGCCACAAGCGCCATATCGGACCACTCCGTCTGAATCAGCGGTAAATCCTGCATAAATGGCGCCAGCAGATTCTCGGCATCCTCGTTGACCATGTTCGTGAATATGGGGCTGACGCCCTTCATCCACATCTGCATGCACACGATGAGGATACCGCGCACGAAGGCCATGAACTCGGCCATGCCGTCGTCGAGCTGCACCGACTGGAACGTGAGCGCGAAGCAGGTGGCCACCATGGCGTTGGACTCGTCCTGCCGCACCTCGGTGGTCCGCGACATTTCGGAGAGGCGCTTCTTGATGGCGCGGATGGCTTTCAGACGGTGGGCCATGGCGAAGGTGAGGAGGGAGGGGTCTTGTTGCATGAGGTCGGAGGCTGCGAGGCCGAGAAGCGCGTGCATCAGGTATTCATGCTGGAGACATAAACAGGTTAGAAAAAAACTTGCCCTCGGAGAGAGAGAGAAGGGGGGAAAGGAGTTTGCACAACCTCTTGTGATAAGCATGGCACCTCATGCGTCCATACGCTCTCGTTGGCCACGGGTACGGACGGGTAGCACTTGAGCAGGAAGTGTTGGAAAAACCTCATGTCCTGCAAGCTGAAGAGGGGAATCTGGTGATGAGGCTGGTGCACAATCTGCGGCATCGCTGGGTATTCACACTTCAACCCTGTCTTTACGCAATGCCCGCAAGCAGGCTTCGTCTCTTGGCACTAGACGTGCGACGTTAGCTGCCCGTTTCCTACATTTCGATGGCTTCCGTTCTTTCCATGCAAAGGTTGGTATGTTAGGGATAGTGGGAGGCAAGCTGCCCCACCCCCAATTGGCCTGTCACGGTTCGTGATGAGATATTCAAAAAAGAAAGGCAGACAGAGAGGGCAAGAAAAAAAAAAGAAAGAAAACAGAATGGAGGTGGGTGTAGGGTATACCTTGATCCTTCGCCGCTTGCAATTGAAACATCCTCTCCGGCTCTTCGTATGTCCCCTCCGCTCATGCCTCTGCTTCTGGGTCGGCCGCCTCGACACCTCCGAGCTCCCGGGGTTCGACGAGCTCTCCCCGGGCGACCCAGCCACGGTCGGCGTGGAGGGTGACCGATCCAACGGCGGCGCCAAGTCCATGGCATCCTCGCGTAGAAAGGCTCCATAGTCGAAGTCGGTTGTTTCCTGAAGAGAGTTCATGGTTGCCTGAGGAGCTTTTGCTTCGCCTGAATTCTCTTCTTTTTCTCCTTTCGGATATTTCTTCTTCTTCTTTCTTTTCCTTTCTTTGATCTCCTCCTCCCGTTTCTGGCAGGAAATGTTGGCGCAGGGTGGGGTTCCAACAGGGTTTCTGCTGGGTGAGGTGAGATTGAGATTCCCGCAAAAGCTTGGTTAAATCGCTGCCTGGTGTACCTTCGATCCCGAGGGATTGGCAGCCCTTCTTATTGAAGAGGCTCGTTTTCCGCGCGACGGGCCGATGTGGATTCGTCACCTCAGGGGTAAGCGCTTATGTTCACTGTCCACGAAGCTCGCCTTGTAAGCTTAATTACAATGAGGTAAAAATAGTGTTTAAAAAAGGTTCAACGGCGATGAGCTGTTTCGACTGGGGGATTGAAAGGATCCATTGTCCAAGAAGCTCCATGCGTCTCATGCACCTCGACCCATGAAGTCAGCGATGTATACGTCACGTGGAGCGTTCCGAGTGCCGAGTCGGATTGCCCCGGGGCAGAGGGTGAAAGGGCGAAAGAATGGGGGGTCAGGAAGACAGGAAGAATAGTGAGTGAGGCAGTGATGGTTCCAACGGTCAATGTGCCGCAGGTGCAGTGTGAATGGGGGGTGGTGGGTGGTAGGTAGTAATCGCGACTCTGAGGCGGACCATCTATGCCCCGACTTGGGCGTAATCGAGCCAATGGAATCAATTAGTGCGCTGTGACGGAGACCCTCAGCCAGCAGGAGCACCACTGGAACGAACTCTGGAACGGAACAGCTTCCACCATTCAGACGCCAACAGTCTGAAGGTGTCTGCTGTTAACCGCTAGATTTTGGCCGTCCTCAGTGCTCAATTCATTGATCAATGGCACTGATGGCACCACTGGCACTCTCCATCAGCGGACCAAGTCCAATCCAGCCCAGCCCTGTTCAATGCTCCTGGCAAGGCAGAGTCCAGGGCAGATCACCAGTCTGCTGTTCGAAATTGACCTCTTCCTCTCCCCACCAAGCAAGTCAGTTGCGTCAGCCTGCCCGTATTGCCTCGACGAGTACGCAAGCCTCGTGATGCCATTCCCATTTCCCACCTCGTCGCTAGCAAAAGTGCGAAGAGATTCGCAAACTTATTTGCTTGGCATTGTCTGAAAACGGTCGGCGACACGTCTTCACTCATTTCTTATTTCTTTTTGGCTTGAAATCGTCTGCGAGACTCGCGTCCGTCCTGTCGATGTAACTAACCACCGACTAGAAGTCGGACTAACTTCGACCAGGAACGGATTTTTTTTAGCCCTCCCTTCTTTTTCGTCTTCTTCATTTTCTTTTCCTTTTCGCGTGAAACTCTGGGGTTCCTGGTCTCGGTTTCGTGCCTTTTCTACTCGGATAAGAACGGGTCATTTTGCAGGGAGCCTGGCGCAAACCTTGTTCCATCTGAAAAACCACGTCTTACACGAAACTTTGGTAGAACGGCGAGTTTCCGGCATTTCGTCTCTCCGCCTCTGACCTCATAGAAACCTGCCCCGTGGGGGATCGAGTGCAAGTTGCGTTCTGAAGTGGTACACTCAACAGAAATGTTGCAGTCACCAAGCACTTGCTTCTGGGCTTTTTAACTTTCCGCTTCCCCTCAAAAGAAAAAACACACCAAAGCCACGCGTTCCACAAACGGTTCCCAGGTGGCAAGCAAACTTTCTGCCACCCCGCGAGAGCTCTCGAGGAGCTAGCCAATTCGTCCCATCACTCAACCTTCGCGGGTGTCTCTCTTCGCCTAGGAAAGAGAACTGCCGGATGGCGGAGAACAAGAAGGGGGGTGTTGATTCCAATCAAAGGGCAGTCGACAATTGCTCGGAACAAATGACGAGATTGTTGCACTCAGTCAGATCGTCTGCCCAACAGCATATTGGCCAGTGATTCCCGCATTTGCCCTTTCTTATTTCCCAGGTATTGCCAGCCTGTCCTTGACTTGTCCAGCCGATACGCCCTCATATCTCAAAAAGGCCGGCGTAAATTGGCAGCAGAGAAAGCGTGTGACCAAGGATGAGAATATCTTTTCTGCATCTTCCATATTAAGACGAAAGAAAACCCTAGCCACGCAAAAAGTTCATCAGCCAAATCCTATTTCTGCGGAAAGGAGGGTAAATATCAGACGAAATATAAAAATAAATATAGACTTTCTAGACCCTCCGCCCGCCCGCAATTGATCCCGCACCCGTCGAGGACTGGAGCGCGCAGCGGCTTTATAGGTCTATGTAGAAACTTTTGTGGATATGTTCCCGGGTAAAACTGGCTTTGGAAACTTCCATATGCCAATTTAGCATCATTCATCTGATATCTCGCGTACCTGGATTCATTTACCGGAGATGTGGTACTTGTGTTCATCTACCGTTGAGATAACATTGACGTCTCCGCCCGAAGAGAGCCACTGGAGCATCCACAACAGCACCCGGCAGAGCAAAGCCGCCGGAGGCGGAAGGACACATCAGATGTAAGAGAAAAGGAGGAAGGGGAAGCATTCATCCTGCACTCGGAACCTCTAACAGACGGCATTATCCGGCAAAGGAAGAAATGCCCTTACTCGGTGAGCGGTCGAGGAGAAATTTGTTAATATATCAAACCATCATCTGCTGCTTTTAAGGATCCAAGATCGACGGCAGTGGTTTCCCGCCCGAGATATCTATGCACGTACGAAGTACACAATATCGACGCACCCAGCATTTTTTGACCGGCCGTTCTAGCATGGAGATATCCCCAAAGGACGGCTTGAGAGGATCGAAGCGAAGTCTGGAGAACGGCATGATAACCAATGGCTGACAAGGAAAACAAGAGATGTATTTCCGAATCTTGGTGCCAGGAAGCCCACTATTTCTTCGGCCCATGATAAGTTAGAGATAGGTATAATATTCCGCAGTGACTCACCGCAAAAATCAAACTGGCTGGAAGAGAAAATCGAAGCAACATTTGCACGCGAATGATTCCTTCAGGTCCAAGTTCTACAGCGCAACTGGGGAGGAAATGTCCAAAAAAACGGGACCTGAGTTTTCCGTGATGACGTGTCGATCGGCCTTGACGTCTCCTTCGTCGTCGTCATCGGAACCTAGCGCAAGATCCCTGGACAAGGGGTTTGGGTAACGTGTGGTACTGCGCAAAGGGCGGAATCCTACATCAAATGGGTTCCGATCTACGAGATAGGGTTTTCGTGTGCTCAGCATGCAGTAATTGGAGGTTTTCTGCTCGAAGTGCAAAGTTGGTGGCTCGCGATTCCATACTGCACACATCATGAGAAGGGAAAAGAAGAGGTTTTCTCGGGTGAACGAGTCATCAATCTACTCTAGGGAAATCGAGAAAACATCCAGCAACTGGCTCAACTTTCAATGGAGTTTTGATTCGGGAGAAAAGGTAATAAATTGCCTGGCTCAGAGTACTTTAGGCCGGTAGATGTTCTGTTCTTCTTGTATCGCCGCACAATCGCTGCCGTGCTTCCAGCCGAGCTTTAAATGTCTTATTGAATCATCCCACTAGGTAGTTTCCATTTGTTAAGTATGGCCCGGGAGCCTGATCTTGGCAGAAGCCTTTTGGACGCCAATGGGGTTGCGGTTCCAATTTCTCGCTCACCGCGATAACTACCCCAAAAAGGCTGTCTAATAGCCGATGGTAGGAAGCTCTTCCTGCTACACTATTAGGTTGGCTTGACTAGCAATGGCGGAGAGACGCAGCCGGCATCTCCCGTGTGTATTTCTTATCGGGGACCATAACCACCCCGAAGGGGTGTAGGGACGGGACGAAATAAGAGAACAAGCGGATTTTTGGTAGATTTCTTTTGGTGATGCTGTTCGAAAACCGCAGGATTCTTTCCATCCCCCATGAAGTCTGTTAGATCCCAAGGGCCAGAATAGCACGAGCCAGGACTCAAAAGGTTCACTCCGGAGGTCAGGATATTGGCTAACATGTAAGCCTTAAACCGCTCTTACTCCGTACTTGTAGAGGCGTTTCCCGGTCCAAGAGAAGTCAAGTTATCAGCATGTTATATCATAGAAGCAGTCGGTGACCTCCGTAGAGTCGGCCGACAAGAACACCTTGGTCGTCGCCGAACTAAACTAAGTCAACCTCGGCAATACCAAACATCATGTCGGGCTCTCTCATACCGGCCTTGAGTCCCGTAGAATCATCGTCAACTGGACTGATGGTGCGGAGTACGAGTTGGCCGCTATCATAAATTGGCAACTACCTGGATTTTTCTCTTTGCCTGTGAATTCGTCCTCAAGGGTAAGCGACCTTCAGTTTCTCCAACTTATTCCTTAGCTGGTACGCCCTCTCCGAAGAGAGGGCTGCCCCGCTGCTTCTACAGGGATAGAATCACGGGAAATTGATCAAGTGTGATGATCGTGCCTTTCGTTGTTTCTCTGGATTTGAGGGAATGTGAGCCGGCCATGTTTCTGCGTTTTACCAAGGCCCTCTAGGCTGAAACTAATCAGCCCAAATTCTAAAGAGGAAGACGCTGGAAATGACTAAGGGCCCAGTCGAGTGGCGCTCGATTGGTGGGCGCATAAAAGGAGGGCTTGGGCACGCACAGGCTTTTCCCAGAGAAAGTTGAAGTTTTTCTCAGTACGACCTTTCTGAAAACACTTCATCCCATCATGACATTGATCAACACCCATTTAACATTAATCAAACATCTTTTACATGATGTCTACTAACCGGGCGCCACCTAATTTCGGTCCAATCGACTTTCTTGCCTATAAGACACATCCTGGCTACTCATGCTTACGGTTTCTCGGCCAAGCTACTACTCCAGACGCCACACATATACCTTTCAGTTGGGGATTTACTATCTACCGTGCAACTAAGGCTGTTGCTGGTCAAGACCCTGAAGCCGATGCCCGTTTTGCTGAGGGTCTCCGCCGCTTTGAAGCTATAGTCTGCTGGAAATTTCTCCAACGTGAAAACGCACTCAGCAGCCAGGATACTGCTGCCAATATCGTAGCTGACCGGCTCTGGAATGAGATTATAGAAGACTATCCAGACCGCGAGGCTGTTGTGGCAGGTCTTGATATACCTAATGGCACTGAGGATTTCTCTCCTGTTGGCCGTGCATTTATTGCCTCAGTAGCTGCACATGGGAAACCCAATGTGATAGGACCACACATACGCGAGAAGTATCAGCTTTTACGGAATACTAAGTGCCTGATCATTGACGACAAGTCCCTTGACACCCTCTTGATGCTGCCTAAAGAACCTCCACTTACAGCAGCTGAGGATATATTAGATGCATTCGATATGGCTGGTAGTGATCAGGTGTGGGTCTGGGTACTCGACTACAAAACAATGCAGGCGCGCGAGGATGGCGAGCCTCTCCCAAAGCTGCCATACCAGGCTGCTGATGAAGAGCCATACCCACCCTGGGCCCGGATGTATGTCTCCTTTGTGGCAGGGAAGTGGTTTGAGCGCCCACAGTTACCAGAATATATGGTGTGGTGTGATGAGTTAATTGAGTATACAATAGAGTGGAAGACAGTGCGATACTGGCATGCGGATCCAGTATCATGGCAGAACGAGCGCCGCAGGAGTAACCGCGAGATTTGATCCTGAGAGTTGAGGCTTGGGTGGGAATGGTTGACATTACTAGTATCAAGGTCGAGCTCAGTGGGCATGTTTGATGGCACGATATAGTAGAGCTGTAGCGGCATAGCCAAATTGATCTTTAATAAACTGCTGGAATCATGTCTCAGAGGCAGCGTAACAGATGAAGAATTGAGATGGTGCGCATCAACGACAGCAGTGACAGCGAGACCAGTGTCGAGGGATGACTAACAGAAGGCTTCAAGATACGAAGTACTGGTAGACAAATCAAAGAGGCAGCAGAAGAAATTGGATGCTCTCGGGGAGAAGTGCAGCAGCCAGAGGGATGAGCTTCACCACAAGTTGCAGACGGAGCAGAAGGCAATGAAAGAGAGGGCGCAAAGGACCAAGGATTCCTGAAGAAGGAAAACAAGGCACTTCAGACAAAGATGCTGTGATGAAACGACGAAAGTAATTCCCAATTCGAGGTGTTTGTATGGTGGAGAATTAAATTGGCTCTTTTCTCGCCGCAGGCATCAACTTTGGGTGAGACGTCGAGTGAGGCGTCGGGTGACCACAATCCACAGATTCCGGACTTTGATATCCCAGACCTAGGTTGAAAAAGAATCTCGAGAAATGGTGCTACATCTAAGCAGGGCTACGCCCCTAGATCAAAAGACCTACGACCTTCATCGACAGGCAAGCCAAGCCGCCTTTTCTGCCTTTCCCAATTACGGCCTGGCTCGGGAAGTAGGCCTCTTCTCTCTTCCTCTGGACAAGATCAATCCCAGTGCCATTTCCGTGACGGCATGGTCAGTTTGTACGTGGGTGTGCTGGGGCTTTACAAACATCGCCCGCTGAGCTTATCCATCACCGCCACCCAACAGAATATACGAGAAAGAAAACGCCGAATAAAATACTGCTCGCCCTTTGCTTCGTCTCTGCTTCGTAGAATCCCGCAGAGTGGAGCTTTCGCGCCATTTCCTAGATTTCAGTCCTGCGATCGAATCTTCGCTTGTGGACAGAACTCGCTTCGTATAGAAGCAGAGCCTACTGTAGGTTGGGGACTAAGGCAGGTACCCAATACGATGCCCAATAAGAAGACTACCTGGCGTCAAGGTTTCCCGAGTGTCAAAAACGACCCCTTCAATCAATGGTAGTTTATGTTGGAGCCAGTGACTTTCCGGCGGCTGTGAGGGGAATATGTTAATGAACATAAACTATATTGGACTGAAGCTAAGTCCACCTAAGAGCTCAAGTTTTCTGATAGGATATCAATAGTTGCCGCTTTCTCTGGTCATAACAACTCCATCTGATCCGACGAGGGATGAGATAGTGGCCGAGTGCACTTCGTCGTGTGTTTAGCAATCAACAGGCTTAGAGAAGGAGAGAGAATCGACATTTTTGCACCCTTACTCTTGCCACGTGCGGGTCCGTCGTCACATTCCGGAACCTCTTTTGGCTGAGGACGGAGATACCTAGAACTTCATGATAGAGCCAACACACGTGACAAGGATCACGAAGTGTGAGCACGGCGAGACAATCCTAGCGTCGTCTGGGATCAGAAGAGGGCGAACAAGGGCAGTGGAATGTCACGTCACTAGGCCCGGAAGAGTTAAATAGAGCCACGTATCGACCCGCCATCAGCTCCTCCCGGAACCAGCATGGGTGGTTTTCTTCCTTACCCCTGGCTTGGCCAAGGTCGGTGTCAGCGAAGCACCGGTGGGTGTACTCCGTAAAGTCCTATGCAACAGCCAGAGCCGGATCCGATTGAAGGAAAGAAGAAGAAGAAAGAAAAAACTTGTTCGTAGTTCCTGCAGAAATTTCGTAGAAATTCCGCGCATGGTGCAGATGTAGCGGACCTAAACCACCAGACTATTGTCCCTTGGCCGGTTCTCTCGGATTCCGGACTCTTCCCTCTTTAGCGAGACAAGTCTTGATAAATCTGGACCATTATACAAAAAAGTATTACTCGGGAAGAAAAATGGACGGGCTGCAACCAGCACGTAGGGACTGGGACATTTCCCGAACCGTTTTCGCCATATTGAAAAAAAAGAAAAGAAATAAAACGCCAGAGCGGTCAGCTGCAGAGACGGCAGGAGAAAGGCTTGCTTCTGGCCTTGGCTTGAGGGGTTTAATATTCATCTTGGGAGAGGAATTCTGCAAGAGAGAATCCTGTCAGAAGGGGAGGGCAGTGCGCTCGACTGCCAGCCTCCCCCTTAGCCCTGAAGTTCTTTCTTTTTCCTTCCCCTCCTCGCCGCTGATGTATGGTTCGGATTGGGGCCAACACATGAGAAAAAAAAAAAAAATTACTTCGTATGCCCCCGGTGAAAAGCAAAAAGTGGGTGATTTGTGGTTCTGCAAAAGAAAACTTTGACCCCAAGAAGTTGAGGCACCAACCACTTGTCAAAAATCGTTGGCACATTATCCCTGCTCCGGGCTGCAGGAAGACTTCCGTGAAGTCTCTGATCCCTGTCTCGGTCCCGTATCCTTGTGAGCGATCCACAGATTTTCAGTGTGTGGTTTACGAAGTAGTACGAGGTACTTCGGACGACTCTACCCGACACCAACTGTCAGACCAGAGCCCGACCAGGACTTTCGTCCCATTTTCTCCGCTGAGGGGGAATGCTCAGTGTTTCCTGGTTCGTGCTAGGCTCGTTCGAGGATCCCTGGAATTTTGCAGGGCTGGAAACGTATCAGACAAAACGGAGGGAGGAGGAAGGGAGAGGCAAGTTCGCGACGTGATACGACGATAGAGAAGAGGTCGTGACTATTACGAAGTCTGTCCCAAGTCCACGACCCGAAAGCCAAGGTCATTCTCGTCCCAGAACGAGACAAAAAGAAAAACAATCGGTGGCCTCAGCCAGGGAAGGAAAAAAAAAGTAAAGAGAGGCGCTGCTGACCCAAGTGGGGGCAGAAATCGGACAACTTTGCCAGCTATCATCGCGAGCTACGGAGTTAGCCTAGGAAGTAGCCTAGGAAGTAGGGCCAGGCACAAACAAGACGCCAGTGTTTCGGGTCTGGCAAAGTGGCGTCGATGACCTGTCGATGTTGGACGACCACTTCGACCACTTCGCAGCGGGGAGAGAGGTCGTCGTAAGTCTCCAAGGTGAATGTTTAGTGTTTGAGCTGAGGCACTGATCCCTGTGACTACAACCCTGCGTTGGGTCGGGGAATGGGGCCACAGGCCTTGTTTCGCGCCAACAATCGGATGCAGTGCGAGGTGCCATGTCGTTGGTTTTCTTTTCTTTTCCGTTTCGTTTCTGGTTCCGCCACGATCTTAATCCCCCTTCGCCTCGACTTGCCCGGCTCTCCTTTCGCGATGACCTGGCACCAATGAGTTGGACTACACGTTCAGATTAAGGACTCGTGAGGCTAATATGGGCCAATAATAGCAGATGAAGTAGTATACCACCGTCTCCCCGGTTGCTCATTGCTCGCTAAATCGCTCGGAATTATGTGAACCGCAAGAACTCAAAAGGCTCTACTTCGTAGAGCAGAGTCAAAAGGATCGGGACAAGTTCGCCAGGGTAAATTCTTCCTAATCGGGCAGTCGAGTGGGTTCGCCATCGGTGTCCCGGCATGGGCATGGGCAGGATTGTGTGAAGTGTGGTTGTGGTTCTCCCCCTCCCATCACTGACCTCCTCCCACTCCCCCGTCTCCCCATCTCGCCATCCTCGCCCTCTCATAGGTTCGATCGGACCAATCAGTGCTCGGTGCCTGGGCGTAAAAACTCACTCCTCGAACTCCCTGACTCCTGCGTTGGTGTGCCCCTCTTTCGACATGTCTGATCAAGCTCCGTGGCTAGCGATTGGGCGCCCCGCTTGTTTGGTGTAGCGTTTAGTGCAGTGTGCCTGAGCCCTCATGGAATCTGGCTCCGACTGGCGTGTGCGTGGGTGTGTGTGGGTGTTTGTGCCTTGCACGGTACCTTGCTGGGCTGGACCATTGATCGATTAAATCCCCGGATCAGGCGGTGTACACCCACTATCGGACAGTACAGCACAACGCAGCACAACACAGTACCGCGATCCGGTCAATGTTCGATGTTGTCAGGTACCGGAACCCCGCTGGGCGCACGTCCTGTCCTGTCCTGTCCTGTCCTGTCCAACCCTGGTCCAAATTGTCTGTCCCAACCTTCAAAATACCCGGAACATCTGAAAGGAATGATGCGGATGCATCCCGCTTACACGACCACGACATTTGGACAAAAGACTTGGGCCAATTCGGGAAGAAGGAACATAAAATTGAATACACTCAGTCAGCACCGAGCCGACTTGAGTCAAGTACACAACCAAGAAACACCAACAGACGCAGCACGACCTCGTACCGAGACCTCCGCATGGCGCCACAACTGCGCTTGGTCTGGTGTCCGGTGTACCTCGGACGAAGTACACCACACGATGTCTTCGTCTTCGTACCATGTTCATAGTGTAGGGAGTGTACTTCGTACTGAGGAGCGTCTAGTCGGTTGGGGTGTCCGTCCGGCGGCAAGACGCAAGACCAGGTCGAGTCGGGCCCCTCTTGACCTAGATCCATCTGATCGATTGATTCAGGGTCTGCCGGCGCCCGGCGCATTCACTACCGCTCTATGTTCCCTTCGTGCAGCCCTCTGCTCTGCTCTGCACCTTGCTTCTTGCCACACATAAGTAGATGGTCTCTCCCTCCCCTCCTCTACCCCGTTTTCCTTTTCTTCACTTGCATCCACGGCTGGTTTCTGTTTTCCTGCAAAATTAAGAGAAGAGGGTAAAATTCCTGGTTCCTGGTTCTTTGAATCGGTTTCTCTCCTTTTCGATTGTTTCATTCCAAACATTCTACATTCCTTTTGATGCTGAGCGTCAGTCCTTTCGCCTCGCCATCGTGATCCAACTTGGTCTGCAGCAACTTACACCATCATTATATTATCCGGCTCACTCTTCCTGACTGCGCCCCCAGTCTTACCCAACTTTTGCGTATCTCGGCTACGACCAACAGGAGATATCTAGTCCAACTGCATATCTGCATATCTTGTTGGGCCCCCATCCAGTCCTCGGAGCATTGCTACCAACAGACGAAACAATACAATCCTTCCAGAGCAAAGAGGATAGCAAGAACAAAGAGATATATCATCTGCTTTGTCTCTTTCTCATATCCGAGTCCTTCCTTTCTCTCCCCGGGTTTCTCCCAATACAGTTCTTCAAGTCTCGTTAGACACGGGAACATTCTTTCCTTCCGGCTGGGATCCCAATTTCCATTCATTTGACTCCACTTATACAAGAACGCTGTGCTCGTTCTACCACAAACCTCAAGATGCATCTCACCAACAACCTCGCAGTCCTCTCCACCGCCCTTTTGGCCCTTAGCGGTACCGTGTCGGCTGCCAACATCAACCGACGAAGCCATCGATACAACAAGTGGTCCAAGCCAGAGGCCGCCACCACCACTCACTGGGTGACCGTCTACGAGACTCACACCGTCACTCTCAAGTCTCCCGAGGCCGCCGCCCAGAAGACGGTGTACGAGAACCTCAAGCCCAGCGCTGACAATGCCCCCGCCGCGGTCCCTACCACCCTGGTCGCCCAGCCTGCTCCCGCTGCCGAAACCCCTGCCGTAGTTGAGGAGGAGCAGCAGCAGCAGCAGCAGCAGCCTCAAAACGACACTCCCGCCGTCGTCCAGGACTCCTCATCCTCCCAAGCCACCGTCAACGTCCAATCCGTCAACAACGCTGCCCAGTCCCCATCAGGCGGAAAGCGAGGCTTCGCCTACAACGACGCCAACCTCGTCAACAACCTCGTCAACGGCGGCACCCGCGGCTCCTGGGCCTACAACTGGGACTCCGTCAGCAACGGGCTCTCCAGCGGCGTCGAGTTCGTGCCCATGCTCTGGGGCGACCGGGCCGATCACACGGACCGCTGGGCCGCTAACGTCGAGAAGAGCTTGAGCGAGGGCGCGAGCCATATTCTTAGCTTCAATGAGCCCGACCACGCAGCGCAGGCTAATCTTTCGCCCGAGGCTGCTGCTGCTGCTCATGTCAAGTACGTTAACCCGTACGCTGGCCGCGCGCGCATCGGTGCCCCTGCTATCACGAACAGCAACCTCGACGGCCAGGGAACTAGGTGGTTGAAGAGCTTCATGTCGGCGTGCGAGTCGGCGGGTTGCAAGATTGACTTTTGCGTCGCGCATTGGTACTCGCCTGCCGATCAGCCCCAGTCTCTCATCGATCACCTTAACGAGGTCCATAGCATCTGTGGAAACAGGCCCGTTTGGCTCACCGAGTTCGCTCCCCTTGGCAGCGATGACCAGAATGCCGAGTTCCTCAGGAATAACCTCAACAGGCTCGATAGCGAACTGAGCTATCTTGAGAGGTACTCGTACTTCATGGTCAGCGTTGGAAGTCTCATGTCCTCGGAGAACAGCCTCAGCGCTCTCGGCCAGGCTTTCTTCGGTTAGAGACCTTTGCCTCGTTGATGAACAACACTCTTTTTTCATTTTACAAGTTCAATGGGCAGAAAACACTATTTCGATTCTTGTATGCACATTTTTACGAAAAAAAACCTCAAGGCTAGGTATATGAAGGGACGTTAGCTTTTCTTTTAGAAGGAGTCGGAAAAGGGCCGGTACACGCCTTGGTCTTTTTTCCTTTTGGATTTTTTTGGGGATTTTGATACCCAGTTTTGTACATAGATATTTTCTTCTTTTCTTTTTCTTTTTTACACTTTCTTCTGGATGTCGCAAACTCCTTTCTGCACTCCAAGTTCCAAAAGGGAATCTCGCTTCCCATTTCGTCGCGCCTCGGTCTATCTCGACCACCGGGGCGCGCAAATCTTCTTACCACTTCTCTGTCCACATATTCTTGTCACTCGTTCATATTCGAACCACTTTACTTCTTCTTCTTCTTCTTCTTCTTTTTTCTTGAGACTAGGGTAGGGAAACGCTTGGTTATAGCCTGGATGAGGGATAGAGTACTTATGACTTCTATGAAAAAACACAAGAACATTCGCCCAATTTGACTTTCACCTCTTGTGAGGCCCCAAGAAAACCATGTGAATGGCGTGGAGACTGTCTCCGGCCATGTACAAGACCCTGTTCTCAGATCGACGTTTTACATGGGCTTATTCAGTTCTATGTGGGGTTTGACTCACCCTGTTGCCTCCGGCGTCTTACACTAGACTTGGGGCGCTGTTGCGTGGGCAGGCCTACTTACTTGCATGATGCTTTTGAGGGTGTCGTGGGTCGAGAGTGCTTTCGGCGCTTGGTGAAACGGAGCGAATGGGACCTTTTTGAGCTTTGGCGTCTTTCCCCCTCCCAAATGCGGCCTGACGCAATGAGGCTCGGATAAGACCCAAGAGAGGTTCTCCAATACATTGAACGTGAGCACGAGATAGAGAAGAAAAAAGGAGCGAGAACATGTCGCACAATATTTCTCTTTATCGCACTATCGGTCATTTTAACTAGCACTCGAACCCGATCAAAACTAGAGCCGGATATTCCAACAATTCAGGTCTCCCTGATTTTCAGGATGAGATCCCCTCTCGGCCTCCTTTCACTCCTTTGACTCTATGCCGCGCAAAAGAAAAAGAAAATACAACATTCGAAGCGTGTCAGGATAAAATAAACCTTTAAATAAGGTTAATGGGCCAGAGGCGCTGTGAACAATATGCCTCCGAAAATGTCAATGTGTTTCTTTGACAGAAGCCCCCTCCATCCATGAGTGGGAATTAGGTCTGTCAACATGTCGGTGAACGGACGAGGAAGTAGGAAGATGTTTGAACTGAATCTTCGAGGGTTATGGGCCCAAGGTGCTTTCCTCTTTCCTTCCTGTCGAGTTGTCCTCGGGCCTGTATTTCGACTCCCGAAGCCGTGAAAGCTAGACAAGTCTCAGAGCCAAGGCCACAAGAAGGGGGAAAAAGGCTGAATAACCATCTAAATAAACAAGATATTTTCAATAATGGTAATAAAAGAAGGTAAATCCAGTCGATCAATCGCACAGGTGTGTAGCATCGCGCTAATGAAAAAAAGTTCGTGTCGTATCCAGAAAAAAGAAAGGAAGCCTCCGGGTCAAATCAAGATTTCGACTGCTCTCGTGAAGCAGAGAAAAATAAAAGAAGATTGCCCGGAAGATGTTGCTAATGAGTCGCCCTGAACGCCATGCAATGCCATTTCGAACCGGAAAGGACCGTATGTAAACGCAGAAAACATGTTTCCGAGCCAGAGTGTGAGCTGCAAGGAGAAGAAAGAACGTCGTATCGTACCGAAAACACAAAACGTGAGAGAACCGAGGCGCAATGATGAGAAAAATAAAAACGCCAGTCTATATCCGAAGGCATACCAAAAGGTCCCTGACCTTAAGTTTGTCCATCAACTGAATATTATAACCCGTCCGCATGCTGTAAAATGCACCACATAAAACGCAGCAATTAAGTGCGCTCACCCAATGCAGATAGTAGATAGAGGGAAAGATAAAGGGAAGATATCTGAGATCTTCTGCTCAAGAGCCGGTGCCGTGGGTCCGCAGTACGGCTGCGGGGGCGCGTCTTGAGCTTAAACCGAATCACTCTCGATTGTCAGGCGACTGTGGCCGTGTTCGAATGCGGAACTTGTCTCGCAACTTATCGGCCAGCCTACTCCGGCGACCACGATCTGCCGTCTCACTTCCTGTCGTTGAGGAAGGATGTACCTGAGAATGGCGGAACTGCCGAAGGGCCTGAATTCGCTCCTCGGGCGAAGCGTGGCCGAGTCTAGTCAAGTCGAAGAACCTCGAGGCTCTGCTTCGTTGGGTTGCCGAAGCCGCGTCGTTGTCCGAATCGTCAAGGTCGAGGGGTGGGGGCATCTGGGTCTCATCGACTTGGACACCGTCCTCTTTCTCGCCAGGGGGACGCAAATCGAGACGGCTAAGGTTGGGTGACATGTTAGCATGAGCGAGTTCACCACTCTAAATTATCACAAACAGAGAACAAGGGCACTCTTACCAAAGAGGACAGGTTCCGGACACATTCATCAACCAAGGATCGATACATGCTGGGTGGAACTTATGGTTGCACGGCAGAACCCGCACGTCCTCTCCAACGGCAAAGTCATCAGTACAGATGGAGCAGCCCAGGTGTTCATTTTCATTGGTGCTGGTCTGAGCCATAGTGGTAGAGGAGGCGGGACTCCTCGTCGTTGTCGTGTTCTTCGGCGCGGGCACGGTGTTGGCCGCAGCGGCGGGGGGTGGCGTCGCTATCGTCGTCGCGGGCATCGAGACCTGCAAGGCCGCTGGAGACGGAGATCGAGGAGTGCTCGGAGAATCCCGACTGCGAGTTTGGAACTCCAGGTCCGGATCAGGTTTACCTGGCGGTGGGCCGCCAAACTTGATGATTGGAAGTGTATCGAGCACTGCTCGGGCAATCCCCTTTGCGCGACTCTGGCGCGGGCGGCCTTCGTACCCGCCTCTGGGACCATATCTTTCAGGGTATCGATGAGCACGAATGGTTCCGGTGGCTATAATGACGAGGAAAAGCACAGTCACTAGGCCTGTGATACTGTAAAGCACGCTCATGGCGACAGCAGAGTTGTTTCCTCCATCGTCGCCCTCGGCGTTGGGTATATCTTGCGTAGTGTTGCCAGAGATGCTAACTTGAACGTTATCTTCCTCCGTCGTGCCGTTGAGGAACGCCAGTGTTTGTTCAGCCTCGCCCGAGTCAAGGATGGAGAAGACGCTTTCATATGCCAAACCATCTCCCTCGAGGGAACAGATATTGCCGGCGAGGGTGTAAAGGACTATGGCGAGAGGGTTGGTGGCCATGACGGTATTGATAATTTCGTTTGGGGTAGGACTGGTATCGCTGCTCGGTTGGTCGCAGGACAGGTAGGCAATCTCTTCGATCGGGTCGTCTTTAATCTGCTGATAATTGCTCGAATCAACAAGTATCATATGTCCCTCGATTAAGATGGTCTAGATAGAGAGGGAAATGATTAGCCAAAAAGCGAAGACGAACGGTAGCTCGGAGAACATAGAAGCAGCAACTCAAGCATTCGGCGGGGTTAACAAAGGGAGTGCATCGCGAGCCATTTCTTCGTCTCCGGTTCTGCTCCCTCCCTTGTCTGTTTCCCATGCGCCTCTGCCATTATGGGGTCTTCTTTTCTCGGGCAATGGTGTGTTATAGAGAAACATACTCCTCTCTCGTCGTCAGTCTTGTTGAGACCCCTCGTCGCAGTCAAAGGAACGACTGTGTACTGGTATGGGGTGAGCTCGCCGCCGCCAAAAGTCGATAACCTCATGACCATGGCGGAGTTGCTGACCCAATCGGGAACATCGACCTCGGATTTGATTCTCGCATCTTCGGCTGCGGCGAACGGGAGGGAGGTGAGGGCTAATGCGGACAGTATTAAGGTAGAAGCCATCTTCGTAGCGCGGGCAACGGTCGACGTCGCCATCTCGTGCTAGGAAAGACGGACGGGAGTGTTCTTCTCCTTTCTCTCGCTCTCACCCCTCTTGTCACATAGAGAGAGAGGAGGGGAAATGATTGTCAGTTGCCGGAAAATAAGGAAAACAAGGGAAGAAGAGACGAGGTCGGGAAAAAAGGCGGGAACGGGAGGGTAGAGTATAAGGCGGAAGTTGGTCCTCGGCGGGCTAGACTTGGCAGGGCAGGGTACAAGGGCAGGGAACAATGGTAGCGAAAAGAGAGAGGCAAATATTTCGGACAAGGGCGATTATTTGGTATCGCATTTCCATTCCGGATGGGTCCGGTTTGGATGTGCGCTTCTGTAGGCGTGATAACCGTGATCGACAGACTCGGGACCGGGACTCCGTATATGCGCGCACGCTCGCACGCTCGCACTCACGCACTCACGCACCCAAAAGATGCCAGGCAGGGTTAGACTGGGGATGGTGTGGCAGGCGGCAAGTGAGGGAGAGAAACGCCAGTCTAGCTTGAGGATGACATTTAGGATATAGCTCAAGACCACCGATTGAGACTGAGGTCGAGGTCGAAGTCGAGCCCGACTCTGGGTTGGCGTTCGAGTTGGAGTTGGAGTGGTATCGGCGGGCGTCAGGATAGGAAGAAACTTGGATCAGCCTGGCGAATCAAGTCATCGCCAAGAAATTCGCCCGCAAACGCACGGCACAGTCGGAAGGCTCAATCATGGATCGAAGGTACAGTGGCGACAACCAGCAAAGGGAGGGAGAGGAGAGTCGAATTAGTTTGTCTTGGCAAATGGCAGGGAGCCGAGCCCTACGAAGTATGCGTACCCCGTAAGTGATCATTGACGTGAAACCCTCCGACAGGCTGGCCCTGGTGCAATTCTGGGGTATGGGTATTATTGCATATTCAACGGCGCGTGTTGAGGATCCCACTGTTCCAGCAATGGCGATAGGAGTCGAAGCAGGAACGGGAGAGGAGGCAGGATAAGGAGAAGGAGCAACGATGAATTGAATTTCACCACGAGGAAAGCCCTGGACGATGGGCCCTAAGCTCATCAAAACCAATTCTGGTGAAGTACAAGTACAAGTCCACAAGTGCCTGTTTCTATGCTAGTGGGAGTCTCAAAGACTCGAGCCGGGGGAGACCGTGACATACAAATCCAGTGATCGTCATGTACTTATCAATTCGTACACCACCAAGTCACATCGAATGATACTCGTTTACTGAGCGACTGGGTGCTCTGAGTCTTTCCACGACTCCAGGCCTGGTAAAAGGTTTAATTACTCGGTCTTGAATTGAGGTTATTTCTTGGTGACCCTTCTCAAAATGCTGGCAAGTGCCGAGCTGAGTGCGTCATCGTGCTTAGAGGCTGGTTCACGATGTCACTCCATTGTCACATTGATCAATCCGAATCGCAGGCTCATATCCCTTATACCCGCAAACCGGTGACTTCTTCAAGCAAAGTGGTGCTCTGCATTAGGGCGACGGCCTCGTCTAAACTCTGTAAAGTGAGTGGGTTCCCCTAAATCCCATTGATTATCGTCTTAATGTCGCCACTCATCTACCAAGTAAAGGAGGCCATGTTGATATCCATCTCCACCACTTTCCTGTGGAGCATATTAGCATTGTGATCTTCCTCTTCAGACTTTGACAGCTCGCCAGGACATTTCAAAACCGAAGATCCACTACCATCAAATCCATGCTCTCCAGTGGTTGGTGCATTCATTTCGAGAGCATTGCCGAGTCGAAACAATGCTTGAACAAGGGGGCAGGAGATGTGTGGCAGTCTGAGACGTTGAGAGTCTGTTTTAGCGCATTGTTTTGTTAGGCACTGCAAATAAGGGTCCGCAAGCATATCCTGCGCCACGAAACCACGAAACGCAATCAACGAGCATCAGCATCAAATAACTCTTGGCAGCCTCCGCGCCCTGTCGAGTCAGCTCTCAGTAATAAACTTTGACGTCACTTACTAGTACACTTACTGAAGACAGCTTTTCAAAGCGACTCGAGGAGCTGGTGTCTCATACCCGTTCGGTCCAAGCCCAATAGCCCTATCAAGACCTGGGAGGAGAGAACCCAGGAATTCAGGATACACTTGCGACTATGATTGAAGAACGTAAACTTGAGTGATGCAGTCGGCATTTGAATGCCAGCTCGGGATATCGAATCATTGATCCACTGGACGGTCCACCGGGCGATTCGATGCAAGACCCGAGGTTACGATCATTTGGAACAAACACGGTAATATCTAAGGGAGGGCAATAACTAGTAACTTCAGCATCCACCTTTTCTTTTCTTTAAAAGACGAGGATGCCAATGAGGCGCCCTTGAACTGGTCGATATAACCATTCATTGAAGAAATTTCTCCAAAAGGGAGTATTGCTTTAATAGTTGAGCTATCTAGGTAAAATGCTACCGGGTAGAATGCTCTAAAATCACATGAGGGGTCGGTACGCTGCCCTCAAACTGCTGATGTACTAGCAGCGCCACGGGTGTTTCCTGGCGTCATCAGCATGTAGGTGCTAGACACAGTTACGTGCCCCAGTGCTTTGAATCTTCCCTGGCAGTCTTTACTTATGTGGCGTTTCTTAGGGCATGAGCCACCCCCGCCCTTCCCAGGAAAAAAAAGGAAAAAAAAGAGGGATTAACTGCTGGGGAAGATAATAGCAATTCATATGAACTACCAAGCCGACGTCCCGGAATTGACTTGATCTGACCTGCGACCAACTACAATCGACCGAGCCTCGCTTTTGAAGATGGCGAACGTAACACCCGCGTCGACCGGCGCTTCGCCGTACGACTCTTACCAAACGTCTCTCACCACCCGGTACTGCAGCCCTACCATGTCCCAGCTCTTCAGCCAGCGATCTCGTCACTCAACTTGGCGAAAACTATGGCTAAGTCTTGCTGAGAGTGAGAAAGAGCTTGGGGTTGGTACGATTACCGACGAAGCTTTGGAGCAGATGAGGGCTCACCTTACGGTCACCGATGAGGACTTTGAGATTGCCCGTGTTGAGGAGAAGAGGCGTCGGCATGTAAGATTTAAATCACGATCTTACCTCTGCATCCCCTTTACTAAGTCAGAGATGTTGCTAATCTGACTACTACTAGGATGTCATGGCGGTAAGAACGTAGCTTCTCACGAATGATGATACTGACGAATGCTGAATGCTATGACAGCACGTCCACGCCTTTGGGGCCGTTGCCCCTGCTGCTGCGGGTATTATTCATCTGGGTGCGACCAGCTGTTTCGTAACCGATAACACCGAACTTATTTTGGCCCGGGAAGCCATGGACTTGATTTGTAAAAAAATTGCCAAGGTTATCGCCAACCTCTCTGCCTTCGCCCTCCGTTGGAAGAGCGAGCCGACGCTTGCGTATACGCACTTGCAAGCTGCCCAGCTTATCACAGTTGGAAAGAGAGCGGCGCAGTGGATTTTAGATCTCATGCTTGACCTCCATGCCATCGAGCAGGTTCGCCAGGAGCTTAAGTTCCGCGGTGCTCAGGGGACGACTGGGACGCAAGCCAGTTTCCTCTCCATCTTCGAGGGCGATGCTTCAAAATGTGATCAGCTGAACGAACTTTTATGTCAGAAGTTTGGGTTCCCAAGCTGCTATGATATTTCCACGCAGACTTATACCCGCAAGGTCGACCTAATCATCGCCAATGCCGTGGCAGGACTTGGATCCACAGCTCAGAAAATCACCGGAGATATCCGCCATCTTATGCACTGGAAGGAGATTGAAGAGCCGTTTGAGTCTTCTCAGATCGGCAGTAGTGCCATGGCCTACAAAAGAAACCCAGTAATTAGCACTTCCCCAAGTTGTGGTTTCTCTTGCTGATTTTGGCCAAGATGCGCTCAGAGCGAGTATACAGTTTGGCTCGCGAATTGATGAGCAAGGTAAGCAAGCACAGGTATCACTATCGATTTTCGAATGTACGGGAAACTGACTAGGGAAGCCGGCATCTTTCGCAGCGACTCACAGCGATCAATGGGCAGAGCGAACCCTCGACGACTCAGCTATCCGCCGTGAGCACATTCTGAAGCACATCTAGTTGAGCCCAAGACTGACGTCATCATAGGCATTGACATTCCCGAAATGTTCCTTCTAGCAGATGCAATTTGCATTGGTCTTGTAAGCTCATCCTCACCCCCTAGAAACAGATATATCTAATACATACGCAGGATAATATTACCGATGGTCTCGTGGTTTATCCTGGCATGTAACCTCCCCGAAGCCTAAGATTTGTCCCCAAACTGGTCTACGAGAGATATATATCTTTACTACGTGCATGACCAGACTACTTGAAGTCCAGGAATTGGCATGCTGACATCATGGGTACTTTCTAGCCGTCATTGCCAGTCGGGTAGCCGCCGAGGTGAGTTAATGCCATTCTTCGCTGATTCGGATTTTGAAGGCTACGATGCTAACCCCCATCTGTAAGTTGCCTTTTATGGTTACAGAAGAGATCATCATGAGGTTGTGTGCCAAGGGCGTCTCGAGACAAGACGCTCACGAGGAAATCAGAGTCTTGAGCCACCAGGCTGGCGCCGTCGTCAAGCAGGAAGGAAAGCCGAACGACCTGGTGGAGAGAATAAAGGCCAACGAGTTCTTCAAGCCGATTTGGGGTGAGCTGGACGGGATGCTCAAGGCGGAGCTGTATACCGGACGCAGCAGCCAGATTGTCGAGAAGTATTGCGGGCCTGGCGGACCCGTTAGCAAGGCCCTTGCGCCATATGCCGACTACATCAGGAACGCCACCACGGCCAAACTCAACGTCTAAGTACCTAGAGGAAGCCGTGATGTACTAGTAATTTGTTGCAGAATACGTACAAGAACTTTCCTCGGTACCCATTAAACCAAGGCTCTTATCGATACACTGTAACGCACGGCCCATGAGGATTGAAGAAACCCACAGCAGATATCTACAATAGTGTATAAGATCTCGACATACCAGGCTATTTTTGTGTGTTATGTTACTGGACAGACAACTTTTCACGTCAAGGTGTCGCTCCCCATGCCGAGGAAGGAATTCCAAAATAGGTTTAGAATTTAAACCTCCTGACACATCCTCCAGAGCAAACAGCAAATCATCCTCGTTATCACCATCGTCGTCTTTAACAACAACTCACACTTAGCATAGATGTCTAGGCAACCCGCGTTTGATCACCGTGATCTTCAGCGAGATCACCAAGCGTAACCAAGATGCAAGAAACCAAAAGGAGGGCTTTGGGCTCCACTCTCGGTACTCCTCCCGAGGAAAGAGGTTCAATTTTGGGTTCCTGGGAAACATTTGATGCACTGCTACTCTCTTTCAACTGGCACTGGGTCTTCGTTCGCAGAAGGGATCAACATTGACAGGGAGAACTTTGGCGAGCGCATTGAGGCGCTGTATTTCTTGGTCGTCTACTCGTCGCCAGGATTTATGAAAGTTAGTTCCCAAATACTCTCTCCCTATGGTTAAATTTGCCATTCCACATCCATCGCCAAATTGCCCGCGGGAGAGGATCTCATCCAGTTCATGACCCACCCCATATACTCATCCGGTTATTATATGCCACTAAATACGATGGATCATAGACAGAACTTCCATGTAAAATTTTCTGATGCCGGAATGGAATATCTCCACGGTTCCACCTGTTCTCGCCGGAAATGGTACGCGGGGATCCCCAGCCTCGAGACATTCCAGGAAACACGATTCTCCCGAGTGAGAGAACTCACCAGCCGTTCTGGGGAACCCCAGTCTTGTTATGATTATTATCTCCTTTCTATGGCACTCTACTCCCGTGGATAACGAAGAACTTCGGGGAGTTTTCCCTTCTCCCATTCGCCTTGGAAAGCGAAGGGGGCAAAGCGGGAAAGAACCCTCGGTGAAACGGTCCCGGGATGTAGGCGCGGCGCACGGAGGAAATAGGGGGGCGTAGGGATTTCCAGGGTATCTCCAGATTTCCCTTGGATGCGGGACACTTTCCTTTCTTCTGTTCTGTTGTTTTCCCGTCGGTCATGATGGACCTCACAGAGATGCGAAAGCATTTGCAGGTAGGAAGGGGGCTTCTGTGATTCTATTTCTTACCGTTCCGGATTGATGATGTTGGTGATACTCTTTACTTCTATATATGCCCACCCTCGCTTCTGCCACTTCAACGGGATGAACCAGACTTTCAGAATGCAATCCTCAGCGTAGACATCGCGAGGTCAACAGCCATGCTTTTCGGCGCTCAAAACAACGACGCTCTGAAGACAGGTCCCATCTTAAACCGCAGCCCTCGTCCAGCGTATCGCACTTCCCTCCCCACTCCGAGTCCCCTCAGATCTCCTCCATCTCCAAATCATCCAAAGCAGGAAAATTCCCAACCTCCACCCTCTCCGGCCTCACAAAAACCCCATGCTTCAGCTCCGACGGCTGCCCCCAATACCTCGTGCCCGCAATGCTCCCATCATTCTTCCCCACGGGCTCGTCGAGCTTCACGCCGACCCACGGCCCGCTTCCCCCAGGAATCTCCACTACCTCGCCGACGTACATGACGACGCCCCTCCGCGTGTCCTCGTGGCCGACCCGGCACCGCTTGCCCACCTCGATGCGGCGCTCGCGCACCTCCTGCTCGTAGTTGGCGATCTTGGCTTGCTCGTGGCTAGGGGCGTCGGGGTCGAAGCGGCCTAGCTTTTGGGCTTTCTTCCAGGCGAGGACGGAGTCGGTTTTTTGGGCGTAGTCTTCTTCGGACATGACGTATTTTTCTACGCCTGTGGTGTCGTTGAAGTTGGGGCGGGCGGAGGGAGGGCGGAGGTCGGTTATCTGGTGATGAAACAAAGAAGTGTTAGCCTTTTTGCTCTGCGTACCTGCACGGATCTGGATTTTCATTGATGTGAATGCCCTAAGCCACTCCGCCAGCTGGAAAAGTAGCTGTAGTTTTCCAGTCATATGGCCTGCTTCGAGTAAAAGGGCGAGGAGGATCTCTCACATGGATCTCCCCGTTCCGAGAGAGGGGAAAGCTAGAAAGCAGGGTATTGTCCTCGTCGGCCACGTCCATCGGTATCCTCTCAGACGTGGCGGTCTTGTAAGTCAGCTTCTGCGACGACGGGGGGATGCCCGTCACCGACTCCATCTTGGCCTTGAACTCGCTGATGGACCATGATGGCGTGATGCGCCTCTCCGAGGCAGAGTAGTCCGAGATGACGAAGAGTGGAATGTCCGCCATCGTGACCGGTGTCTGAATGTCGAAGATATCGATCGGTGTGTGGTTGTGTTTGTTGATCTCGAACTCGAGGTGGAGTTGCGGGGTAATTAATTGACTTTCTTCCGTGGGGCGCGTGTTAATTCGCGTTGACGATTCAAGGGGGAGGTTGCAGGATGAGATGTCCAGGCAACAGTGGGACCTTGTACAGTGTATTTCATAGAGGATCGTTCCACTATCCCACCTTCCAGCACAACATCCATCAATCAATCAATGGGGCGCCTTCGTGTTGGGCAGTTCGCAACTTCCCACACTCAATTCTATTCTCTATGACATCCATTTCCGGGGTATTTTGCGGGACGATGGAATATTCATGGGCTTGCTGATTTACACTACTGAACATTCTATTCTTCACATTGCATTACTGCATCAACCCCTAACAATGGGTCACACCTCCAAGCCCCCTCAACAGCACTATAGAGGCCGACTGAAAAATCCCGAGTCAAATGATATAAACTCCAATACCTCCCGACAGTATAGACTAATTGCACCAGGTATAACTATTTAATAGAGCTCTACTTATATTAATAATCTACCATTATACATATATTAATCCTAATCTTGCCCTTAGCACCCCACCCAGCACCATCTCAACACGTAGAGGCTGAGAGCTCCATTGCTACTCACCGCAAAAGAGGCCGGCCAAGAAAGCATGCAACAATAGAAGCTTCGGCATCTCAATTAGCGCCGTCTCAACAGGTAGAGGCTGAGGGCTCCATTGCTGCTCGCCCAAAAAGAGGCCGGCCAAGAATGCATACAACAATAGAAACTTCGGCATCCCAACTAGTACCGTCTCAACAGGCAGAGGTCGAGAGCCAACGCCCAAAAGTAGGCCGGCCGAGGAAGTATGCAACAGATGCTGCAAGAAGGGAAGCAAAACGCCTCCAGGCCAGAGTAAGAAGAGGAAGAGACAGCAACCAGCAACCCCATGTCGAATCGCCCTCCGCACCACCACCCCAGCACCGTATTCAACTCGGCAGTCCAGAATCCTGCGAGAAGATTCTTCGAGGCTTTGCTGAGGTTGTGATGCGTATCTAGATTCGGGCTGTTGTCAGGACCCACTTGCTCCGATCGGCCCCGCGGACACGGAAGCGCCTTCGGAGCGAGTCGGGGCGACTCGCTCTTCGGGTTCGTTGTACCTGCTGAAGGTGCCATTTTTCGCACACCAAGGTACGACATATTCTGTATTGTAATAAAATAATTTGTTTTGTAGACTTACGAGGTCGCTTCCTGTAGTTCCCTCAAGACTCAGGGCTGTGTTGTTATTCCCTCATATATTATCCAGAAAGCCTACTACATAAAGAAGAACCTCTCAAGGCACATTTTCCTCTCTCCCTCTTCTCTTTTGAAAGTCCTCATCCATTCCCATCAATCCCCTGATGCCCCCTCATCGCTCTCCCCATCATCAACCTTCCCCACCCCAACGACCATCGAGCTCCTAATCACACGCACCAACACCGCAGCAGCAACCAGCACCCAGCCAGCCACAGTAAATGGCAAGCCAACCCACGCATCGCCCCAGACCAGCCCAATATTAAACAAACCCGCAAACATCGGACCCGCAGTCAACACGGCAAAGGTATCGACGAACGCTATACTCGTATACATTACCCCGATTTCATGCCCGCCCACCAACGACGTCATCAAGCTCCTAATCATAAACGTATACCCGCCGCCCATGCCCGCCACAACGATGCCCGCTACCAGCAGGGTCTTGGTCTCGGCTAGGCCCTGAAGTATGGTGCCTGCGGCGCTCAACACGGCGCTCACTTGGGCGAGCCTGAGCTCCTTCTCCCGCTCCGAGACACGCAACGTATGTAGAAGCCGACTTGTGCCGGGTAGGATCACAAGGAGGAGGACGAGGGTAGTAAAGGCCGTTACTGACTGAAGGAGGCCCGCTTCCGAATATGACATGCCGTAGCGCTTGGTGGCGTATTGCATCAACTGTAGGAAGGAGCTCCGGCCGAAGATCTCAAGGGTTAGGGAGATGAGGAGGAGGCCGACGAGTTTGTGGTCCCAGAAGAGGAAGCGGGCCGAGTGGGCCGTGTGGGTGAGGGCGGCGACGGCGCGGGGTAGGATCGTGTTCAGCGGCCTTGGCGGTTGGCTCGTAGAGTTATGTTGGGCAGAGGAAGGGTGGTTAGCTGAGCTCGGGCTTGTCGTATCGCCCGTCCGTAAAGGGGGAGCGTCATCCGCCTGCGAAGAGCCATTTGCTGGGTGATCGGCGGGAGAAATTTTGACGGCCGCGGCATTATCGAGGGTTTCCGGCGTGAGGAAACCGATGGCGGTGGATACGAATAGACAAGTGAGACCGGTGATGGCGGCGAACCAGGCCCCCCGTTTCATCGCGATGTAGACGATGGGATTGGCGATGAGGGCACCTCCCATGAGGGAAGCGCCGATGTAGAAGAAGGTGGATACTCTAGTATAGGTTGTTAATTTGGTGGGCAGCAGAAGCGTTTGATTTGCAAAATATATTTGATATGACGATTGTAAGAAAATATAACGCACCTCTGCTCTTCGGTCGATATGTCGGCAACAATAGTATATATCATCGCGGAGGAGACAGTCCCGCCACCGCCCAGGAATTGAAAGAGACTACCCAACCAGATAGTTCGGGGTTGAAATACATGAGGCATGGCACACACAAGTGCATCAGACGCCGCTTTCAAGGTAACGCCGAGCAGACTCAATCCCAGGACCAGCGTGCGACCATACCTGTCAGCCACGGCGCCGTAGGGAACGCTCGTCAAGAGGCTTGGCACTAGGGTGAAGGTGGTATCCCACCCCCTAATGAGGGACAGCTCGCTCTGGACATCTTTGTCCTTGCACTTGCCCGGGTCGAAGTCGGGACCGTGAATGTGGCGGCAGATGTTTCCCTCTTGGATTTCGGCGATGGGCACATCGAGAAGGGAGCCGCCGATTGCTAGTGTTATGAGCAGCGTGAAGCTAAGAACGAGGACGAGGATACGCTTGGCCGGGGAGATGGGCCTTGTTGCTGGCGGCAACACTGTCGATGCCGTATCGGACTCCGACGTGCTGGTATCGAAGTCGATCCGATGGTTCTCATTGCCCGGACCTAGCAGCGGGGCCCGCTCGCTGTCTGTACCTATTGTCATTGTCATATCAATTTATCGCGTTGCTGGATTTTGAGAGCCGGCAGCAGCCAAGATATTCAGCGACCAACACATTCAGCGACCAGCGCTGGCCGGGAGAGAAGGGGGGAGTCAACGATGGTGAAGAATTGGTCCTTTGGGCGAAGCCACAGAGGCTCGAGCTACCTTATCGAACCCGAAGCAAACAGGGCGATTATAAATAGACTGGCATTTTGCAAGAGGAAGAAATGAATTGAAAGGAATAACTGGAATAGCGCTGAAGGTATTTCTCGGCCGTACGTTCGCGGTGAAGCACCCATATTAATTAGTCGCTTATATGTTTCGATAAGCAATGGACACCATGGATCAATCAATTGCATCCATGACTTCCTCAAGTTAATTGCCCCCATGCCGTGATCCTGCCCTCCTCTGCCGACATGGTTTGTGGAACCAACAAGTGCGGGGGATCACTAGATGAGGCAGGTTGGTTGAAACAAGGGAACCACAGAATGGGGAGGGACTGAGCGGAGGAAAAGGCAGTATCAACACAAAAGCCCTCCGGGGTCGGTCGGCAATGTGTGTGAAGACTATAAAGCACGAAGCAGATGCAGATGCCCAGCGAGTAACTTGGGGCGTAGCTTCGTCTCACGTCACAGCAAACAATAACAACAGACGCTGATCCACCCTCGGGTTCCAGAAATAAGAGGCGCAATTGCATCAGTAACGGGGGTGCCGGCTAAGTTCATTTCGACTTATGAGCCAATGGACACCACATGGTTTGGCCCGGTGGTTTGGGTCCGCATCACAGAACAGAATGACAGAATGATGTGGTCTCATCTCCGGAATGCATGCCCGCGAGTACCCAGGAACCAATGCAAAGGATCTTATTGCTCGGCGTGGTATATACTTTAGAGGTCAAGATGAAGACACATAGGGTTAAAGGTGAAAGTGGATCGACCTGAGTAGGGTGAGAGCCTGGTCCGGAGCTGGATACAGCCTGGGATGGCCTCGTGTCGCCAGTAATGAAAAGTCGTGGACGCTGGGCAACGGGTGGACAGTGTTCAAGAATGTCAAGAACGTCGAGCAATTTATAGATTACACCGGATTAAATTAAACCGTCTAGATTAGACTATCCAAGCCACCTACCAAGAAGGCAATCGATTGAATACTCTACTGGGTATGAGCCAATAGCCTCAGTCGGGAGGAATTCAATCCAGTCGCACACAGCGGGCTGCGAAGATTGATCGGGTTCAGAGCCTTGACAAACTCCCAATACTCGGGATACCATCCTGCGGATTCCCAACCAAGAATGCCAGAGACCTTTATATCCTTGACCGTTCTTAGACTCCCCTGAACACTCTCCCAGGTGATCATAATATTTCGCGGGTTTAAGTCCCCATGTGTCATGACGATGCCATGATCTTCTCTCAGAGATGAGCGGATCATCTTAATCTATTGTGTTACGGTTCTTCCAGGTGCGTGACAAAGGAAGTCGTTAAAATCCGCCTCCGTTCGGATGAGCTTGTCGCTTACACGCTACATGCGCCTCGTATCATTACAGATACTTGTTTCGAAGCTCCCTAGGTTGGGTTGACCGGGAGGGAACTTTGCGGCATGCGAACGAAGACCCCTAAAGATATCGTTAAGCTGTTTTTGGATGGAGAGTTTGTGGGAAGTAGAAAGATCAGGCTAGACGCTTTCAAGCGGCACCCCAGGGACTCGAGATTGGAAGAAATAAGATCGTCGACCATTTTGGAAGGCACCAAGACACTGAGGAGCTGGCATATCTGGTATCCCAGAGTTTAGGTACCGTAGATTCGATATATGGTCCGGATCTAGAGAGCCATTAATTTTGACGGCGACGGAAGGCCCAAGGCTTAGAACGAAGTTGCTGTGTATCTGATGGAGACATTCGGCCTCTGATAATCGACGATTCATAGCTGTCAGGAAGACTTTTGAGAGTGGACCCGATAAGTCGTCGGCTGTGCATGCCGCTTCGCACTCGGATGAGAGTTTGAGCAGACGAGAGCTCAAAGGATGCAATATCTCGAGAGGGAGCTCCGGTGAGACCAAGAGTGATTCAGATGGTGTTTGGGGCTTATCTCTGCTAGCCCCATAATTCGCGCCTGCCTCATGTTCTGGTTTCTTCGCCCGAGCTGACTGGGCGAGGTTTTCGACGAGGGTGGGATATTTCTTCAGTTGCTGGCCTAGAAAACCCGTTAGGTCCGCTGCTGGATCTTTCTTGACCTTGGACACAATTCGGTTCAAGGTGAACCTGTTCGCTCGATCGCGGGCCTCGTCAAGATAGTTGCGCTCCTGTGTTGGACTTCTTTTCGTTTCCGGTATCTCTGCCATTATTAAAGGCCACCAGGCTATGCTGGAACATTGATTTTTTCTAGTGATGTGCTCTTGTCGGCCTGGAATCGAACACCTTCAGGAAGCTCACTACCCTTCGAGTCCCCAGCCCACTTAAACATCGGGGTTTTGACTGGATCCTGCTCCTCCACGTGATGAATCAAACAATCGGCGACCCTGTAGGCTGAAGGCTCATACAGCCGGAGTGGCAGACCTTATTCATGTTCGCCGCCCGCCACATCTAAGATTCGATTCTTAACAGCCTCGTTAGGGCCATAAGTCGGATATATCCCGTGCGGGTAGATGCCACCGAGCAGCTTCCTCGTCTGCATGTTGGCCACTTCGCGCGGCCAAAACAGACGGAATGGCGGAATGGTCGAGTCGTATGAATAAAAGCAGGCTGGCATCTGTAATTTTAGATATTGTTACTTCAATTGATGTATGCAGGGACTAACATGAGATCGACCAGGCACATTCATGGCATGGCTCATCGCCTACTAGGGACTCTTGCAAGACTGTATCTACTGTCTCTTCACTGAAACCGTGGTTTGAGATTTCGTACTTCGCCATTGACTGATTTTCCTCGTAAATCCTGGTGATAGAGCTTCTATGTCCATCATAGAGCCAGGGCTTACCTTAGATAGCCACCTCAGCCTTTAGCTGCATGGCTCCTTTGACTTCACCCTGGCTTTTGAACACAGCATCACCTCAGCACTCCCTTGTATTATATTCTTCCTTGTTTCAGTGTCTGGACTTCCTGGTATATTGCGTAAATGACCAAAGCGGATTGTTTTGGCTGTTGATGAGCGGCTCTCCACTGGCCAAAGATGATGGGTAGAAACACAGCCACGAAAAGACCAGACAAGTTCTGATTAAGTTGAACTGACAAACCTGAATTAGTATTAGTTATTTCAGGTTAGTGAATGACTGTCTCTTCTCTCTGTCCTCTTGACGTGGCACTGTCGAGGAGATTGTGGCTGCGATGTAGCCTCGAAGCCTTACCCGCTGTCTTCGTTGTCTCGGTCACCACCAAGACTGCGCTCTTGTTTCTCGAAGAGATGCCTGAACTACCTCCGTGGTATGGATCGCGGATGGAAATGAATCCAGAGTCCACTAGCAGCGCGATGAACTGCTCGTTCTTCGGGTGGCTCAGCGTCATTCTCCTCCGCAGCTACCGTGGCTTGCTCAACCCCCCAAACGCTCGATGTCCAGCTCCTTCTTGACCACCCACCCCACGACAGCAAAAAACCAACTGGAGGGGGACAATACTCCGTCTGCCTCAAACCTTTCGCACCATCGCATCTCGAACTTTATGCGCTCCGCCTCGCTCTCTCAGTATCCAAACTCATGCAGCACATTCTCATCAAACATGTCATTGATCACGCTAAGGATTCGGCGGAGTTACTGAACCCCGGCCTCGATGTCGCCAGAGGCTTTATCGGCACGACGGTTCGGCATCCCCATCTTGACCTCGGTCTGGAACAACCTGACGCGGCTTGAGGCTGGAAGACTCCAATGCCTTGGCACAGCAATGATCTTTCGAGGTAAGGAAGCTCCTTCTGAATAGAAAATATTTCCTGGCGGTTTAAACGAAGGCTTAACCGCGCCTGGTCTTTCTCACTTTTCAAGCCCAGAGAGACGATCTCGCCTGTCAACCAAATTGGGAAGGAGAGTACAGTGCGGATTACCGCAAGGCACATTTAAGGTTACTAAGAAAATAGAGTTTCATCACGTGACTTTCCTTAGCTCCAGCCTCCGAGGTCCAAGCACCCTGGACGATTTGACGTGCATCGGTAGCTTCTTCCATTTGGGCTTTTCGTGATCTGGCCCATCTTTCACGCTGCGTTCCAAGCGAAATCTTGGAAAGGGTCTCCCGTCTGTGTCTTAGAAGGCGCATAGGAGGAACATGTAGCCAGAATTTCGACGATTCATCTGATCTGTTCCTCCCCATCATCGTTCCTTCGACGCAACAACCTCGAACTCTCCACGACAGGCATTATCGCCTCCCCGCAACGAACCTCCGACCCTTCGATTCACGGATATTTTGGCATCGATTACGGTATTCTCTGTGTAATAGATTGGGGGAGAACGCATTATAGCGTTCTCACTTGTAATTGGAGCTACTCGAACCCACATCTAGTGTGGAGGAAGCCAGCGGTGGCGCGGGCACGCGACAATAGCGACTTCCACGGAGAGTTCCTATTCACCACATTCAACGAGGGTAGGAGCCATTCAGGCCCCTTACAAAGGGCCAGATTAAGCGTCTGGGGTTTCATATTTCGGATGCTTGTCCCCTTTTTTTGTCACATTCCTCTTGCCTACTTGGCATATCATTACCAACGCCACTCGCATCTTCCCCTCTGGCATCTGGAGTCGTCGCATAGAAGTATAAAAGAACAAAACAAGCTGGTTGGATCTTGAACTTTATTTATTTTTCTACTGCTATTCTTTACGTCTACGCTTCGCTTCGTTTGGGGAGCCTTTGGAAGGCCTTCTCATATTGAACCGAGTGAGGGGGAGAGAAGAAGAAGAAGACGAGGAAGAAAAATAGGAAGACAACCAGAAGAGGAAGAAAAAAAAGGCCCTCCAAGGCATCTCCGAGACTTTAGAACTCATCATGTCGTATGAAAATGCTGCCGCCGAGGTGGCGGAGGATTTCAAGACGGCGCTGGAGGACATGACCTCCATCAGTCGAATCGAGATTATGAACTTGTGCCAGATTGCCCGCGAGAATACGGAGCATGCCTTTGAAATCTCTGAAGTTCTTGTGGCCCACATAAACCGGGTATGCATTTCGGATAACCTCCCCTTCCCCTTCCCCTTCCCGAACCTTGGCATACAGAATAGACACGCGAGGTCTTAGCTACTCCCAGGCTTCGATTTTCCCAATATGGACATGCTAACAAGGGTTCTATAGACTGCTCCTCAAAAAAAGTTGGCCGCCCTATACGTGCTAGATGCCATAGTCAAGAATGTCGGCACACCGTACACACTCTATGTGGCGCCCAAGCTGTTCTCGACCTTCATGGAGGCTTATGCCCGGGTAGAGCACCCGGTCCGGCGCAAGATGGAGGAGATGCTGAAGACGTGGAAAGGACCTGTGCCGGGCTCTATGGATACCAAGCCGGTCTTCCCCCCCGACGTCGTGAAACCCATCGAGAATGCCCTCATCAAGGCTCATACCTCCGCCATGCAGACACTTCAACAGCACCGTAAGACTCAACCGCACATTCTCGGCCGTCCTCCACCTAGCGCGCCGCACCGCAACACCCCTACGCCTCCCGGCATGCCCCATGGTACTCACGGCCACCCCTACGCTCATCACGCCGCTCCAGACGTTAATGGAACGGGCACCCCCCAGCATCAGGTATCTCCCTCTGTAGCCTTTTCTAGAGTGAACCCCCTGCTAATATTTTCCTCTTCGTAGACGCCCCCCTTCGTGCCGCCAAGGTCCGGGACTCAGTCTATGCCTCCCACTCACGGAGCGCATGCTTATTATGGCACGCCGCAGCAGCCAGGATATGTGGCAGGGGTGAACGCAGATGTGTTGAATAAAGACATCGAAGACCTCGTCCTTGCAACGCGCGTGGAGTATGCGCAGAATCCGCATGATGGTAGTATTCCAACGAGACTCAAGGCGCTCATGGACTTGCAAGCAATCGTGCAAGCCAAGAACCTGCCGCAAGACCAACTCGTGCTAGTTAAGAAACAAGTAGATGAACTCGCCGTGAAGATGAGAGTTCCACAAGTAGGCAGCAGCACCACCAGCTCGACGCCAAACTACCAGCACCAGCACCACGTATCTCTACCTACCAGCGTAGCCCCTCCCCCTTCTACATCTTCGGCGGGCACGACGCCCGTGCCTCTGCCGCTGGCGCAAGTGCCGACACCAGTACCGACAGCTTCGGCCCCCGTGCCCGCGCAGCCTCAAGGTCACGTAACGATTGATTCCCTCCTAGGAAAGGGAGCTTTGGCTGCTCTTCTGGCGCAGCAGGCCGAGCGATCTGCGCGTTCGACTCCGGCTCCCGCGCCGCCGGCCACACACGCCCCACCGCAGCCGCCACCCGTGATGCCTGCAGCCGCTCCTCCACAAGCACAGGACCCTATGGCCTTAATTCACCAACTGAGGCAGGCGGGCCTTCTAGGCGCGGCTGGACATGCGGGCGCGCCGGTTGCCCCACCTCCTGCTCCCGCGGTGCCTAGTATCCCTACTCGGGCGATGCAATCCGCCGCCCTCGCCTCTCTGCCTCCGGTGCTTGCGAGAGTGTTGTCGCCGATGAAGGCATGGGCTCCGCCTCCCCCGCCAGCCGACTCGAGGGAATTGTCCTGGAACCTGGCCTCCCTCCAAGTAGTGTGAGTACATTTGTTCCTTTTGTTGCCGAACTGCTTTTTTCTCTTTTCTTTGCCCCTAATGTTACTGACGTCTCCGCTAGACGACCTTACCTATTCCCAGCTTTGTACGGAGAACTTGGACCCCAATGTAGCCAGTGTGGTCGACGATTCAAGGCGGACGCAGAAGGGAAGAAGAAGAAGACGGCGCATATGGATTGGCATTTCCGCGTGCGGCAACGCATGGCCGAGGCAGAGAAGCGCGGGCAATATCGAAGCCACTACGTACCCAAACACGTAAGTCCCCCCCCCCTTTTTCTCTCCCTCACTTAGCAAAACACTACGAAGAAGGAAACCAAACTAACTCAATTCTCCAGGACTGGATAAAATCGCGCGAGGAAGTAGACCTCGACTACTCCGCCGAAGAAAAAGACACCACAACCTCCGAAGAAGCCTCCAAACCCCCCGAGCAGCAATACATCCGCGTGCCCGACCCATCCTCTGGCATCAGCAAAGTCTGCCCCATCTGCCAAGAGCAGTTCGAGAACAAGTGGCTCGACTCGGCGCAGGAATGGGTGTGGCTCGACGCCAAGATGGTGGGGAATCGCGCGTACCACGCCAGCTGCCACGCCGAAGCGACCAAGGATCGAGATAGGGCGACGACTCCTAGTTTTGGTGGCGGAGGGAGAGGGTTCACGCCCGAGCCGGTGCTGGGGAAGAGGAAGGCCGATGTGAGTGCTGACTCTAAGACCCTGAAGAAGGGTAGGAGCTAAATTAGAGATCGTTGGCGCCCTCCGAACCTTCCTATTGGAGGGTGAGGCGGGTGCATTTTCTTATTTCTTTTCTTTGCAGAAAGACGAAGTCTATTCTCTCAAGTCTCGATCGAAAATGAACTAAGCCGAAACGAGTTGTACATCATCAGCAGTTCGTGCAGGGAGGCCAGAGGTCCCTGGAACGGGCAGGTGGTAGAAAATACAGCGTCCAACCAGGTATTTTCGGAGAATACCTCGGGGCCAGCATAGAAGGGGATAGGAAAGACCTCGCGCTTATTCGCAGGTAGGAACACAGATGAGGTTCACGCACTCGGACCTCTAAAACACATTCTTTGTACTTTAACCAGACTTGCATAGCATGCGCTTCGGAGGAGTTCAAGTCGGTGGCCCAAAGGGCCCCAATTCCAAATATAATAAGGGATAAAAAAGGGAAAAAAATGTTTCATAGTATTAATGCCTGAATGGATTCACCAGCAAAAGAATTCGATCCTCTCCCAAACTCCGTGACGCCCGCTGGGACGTTATCATCCCGTCGAAAACTCAAGATGTATATCCCACGGCCTGCTTGAGATGTGCCAAACTCTCCTCCCAGACTTCCTTCCCTTCAGTCTCAGCCCACAGGCCAACCTTCTCAATGCCCTCCAAATCCTCCCTCATATGCTCTTCACTCGTCGTCCCGTCCAAAATCGCAAACCTCTCCAACCCCAACAGAAGCGAATAAAGAGCCACCGGCGCCGAAACATCGGCAGCCTTCGCAACAACCACCGCAGCCGTGGACTTCAAAAGGTTGGGGTTCGCAGTCAACGTCCAAAACGACTGAAACACGATGCCCTCATCCCTGCAAAAGGCGTACAACTCCGGTTGGTAGTGCCCCATGCGCAAACGATTCTGCACTACAGCCGGCTTAGGCAGTGCTTCACCCTCGTGCTTCACCACCTCACAGAGGGCCCGTAACACGGGGAGCGATACATTCGAAATACCCAAATTGCGAACCTGTCGCGGCACATACGCCGCCATGGCCTTCCACACCCTCACCGTCTCCTCAATCGTAGGCAAAGGCGAATGCAACACCAAACAATCAAGGTACGGTTCCGCCTCCTGCCCGTCCGTCCGGAAATTCTCCAGGCTCGACTCGACGGACTGCCTCACCTGCTCCTCGAGCTCGGCCTTGGGATCGTAGGGCAAGTTATCCAGGTCCTGGCCGCTGACGGGGGTGTACTTTGTCTGGATGTAGAGCTCGGACCGCGACGCGACGATGCCGGATTGGAGGGCGGTGCGGACGGCTTCGCCGACTAGGTGTTCCTGGTAGTGGCGGGGTTGGGCGGCGGTGTCGATGGCGCGGAAGCCGGCGGAGAGGGCAGTCGATACGAGGGCTTTCGTTTGGGCCTTTTTCCAGGCAGTGCCGTAGATGAGGCGGGGGATGGCGGTTTGGTGCCCGCCTTGGAGGGTGAGCGGGCGGGTGAGGGATGAGGTTCCGGCCATGATTTTTGAACTTGAGAGTGTGGTGAAGTTGTATAATTTGTTGCGTATGGAGCGGGAGGTGTGTTATTTGAGATGTAGGATCTGAGGATGGATCAAGGTATAGGGCGAGCGATGGGAGCGATGTCGATGATGAAGGTGACGACGAGGCTGGCGATGACGTCTTGAGGCTTGGAAAATCGACCCCGCCGCGGGGTAAAATTGTTCAAAATTCAGGGAAGGAACGACACAGTTCTCAACCAGTTGAACCAGATCACGGAGCTCGCGTTGAATACGAGGGAATCACTGGATAACCCGATTTATGGAGCCTCTATGGGCTCTGATTACGATTGGATCATCGGGGACTTACATGGTTGCTTCTAATAAATTCACTGGTATGGCAGAGCCATAAATTTGCGCAACCAAGCACAATTCAAGGACTTCAATAGCAATTTACACCGAATGAGAGTTATCTACACGTCGTCGTAAGGCCGGAGATAATCCTTCCCCGATAGTTTATAAGGATGGAAGATGGAAGTCATGAGAACGAAGCCGGAAGTTATCACAGACCCCGTCGAGATGCATGCTAGACCGATCCAGTCATCCGTCTAAACCCCAATCATCCAAAGCTATTTTAACCTCCAATGGCGCTCAAGTCACCTCAACCGAGAGACTAGAGCGCCTGTCGTCCATTATCCGCACCAAACCGAAAGGAATGATAGCAACCACCCCCCAACCCCATCCTATCCCACGCAGACTATGCCCGCAAGCAAATCCTGGGCCAAAACGCTTGCCGGCATTTGTGGAAACTGGGTCTGGTCTGGCTAGTGTGACGTTGCTGCGCCAGGACGGAACGTAGGCCCCGCGAACCGATGTGGGATGAACGGCGGGGTCCCTGTAGTAACAAGGAAAGGGCAGAGATGAGCTCCGCTCCGCGACGTCTTTGATTTACCCCGCCAGGTCCATTTCGCGATGCCATTGAGCTCTCGTGGATATTTCATTCCTACTTCATTCCCATCGCAAACCCATTGAACTCTCCAATTCATCTTTTCTAACTACCCAATTCTTCGTAAGGAGTCTTATACACCGTGGATCGTGGAATTCATACATTCAATAAACAACAAACACCTAACAGCTCATCTACGTCCGACGCAATCATGGCAACCGGAGCTCCCTACACTGTGAAATGGGGCATCATGGCCACCGGCTGGATCGCCGAGGGTACTAGAAAACTCATAATCATATTGCCCTCATTTCTACTTTCAAAAAAAAACGATGGCTGACCGTCTACTCCTCCAGTCTTCAGCAGGGACCTCCTCACCAACCCCGCCACCCGCTCCGTCCACGACGTCGCCCACACCATCACAGCCGTCGCCTCCCTGCAGGGCCCGTCCCGCGCCGCCGACTTCCTCAAGAAGATCGACGGCCCCGCGGACGCCGCCACCTACGGCACCTACGCCGAGCTCGTGGCTGACCCCAACGTCGACATCATCTACGTGGCCACGCCGCATAGCCACCACTTCCAGAACGCCATGCTGGCTCTCGAAGGCGGCAAGAATGTGCTCTGCGAGAAGGCCCTGACTGTTACGGAGGCGCAGGCGCGGAAGCTTGTTGAGAAGGCTAGGGAGAAGGATCTTTTCTTTATGGAGGCTGTGTGGACGAGGTACTTTCCTTGGAGTATTAGGATTAGGGAGCTTGTTAAGGAGGGTGCCATTGGCAAGGTTCACAGGGTCATTGGTGGGTTTACTTTCTTCTTTTCTTCTTTTTTTTCCCCTGGTACCTTGGCGCCCCTCTTCTTCTTCACCAACTACATTTAGAAGGATTTTACTATCCGTCTCTGTTAAGAGGACCGACTAACACCGTTACAGCTGACCTGTCCATCGCTGAGGCCAATGACGACGGCAGCCTCACCTTCCCTGAAACCAACCGCATGATCAACACCCAGCTCGCCGGCGGCGCCCTTCTCGATCTCGGCATCTACTCACTCACCTGGGTCTTCCAAATCCTCTACCACCTCCAACCCCCCGCAGAAAAAGAAGCCCCGCAAGTCCTCGCCGCCGTCACCAAGCACACCACGGGCGCCGACGACCTCACGTCCATCATCACGCACTTCCCCAAGCACAAGTCGACGGGCATAGCCCTCACGTCTCTGCGCGTCGGCACCGACCCGGACGGCTCCAACAGCGGCGGCCCCTCCATCCGCATCCAGGGCACCAAGGGCGAGATCGCCGTCATCGGCCCCGCTTACCGCCCGGAGAAGTACCAGGTCATCAAGAAGGGTGGCGGCGTCGAGACTTTCGAGTGCGTCGTGCCCAAGGATGAGGCGCGGGGCTGGGGACATGGGATGTTTTGGGAGGCGGATGAGTGTGCGCGGTGCTTGAGGGACGGGAAGAAGCAGAGTGATTCGATGCCTTGGGAGGAGAGTGTCGTTATCATGGGAGTTATGGAGAAGGCTTTGAAGGCTGGGGAGGTGGAGTATCCGGAGCTCATCACGACGGACGTTTTTGATCCGCAGAGCCCGCTTAATGTGGGTAAGGCGTGAGATGTTGGGAAGAACCGATGGTGAAAGGGGGGGTGTGTAAAGAAAAAAAAAAAAAAAAAAAAAAAAAAAAAAAAAGAAAAAAAAAGAAAAGACAGAAAAGAAAAGGACAGAATGGGTCGTCTGGCACACGGCCAGACCCCCCAAAAAATGGCAAATTTGACTTGTGTCGTATGTTTTTGTGTAACGACCGAGGATTGGGATGAACGGTGACTATGCTCAACATGTAGAATCGAATCATGTTCTCCTCGGGCGTTCGTGAACCGTTTTCCGGAGATTTTGAGGCAAATGGAAGGTGAATTCCGGGTATCAGTAGGCTGTGTAAACTATGCAAACCACCCACCCAAGATCACGACCCGTCAAGGCTGAAGCAGCACAAACGAAGCATCATGATGGTCTCAGTGTCAGATCCAAATCCTATGCGCCCATTAAATCACGTATAAGATGCGCGTCGCAACCGAAAAAGCCAACCCCGTCCACCCATCCAACCGCGGATACGCCCTTCCCACCCTCCAGACAAAGGAAACAATCTTCACGGACAAACGGGTTCGTATCCACATCCGCAGACAAACTCCAAACAATCTTCCAAACGAACCGAGCCTCAACGAACCTGTTTCCAAACCCATCTGCATCTACGGACAATCTTGACCTCGGTTAACCCTGGGGGAAAGAATAGAAGCAGAAATGTGGCTCGTCAAACCAGATCCAGAAAGTGAGGAGAATCGGGAGGGTCGTCCCTCTTATAGCGGACGCCCCCTCCATCTTCGGTCCCCCGTGTCCTACGGGATCGCTGTTTTGTTTACCGGTAATGAGGGATCATCTTCGCTTGTCAATGGGATCTGTAGGTTTATATTCTCGCAACGGCTTATGAATGTGTCAATTCCGGTAGCGAGGCAATGCCGACGCCCAGAAGCGGAAACACTCTGGAGGCGAGGTTTGGGTCGTACAGCGGCGTTTATGTTTTGCAAAGTGCAGGAAAAAGGAAAATCGTAGATTCCCCGATCGGGGAGGATCCCAGATATCTTTCCTTTCATTCTGCTGCAGGAGCTACATTGTTTGAGCAGTTCACCGAGATATGCAGAAGCGAGATCAAATGATTTCAAGGAACCATGGGGTGTGCAGCGAACAGACAGGACCATCAAATTCCACGCCTATGCCTTGGGTGCATCAGGGCAATTAAGGACAATGTACTGTACAAAGTGATAATATAGTGAGAATTGTTTCGGAGAAGGGGGGGGAGGGGTGGAATGGAGATGGAGATGGAGATCGTTTTGCACTCGCGGGATCGCCATCTCGTTTGAAAACAGGGACCCTTTACGCATGGTTTGGCGAAGCACGAAGAGGCAGTTCATGGTCCATGCAGGTACCAAAGCACACCTAGCGACTAACGGGTATTAAACCAAAGGGGGGAATGGATAGAGCAGAAAAGAAAATACTCAATCGATTCTGGTACGATCAGCCTTGGCGGGATTGGGCATCTCGCTCCGTAACCGAGTCCCTTCCACGTCCATATTCGGTTCGGCTATGAGCCGCTGACGACATCAAGGTTACTTTCCTTCTTTCTGTCAACGACGACCCGTTTCATGGATCATGGATTGCCACAGCACAACCCGTAGTTGGCCATTAACACTACCTCGTACCTGGTGCTTCGTAATGACTACTACATCTTCACACGACGAGGTAGGATCGAGGATTCCAACTCTACTGGACCGACGTCGTATTGGCATCGACAGATGTTTCTTGTCAGGTAGCATCGCGTCGTGTAGACAGGGATTGCGAAACAAGCCGTCGGGTCCGCGCTGCTGTCACTCTATCACTCTCTACTACTTCGCAAACTACTACTTCCGGATGAACAGGAAGGCCATGATCGTGACGAGTCCGAGGCAATGAGTGGAGCTGGCCAGCGAGGGTCCGCTCCCTGGCTCGTTTTGAGTCTAGTAAACTAGGTGTTTGTGAGCTCGTATGAACAGACCCTCCCGACTCCAGTTCGTGACTGGGGAGAGCTTCACCTCATGTCGCCCCTTGCTACGGCCAGAGTTCATCCGGACCTCTCTAACTCGGCGCACTAGCTTGCCGAAGGGGAAGCCAAGCCTAGAGTTCAGAGAGCCATGAGTCGATAGTTTGAGAGCATGAGAGTGTGGGGAGCATGATGACCGTCCAGGGACCGAAGTCTGCCCACCGCCTTTCTTTTTTTTTTTTTTTTTTTTTTTTTTTTTTTTCCAGCAACCTCCCTCGGGCGTCGTATTGCGCTAGACACCGAAATCGTGAAGACGAAGACTCTGGCTGGTGGGCCTTGTTCGCGCCAATTTGGGTAACGTACCACTGTCGCCGTCCAGAATTGATCAGTTAATTGATCACTTCGTGTCTTTTATTTCCTCTCTAATACTTAAATGAGCGTTTCTGAAACACGTCAACGCTGAGGCTAAATCCAACGCTGCACCCAGGATTCTGGGAAGGAGGTCCTGTCGCACCTGGAACCGGGTTTTATTGAGGTTGAGGGCTCAGTCGCGTGCTTCGTGCCTGGCTCTGAAAGGTAGCCATGCTGGCAGTAATAACACCAATCCCCAATCCCGCTGCACTCGACACGGTCGATCAAGAAGATGGAGGCGACATTGAATACTTGGCTAATCGGTTAATGTAGTAAAATTTCTCCTGGCTTCAGTGTGATGCGATACCGGGCTAGAGCAGCAACATTAATAGATAACCTATCGACCCGCACATTCTGTTTTGGTCGCCTGCAGGACTGCAAAACGGAAGCGATCGACGACGCAGAATCGAGACAGACGGGGTCTCTTGAGATCAATGATCAATCAAATACTTCTAGAACCACTGTTGCAGCGCATAGCGCCTTGGTACCCGAACCACTTTTCTACAGACGCCTGGCGAACGGGTGCTGATCAATCATGATCTGCTCCAGCACGGTTTGCATCAAGATTTGGTGTGGTTCACGTTTAGTTGCCTGCCATCAGCGCCAATCAAATCCACCAACGGTCACCGAACAGAGCCACTGGTTCCCTGCCCCAGCGCCGCCTTGCTGCCCTGTGCCCCAGTAAAGAATATAGTGACATCTCGACTATTCGCCTGGCTACGGACCAACCTCACGCCCGCGTATCACATATCAGCCTCCATTATCACCGCTCACTCCCTGCCTCGTTGAGAACCACGCTTCACTGTTCCCTTTTCAATCGTTTCCCGGAAATCTCGTTAAAAATTCGGGCACGGTTAGCCTCACCCCAAACCTTATTTCAAACTTCACTCCTTCAAATCGGATCCACTCGATCAAAACCCGGCATGAACCATTGAGGTTATCGTTGATAATTCGCCCCCCCCCACACCCAACAACAATTTAGGCCGCGATAAGCCTCGACAGGATATTACCATGAAGTCATTTCTGGCCCATCGCCTTGAACTTCTTCGGCGCACCCCGTTACTTTACCAACTCTGCTGCCATTGCAAGCCTTCATGCCTTTCGACGTTTCCATGGGTTCTTGGTGGCTGGGATTGGGTTGATATGCTCCATTTTCCAAGCCATGAGCCGTTATTGATTAATGCCATAAAAATCATATCATCCCCCGCCAAAGTAATGATATCAAATCCATTAACACATTGATACCTCAGTGACCTGTGCCATTGCCCATGAAACCCATAGAAAAAATACTCCGGCCCCGGGTCCCCGGAGAAAAAAAAATAACCCTTGTTCCCACAAAATACCCCGACAAGAAAAAATAACAAACAAGGGTTCCCATCTACACCCAAAACCCAAACCTCCCAACCAACACAACAAATTAAAACGCCCAATGGCCCCGCCACAGACCCCTCCAGGGCCCGAGCCCAAGTTCACGTCCAGGCCCGGCCCCGGTTCCGAACCGCGCCCCGCCGCTCCCAAACTCACCCAACCCCCGGTCCGTGACTCTGCCACAGCCACAACCACAACCACAAACAACGACAATCCCAGTTCATCATCATCATCACCACCACCACCATCATCAGGACCCTCCCTGGAAGATCCCAACCCAGACCCAAGCCCAGACTCAGACCCAACCCATTACGAACAAACCCACGTCCACGCAGTCTACGAATCCATAGCCCCCCACTTCAGCCAAACCCGCCACAAACCCTGGCCCTTCGTAACCTCCTTCCTCAACTCCCTCCCCAAGGGTTCGCTAGGCCTCGACGTCGGCTGCGGAAACGGGAAATACATCTCCGTGAACCCCGACCTGACCATCCTGGCCTCCGATCGCAGTCCCGCCCTCTGCCGCCTCGCGCGAGAAAATACGCGCGGCTTGGATCCGAACCCTAAAAACGGCGCCGACGTCTGTGTCGCCGATTCTTTGGCTTTACCTTTTCGGCCCGGATGTGCTGATTTCGTTATTTGTATTGCTGTCGTGCATCATTTTAGCACTCCCGAGAGGAGGAGGGAGGCTATCGCTAGGCTGCTCGATTGTGTTCGCGAGGACGGGCGCGTGCTCGTCTATGTGTGGGCGCTGGAGCAAAGGGCGAGTCGGAGGGGCTGGGACGAGGGCGGGGAGCAGGATCTTCTCGTTCCTTGGGTTATGAGGGCGAAGAAGGGAGACGGCGGTTCTGATGAGACGTATCAGAGGTATTATCACTTGTATCGAAAGGGAGAGCTTGAGGAAGATGTTGTCGCGGCGGGCGGAAAGGTGTTGGATACGGGCTACGAGAAGGATAACTGGTGGGCTATATGTACAAGATAGATGGGTATGAGAAGTAAAAAATAAATAAATAAATAAATAAAATAAAATAAACAATAAAAAAATAAAAGGAAATAAAAAATAAAAGGAAAAGACAAAGAGAAAATAAAATCCCAAAAAATATAACCAAAAATAAAAGAACGGAGGAGAAATGGAGAAATGTCGCGCTGGATGGTGCTTCGAGCTCTTCCAACCCCAAAGTCACATTGCAACTCTGTGTCTAGTCTGCCTTGTCATCTATCTCTCAACTATCTAGCAAACCTCTTTATGCCTCGCTCCTCTTTTGCTTCCAAGTTTTGCCGCCATTTCATTTCATCTCTCAGAACTGACTCGGTGATGCGTCTCGAGTACTAGGGGGAAAAAATAAGAAAAAAATAAAAAAAATAAAAAATAAAAACAAAGCAGAAAGGTATACGTGATGGGAGGCAGAAAATCAACAGCTTTAATCGAAAATAATAACGTGAAAATAAATAAGCAATACATGAAATGATGGTTAAAACATATTAAAGAAGACATACCGAGAAAAGAGGATTAAAGGAGTGGAAAAGAAGAAGAAAGGAAAAAGTCGAAGACGGGAGCAGGAAAAGCAAAAAAGGGAAGAAAAAGATAAACATCTGACCCGCAAGGTTAATTGATCCCTCGCCCATCAACTGCCAAGGCCATGCCCCGTTCCCGCTCTAGTTCCAAGGAAATTTTACATTATTCCGCGCATACATGATGTTCCGAAGCCAGGTCCCCTCCCGTCCGTATTACTCTAACCACCGGGGCCGAAACCCCCGACAGACCAATGCCCAACCAACTCCTCTGCGGCGCCAGCCAAAATGCACCATAGCCCTTTGCCAGATACTCTTCTCCCATGACGCCGTGTGGTTGTCTCTCATCCACCGCAGTGGGTAATGCCTCTACCTCGCGGGCCTCTAATCGCGCTGGAGGAGGACGCCGGTAGGTGGGGGATGGAAGCATCAGTGCGTCCTCACCCGTCTCTTATCAGTGTATATCCCGACTACCCCAGGCAACAAAACCCTTTCTCCCGTCCCACTCGTCTTGTAAAATCATGCTGTACCCATGTTTAGCACCAGGCTTTTGCTCATCATAATAGACGACGGAAATCCCGGAATATGGTGGATGGTGAAATGTTTCCAGAACGCTTCAAACCCTCCTTTGTCTAATGCATGAAAACCGTTCGAGCATGCGAAAAGAAAATACGTGCCTCTGTTTTTAGTACCCCGACTCCGAAAAGCGCCTTAGTCGTTGCGTCAATAGCGTCGTTAAGTCGAAACCGACCCCTATTCTTCTTCATCTCTTCATCGTTGCTGGCTTCCGCGAGCCTCCATCCTCTAGTTTTCTCTTAGAGGCAAGGCAGCGACGGATCTCCAATCCTAGCGCTTAATCATGTCCAGTTTAGTGCATAGACCTCCGATCTACCTCCTCGTACCGGAGGTCCATATGCCTGGGCCGACTCGTCTCTCTATGCATCATCCCTGGGCTTCCAGGACGCTTTGAGCCTCCTGGGGGTTCGGCGGGTTGATAGTGAGGAACACCAGGCAGGTAAGGACTGCCCACTGCACTATGGACAGGGCTTACACTGTGCATCCCCATCGAGTATGCCGGCGTGCTGTAAGGGCTCACCCCCGTCGTGAGCTCCGCGATACCAGGTAGCATTCCCGACCCTCGACCCTGGCTTGCCGGTAGGTGGATTGGGGCAAGGCCTGGCCCGTGTCCTAGATCTGGAGGCATGGGGGGTCTCTCCATAACATCAGGGGGCATCGGGGGGCGGGCGGGAACACTTTCTCGACGACTCGGGCCTCCTCGACTCGGCGGAACGGGCACCATCTGGCCACGTCCGTATCTCGAAGACATTCCGGGATCTCGAGAAATGCTTCCATGGGAGTGTGCATGGCTGTGGCCCCGTGAAGGAGAGTGTCTTCGGTGGCTGCTAGAAGGGTCGTTCGTGCTAACTGTCGTAAGGGAGAATGGCACTACTCCCGCCCGCCGCGCCATCTCTGCCTCGCCAAGCTGCCAGTGCATCGCCTCGGCTGCTCTCCATGGTACAGCCATCTCTTCAGCCACTCTCGCCCACATTTCGGGTTTGAATCTATTCATTGACGAGTTAGCCTCCAACCCGGCAAAGTTGGAGATGGAAAAATACGCATGCGGAACCCAAGTTAAGAAATTTGCTGAAGCCACCTGTTTACCAAACCCAAAGCGTGTCCTTCCACCAGCGATGCAACCTTGGGTGACCTGCTTACCTTTCGTATAACCTAGCAAGTTTGTTCTTTCGTTCTTCGTCCCACTCACTTCGCCTCTCGAGGTAGTTCTGGTAGTGTAGTCGGCAACTAATAGCGCTCCGACCGGGGAGGCGCTTGGAGATGTCCTCCCATTTCATTCCACTCCCACGAAGTTCGATAATGAGAGCGTCCTCTTCCGCAGACCACTTGCTCTGCTTTTTCGCTGGAGATTCGGCTGAGTGCGGCCCGAGGCTGCGCTTCGCCGCCATCGCCGTCGTAGTACTGAGCGGAGGAAGCGAACCGGTAGAAGGTTTAGCCCTCGCCGCAAGTGGGGCAGGCGGAGGCGGTGGTGGGTACGGGTGAGCTGCTATGGCTTGGTGAGAAGGTGGAGGTGGAGGTGGAGGAGTAGCATACGTCGCCGCAGCGACCGGAGGAACAACCGTGACAGCCGTGGTGGGCGGTTGCTCGAACGGCGTCGAGGCTGGGCGCGGAGATTGGAGCTTCGTTGTAGGAGACGCCGGGGACTCCTTTGAGTCGGAACCCTCGAGGAGTGAAGCGATATCCACCGTGACGGTTATATTATCCCGGGAGCAGAGGCTCGGGGCACTCTAGGTTATTCGACGATGGTAGTCTGAGATCGAGGCCGTTGTGCGGCGCGGGAGATTCTTGAGGCGAGGTAACACCACTCCCCGCTGTGAAGGCGATCCCCGAACCTGGGCCAGCGAAACAGGTAACAACAGGAGGGTAGTACAGGCGAGTCTGGAACAAGAGAGTAAACTGCAGGAGGGACGTTGAAGACAGACGGCTATGTGTGTGATTGCGATCGCGGGGGGGGTGCGAGATATTAGTTGCGCCGTCCCTCGACGTGGAGGACACACTTTGATGAACGGATGAGGAGGGAAACTTGATGCGACCACGGTATATTCTCTTGCGGAGTGTGTTGAGAATTTATATGTTTTGATAGAGAATGTGATTTGGACTGAGTGCGAGGGAGGGATGGCCAGGAGTCGGAATGGGGAAAAACTCTGACCGTCCTGCCCTCGGATGTGCGTATGCGTGTACCGACTCTATGGTTGTTGGTTGAAAAGGGCGAGAAGGAATGGTTAGGTGGTCAACGGAGAGAACGACTTGAACATTACTACTGTGTTGTCTGTATTACTATGATTGGCGTGCGCAGGTGAGCTAATCGAAGGTGGTGGTGGGTTGTAAGCTGTGCTTGAGGCAAAAACTGCTGGGGAACCAGCTCAGAGTAAGGCGGTCAACACCAGGTGAAGTGGTTGAGGAGAGATCAGGCTATTGCTTGAGACCTGGGTGTTGCAAGGTGAGAGGGCACCTGTCGCGGCGATGTCATTACACGATCTCTTCTCTCTTGCAAGGAGATGACTGGGCATGAATAGAATGGGGTTGGTAGTTTGATGACGGAAGGTCAAAGTTCAAGAACAAATTCGAATACTGAGAGGTAACGAATACAGAACGGTGCTGAGATAAAGGAGAAAGGAAGGACAGGGGATATTAGAGCAAAACCATGGATCCTAACCACGAGGCATGCTAAAGAGAACGACGGATCTCGTCTTGTGAGTGTGAGTTTGTGGTCTTGAAGAATCAGACGGCAAGGATATGCTGCGTAGATGGGGAGGGAGGGGGTCTATAAACCACACCAAGGGCAGGTGTGCCTCTCAGCAAACAGGACTGAAGCTTGGGCGCTTTTTGGAACTCGTTATACCCTACTCCCGAACTTTAAAGGACGAGAGTGGACGGGAGTATGTTCTCCAGCCCTGATGAACGGATGGGGGCCGGGGGGGCAGGGCGTAAGAGGGGTGTGGATGGAGGCGTGGATAGTACTTCGCAGTTGAGCTGCTTGCAGTAGACGTGGGAGAGAGGATGTGCTAGAAGTAAGCTAGGTCGATCGTGATGAGGTCACGAAGGTGGGCTCTCGGCGAGGAGAGATTCCTACAGGGAAGCGCGAAACGTTTCTTCCATAAAAGAGTAAGGGAGGGTCTATAGTGACTGCGACTTATAGGCTGGGACGGTGTAGTTATATCCACTGGGACCGAGTGTGTAAGTCATCAAGCAGAACGAAAAAGCAGAACCCGTCCGCGTGCATGTACTTGTAAGGTTCGCAAAAAAGTAGTTAGCCGCAGCCAGACCGACTGGGCTTTCCAATTGAAATACCATTAATGCCAAGGACCATGTAGAAGGGCCAGGATTACAGGAGGCGATGCCTTGGTATCCACACACGTACTGCTTGATACCCTGGGGAACCCACACGGGGGACGGGGGTAGAAGTGGAGAGAGCAGACACCACCCCCTGATGCTGGCTGGTGGACTAAGAGAATCCTCCAGATGTACTGTACCATTCACAACCATACGGAGCCATGGGGTGAGTTGGAGTCGTGTGTGCAACAACCACCCTTGCTTGATAAATGCACCCCCGTTTCGGGCTCTGCAGCTTCGGACTCTAATCCTATAAATTTGGACCCTGGGAAGACCCAGACCCTCTGGGAAAACCGGGATCGACCTACAAAATGCCGACTGACCGGGCCTGAACCAGGCGAGGGGGGGAATAAGTGAGCATTCAGTGGTATGAGGGAGGAGCAGACTCCATCGGCGGGGAGATGTTTTTCTCCAGCAATACATCTTGCAATACAAGACCAAAGAACTAGCCGGATGGAGAGTCTCTTGGTGAAGGAGGATGGACAGACAGTTGGTGTGGTGACCTCACTGGACTCTAAACAGTGGATTTCTTTTTCTTTTGTTTTTCTTTTCTTTGGGGGGAGGGGAGGGGGTTGTGTTAAGGTTTAAATGAGGGCGTGGGGTTTGGCGTTTGGATGACCGAGGAGGGAGTGACAGGCTGAGGGCGGACAAGGGGAGGGTTGAAGGAAATCTGCTGGATAAGATGCTGAACGAGTGGAGGAGTAGAGGCAGGTGCACCTTGTGAATGGGGCAGGTCTCGAAAAAGAAGTCTCCCATGGACATGAACCAGGTTGCTAGCTAGAACAGTCGCCTAATTGACCCTCCAGTTCCAGAAGACAACTGGGACAGAAATTAGACCCCAGTGTGGGGGGCAATCATCAATATGCCACTGATCAACTACACTAGTGTAGACCAGAAAATAGGGCTGGTTGGCTGCAGGCGGACTCAATCGAGAAGCAGATTTCGGCTGGCTAGGCGAGAGCGGCGATCTGTATGATACGTCCTGAAACGAGAGGCGCTGTGAACCCTAACTGCACGAGCAAGCCGCAGGAGGACGAACTTAACCCGAAGGTGACAGTTCGAAGGAGGGGTGACAGCGGGGAAGTGACTGTGCCCCAAGTCTGAGCACCCAAATAAGGTCAGCAGTCATCGCACTGATTTCGTTTTTGCTCTCCCCCTTTTTTTATTGCCCTTGTCTTTAGGGATGATTTATTCTCAGCAGCAAGTCTGGGTGGAGGAGCCGAATTTTGCAGTCGCTCTTGAAGTTTGCATGATGCCCCCGATGTGGTTCTCATGTCTCCAGCGGGGCCATTGTTTCTTGGTCTCGACGAATCGAAAGGATGATGAAAGAAAATCCCTCCCGAGAGCCCCGGCCGCGGTTTGCTTTACAGGTGTGTCAGGTTGGGGTAGTACCTTTGCCGACTCTTTGGGATCCCTGCCACAGCGAAGTTTGTATTACTTCGTAGGCCCGGACCCAAATTGGTGTCCTCTCAGTGTTTAAGCCATCGGTAGCGAGATGGTGCTCACGAGCCGACATCGAACTGAGGATCCGATGATCCCTTGCAAGCGAGCGTCCAAGCTTTATTGCTATTAATGTGCTCGGGTCCCTGTGTGGGAAAGCAAGTTTCGACCGGCGAACCTCTCGAGACCAGTAATACTACGCTTGCGGTGTTTGTGAGCATCAAGGGGCGAGGATCACCGAAGGAACCGCTGGAGCGCAGGTTTGAGACCCAGCGTTGTCTGTGCACCCGACACATACACTTGTTCTCCGAACGGAAACGCATCGTTGGTGTTGGCAGTATTAGATGCTGGATGCGATTGGATAAGATTCGACCACCGCAGTGGTTCCCTTTTCGGCGTCATTTTTGGGGAGGCCGGGTCGGCGGCGGAGGAGGCGGAGAGAGTGCGTGGCAGACATAAATCGATGCTCCTATTGACCGGTGATTGATGTCGATGTGCTGGAAGCCAATTCGAAGCTGCCAGGCGAAGGACGAATTACTGAGATCGGTATTACCACACAATGTTCGAAGGTATTGCACATGTTAGAGTGGGTACGAAAGCCCTGAGGTGTTCCCGCGCTAGCCAGCCAACTCCTTCCCTGGAATTCTGACAAGAATCATGTGGCAGACCCTTAACACGACGAACACTGATTGCCCTTTCCACGAATCGATGAGATGTCGTAATATTACCGTATATTATACGCCACCATTATCATTCGCATTATATGGGGAAGGCCCAACACTCGTGGAAGTTATTTGACATCTTATAGATGTCAATTCTAACTCTTTTTCCTCTTTTGTATCAATATTGCTGTCTTAAGAAGCCTGTTATGGAACCTTCAGATTACATTTGAGGTTCCAACATTGATGCACTATCAGGGCGAACACGAGTCACATCTTATCTCGGAGCGGCTATCGTACTTTCTTTATTTCCGAGGATGGACAATGAAATAATCGTTGAACCGAGTCTCACGTCTCAGTCTTGGTGCTCCGCTCCGGTCGAGTCCTGGAACAAAGTGGGGTGTGGAATGGAGTGCGATTGACTTTTGATTGATGTCTCGTGGAGGTTTGCTTGCAATCCCAGCCCTTAAACGCTGCGCTACAGTGCTGCCGCGAAGCGTGTGAAAACCTCAATTAATCATCCAAACCGTCAATATACAGGTACTTCGTAATGCGGACTCATTGATGGGAGACAGGTATATTAGTCGTGATGTTTACTCTCCTTCCCCCGAATATACCGACTTTACAAGAGAGCTTGCATCAGATTACATGTTGGCTATCAGGATAATCCCCCCTTCCCCTTCCTCTTTCCCCCCGTTTTACGTCACAGCCAGTGGTGGGGCCTGCTTGTCAACAAGAGGCTATCTTGCCTTGCACCTGACGCTAGTTCGGGGTCAGTTCCATATTAATTGTCAATTTTCGGGCGCGCTTTCTCCATTATTGTTCTACGGAGTTTCCATAGAAGGCATGTCGCACGTTCTCGGCAGGCCGAAGTTTTCGATTTGGCTTCCTGTGGTGCAATGTAGAGAATCTGTCATCTGGAGGCGCCTGCAACTGGTGCTCCTGCACCTTCCCCCTTGTCGATCGATGTACACGATCCTCCCCACCGCAGGGCGCCAGAGCCCAGCCTGAAGCCCCAGGCCGGCCACCACAATGTACTCCGTAATTACACCGCAGCGGGGTTCCGAATGATGTTGGCGGAAGTTGGCGATGGAAACGGCCACGCCCGGAGGCTGGAGTGACTGGCTAGCGCAAGACCAGTGATCAATTAATCAACTATCCTGGGCTAGGTGCTTGCTCGTTCGTGCCAGCTTACACGGCTGGCTCCAAGCCTGCACGGCAGCACGGCAGCACACAGCAAGCAGCACGCAGCAACCCTCATGTCCAGTCATCATTGCTTCAGATGTGAACTAGCGGTCAGCTCACGCAAATCTCAACAATGAAGGAGCACCCAACGACTGGGATCAAGATCCAGTGGCACCATAGGTAATAGTCCCCTCCATCCATCACGATCACATGAGTTGAAGCACCGTACTTGTGTATCGATCCATTGATTGATCCACCTCCACTCACCTCCGCTAACTTAGTGTTCTACACCGGACACTTGATCCTGCATCCTGTGCGAGACTGGGGCTCGATGAGCATCTCCGGTCTCATCGATAGCCCCCGTCATCAAACCGGTGTGAGAGCTCCTGCGTAGCATCCCGCCATTATCGATATGCCATGCCGAATTGCACATTGAATGCATGAGAATAAACACCCTGAAGAACCCTCAGCTCCTCAGGTGCTCCCTAGTCTAGCATGTCCAGCCCGAACGTCAGGTCCAAAGCGGCCCATTCAGCCTCGCTTATCGTGCTCCGAAGTCCCCTGGAGATAATTGGAGGATGCATTGTGAGCCCCTCGTTGATCCTTTGTTAAAAGCCCTCACTCACTTCGCAGGCATCAATCTCACCAGGCCTCGACGCCTGACAATGCTACTGCATGTATACAGTCTTGTTTGCGATTCGGCACTAAAACCCTGCCCCATTTGCCCGATATTTATCTGCCATTGACTGTCGACTCATACTCTTTGTTTCGTACTTCATACGCAAATGCCCGCTGCGGACCCTCCTCATATTCGTCGTCCGTGGGTTACACTGCACTACGAAGTACAATTTGGGCTGGCGTGGCAGCAATTGTCTACGAAGTAAGGTCATCATCTCCACTTGCGATCCTGTTGTCCCATTAGGCACAGGGGTAAGGCTCAAGGGAGGGAGAAGAAGGGAGAAGGAAAGAAGAAAACAGCTCCAATTGTCAATTTCTCCCACCATCGTCTTCCCTTCCGATGGCTCGGCTGGAACCTTCCAAATCCAGACCTCACGAATTACTTGCACAAACTTCAAAGTCGTACTTGTCATACATCTTTGCTCCATCTGCCTTCTATCTGGCATGAATTCATGAATTAAGGTTGCTGTTTGAGGTTACTCTCATCTTGGTGCAAGTACCCAAGTACCAAGTACCCTCGGATCGGTTTATTGTTCGTGCAAACATCAAATTGTCCTTACCAATATTTTTCCCTTCTTTATTTCTTTTTTTTACTTTGCTTTTTCTCGATAGTAACACCCCCCTCCTTTCGACTTTCCCCTCCTCCTTTCTTCTGGCGATTGAATCAGATCTGGTCTACCCCACGCGTTTCGTTTCTACGATTAGGCTCTCAAGCGAGTTTGACAGCGACCAGCTCGGCTCAGCGTCATCAACAGGACTACAAGACCCAAACTGCACATCCAGTTCCTATCAATGGGTCCCGGAGGAATGTGGGAAAGCTCAGTGTCCTCCCTTCCACCATGGTACTGCACACTTTTGAAAATCGGGGGTGCTGCGGGCGGGACGCTAGGAGTTTTCGACCCCATGAATGAGCCACGCTTGTGACCTCTGGGAATGTCAAGGACCAGGGCAGGAAGCACGGAGATCGAAACTGATGCAGCGCACACACTCTCCGCCCATAACCAGGAAATGCAGCCGGCCCAAAAGGGCGAAACGTGAGGGTTCCAGCATGGAGAATATGTTGGTGAGTATAATTGCGAATCACGGCACTCCTCTGTCAAATCATGCCCTCCCGTCCTTGACTGGCAGATCATCCACACACACACACATATCCACACACTCGCGATAGGTTCGTATTTTATGCCTATTCGAACGAAACAATGTGCCAAACGCCTCTCCCGGGGTGGCGATTTGCCCGGCTGGCTGCCAGAGTGCTCCCATACAGCCTAGCGATCTTGTTTGAACCCTTATTTGGTCTCACAGAAACCGTTACCAACACTTGCAGTGTTTCGGTTAGCATGATCTATCATCTCCCGTGTCGCATTACTGTTGCTTTATCCTTTTTTTCTTCTTCTTTTTTTTTTTCTTTTTTTTTTTTTCCTCCCTCTCTTGCAGAAGGGCAGATGTGAACGGATTCACGCAACACGCGCCAACCATCCATCCACCCCGCTAGTTCACACCCTTGAGCATTTTATGTTACGGCACACTCCTCGGCTGCCTATCCGAGATCCCTGAGTCGATTCAACAACCTAGTTGAAGCGGTGTTCGCAGGAAAGTCAGGAACAATGCTTCTTGTTGACTCTGAGGGAGCGCCTTCTCTGAACCGAACGATTCGGATGAACTCCTCCCCCTGTTCCGAGGCACTTAGGCTCCTTAGGACTTCCCGGGAAAAATCATGCGGTCAGGTCAGAGGTAATGATGGCAAGCATGAATATTTACGGGCCAGGAAGGCTTGGCACCTCCGACATGCTTGCCGGCCAGCCAGGCTTTCGGTTGCCAGCCATGAGGCGGTCTTGTCCGGTGATTTGGTTGATCTGATGCTGCCAGGGCTCGAACGATTTACACATGCTTTTCTCGGCTCCGTAGAGGCTGGATGAAGAACGTAGGGGTGAGAGCCCCATCCTCCTTAGGTGATCCGCTCCAAAATACAGAAGTAGAGAATCACCGATTTAACATGTCGGCACCTATAATGCGGGAATGGGAACAACTTGCAGCTTCCAACGGAGGGCCCGATCGTTTCCTCGGGTATCTACAAGTAGGCCGTCAGCGTTTGCGCATACGTGTGTGTAAAGATGCCCGCCCAGGCCATTGACCTCGTTGGAGTATGCCACGCAGTTTGGAGAGCAAACAGCGGCCCGTTGCACAAACAAGGCCAAAGCTTGTATAATGCCTGATAACTAACATGGCGGTGAAAGAAAGAAAACAGGCTATTGTAGCTGCACTCTACCTCAGTAGAGGATAAGAGAAAAGTCGGCTAGCAGGCCTCCTTGTTATGCAGGCCGGCTGGAAGCAGATTGAGAACGCCATTGTAATATCAATTGGCATTGGCTTGTAATCGAGAAAGGTCGGGTATCAAAAGTCGGTCTGGGTTTCAAAATCTCAAGATGCCATTCACCAAGCGTTGCTATGCTTCTCCGTCCAAGGAGGGTTGATCATGGAGCCGGAATATTGATTCCGCCCTCGAACGTAGTACACAGGGCCACGCGCAACAAGTCCGTCACCCATTCAGAGGCGAGAATCTTCCTTCGATGAAGGGGCGCCACGGATGACATGGTAAACAATAGCCATTGCTAGGGTTGTTTGGCCGCCTTTTTCAACTTGCTTTTTTGATCGACTTCTGCAACTCCGTAGATCGGTTCTAACTTATCAGGATGCAAGCTTCCTCATGCCGAGTGGGCCTAACGTGGCGCCAAGGGCCGGCCAGAGGAGAGAGCAATTGCGCGCAACCAATTTGAGGGAGGGGGACAACAACGAATCTAAGAGACGAGATACGAAGTACGAGGGACATGGCCAAGGGTCGACAAGCATCACCGCTCAAATCTAAGCTTGCTGATGGCGGGAAGGAACATGGCTAGAATGCTAAGAAGCCCATCGCCATCTGCGGCGTAACATACCTAGCACGGCGCCCCCTCTGCCCCCGTTCATGGCGGTGTCGCAACCACTCGACATGATAAGACGGCAATTTTTTATCCCTGGTGGGCATGAAGCAAATTTCAGAGCAATGCCTACGGCATACTATGGAAGACCTTTGACCAAGCTACGCAGATGAGGGCAAGATCCTAGGTCCGTCGAGTTTCTGTCCACCCTCGTGGAGTCGAGGGCAGGACACCTACCGCACTAGGGTTCTTCGTTTCACTATTCCTCGCAGAAATAGCTAGTATTCGTTGCTTGCCATCCTGCAGATTCATGCATGATTCGCACATTTGGCATGATAATAATAGGATAAGGCTGTTCCTTTACAGACAATAACACTGGATGGGGGCTTGCAGAAGCGCTACGTAGCCATCGAACTTCGGCATGGTTCTTCCTTGGCTCGAATTTCCTTCCTGCGGTGAAGATCAGAAGTCTGGAAAACGACAAGGGGTGTGATGGGGGCGTGAGAAGAAGCAAAGGCCTGGAAAAGAGATTGCCTACTGAACGTGATCAGATGAGCTGGAGGATGCCGTGTCCGCTTTTAGTATCATCACGCCTCATGGCGGTGTCGTTGCGGGTACCCGGGCACTAATACAAAGCAAAGTCCCTTGACATTGTGGAACTCGCGTGCTCGAGATAATACAAGTCTCAGGGACGAGGTATTGTTGCATTCCGGGGATGAATACGTCCTAGGCCTGGCCGGGGGCTCCATTGTGGTTTATCTCAGATAGAGTTCCGTTTGACGGGAGCTCGGGTTCTCCGGCGAAGGGCAAACGGGGGCAGCCAAACACATACACCCACGCCCTTGAAATGCGTGAAATCTCACGTTTGACTGCATCGATGCCGCCGTCGATCGGCTGTGACCCTTGATGACGGGTATCTCTCGTGAACGGCATGGATCTTGATTGCAAAGGGGGATCTGAGAAAAAGACAGAGGCGTGGGAAAGGGGGAATCAGCTCAGTATGACAAGGGGAAGAATCGATATCCTAACCCCCGGTTCCTGGGACCTTGAGATGCTCCACGCAACATAATGTTGCCTTTTGTAGTCACTCGACGCACGCTTCCCCCATGTTGACAGCCGGATGTTTCTCTCCAAGTCAGTGGGTCCAATGTCGTAAACGCCGGTATTATTGTTTCTTTGAGACGCAGCCATGCAGATGGGGACATTATCTAGGGTCTGATTGGCAGAATCTCCCAATCTGAATCGTTTGCATCCCATCTAAGTTTGATACTAGACCGGGCGGTCTAAGACTTGCTGCTTCGGGCGGAGGTCTCCCTTCTTTCCGCCATTAACCGCGGACGGGTGGCGGTCTCCCCGGGGGTGTGCCTCGGTGAAAGAAGCGTTAAGCTTGACGTGCGAAAGTGAAGTGGAAATCACATTCGAGGCGCAGTTCACCATGCAGGCACTCCCTCCAATAGTGCCTCCTGCGGGGTCGTTTTTGCGGCATGCGAGGTGAGAGTTGTCCAAGGCCCCGACTTCTCACCTCAATGTTGAGGAGAGCATTCTTAATCTTATCCTAAAAACCTAATGTAACGAGGCGTGTGCAGTTGGATCAAGGAGCCTGTTCATCTTACACCGATACGGCATTCGACCAAGTCACTTCTCTTTCCTCATAGCTTAGTGCGGCCCTCCACACATCTCGAATAGCCCGAACACCCGGCCGTCGTCACGGTGTTCCTCGCTTGTCCATGCATCCGAGGAAATTACTTTTTCCAAGACAACGAGACGTCGTCCTCGTGCCACGATACACCCCCCGTCATGTATGCGCCCCTTGTCTCAACAAGTAGCGGTATGGGGCCGGCCTCTCGAAGGAAAAAGGAAGAAAAAGCTGGCGTTTCTCATTGACAACGCCCTTCTTTCCCTTCTCTTGCATTTGAAGCAGAATTGGCAGGTTTCTAGCAAGGTGGGTGTGTGTTATCAGATGAAGGGAAGGAGGCGTCGGGGGTACTCGCAGCTGAAGAGCCCCACAGAGTCCGACGTTTCTTGTCAATTCTGTGTTACTTGCTGGATGACAGGGCGAAATATGGAGGGCGGGAAGGCAGAATGGGGTTATTGTTTCCGGGACACCGCATGGGCTCAAATATAATATAAGCTCTTCGGCATGTTCAGCGCGACTGGGATAGGAGGGGTGGATGGGGTTGATGATGAAACTGCTGTTGTCTCTGGAGGGCGGCAGCGGCCGCTATAACGAGGAGTAGGATGTCAAAGGAGGGCAAACTCGTTGCGTGAAACGTGTGTGCGTGGCTATCGAATCTGTATGCCACGAGGCGTAGGCCCGGATAGAGTGTCCTACTTTGGATTCGACCGGACCCCTTGTGATACGTGTGAACAAGAAACAAGGAACACTAGAGGAAGAAGGGGGGCGCGTGGCCTCGAAGCATTACGCACGAATGCCTGACGCTCCCGGATGTCAATAACACGAGCCAATGTGATGAATATTAGGACATCTTCACTCTTGTTTGGCTCTTCTGCAGCTCCCGACTCCCTAGATTCAGCGTGAGGCGAGGAAATAGGCTTGGGGGCGTTATCCGGTCAGGCTCACCGGTGAGCATGGTTATTGCTGAGTTATTGAGGGGCATTGAAGGCGACTGGAGACCTTCCTTGGCTTGACCCGGGGGCCTGGAAGATAGGGCAACCTTCGAGGAAAGAGGCAATTGAGGTCGGGCTCTCTCTCTCAGAGGACGGCGAAAAAGGACTAGCTAAAGGACACTGCATGAGGTATTGGCGTGCAAAGTATATTTGCTTAACGGCCGAGAAGGTAGTCTTGAAGGAGTGGAAAAAATGAAACTAGATCCTCCGTGAAATGAAATGCCCGGGTTCGGGCGAGGCGGGTGGGATATGTGTGTAGAGCCTATCTCGATGCTGTCTTTGTACCTCCGTGCTCGTGTCTCCAGCGCATGGAGGAACATCAAGGTTGTTGTAAAATCTTGCGACCGTCATGTTGAGCTATTCCAACCTGGATTCCATTGGTTTTCCATAGGAAAGGGCGATGTCGAAAACGGAAGGGATTCCAAAGTCCGTCGGAATTTACAATCAAGATGCCCGTCTTCGGTACCATCGGCAACTCCGATGAACCAGAAGGTTGGAGAGTCTTAAGTGAAGTATAAGTTATTGTTCCGTTAATACGTCTTCATTAGCGTCCTTGGGTTTACCACGGACTATTGAGCTGTTTGGGTTTATGGTGGAGTGAAGACTGTTGTCATTCACGAGAGTTCCATCTTAGTTTCTCGGAGACACTCCCCCAAATATCTAAATGCTCACCTGTATACCTTCTTCCCCAGAGGGAGGCAAGACTCGGCCAGAAGAAAATGAGAAAAGGCGTGGCAGGTAAGTTTTTGGTGTAGAAGTAGTGATGAGATGCGGGTCTGGTATCAGACTTGAAAGTATTTGAAGAATGGACAGCATTCATTCGAAGCGATGCGCCTCAGGGGTCCGGCGTTCATCTCATAACTTTCTCTCGTAAGGCCTCATCCCCGTCCTTACTTCCTGACTTCTTCTAACAACCCCTCCAGTCCCATCTCAGGCCATCTAAAGATATCGTTGAAGATAAATCTCTTAGACAATTCGACTACCTCCACTAAAGGATGGGAATACGACCAGGATCCCAACGAGACCTCAGTCCTAGAGTGGGCGTTGGCATTCGGGGTTACCTTTGCGATGGAATAGGGACTCTTGGATTTCACAATTTCATCTGTATCTCTCTAAACGGCACACTGGGGGGGTGCCGTTGAGTATGGCTCCCAGGCCTGCCTGAAGTCGCCTTTTCCCGGCTCTCCAAGTTCAGCGAGCAGGTTGTCGCAGCAACTTTGGATAAGATGCATCCGAGCGAGTCTTCGTTTGTGCAATCGATGCGCTTCGCGTTTCTCCAGAGTGCGATGGACGCGTCTTCTACATCTTGCGTCAAAGATGTAAGTTGATTGTTTCTCAATGCATTACCCATGGCGATCAATTCCTGACATTCGTCGACTCTGCGGAATCTGTCGAGTTTGTTTGTGTCAAGATGTTCGTCTCTTATTCTTGGCCCAGGGGGAGAGGCTCGGGGTATTCACAACTATCACTAGGAGTGAGCCTCCCTCAGGCTTGTATCCTCGAACCCAATGCGGTGAAATCTGTAATTATCAAGATTGCACTTCCACCTGCTTCATGAGTGTATAGCTTCACCAGTTCGAGAAGCATCGACCGCCTAGCTGGGTTGACTGCCTCTAAGACGCTCCACCTCTTGGTCTTCCAAAAGGGAGCCACAAATAGCAGGCAGTTTCACATGTCAGCAATGACAATACACTCGCCGGACGACGGTGAAGGATAGCACCATTGGTACAGGGGTGTCAAAGACTGGTCCCTGATTGTTGTGCCGGATCGGTCCGAGTATTTTGGCTCATCTGCATCCTTAGATAAACTTGAAGTGGACACTCTCAGGCCTGTGCCAAGATTAGTACAACTGTCAAATACCTCATAGCCAACGTCATCGGATGGAAGCGGCAATGCTAGCTTCACTATGATGAAGGGTCGACGGGATCGAAATCTCCTGTCGTGTGGGGGTCAACGAACATTGATGGCCAACGAGACCTCGCCCTGTGGATCATTCTATCGTTCTCTCCAAGGCTGGTGGGGGCGATATCTCACCGGGGGTACGCGGACACAATCAATCACAAGCATTTCTCTCCGGCAAAAGGGTCCTCGGCGTAGATTTCTAGGAAGAGTCCAGCCAATTCAGGCGGAGAGCTCTGTCTGAGCTCACCGAGAGACAACGGAGTCGAAAATAGCTCAGCTGCAGAGACAGAACTTCGATGCCAGTTTATTACACCCAAAATCCGTGGGAGACAATTGATCAATTGAAGAATGACGTCGATGTTTCGGAGCCCGGTGGGATCTCTCCCGTTTTTCGGATTCAGTGTTTTTTCCGAAATTCCCGCGGGACGGCTATGATAGTGTTATATGTCAAAATTTGGAGGTGACTGTTAACCGATCCGGATAGTCCAAGTGGCAATGGCTCAGTGGCTCCCCATACTGACGAGCTACGAGGGCTGAGGCGGCGGCGTGGAAACCGTTCTGGTCAAACCGGGTCGGGGGAGGAAAAGGGAAGAAAAGGGATGGGTACCAAATGGGGAGAAGTCAATTTTTTTTGGCTGTTGTTTTGGCTGTCCCAGTCTCGAAGGTACTTTCGAATTTTGGGAATAGCCTCTCGAGGTACTTTGGAATTTTTTTTCCTGCTTATGTAAACTGGCTTCTTGGAGATCGCCTGTTCGAACCTACCTTCGCTTGCTTTCCTTTTTTGTCGCATTTTTCTTTTCAGTCCTATTGACCTCGGCATTTCCATTCTCACACTTCCCTATCGAGCCTCAAGGTATCAATTGATTAAAATGAATCGTTCACGACTACTGAGATTCACTAGTCCATGGAGATTTACCTGTCTTAGACACACCGTCAACTTCGATGCCAACGGGGAATAAGTTGAAACCTTCGTCACAATCCGGAGACAGCCTTACCCTAACCCCGGACCATGGACAAATGCTATTCCGACGGAACGGAGCCTTTTCTTTTGACCGCCCGTCGTCAAATGAAGATACTGATCCTGACCATCTTCCTGCACGCTTTCGTCATTGTGCCCCCGTTCCGGCTAGGCAAAGCCGCTAGCTAACGCATTGAGTCTTGGCCTTTCGGCCTCAAATGAGCGCCGACTGCGCCAGAGCCTGCTAAGTCCCGGTAGTCCCGGCATGGTCGTCGTAAGAGTGCATGATATTCAGCCCACCAGTTCGAATCCGTCGCGATCGTCATCACATGTGTCGGCGAACTTTTGTTTACTGAAAAAATCGATCGGAATTCGTATAAGCTAGATCGATTGGATCAATTGGGACGGTACCCACTGTGGGTATCTCCCATGCTCGAACCACTCATGGCGATGGACGCAGAGCTGAGCATATGTGGACCTGGTGAGTTCTGGGACCGGTATTCCGAGGCTCCGGCGGCGCTTCCTCTCACGCGAGGTCCTGCTGTCTCGCCCGGTCCCGAGACGGGATTGGGATTCATCTTTGTGGTCTCAAAATGAAAGTATAAACAGGAGAGACTGTTCCTCTTCTGGATGATGGAGCGAGTGCAAGATGTCAAAGCTATATCTGTACGGCCGTGGGCGTGATTGTCTGTATGCCGCGAGCTGGCCGTTCCCCATATCACATCATTCTCTTCGAGAACAAGAACCCCATTAGTACTTTCTAGCTATACAAGAACAAACCATTTCCGAACCTAGTCCATAATTGTGGATTGATGGTTTGTCCACTTGCCTCACCAAATCCCAAAACATGCAGAACTCATCGGAGGAGGGAGCAGAGCAGCCGAACCGGCACTCTCTGCACTCGATCGAGGAGTTGGATACAAATGAGGCAGCCTCTGTCGCCTCCTCTGGAAGTGACACACCCGGAGCATCGCCCCTCCGCCGAATAGACAGCCACACGCTCATCGACGACACTGGCAGAGCCGAGCTCCACCGCATCGCCACAGCCCTCTCCCACCGGCGATTTAGCATCAGGTCAGTCGAGCACCCCGCGCCGGACGATTATAAGGAAATCTGGCTAGGCGATGAAGCCGCCCTGAAGCCAGAGAACCCTGAATTTGATCTAGGGAAATGGCTGCGAACTTTCGTGAAGCGCATGACCGCCGAGGGCGTCAGTCCTGCGCGGACCGGCGTGGCTTACAGAAACCTCACGGTTTCTGGTACGTGTGACTCGTTGCTGCACCAGCAGACGGTTGCATCGTATTTCCTTGCGCCGTTCAGACCGGGCGAGTTTCTCTCAATCAACAAGAAGCCCAAGAAGATTCTGAATAGCTTCGACGGCCTTCTCGAGAGTGGGGAACTTCTTGTCGTGTTAGGTCGTCCGGGGTCGGGGTGCAGTACCTTCCTAAAGACGATATGCGGAGAGCTACACGGCTTGCAGATGGATAAGAATTCCACCATCCACTACAGGGGCGTGTCACAAAAGCAGATGGTGAAAGAATTCAAGGGAGAAGTTGTCTACAACCAAGAGGTATCTGATATATATTCCTGCCTTCCAAAAACTCGCATCCACTTCCAGCTAACTTGGAATTCGCCTCGCGTAGGTCGATCACCACTTCCCTCACCTTACCGTCGGCCAGACTCTCGAGTTCGCGGCGGCGGCGCGCATGCCCTCTAACCGAATCGAAGGTGTCTCCCGCGAGACTGCAGTCAAGTATGTGGCCAAGATCGTCATGGCTGTCTGTGGCCTAAGCCACACCTACGACACTAAAGTCGGAAACGACTTTATCCACGGTGTCTCTGGAGGCGAAAGAAAGCGTGTAAGCATCGCAGAAATGATGGTCACATCGGCACCTTTGCTCGCTTGGGACAACAGGTAATAACGCCATCTTCCGGACCCTCAGCATCACCACCACCCTCTACTACCCTGCAAGCTAACAATATGTCTCTAGTACGCGAGGTCTTGATTCTGCCACGGCTCTGAAGTTTGTCCAGACCCTCCGGCTATCTTCGGATATCACTGCAAAGGCGAACGCCGTCGCTATATACCAGGCCAGTCAAGCCATTTACGATCTATTCGACAAGGCCGTCGTTCTTTACGAAGGCCGCACCATCTACTTTGGTCCTGCTCAAGACGCCAAGGCCTTCTTCGAGAAGCAGGGATGGCATTGCCCTCAGCGCCAGACGACTGGTGACTTCCTCACTTCCCTAACTAACCCCCAGGAACGCATCCCGCGTGAGGGCATGGAGAATAAGGTTCCCAGGACGTCTGAAGACTTTGAGCGTTACTGGAGGGAATCGCCCGAGTACAAGGCCCTACTAGAAAATATTGACTTGTTCGAAAAGGCCTACCCTCAGGAAAGGGGCAGCGAAGCCCTCGCCCAATTGAGAGAGAACAAGGAGCAAAGACAGGCCAAGCACGTCCGGCCAAAGTCACCCTACATCATTAGCAACCTCATGCAGATCAAGCTCAATACGAAGCGTGCATATCAGCGACTATGGGGCGACAAACAAGCCACGCTTACCCAAGCAATAGTCCATCTTATTATGGCCCTCATCATCGGTTCCGTCTTCTTTGGTACTCCCGACGCCACAGTCAGTTTCTTCGCGAGAGGCTCTGTCCTTTTCATGGCAGTCTTGCTCAATGCGCTCAGCGCCATTGTCGAAATCAGCAGTCTGTACAACCAACGCCCTATTGTCGAAAAACAGGCCTCGTACGCCTTCTACCACCCGGCGACAGAGGCCTTGGCGGGTATCGTTGCCGATATCCCCGTCAAATTTACCATCGCCGTGTTTTATAACATCGTCCTTTACTTCATGGCTGAGCTGCGCCGTGAACCTGGCCCGTTCTTCCTGTATTTCCTCGTCTCGTACGTAGCCACTTTCGTCATGTCTGCTATTTTCCGCACCATGGCCGCCGTGACGAAAACGGTGTCCCAAGCCATGTCGCTGGCAGGTATTGTCGTCCTTGCTCTCGTCATTTACACGGGTTTCGTCATTGCCACGCCACAAATGCACCCTTGGTTCGGTTGGATTCGTTGGATCAACCCGTTGTACTACACATTCGAAATTCTGATCGCCAACGAATTCCACGGTCGACAGTTTACTTGCTCAAGCATCATCCCCGCATACTCCCCACCAGTTGGCACTTCTTGGATCTGTAATGCCATTGGAGCTGTGGCCGGTGAACAGACCGTGAGCGGTGACGCCTTCATCGAGGAAAACTACAGATACTACTACTCGCATGTCTGGCGGAACTTTGGCATTCTAATGGGATTCCTTGTCTTCTTCATGGCCATTTATTGCATCGCGACCGAGCTCAACTCTTCGGCTTCTGCGACAGCCGACGTCCTAGTCTTCCAACGAGGAAAGGTACCACCGCATCTGAATCCCAAGACCGGCGCAACGGACAAAGATTTAACGGCAGCTAAAGCTGAGAGGATAGACGGTGACGGTGCTGCTTCCATCATCGAGACTCTCGAGCCTCAGAAGGATATATTTACCTGGAGAAATGTGAGCTACGATGTCGACGTCAAAGGTGGTACCCGGAGGCTACTCAACGATGTGGTTGGCTGGGTAAAGCCTGGGACTCTCACGGCGCTCATGGGCGTGAGCGGTGCTGGAAAGACGACCCTTCTTGATGTCTTGGCGCAGAGGACGAGCATGGGTGTGGTACATGGTGATATGTTTGTGAACGGAAAGCCTCTGGATGCTAGTTTTCAACGCAAGACTGGTTATGTCCAGCAGCAAGGTGAGATTCCCAGCCACCCTGGTGATGCCTCGTTTTATCTTATTTCTTTTTCTACATGTGCATGATTTGCTAACTTTGCTGCCCCGTTAGATCTTCACCTGGAGACAGCAACAGTTCGAGAAAGTCTGCGCTTCAGCGCCATGCTTCGCCAGCCCAACACTGTTAGCAAGGCAGAAAAGTACAAGTACGTTGAAGAGGTCATCGACATGCTCAACATGAGCGATTTCGCGGATGCGGTCGTAGGTATCCCCGGAGAGGGCCTCAACGTCGAACAGCGCAAACTCCTCACCATCGGTGTCGAACTAGCCGCCAAGCCAAAGTTGCTCCTCTTCCTGGATGAGCCGACGAGTGGCTTAGATTCCCAGAGTTCGTGGGCAATCTGCGTCCTACTACGCAAGCTTGCCAACGCCGGACAGGCTGTTCTTTGCACAGTGCATCAGCCGAGCGCCATCCTCTTCCAACAGTTCGACAGGCTACTGTTCCTGGCTCAAGGCGGTAAGACAGTCTACTTTGGAGACATTGGAGAAAATTCCCGGACCCTTCTGGATTACTTTGAGAGCAATGGAGCTCGCAAGTGCAGTGACACGGAGAACCCAGCTGAGTACATGCTCGAGGTCGTCAATCGCGGCATGAACGAAAAGGGCTTGGAATGGGACAAGGTCTGGAACTCGAGCCCTGAACGCCAGGCCGTCGATGTCGAGATCGACAAGATCCACGAAGAGAGGAAGAACGTCCCCATCTCCGAGGAGGATGGGCATCGCGGACAGTCCGAGTTTGCGGTGCCTTTCAGAAATCAACTGTGGGCTGTGACACAGAGGGTTTTCCAGCAATATTGGAGGATGCCGAATTACATCTTTGCCAAGTTCCTTCTTGGTCTCTGCGCGGGGCTATTCATCGGATTCTCGTTCTTCCAGCCCAAGGGGACACTTGCCGGGATGCAAAATGTTATTTTCGCCGTCTTCCAGGTCATTACAATCTTTTCCATTGTCGTCCAACAGGTATGTCAGAAAGAGCCTATGTTAAACCAAACTCGAAACCCAGATTACTTCTCTCTTTCAGCTTCACTGACCATAATCTCTGCCAGATCCAACCCCTTTTCGTCACCCAGCGTTCCCTCTACGAAGTCCGCGAACGACCCAGCAAAGCCTACTCCTGGAAAGCCTTCATAATGGCCAACGTAATCGTCGAGATCCCCTACCAAATCATAACCGGCATCATCATCTTCGGCTGCTTCTACTATCCCGTCGCCGGAATCCAAAGCTCCGAGCGCCAAGGCCTCGTCCTCCTCTTCTGCATCCAGCTCTTCATCTACGCCAGCTCCTTCGCGCAAATGACCATCGCCGCTGTGCACGACGCCCAGACGGCCGGCGGCTACGTCGTCCTCCTGGTCATGATGAGTCTCGTATTCTGCGGCGTCCTGCAAACGCCCGACGCTCTACCGGGATTCTGGATCTTCATGTATCGCGTCTCGCCCTTCACGTACTGGACGTCGGGCATGGTCTCCACGCAGCTCCACGAGCGCCTCGTAAATTGTTCGCCGACCGAGACGTCGATATTTGATCCGCCACAGGGCATGACGTGCGGAGAGTACATGGCGCCGTATTTGCAGAAGGCACCGGGGCAGTTACAGAATCCGAACGATACGGCGAGTTGTCGGTATTGTTCGTTGACGGTGGCGGATCAGTATTTGGCGGGGAGCAAGATTTATTGGACGGATAGGTGGAGGAATTTCGGGCTCGTGTGGGCGTATGTGGTTTTTAATATCTTTATTGCGGTGGTTACGTATTATCTGTTCCGAGTTAAGAAATGGAGTCTTGGGAGCTTTAAGAGGGCGGCGAAGCCCAATAAGGAGGGAAAGGAAAAGAAGGAGAAGAAAGAGAAGGAAGAGTCTAGTTAAAAAGGTTGGAACGCGTCTTTTGTCTATTACTGAAAACTATACCAAGTCTCCATCTTCTATGTTTCTAGAACCTAATAATCAACCTTCAGACATCCCAAACAAAACTCCCTGTAAGGCTCGGTCCCGTTGACAATAGGGTGCAAATAAAAATATCAAGTAGCTGTGATCATCCTTATTAGACAGGGTGATAGGCTCGAGGGCGAACGCCAAAGAGGCTTTTTGAATCTGGCGAAGGTTTTAAGGTTCGGCTTGCTTGTAGGGTGCCTTGGATATGGTATTGTATTGGGCTTGACAAGGGCAGTGATATCCTGGAGATAGCTTTGGGTCCTCACACGGCGACGGGGAGGGAGGTCCCGACGCTTTCTGGAGAGTTTGCAATCGACATAGGGTTTCTGCTTCGTACTTGACGGTGGCTTCGCCGGTATTCTAGACTCTTTCCATTAATCCGAAAATGAACTGTCACAAAATCCTCTAAACCTTACGCCCTATGCAGTCTCCGATGGTTCGGGCGAGGCAGGAACCCGTGGGATTCGTTCGCCAGAGGGTGGGGTGTTTGTCCTGCTGCAGCTGGGATGGGTGGTATCTCTGATTATGCTTAAACTTAGCGTCCTCCAGGAATCTCCCGTTCGAGAGCTTTGATAGATTACAAGGAATTACTTGTTTTCGGAGATAGACGAACCGGTATGAAGGCAACCCATATGCCCAGAGGTGCCAACATTCTATCATCGCGCCAAGAAATCGGCGATAGGAATTGGGGGGGGGTTGCTCATTACGAATACTCGGTCGCGGTTCTGCTTGTTTTCATACACACCCCCTGTACCTCGGCACATCAGGCCGGCGCGGACCGGCAAGCAACCCAATGCGGCTTCGGGAGTGGGACCAAAGTCTCGGCCGTTCGGGAGGCCTCGAGTCCCCGGCATTACACGTGATAGCACGCGTGGTCGCCATTTTCGACAGGGCAGAGAGATATTATCGGACTTAGTCATGAATTATAAATCCAAAATGTACAAAGTCCGATGTACCCGCCCACTTCCCGCTCATCGACCTGATCCATTGTCTTGAATTGGCCTGACTGTTAAAAAGTGGGGCGACAACAGGGGGTCAAATTCTGCTTGGTGTCAAGGAACGAAAATAGTCGCATCAAATACCTGTGTATTATCCAATATTACAGAGAAAAACCAAGTTGGAGCCGCCATGATCCCGGACTATTGGGCCAGGCCCTTCTCTTGGGAACCAGACATTGGAAGGAAGGCGCCACCTCTGAATCAGCAGCTTAATAATTCGAAATCAGATTGCTCAGGAAACTGTGGAAAGGTCTCACAGGCTAGGTGGGGCCTTTCATTTCATCCGCTTTGATGCTGACTATGATGACCTTCTCATGGCTTTGTGTTTGACGGACGAAGAGCTTTCCGCTTGGCAAGCAAGGGGTGGGGCCGGGCTGTAACCAAGTACCGACGATCCCCGACATTGAAGGAAGGATGTAGTGTAGAGCCCGAATTTGGATATAAGTCAAAGACAGACCCCATTCAGAATTGAGCCAGCCCTTTACTCCCGGATCTTTGAGAACACGTCTGACCAAGGTTACCAAGGTCGATTGATTGATTTCTTCCTAGTATCCGCTCACCAATCTTCTAGAGCATCGCATTGACTCGCCAGGCTGCCTCAATTGAGCTCGAAATCGCAATGACTAAAAACGTTGTCGTCCTCGGTGGTGGCCCCGCCGGCCTTGCCACTGCCCACAAGCTCTTGAAGCGCACCCTGCCAAACGTCGCCGACCTCAAGGTCACTCTCGTTTCGCCCAGCACCCACTTATTCTGGGTTCCCGCCGGCGTTCGTGGTGTCATCCCCGGCGAGTTTGCCGACGACGTCCTCTTCAAGCCCTTCCAGCCCGGCTTCTCCAAGTACACCGCGGCCCAATTCGAATTCGTCGAGGGAACTGCTACCGGCCTGGATCCTGCCAACAACGCCGTGCAAGTCGAGGCCCGTGGCAAGGGGGTCCAAACTTTGAACTACGACCATCTTGTCATCGCGACCGGTTCCCGCGCGTCAGCTCCCGGTCTGCCCTACAAGACGCTCGGGTCTCACCAAGAGACCTTGGACAAATGGCATGATCTCCAGTCTAAGGTCGAGGCCGCCAAGTCTATCGTCATTGCCGGCGGTGGTGCCACGGGTATCGAAACTGCAGGAGAGATCGCCTTCAAGTACGGATCTAAGAAGGAAATTACCCTCGTCAACAGCGCCGATGTCTTGTTGAAGGGACTGCTCCCATCTGTGAGCAAGACGGCGGAGGATTCGCTCCGCAAGCTCGGCGTCAAAGTCGTGAACGGCGCGACTGTCACCACACCATTCGAGAACAACGGGGCCGTGAATGGCGTCACCCTCTCCAACGGCGAAACTATTGCCGCGGACTTGTACCTACCGCTCATCGGTGTACGCCCCAATACCCAGTTCGTTCCCAAGGAATTCCACGACAAAGCCAAGGGCGATGGTAGTCTCGCGCAGGAGAACACCTTGCGTGTAGCGGGCACCAAGAACGTGTGGGCCGTCGGTGACGTTGGCCGCCTCGAGACCAAGCAGGTCGCTCGCGTTGGCCCCCAAATCGCTCACCTATGGAAGAACCTCGACGCGATTCTGCGCGGCAACGAAGCCGGCGTCACCGATTACAAGTCCTCTGACAAGCCCATGATCTTTGTCACGACCGGCAAGAAGACTGGAACCGGCCAGATTGGTGGGTTCAAGGTGTTTGGATGGATAGTTGCTATGGCCAAGGGCAAGACCCTCTTCACCGATAAGGTTCAAGGTTTGGTGGATGGTGAATACTTGACCATGACTTCGCTTTGAGCGCTCAGTACGAGCTTTATGATTTTCATGCTTGTTTGGTTGATTGGGTGAGGGCGCCGGATATTTGAACCGTTTCGATACCACGTGTTAGTTTAATACAGAAATATGATACCAACGAGAAGAGCCCCTAATTAATCATGAACAAATATTATGGGAAAATCAAATGTCTAGGCTGGCAGAAGTGAGGTGAGACTCGATTAAATTCCCTCGGTGAGAGTCTAGGCGGGTGGAGACCTCAAGACTTGTGTAAAAATGTGAATGACTCTTCCCATTCCGGGGCGCTGGACGACCAGGAAGATGAAGAAATGTCAAACCAAAATAGGATAAGAAGTAGAAAGAAGAAAGAAAGATGCATAAAATGACTAGATGAATGATTTTACGAGCAGAGGTGTAAGACTCGGGATGTTATATCTCCAGGTTCTTCCAGCTCTCTCAGCTTGCAGCACGTGACGGGACGGTAAATTCCGTCTCCATCTCGACCTGACATAGCAACGAAGCTCTCAAGGCGCCAATCCAATTACGCCACCAGCCTCAGAGCCTCTCTCACAACTTCAGAGCCTTCGAAACCCAAACCCGCAGAAACCTCAAGCAAAAGCCAGCAATTCCCAGCTCGACCCTACCACCACCGTCCTTCACCATCGCCTAAACAGAACACCCGAGTACATATCGATACCGAAACGATGGCGCAAGGAGATTCCGACAGGGTGCAGCAAGCCCAGAAGCTTATCAAGGAGAAGAACCCCAGACAAGCCGAGCAGCTCCTCAAAGAAATCATCTCCCAATCGCCATCGGTGAACTCGGAGGCTGCTGTTAGGGACTACGAGACGGCGTTGATTGCCTTGGGAGAGCTTTACAGGGATGAAAAGTACGTGACTTCGTTCGCGCAACGGAGGGACGACCCGTGGGCACGAGCGCTAATGGGTGCCACTCTAGGAACACACAAGAGCTCGTTGAGCTCGTCAAGACGAGTCGATCGGTTCTATCTTCATTCGCAAAGGCCAAGACGGCGAAGCTAGGTTCGTCTCTTACCCACCTCCGCTCTGACCATGCTTCAGCTCCCCAATATTAACATCGACAACCCTGCCCCTCAGTGAAACAACTTCTCGACTTCTTCCACGACATCCCCAACTCCAACGAGACCCAAATCGCCGTCACCAAATCCTGCATAGAATGGGCCACAAAGGAACGCCGCAGCTTCCTCCGCCAAAACCTCGAGACCCGCCTCGTAACCCTCTACATGGCCAAGCAATCCTACTACGACGCCCTCACCCTCATCAACAGCCTCCTCCGCGAGCTCAAGCGCCTCGACGACAAGCTCGTTCTCGTCGAGGTCCAGCTCCTCGAGTCCCGCGTCTACCACGCCCTCGGCAACATCCCCAAAGCCCGCGCCGCCCTCACCAGCGCCCGCACCAGCGCCGCCTCCGTCTACACGCCCCCTCGCCTCCAGGCCGATCTCGACATGCAGAGCGGCATGCTCCACGCCGAGGATAGGGACTTCAACACGGCCTTTTCGTACTTTATCGAGGCCCTTGATGGATACCATAGCCAGGACGAGCCCACTAAGGCGACGGCTGCGCTGCAGTATATGCTCCTATGCAAGATTATGCTCAACCTCGCCGAGGACGTCAACACGCTCCTTCAGTCGAAGCAGGCGCTTAAGTACGCCGGCCAGAACCTCGAGGCCATGAAGGCCATCGCTAGGGCCCACTCGAACCGCTCCCTCGAGGAGTACGAGCGTGCTTTGGCCGCGTACCGTTACGAACTTGGCAGCGACGCCTTCATCCGCAACCATCTCCGCCGCCTCTACGATGCCATGCTCGAGCAGAACCTCATCAAGGTCATCGAACCTTTCTCTCGCGTCGAGATTGACCACGTCGCCAAGATTGTCGGCTTGGATACCCAGCAGGTCGAGAGGAAGCTTTCCCAGATGATCCTTGACAAGGTCATCATCGGTGTGCTTGATCAGGGTGCTGGCTGCCTCATCATCTTTGATGAGACGCATAGGGATGAGAGCTATGATGCTGCTCTTGCTACTATTGATAAGCTTAGCAATGTCGTTGATGGGTTGTACATAAACCAGGCGTCTCTGTTGGAGTAAGCGGTTGGTGGATGCTTGGGTGGGATGATGAAGAGAAGTCGGTAGGGATTGATTTGCTGGGCGTACTGTAATATTATGGTAGACATCAGAATACAAATCTTTTAAAGTCAAGCCATACTTGAACACACTGTCTCACTCTTGTAGTCCATTTATGATCGATTAATGAGAACAGAACATCAACTATGTGGTATCTTTACACATAATCTCAATATGAAAACAGTACAACTCGCGCCAGCCAATGCGATCAATGGTCGTCATCAGCCCAGACCCAATGCTGAGCATACCCAAGCAACGCCCGAAAAACAAAATCATATACCCTATACCCAGTTCCGAGAGCATCCCGCTCTGCCCATAAACGCCCAATAATGCAAACATTGTTTCTCAAGACGACAAAACACCTGTCACCTCTAAAGATACAAACTCGAAAGTAAGGGAAGCAGACTTGGCAATCCGATCTTCCCAAAAGGTTAGAGCGTTAAAAAACCACGCTCAATAAGAATCAGCCGGGACGTGACTGCCCATCTTCCCTTCCAACCTCAATTTCTCCCCGACAAGAAGCGAAAACAGCCGTCGGACCAGGAGGTCCTTGTTCCAACCTCCGACTTGCGAGTGGAAGGCCTCGATGACATCGAGATGCCACTGCTCGAGATACATCGATCCTTCCTCGACATCCATCAATCGGTCGAGGAAGCCGTTGCACATCCCCTTGACGTGTGGAAGGATAACCTCGTCGGGGAAGGGTTGCTTGCGACGGTACTGCACTAGAGCATCCAGGTAAAGCCAGTGGTTGCGACTCCACACCCTCAGGGATAGACAAGCCGGGGGCCAGGCCTCCGTCTTCTCTGGCGCCGGGCGTTGTTGTTTGGTGGCTGGTGTGGCGACAGGGGCTTCTTCGATGGGAGAAGAATCCGAGGAAACCGATTCGGTAGTATCCCCGTGTTCCGAACCAGCATATTCGCTATTCTCCTTATCCTCGTCGTCGTCCAGTTGGGTCACGTAGACACGATTGGGAGGTGGCAGCTGCACACTAGGAACAATACCAGCCCGCTTCTGGGCCCTAGCCTCTGCCTGCTGCAGAGGAGAGAGCGCGCTGCTAGCGAACTCCACTACGCGACCGGGGGTCTTTGGCTTCAAGGGCGATCTGAGACACGATTTCGTAGGAGACATGGTCTTGTGCAGGGGTTGTCGTTCGCGTCTCGGTTCGGCGAAGAAAGAGGGGCCTTCTGTCGAACGACGTGGTTGTAAAGCCTCGCTAGGCTTGGAGAAGAGCCAGGAGGAATTTGAGGCAGCTGTAGACCGTGCCGGCAAAGAAAATACTGGGCCCTTCTCCGCCTCGCTGTGTGTTGAGGGGAGGCTAAACAAGTTAGTGGATCGCGTCGACGATGGATCCTCTCGTGTACGGTTCGCCGCTCGACGCCGAGGCGAAAAGTTCAATTTTTGCTCCACGGTAGGAAGCAGAACCCGCTCTGGGGACGAAGGCATCTCTTGCGGCTCCGAATCGCTTGACTCGAGAGACCGTGGTCGGGAACTAGTAGAGAAAAGACTATTTCCTCGCACGGGACTCGGGTTGAACTCCTTCTGTGGCAGCGAAGGGAACAAGGAGTTGGTCAGTTGAGTTGTAGCCGGAGCATTATTACGATTTCGTGGGGCTTGGATCGGCGCGTGCTGCTCGGCCAGGGTGCTATCGGCCCCAAGACGCGGCGGAAGGACCGTTGGGGACGAGAAAAAGTCGGAAAGATTAACTCCGGTCCGCTTCTGGTTCGCGGTAGTGGTGGAAATGTCGGTCTTCTTGCTCTGTTGAGACAAGAGCGAGTATTCGGAAGCGAGACTGTGCCCTTCATGTTCAGGCTCGTGGTTGCTTTCCTGAGGCGCTCGTGACGCGATTGAGCGTGCGAAAGAGCTCTGTCTCCATGTGTTGGGAATCTGCGTCCGGCGTGTGGGACGCGCGGCAGCAGAAGCTACCTTTGTTCCAAACGGCTGCTGTCGTTGTCGTGCCTCCCATGGATTTTCTCTTTGGGCCTCCATCATCCAGATGTCGTCCTCCGTCTCATCGTCCTGCTCGTTTACCGAGCCGCTCACACTGGCTTCTGCAGAAAGTTCTCTCCGGAAACCATTGTTGAGGGAACCAAGAGTTCCAACCGTGCTGGAGGTTCGGGAGGCTACAGTCTCCTGAGGTAAAGGTGCCGCAATGGTTGGTTCAGCGACCCAACTCATCTCATCCGCGTCGTCCACAACGGCACGAGTTGTATCAAAGAAAGAACTCCTCTGAGCTGATCGTTGGCTAAGGCTAGATCGCCGAGTGCTGTCAGTAAGAGCCCTAATAAAGGACGGCTGGCCATTGTGGCCTCGACTAGGCCCGAAAGGGTCATCGTCGACATTCTCCGAAGATCTCGGTGGGGATGATGACTGAGCTGCAGTGGGGCGCGTCTCGCTCATCGGCGCAGCTGAGCCGTCACGACTATTCTTGGCTGCTGAGCCCTTGAAGGGGCTTCCTAGAACGCTCCTGGGTCCCGCGGGGGAAGAATGATCGGACGTAACGTTCTGAAGGGCCCGACCGGCTCTCACAATCGGGGACAAAGTTGGGCGAAGCTCCCGATCAGACGTTACGGCGAGTTTCGATTTCGAGAAGTTGGCATCAGGGAGTGGGGGAAGTTGAGGAGAGGAGGCTGCAACAATGGGCGTAACTTCCGGCTGTCCAAGACTTTTATCCTGGGTAGCTGGTTGCGGCTGGTTGGGAAGACTAACAGAGGAAGCGACCGGTTGAAGAAGTGAACGTCCAAAATCAGTCTCAGGGTCAGCGGCCTTAGTCCCCCTAGGACTAGGTACACCGTCAGACACAATGGGTGAGGGGGTCTCGTCAGGAGTCAATAGGCGGCTGGCATCCGAACGCACGGTGTCGGGAGCTTCACCGTATACAGAATCCGTCTTCTGATGCGAGCCCGGTTGTTTATCGCTCTCGGACTGGTTATATATCGAAGAGAGGAGAGTGTGGGTCCTGGGCGCCCGAGGTGTGGCCGCCTCCAAAACATCTTCTGGAATCTCCGAGAACGAGTCGTCATAAAGGTTCGAGTCCTCTCGAGCAGCAACTCCCGAATCACGCCTCCCAGAGAATCCAGCAGGAGAGAAGCGAACGGGAGATGGTGACTGATTGTGGGTTGCCTTCTCCTTCTCCGTTTGCATGGCCTTGAACGTGAGGAGCTGTCTACTAAGGGGGAGAGCCTTGATACGCCGAGGACTGCCCGAGAAGGTTGGAGACGCGTTTGCCTTGGTTGGAGAAAGAGGCACTCGAGGCTGAGTCGGAGTTTGCTGTTCCGCTTCTGTATGATCCGCCTCGGAAGCAGGCACATCGTCTTGGATTTCCTCTTGTCTGTGTTCGTCAACTTCTTCAACTTCGTCCTGATGGACGCTGATTGGCTCATCATCTTCACTATTCTCCATTCCATTCCTGATGGCTTCGATAGTTCGGTTAATCATTAGGTTTGTTGTCTCGCCAATATCATCAGGCTCAGCGGCATTGGTCCTAGTGCTGCGACCGAAGACACTATTTTGAAGGGATGGGATAGAATCCATAAAGATCATACTGAACTCTTCCGACTGGACGATGGTGTCCTTATCACCGGTAACAGAAACAGATGTGTCCTGGTCAGCTTCTGACGGAATCTCCGACGCAATTTCGCTCGTAGGCCTTCGAACAATCATGTCCACTTCGTCGAGGTCGGTTCCAGTCCGTGGCGTCGATTCCCGGCTTGCGACAGGCGTGGAATCATGAGAGGCGTGTCCTGCAAACTCGTCATAGTTTTCAGCCGCCGCAGGATCTGCTTCCTGTGTCTGTGATGCAGTGGATTTCCGCAAATCGATAGCGGACGATAGGTTGAGTGACCTCATGCGAGGGGCGAGCCGCGGTGTAACATCGTCAGAAAGCGTATCCATCCAAATATCACCCTCAGATGCCGGGATCGATGGCTCCACATCCATCTCCGATGGGATTTCTTCCGCGGATACTTCAATGCTATCTCCATGCATCACAGAGGTGTCGGCGTTGGACTCAGGAAGGATGGACTGCGTCACCTCCTGTTGAGGGGTCTCCTCGATCAAGGGCTTCTTGCGAGGCCGGCCACGCCTCCGAGCAGTAGATGGAGGAGCCGACGACGACGCTTCATCGCTAATAGTCTTTCGCTTATTCACGGTCCTTCGTTTGGGGGTCGGGGTTGTCTGGCCTGGAGCCTCGGATGAAGGCTCCTCAGCGGTGGTCCGTGCCGCTTGTCTACCCCTACCCGTCTTGGGCGTTGTGGCCGGCGCGCTGGTATCTGATGCCAGGTCATCCGCCATATCTAGGGACTTACGAGGACGTCCCGGTGTTGCCTTTCTTATCGGGGTTCTGGACCGCCTTTTTGACGCGCCAGCTTTAGGTGTGGCAGCAGATGCAGACTTGGGAGGTCGACCGCGTCTCCTAGGCGTGATTGTGAATACATCGGCAGCATTCTCGTCCGATTCGGAAATTCCTTTGAGTGGAACAGTAGTGGTCGTCGTTCGCTCCCTTCGACGGATCACGGGCGTGGTTTTCTTCGCCGGCGATGGTGAGGTAAACAGGCGGCGACGCGTCTCCCCGACCGGATGGCCCGACTCGACGGTCACGAAGAGCTTCTGGGGAGATCGGTCGTCTCCAACTTCAAGTTCGAAGGTTTGCTTTCTAGGCGAGGAACTGGATCCGAGAGAGACGAAATGTCGAGTTTGTTGACTCCGAGTGACGCGGCGTGCAACACTAGAAGTTAAAGACTCATTGAGAGGATCTGGTGAGGACATTAGGTCCTCACTATTGAATGCCATGATGGCAGTGTGAGGTTCGTGGTGGGTGATGGGTTGTTGATGATCACGCGTGCACAAGCAGAGAGACAAAACACGCTAGAGTTCACAAACAAAAGACGCCCTCTCCTGTACAGAACGGAAAATCAAAAACAGCGTGTACAAAGGGGGGAGCCTAAAGATATGATCATGACGAGGATTCAGTGTCAAACAAGTCGAAGACACGACGCAGAATCGAAGGGGTAACCTTGGATCAATATCGCTGCTAAGGTTACTTTGGCGATGGCTGGTAAGTTTAGGTGAGGAGTGAAGTGGATGCAGCACGGTTGTGAAGCCCAGGGTTTTTCTCCAGTGTTTGTTTACTTTTATCCAATTAGGGCGAGTTGGGAGTTGGACGGCAACCCGCTAAATCTACGGGCACTTTGGAGTATACAAAAGGCAAATTATTACAGCAGGGAGGGTCTGACCAGCTCAGGTACCACTGTACTAGGATACACAGGTACAGGTCACCACAAGGCAAAACGTGTCGGAACTTCCCTTGCTCCTGGTTCCGAGGATGTACCCCACATTTCTTCCGTTTAATTGCCCAGATATAGATTATGTCATCGTCAACGGTCTCTCTCAGTTCTCTCAATTCTCTCGATGCTCAACTTTGCCTCGTTATCGCCTAGCGTCACACCAGATTCCGCTAGCATTTGATCGTGGGGAAACCACAACCAGTGGTCATGGCACGGTACAAGTGATACAACGCCCCATTTTCCCATTTCTCGCGTCCCCCATTTTCTTCACATGCCGTGGTGATGACATAATTCCCAAATCCCCTCTTTCCCCTTTCGGGACACTCACAAAGTCTCGGCTTCGAGAATCGCCTTCGACCTCGGCTCTCCACAGATCGCGGAGATTGGGTTGATGCATCAAACTCTCATGAGTTGGAGAGATAAAGTTTCCCAAAAGTCCATGTCCTGGCTGGCCCGTCGCTACTTATTTTCTTTTCTGATCTCCATTCCCTTTTGTCTTTAGAACCAACCGGCATAGTATTTCCCGAAACTCGACGTTAGACCTTTTGTCTTATATCACGCTCCCTTTTGTACCTTACAACTCTCTCTCTCTCTTTTCTTTCCTCGGCCTTATCGGAATCATTTATATAGCTTCTTATATATAAAACTTGCCCACCATGTCCTCCAAGCCCGCAGCTATTCCCCAGAATGACAATGTGGCTCACGCCCTCGCCGGCGCCGGCGGCGGCATCCTGTCTATGGCCCTAACGTTCGCCACCCCGGCCTGTCCCGTTCCCGCCTCCCACCCGCCCCCGTTCAGTAACTAACATTCCATGTCCGCTCGCCCCAATAGATACCCCCTCATCACGCTCTCCACCCGCGCCCAGGTAGAATCCAAGCGCGCCGAGTCCCGCTTCCTCGATGCCGTCCAGCGCATCATCGCCCGCGAAGGCATCGCCGGTCTGTATGCCGGCATGGACTCTGCGCTCTTCGGCATCAGCGTCACCAACTTCGTCTACTACTACTGGTACGAGTGGACCCGCGCCTTCTTCGAGAACGCCGCCGCCAAGGCCGGTCGCGCCACCAAGAAGCTCACCACTGTCGAGTCCATGATCGCCGGCGCCATCGCCGGTTCGGCCACCGTAATCATCACCAACCCTATCTGGGTTATCAACACGCGCATGACGACCAGGGGCCAGGTCAAGCCCGCCGACGAGGAGTCCGGCGCTGGTGCGGAGGAGAAGGCGCCTGCCAAGCCTCGCGGCACTATTGCTACGCTCCTTGCGCTACTTAAGGAGGAGGGTCCCAAGGCTCTCTTCGCCGGTGTCGTGCCGGCTTTGGTGCTCGTCATCAACCCCATTCTCCAGTACACGCTCTTTGAGCAGATGAAGAACTCGCTTGAGAAGAAGCGCAGGATCACGCCTACCATGGCCTTCTTCCTAGGCGCTATCAGCAAGCTCTTTTCCACCACCATCACCTACCCTTACATCACCGTCAAGAGCCAGATGCACGTCGCTGGCGCCAGCGGCAACAAGGAGGGAATGGTCCAGACCATTCGCCGTCTGATGAAGGAGGAGGGCTACGCTGGCCTCTACAAGGGTATGTTATTTCTTTCATTGATTGCATTCGGCTCTTCGGCCTCAAGCTAATGCGACTCTTTTGTTTCTTTAGGCATCGGTCCCAAGGTCACTCAGAGTGTCCTAACCGCTGCCTTCCTCTTCGCTTTCAAGGATGCGCTTTACACGCAGACCATTAGGCTGCGATTGGCCGCCGCCAAGAAGGCATAGATGACCAGCAGCCGCCTCCGCTTTCACTTGTAGACCAAGAACCAGAGCCCGAACGTGAAACCCTCGATGCTCGATCCAAGTGAATGCTGCCTTCTTATGATCACATTTCAACCTAATCAGGTATTAGGAAACAGGGGGGCTCAAGGACAGAATGGAAATGGGTGGGGTGCAATACGAGACGAGGCGGAAAATGAAGCAAGTGCATGTATATGATACCAAGGAGAATCCCATAGCTGGGACATGAAAATGCGAAGCTGTCGGGATAGTCGTGCTACGGGAGGACGGGAGGGGCCAATTGGCAGTGCTACCAGCAGCACCTGCCCACGCGGCTGTATGATTATCGCCCAGTATAACCACGAAGAGATTAGACTTCTTTTTTTTTCGTTCATCTTTCTTTTGTATTCAATTCTATACCCTTTCCTTCTTACCCGCCGTCTTGTTTTTCATGCAGGAATAATTTTAGGTACAATCCACCATTCGTGATACGCTTTGCTCGCCTCCGCTACCTCCACTTTCGCCTTCACCTCCCCATCAGGCCCCGCCGCCTTTACCATCTTCTGAAGAGTAGCGACCCCAACACTTATCGCGATGCATGACTTCAGAGAACCCTTCGTCTTTTCTAGCCATCCCTCGTAACTCATACCGGAGAAGGTCATCGACTTATCAAGTTTCGACATGCTGTCTAGGCTC